>NC_140585.1:365987979-366603979 GCF_964204655.1 Triturus cristatus
AAGGTCCGCGGTAGGTTTTTGTTTAAGTTTTCCAGCTAATCTAAAAATTGCCTTGGCTGTGCTGTCCATTTTGAGCCCTCTCTGTGCCTGGAGTTTGTCCCATTCAAAGTTGTCGTTCAGTAAGATCCCTAAATAATTAAAGGTTAAGACTTTTGTGATGGAGATATCATCTAGAACATGGGTACTCACAAACTTTCTGTCGGGGGCCAAAATTACAGTGTGGTCAGTGGGGGGGCGAGGCTAAAGTTAAAAAAAATCGAACCCGTTTCAAAACATTAGACAATGCGACAATGCTGTATTTCAGAAGCAGATGTAACTACAAAGAGCTCATTTTGATAATACATTTTTATTAGCAGACAATAGCAATCTTAAGAGGCATTGCATAGCTTCATACACATTTTGAACCCAGTTCCATCACAGTCTCTCTCTCTCTCTCTCTGAGTCAGTCTCTCTCTCTCTCAGTCAGTCTCTCTCTCTATCAATCTCTCTCTTTCTCTCTCAGTCAGTCTCTCTCTCTCTGTCAGTCAGTCTCCTTCTATCTATCTCTCTAAGGCAGTCTCCCTGTCAGTCAGTCTCTGTGTCAGTCAGTCTCTCTCTCTGTGAGTCTCTCTCTCTCTCAGTCAGTCTCTCTCTCTCAGTCTCAGTTAGTCTCTCTCGGTCAGTCAGCATCTCTCTCACTGTCAGTCAGTCTCTCTCTCTCTCTGTCAGTCAGTCTCTCTCTGTTAGTCAGTCTCTCAGTCAGTTAGTATCTCTCTCTCTGTCAGGCAGTCTCTCTCTCAGTCAGTCAGTCAGTCTCTCTCTCCCTCTCTCTCTGTAAGTCAGTCTCTGTCAGTCAGTCTCTCTGTCAGTCAGTCTCTCTCTCTGTCGGTCTCTCTCTCAGTCAAACCTTCTCAGTCAGTCTCTCTCTGCAAGTCTCAGTCAGTCTCTCTCTATCAGTCAGTCTCTCTCCCTCTCTCTCTCTCTCTCTCTGTCAGTCAGTCAGTCTCTCTCTCTGTCAGTCAGTCTCTCAGTCAGTCAGTCTCTCTCTGTCAGTCAGTTTCTCTCAGTCAGTCAATCTCTCTCTCTCTGTCAGTCAGTATCTCTCTGTCTCTCCGTCAGTCAGTCAGTCTCTCTCAGTCAGTCAGTCTCTCTCTCTCAGTCAATCAGTCTCTCTGTCAGTCAGTCTCTCTCTCTCTCTGTCAGATTGTCTCTCTCTCTCTCTCTCTCAGTCAGTCGCTCTCTGTCAGTCAGTCTCTCTCTCAGTCAGTCAGTCAGTCTCTCTACTCTCTTTAACTCTCTCTCCACTCTCTCTCTCTCTCTATGCTCTGTCTCCACTGTCTATCTCCCTCCACTCTCTCATCACTTTCTCTCTCTCTCTCTCCACTCTCTCTCTCTCCACTCTCTCTCCACTGCCTGTCTCTCTCCACTCTCTCTCGCTCCACTTTCTCTCTCTCTCTCTCTCTCTCTCTCTCTCTCTCTCTCTCTCCACTATCCACTCTCTCTCTCTCTCTCTCTGCTCTCTCTACACTTTCTGTCTCTCTCCACTCTGTCTCTCTCCACTTTCTCTCTCTTTCGCTTCACTCTCTCTGGGGGGCCATGGGTACATTACCTGCAAGGTCTGCGGGCCGCCAAGGAAGGCCCGTGGGCCGTACTATGAGTACAACGGATCTAGAATAAACCTACGTGAGCAGGTATTTCTTGGACCAAAGGACATGAGAAATGATTTTTTTATGGTTGACCCATAGCATTAGGTTTATTATAAGGTCATTAAGGGAATCTAGCAGGAGCTGTAACCCAAAGGCGCTACGCGACAACAGCACAGCATCATCATCGTAGAGGAGTACGGGCCGATCTACTACCCTGGGTAAAATCTTTCCCTTACGTAGAAGAGTAAGCTTGAGGGAATCAATATAGAATAGAAAGAGGAAGGGCACTCCTTATTGGTGCCAAATTGCACCAGAGCTAAAGTATCCCAATGAAGGCGCTAGAGAGTCTCAATCAGGCATGTATCGACCTCTGCTTGGTGCATCAGTTCCCACAGCCTGCCCCTGTCGACGAGGTCGAACGCACTAGACAGGTCCACGAAGGCAAGGTGTAATGAGCTTCCCTTGGTCTTGGTGTACTTCCCCGTGATCAGGAGCAGGTTGAGGGACTGCTCTACCATGCCCATGCCAGGTCAGAGGCCATACTGGACTTTGGAGAGCAAACCCCTGTCTTCTGCCCAAGCCTTCAGCTTCTCGAGGATCACTCTACCCAGAATTTTGACAGAGGAGTCCAACAGCGAAATAGGTCAGTTGCATGAAGGATTTCCTCTGTCGCCCTTTCTAAAAATTGAGACAACAGTGGACATTTCCCATTAACTCAGGATTTCTGCATGAAAGAGGGTGCGAAAAAAAAACGTTTGTCAACAGCTGGGCCCAATAGACTGTATTATAGCTGAAGATGTCTATAGGAACCCTGTCCGGGCCGGGTACCTGGCCTGGGGTACTCTTTAAGATGGCAGAAGATGCATTGCTCATGTCTATGGTGAATGAAAGGAGGGTTCTAGCTGTTTCCGTAACTGCAAGACTCTGCAAGCAAGGTAAAGGAGCATTAGGACAGCATGGGTCGAGGAGATTAGAAGTCGTAACCTGCAAAATCCAAGAAAAATGAGACAGACAATTTTCTGGGGAAACGTGACAAGTAATTTTCGGGGTATTCTCATCAGAAAAATAAGTATGATTGATCACGTCCCAAAAAGCCTTGGCGTACCGGAGTTTGGCAGCCAAAAGCAAGTCCTCCCAGGCCTTCTCTCTAACTTCCCTCTTGCTTACGTCAAGTGTGTCCTTGTAAGCCCTCCTGTCATGGCTTATTTCCTTTATGATTCTAGGGGAGGTTTTTATTGCCAATTTTAGATTTTAAGATGCCATTGAGCAAGCGTGGTTGAGCCAGTAATAAAGAAAGAGTACCGTATTAGATTTTTTGCTAATCATCAAACTGGACATGGCTGTACACAAAGCATTAAAGCTACCCAGAAAGTGGCTCAGCTGAATCCGAGAGACAACACAGCATGTCCTTACTCCTTTCAGTTACTAGATCGATATTTTTCCACTTCATACATATCCCCTTATTATTACCATATTGTAGGTCAACTGGACTAGCAGGAGCAAGTGGGGCAATATCAATAGCAGGGGAGGAATCACAAACAGTTTTTGGATTGTGGTCACAGAGATTAGAAAGCAGGATTGATGAATCCGTCACAAAAGGGAACAGATGAGAAGAAGATAAAAAAAAATCAATGATTGACCCACCGCCTCTGCCAGTAAAAGTGGGGTGTGACAGCAATCTACATTGAAGAGTAAATAGCGGACAACGCTCCCCTTGGGCACAATAGGTCGGAGGCTAGGAATGTAATGCTCAGCACTGTGATAAACTGGTGGCCTCCTTAGGGGTATTACGACATTCTGGATAAGCTTCGTAGACAACGCCACAATTGGCACAGATGGTGCACAATGCCTGAATTGTATCCTGATCTCTCTGTATAACTAAAATGCTCAATGTAATGCGTACTATGATATACCCACTTGAAAATCCCAATAAAGTTGTTTTAAAAAAAAAAAAAATACATTGAAGAGTAAATTATACCTAAGAATGATTTGGTTCAAAACTTCCCCATAAGGATTATCATTAAGTGTGTAGACCCTCGCCCTGCCAGTCAGTGAAGCCATATACTTTATCCCCCTGGTAGAGAGCATTGTGAGATATTAAAGTCACCTAACCAAATAATGGAGACCCTTTATGAGTAGCTTGCAAGGAAGTCCGAAATGAGACTGGCCAGTTCCCAGAGTATTTCAAGAGGGTGGTTTGAGAAGAAATTAAAATAAAAATAGAAGAAAATTAAAAGAGCCGGAAAGGCTCAATCACAAAATCTGGGTCCAAGGGGTGGACTGTAGTGTGACAATGTTTGTGGTTCTCAACTTTAGAGAGATACTCACCCCCAACCCACCCTTAGGGTGGCCTGGGAAAGAGGACGTAGCAGCAACAGAAAGATTGGTAATCAGTTACATGGAAGTTGCTTAGTGCCCAGGTTTCTTGGCAAGACACCATATCAAACTGTTTAATGATTTCCAACCAGCCCATGTAATCCAGTTTCTTGATGATACCAACAACATTCCAGGAGAGAAAGCATGTCCCACCTAGCCTGGACCCCTCAACGGGGGTAGGTCGAATAGTGTCAGAGGAAATAATCTTGACGAAGGGGGCTGGGTCGATTGATAAAATGCTATGATCTGGCAGGGATGTTGAACATGCAAGTCAAGCGTTATGAGAGTATGGACAGTGGGATGAATCGATTCTCATGGGCAAATGAAAGTGTGGGGTTCCTGAGACTTGTGCACACACGGCCAATCATCCTTCTGCCATGCCAAGGTAAAAGGGTTGGGTGATAAAAGTGGTAAAACAGAGGAGCACTGATCATGGCAAGTCCAGAAGGTGAAAAATCCAAATGCTGCAGTAAATCACCAGATAGCCATGGGTGTCTAAAGTTAACAACTAAACATTCTCCATGGAATGTCTTAGGGGTGTAGCCAACCCAACCGACCCTGCGTACCATGATAATGGTGTCCATCAAGTCTGAACCCCATCCGAATTTGGACTGCGAAGCAATGGGCTGCTCTACATTGAAGACCAATCTTCTGACCTGTCGTTGCACAATGGGGGCACGCCAATGAGAACAATGACATAGGTTGTGCATTCGGGAGGCAGTTGAAGAGGGTCATAGTGGCATGGAACAATAGGTTTAGGCCCCCTAGAGCTCTTCCGCAGTGATTTTCCAATCGCACTAGGACCCTGGGAAATACTGGCATGGTTTAAAGAAGCAATCGGATGGATTGAGTAGACCAGCGCAGAACGAGTTGGAATTCTGACTGGCAATGTAGTGTTAGGTGAAGAAATGATGGGGGGGTGTCAGGATTTGGGTTGTAGTAGCTTGGAAGGGTGGGAGGGTGGGGCTGATGAGACTTCCCATGGTTATTGCATAGATCTTGCACTTTGTCATTTAGACAATTCAAGGGAGACAACATTAAGTGATGTAATTCTTTCAGCAAAGATTCCACCTTGTCAAAGAAGGGTTTGCAAACACTATGATAAATAAATAAATTAATAAATAATGATTGACAGTAATGATATCGTGATCAAATGTGCTCTTTGAACTTGATAGAGAGGATGGTGTCGCTGCTTTAACAGATGATTCTGTGGTTTCAGCTTTTCCCTTTCTGATTTTGCCTTTGTTGCATTTTCTTTTGATAGGGGGGGATTTGGAGGCATTTAAAGGGGAACTGGTGGGGCAAACAGTGATGATATCCTCGACACAGGTATGCACAACATAGGGGTTTCCGTTAGGGGCAGGAACCCCCGGTTGCTGGTTTTTTTTTAGGATGGTACTTGAGATAGAAACGGCTCTGGTGGTGATCATAAAGGGGAGCAAGGCTGACATTTTTTAGACGGCATCTATAAAGGTTTCAACCAGGTCAAGTTCCATACAGATGGCACCCATGGCACAGGATAGACAAGCAGACATGAAGCTGCTCCTTTAAGGCACGTCAGGAGGGGCTGGGAGAGTTTTTGTTAATCCATGGTAGACAACTGAGAATAGATGAGAAAAAACAATATGAGCAAAGAGGATCCTACCTTGGCACGGCTCCAGAGTGATGAGGGGGCAAGAGAGTGGGTCCAGCCCAGCCTCGTCTGGCGGCGGACAGGCACAGACGGGTCCGCTCTTGGCCTGGTCTTTGCCCTGGCGCAAGACCGGGCGAGTCCTGCAATGTGGGATACCAGCTGCATTTTAGGGCATTTGGAGTGTCCAGGTGAGGACCTCTCCTAAGATCAGAGTGAATGGTGGGGGACGTATTCCCACTTCAGCAAGGGCCTCTCCAATGTGTGGGCAAAAGACAGTTGAAGTGCGCGTCCTGTGCTGCGGGATACCAGAGGCCTTTTCATGGCATTGGAGTGTCCAAGGAAATGCTGGTGGATGTAGTCCCACCGCAGCAAGGGCCTCTCCGATGCGCGGGCAAAAGACAGCTGAAGTGCGCAAACCAATGTATTTATTGCCTCTGATAAGGAAGTTATGGCTATGAAAGTTGCTGTGTCATAAATGAATTTGCTAATATACATAATCTGTACTTTGGTACATACGTAAACACATATTTTGCCATTGAATACATGGGTAGGTTTTGGATATTAGGAGGTAACACAGCCAGGATCATCATGTTAACATCGAACCTTGGGTGACCAAGTCGAGCAAATGCCTTTTTTGGTTTCCTTCTAAGGTAAGTACCTTATCAACATAGTTATGGAACAGGTAAAGTGTGTGTAGGCTAAACATACCTCACACATTTGTATTTCAGCTGTTGCTTAGGTGTGCTTAGGTGTGAGGTCTTTAACCTCTATATGTCAATCCAGAATAAATTGATAGTTGATATATTCAAAAGCACTTTAGGGATCACATGTGAATTATGTGTGTTCAACAAAAGCAAACATGTATACAGAGAGGATAGTATTGTGTATCATTTTATAAACAATGTTTTCACCATTGAAAACGTATGAAACATTGTGATTTCTAAACTTCTACATTATAGCTCAGATATTTTATTGACAGATGTGGCCTGCTCACATATGTTGTATATGACCATCATTAATACAAACTTCTACACTAAAGCTCAGATATTTTATTGACAGATGTAACCTGCTCACATATGTTCTATAGGACCATAATTAATACATGGTGTGCCCAGGAGGAGGAAATGTAGATTCTGCAGTACAACGTACACCAAGTTATGACTGTTTGACATCTTAGTAGCAGCACATGTGCACCACCATAGATTAACATTGCCCTTTGGCATGTGTGTAATTGTTCAACAGTAACTTAAGGTTGAGCTGTGTGGAATATGTAAGGTCACACTGATATTCTATATGTTAACTGTCTAGGGGCCATATGTATGAACACATTTTCCCATAGACACAGAATGGGTAAAACCCTTTGATACATATGGGCCCAGGACCTGACAAGGAATTACTACTTCTTGTGAGGGACTCATAATTTACACATCATTGTTCCAACAACATACATATACACATTGGTGATGTTTAAAACATCGAAATCCTTATTCAAACACCAAACACATATTTTTATTAGTTCCACTGTGCACTGTACTACAGTACTTTAATGGTACTGGGTTACATTTAGGGGTGGGCGGTAAACTCTGCTCCTTTGACAGAGTTCTTAGAGTTTTGCCAACTCAGCGTGGAGTTCACGGAAAAACTCTGCCAACCACAGCGTGGCAGAGTTTTTTTTGCACACAGCTCACCAACATTAAGGGGGCAAGGGCTTGCTGGTTCTGCAACACAGCAACAAAGTTGCTGCTGAGAACACTACTTACTGCCACAAATAAGTCCATTTTGACCTCCAATCATTTACCCAAGGCCGCCAGTCCTCGTTCCAAGGACTGGATTGAGGGATTGATGGTTCCTAGCTGCTTTATTTAATCACTGGTGTGAGATGTAGAAAGCTGCTCTTTTTTTCCCTCAGCATCATCACACCAGCAATGTCTGCTAAGGGGGAATCAATTCCATTGAGCCAAGAATGAGTCTCTTAAAGTCCCTTCCAAACCCCTTATTGGGGATGAGACATCTCTATAATCCTTCAAGAATGTCCACTAAAGTCTCCATCCCCGACTTTACAGTTTCTGAGATAAGCTGCTGAACATCTACTACTCCCTTAAAACATGACTTGGTGATCATCAGAGTCCTTGCTGGCAGTCTGGTGAACAGGTGGTTGGTACACAGTCTGAATTTGTTCATTTAGAGACCCAAAAACATATTCTTCTTCCCTTGCCAAGATCGTAGAAGAATTGCGTATAGTGCCTAGGACATGGGCACTCACAAACTTTCTCTTGGGGTCCAAATTTACAGTGTGGTTTGTGGCCGAGGGCCACACCGGTGGGGGCGGGGTCACACATGAGGTTAAACACAGGTCCCTGCAGCAGACGCCTTCGTCCACTGAGCCACCAGACCCGGCATACACACATCTCTCTCTCTCTCTCCCTCTCCCCCTCCATCCCTCTCCCTCGTTCTCCATCCCCCTCTCCCTCCCTGTCTCCCCCTCCCCCTCCCTCCCTCTCCCTCTCTCCCCCTCCCTCTCCCTCCCTCCCCATCCCTCTCCCTCCCCCTGTCTCTCTCCCCCTGTCTCTCTCCCTGTCCCTCTCCCTCCGTCGCCCTCCCTCCGTCACCCTCCTCCCTCTGTCTCCCTCCTCCCTCTGTCTCCTTCCTCCCTCTCTGTCTCCCTCTCTGTCTCTTCCTCTGTCTCCCCCTCTGTCGCCCTCCCTCTGTCGCCCTCCCTCTGTTGCCCTCCTCCCTCTGTCTCCCTCTCTGTCTTCCTCTGTCTCCCTCCCTCTGTCTTTCTCCCTCTGTCTCCCTCCCTCCGTCTCCCTCAATCTGTCTCCCTCCCTGTCTCTCTCCCTCCCTCTGTCTCCCTCTGTCTCCCTCCCTCTCCCTCCGTCTCTCTCCCTCTCCCTCCATCTCCCTGTCTCCGTCTCCCTCACTGTCTCCGTCTCCCTCCCTCTGTCACCCTCTGTCTCCCTCCCTGTCTCCCTCTGTCTCTCTCCCTCTGTCTCTCTCCCTCCCTCTCCCTCCGTCTCCCTCTGACTCCCTCTGTCTCCCTCCGTCTCTCTCCGTCTCCCTCCCTCTGTCTCCCTCCGTCTCCCTCTGTCTCCCTCCCTCCCTCCCTCTGTCACCCTCCGTCTCCCTCCCTGTCTCCCTCCCTCTGTCTCTCTCTCCCTACCTCTCCCTCCCTCCGTATCCCTCCGTCTCCCTCTGTCTCCCTCCGTCTCTCTCCGTCTCCCTCCCTCCCTCTGTCTCCCTCCGTCTCCCTCCCTCTGTCTCCCTCCCTCGCTCTGTCTCCCTCCGTCTCCCTCTCTCCCTCTGTCTCCCTCCCTCTCCCTCCGTCTCTCTCCCTCTGTCTCCCTCCCTCTCCCTCCATCTCCCTCCCTCTCCCTCCATCTCCCTGTCTCCGTCTCCCTCCCTGTCTCCGTCTCCCTCCCTGTCTCCGTCTCCCTCCCTCTGTCACCCTCTGTCTCCCTCCCTGTCTCCCTCCCTCTCCCTCTGTCTCTCTCCCTCCCTCTCTCTCCCTCTCTCTCCCTCTCCCTCCGTCTCCCTCCGACTCCCTCTGTCTCCCTCCGTCTCTCTCCGTCTCCCTCCCTCTGTCTCCCTCCGTCTCCCTCCCTCCCTCCCTCTGTCACCCTCCGCCTCCCTCCCTGTCTCCCTCCCTCTGTCTCTCTCCCTACCTCTCCCTCCCTCCGTATCCCTCCGTCTCCCTCTGTCTCCCTCCGTCTCTCTCCATCTCCCTCCCTCCCTCTGTCTCCCTCCGTCTCCCTCCCTCTGTCTCCCTCCCTCCCTCTGTCTCCCTCCGTCTCCCTCCCTCCCTCTCCCTCCCTCCCTCTCCCTCTCTCTGTCTCCCTCCATCTCTCTTTCTCTCTCCGTCTCCCTCCCTCTGTCTCCCTCCCTCCGTCTCTCTCTCTCTCTCTCTGTTACCCTCTATCTCTCCCTGTCTCTCTCCCTGTCTCTCTCCCTCCCTCTCCCTCCCTCTGTCTCCCTCCCTCTCCCTCTGTCTCTCTCCCTCTGTCTCTCTCCCTCTGTCTCCCTCTCCCTCCCTCTCCCTCCATCCCTCTGTCACCCTCCGTCTCCCTCCCTCCGTCTCCCTCCCTCTGTCTCCCTCCCTCTGTCTCCCTCTCCCTCCCTCTCTGCCTCCCTCTCTCTGTCTCTCTCTGTCTACCTTCCTCTCCCTCCCTCTGCCTCCCCCCCCCCCTCTGACAATCACTGGAATCCCCTGGCCCCACAGAGCAGAGTCTCAGAGTCCTGGCTGCTGCAACCGGCAGTGTTCGCTAACACTATTATTTTTTTTTTTTTAAAACACAGGTAGGATGTCTGCAAGGTCCGCGGGCCCCAAGGAAGGCTTGCCGGGCCGCTGGCGGCCCGCGGGCTGTACTATGAGTAACCGTGGCCTAGGAGTCGGTTGAAGTTGTCTTCATCTATGAGGGACTGTGTAGATTCAAGGTCAGGTTAATCTTAATCGAAAGGCTGCTGTACAGGAGAGGTTTTCATTTCCTCAGTAAGATAATGAGATATATTTTAGCATTCTTCATAGACTTATTAACATTTCAAAAGAACATCCATTAATTATGAAAGGATTTTATAACACTTTCTCCTAGACAGAGCATTTTAATTAAACGCATAACAGCATGTCAATATGTCCATATTGTAGTGTATGAAATACACTTCAGTAAGCCCATGTCGGCTGTCTTCACACCATCATTTTCTAATTTTTGCATTGTTGATGTGTTAGGATAACAATGTAAGATGATGACACACACATGAGGTATGCCTACACTCCAGTACATGGCTGTAAGTTACCTATTTTGAATACATATCTATACAAAACAATGTGCATTTTTAGTTACAAATAAGCACTGTTTTTAACTTTTGTTGTGATTTGGAACTATGTGTACATTACTTAATTATACAGTATGTTCAACGCAGTACACATTTTCTGTTAAAATGATTGTACGCATGTATTATATGCATGATCATCATTTGTCACTTATTCACAACATACTAACATCTCCTTTGTTTTATAGTGCATTAAGTTTTGTATGACACTAACACTTACATATAAATGTACTAATGTGTCATTTACCATGGTGATCAAAATACATAGAATCCAGATAAATGCTGTCACTTCTCACACACAAACTGAGCATTTACAAAAGAAATTTCAGACTTCACTACACAGGATTCATTTTCATGGATGCATGGGTAGTTAATGTATATCAAGTATGATTTGAGAGTGCATATACACACACTTAAATACTTTATATTAATGGTTGTAAATTGCATTCATAGAAGAGTTGTAAGATGTCATCCAACGTCAAAATATTCAGCACACTGACACTAATTTTCACATGATTTACATATGTCCTATATCTCAAGTATCATTTCATTTGTTAAAATTAGAGGCCATGTTCCCTTGTTTCACATCTATGTAAAATACATCTCAATATTTACATAAATGTAGCAAGATGTATGTGTACTTCTACATGCACACCCATACTTGTGCGATTATGTACATGTCACACATATGTATTTAGTTAATTGTTATGTGACATGAGTAAGGGTAAGTGAAGACATTCCTTGGTTGTTATACAAATGGCATCTGTCTATGTTTAATACATGTGAGATTTGAGTAGGGATACACAAAACCCACACAAGCATACAAGCATGCATGTCAAGGACCCTTGTATTATTGATATAGATTGGTGTGATGATTTGGTTAGAATCTATATTTTATTCGGGCATTAACACTCTAGATGGACTTGCTGGCCAATTTCACAGGTGTATGTGTTACCTAGGCCTTAGGTTAGTGTGAAGGCACACTTGTATGCCTTATAGATTACCTGATGGAATGTACACATGTGGCACAGAAACCCACTAGTCTGCCTTGTGTGTTCACGCACACCCATACACACACAGAGTTACTCATTGTGGATGGTATTTCTGCAGTTTATTATAAGACAATCTGCATGATATGCTGTATATGCTGTATATGTTTAGTTAGACAGTTTCTTTAACTTTCTAAGTTGGTCCATGTGTGTTTAGATATAATGTTTATTTTATTATGTCACACTTTAATGGAGACTTTGCATTGTCTTTGCGTGACACAAAAGTAGTCAACAGCGACATAAAGCCTTACGTGATATTTACAAAACCATGCAAGGTTTGAGTTGCATCATGGTGTGTATGTAAATGTTTACATATTATCGAGCCACCCGATTGTACTGCATAATAATAACTTTTCAGTGCCAATGTGTCCCATTGCCTGTTCAAAACCATGCGTCCGTGAATTCTGAAAGTTTTGCAGGTTTTAACATATTTATATAAATTATATCGCATTAAGTTGCTTTCGCTTACCTAATGGACACTATATTGTCTTACTTACACATATTCAGCATTATGCTACACACTTAGACAGAAGAAAATGCCTGTCCATGTACAGTGCTGAGCAGGAAGGTTTACCATCTAGACCACGGTTACTCATAGGACGGCCCGGCAAGCCTTCCTTGGGGGCCCGCGGACCTTGCAGACATCCTACCTGTGTTTTAAAAAAAAAAAATTAAATAGTGTTAGCGAACACTGCCGGGTGCAGCAGCCGGGACTCTGAGACTCTGCTCTGTGGGGCCAGGGGATTCCAGTGATTGTCAAAGTGGAGATGCAGGGGCCTAAGAGGTGAAATACAACAAAGCTTTAATAACATGTAAATGGTCTTTTAAAGACCTGTGAAGTACTCGGGTGCGGCTGTGTGTGCGTGCTGGGAAGCTGTCTCAGCCCGGGCTGAGGGCTGACACACACACGGGGTGAGATGACAGAGGGTGACGGAGGGAAGGAGAGGGAGACAGAGGGAGAGGGAGGGAGACAGAGGTTGACAGAGGGTGACAGAGAGAGGAAGACAGAGAGGCGCAGTCTGGGGGAGACAGAGGGGGTAGACAGAGGGAGAGGGAGGGAGGCAGAGGGAGGGAGAGGAAGGGAGACAGAGAGAGAGAGGGAGGCAGAGAGGGAGGGAGAGGGAGACAGAGGGAGGGAGAGAGAGGGAAGGAGACAGAGGGAGGGAGACGGAGGGTGACAGAGGGAGGGAGGGAAGGAGAGGGAGGGAGAGGGAGGGAGAGAGACAGGGAGAGATAGAGGGAGGGAGACAGAGAGAGAGAGACGGAGGGAGGGAGATAGAGGGAGGGAGACGGAGGGAGGGAGATGGAGGGAGACGAAGGGAGGGAGAGGGAGGGAGAGGGAGGGAGGGAGACGGAGGGAGACAGAGGGAGGGAGGGGGACCGAGGGAGGGAGGGAGGGAGACTGAGGGAGGGAGACGGAGAGAGACGGAGGGAGACAAAGGGAGACGGATGGAGATGGAGGGAGATGGAGGGAGAGGGAGGGGGAGGGAGAGGGAGAGGGAGGGAGACAGGGAGGGAGACGGAGGGTGACAGAGGGAGGGAGGGAGACAGAGGGAGGGTGGGAGACGGAGGGAGGGAGACAGAGGGAGACAGAGGGAGGGAGGGAGACAGAGAGAGACGGAGGGAGACAGAGGGAGTCGGAGGGAGACGGAGGGAGAGGGAGGGAGAGGGAGGGAGAGAGACAGAGGGAGAGGGAGGGAGACAGGGAGGAAGACGGAGGGTGACAGAGGGAGGGAGACAGAGGGAGGGAGACAGAGACAGGGAGGGAGACGGAGACAGGGAGGGAGACGGAGATAGGGAGGGAGACGGAGACAGGAAGATGGAGGGATTGGGAGGGAGACGGAGGGAGAGGGAGGGAGACGGAGGGAGAGAGACAGAGGGAGAGGGAGGGAGACAGAGAGAGACAGAGAGAGGGAGAGAGACAGGGAGGGAGACAGAGGGAGGGAGACGGATGGAGGGAGACAGAGGGAGAGAGACAGAGGGAGGGAGACAGAGGGAGGGAGACAGAGGGAGACAGAGAGGGAGACAGAGGGAGGAGGGCGACAGAGGGAGGGCGACAGAGGGGGGTACAGAGGGGGAGACAGAGAGGGAGACAGAGAGGGAGGAGGGAGACAGAGGGAGGAGGGCGACGGAGGGAGGGCGACGGAGAGAGAGAGACAGGGAGAGAGACAGGGGAGAGAGACAGGGGAGAGAGGGGGAGAGAGAGAGACAGGGAGAGAGAGAGACAGGGAGAGAGAGAGGGAGGGAGAGGGAAGGCGAGGGAGGGAGAGGGATGGGGGAGAGAGGGAGGGGAGAGAGGGAGGGAGAGGGGGACGGAGGGGAAGAGGGAGGGAGGGGGAGGGAGAGGGAGAGAGAGAGAGATAGAGATGTGTGTATGCCGGGTCTGGTGGCTCAGTGGACGAAGGCGTCTGCTGCAGGGACCTGTGTTCAACCTCATGGTCACAATTTTTTTTTTGCTTTAGCCCTGCCCCTTACCCTCTGACCCCGCCCTCACCGGTGCAGCCCTCGGCCACAAACCACACTGTAAATTTGGCCCCCGAGAGAAAGTTTGTGAGTACCCATGTTTTAGACAAACACTGTAACCTGCCTGTAAAGAAGTCCCCCTTGCACTATAGTGTACAAGGAACTGCGTTGCCCCAAGCCTTCACCCACTGCTACAGCACAGAAATTAGTGCATTTATGATCACATACTACTAGACATGTAGAATTTACTCTCTTTCATGCAAGACAGTAACAATTTTTAAATAGGTTTCTTTTGCTGCGTGAAAGTTTAGTCCACGTAGCCCTAAATTTGTCAAAAGGCTTAATGGTAATTAGTGACATTTTACATGCAATATGATAAGACTCACTGTACTTTTTGTTGGTCCTCTTTGTCAGAACTGACCTCACCCTCGCCTCAAACAACCAACTCAGATGGAATGAGGGATGCCACCTGCTCCTCCAATGGGTTCAAATCCTCTGGAACATCCAGTCCTCCTCCGGTTCTCATTGCAGCATTTAGGGTCATGGCCAGCTTTACTTATGTCTTGGATTGTGGTCATGCCATTGACTTTTACACTCCACAACGTCTTTCTTGTTGGTGCCACACAGTTGATCTTGTGCGTTATTGTTTGCCATAAAGCATCCTTCTTTGCTAAGGGTCATTTTGAGGTGATAGATAATTAATGCGCATTTTTTGTCACATCACATGAGTATTTTGCTTTCCTCCTCTTTAACATTTGACATCCTCTTCCTTTTGCCAAGCAATTCCGGTACATCTGGGTTGGTGGGCTTTTGGCTTCCTGTAGCTCCTTCCATAGTGCAAAATGTTGAGTAATGCTACAAAGATTTGCGTTAAGCACTGTACGTTTTTAGGTCTCGTCTGACCCAGCGCATGCGCTGGTCTGGCGAGACTTATTGAGAGGGCTCCAAAAAGTGCTACCAGGCCAGCCTAGTGCTACAGTGCATGTGTGCGCGCGCCGCGCTTTACCGCAATTACTTTCACTTTCGCGGCCGCGCGGCCGCTTTGATGTGTGATCGCGATCACTTTCACTTTTGCGGCTGCACGGCCGCTTTACATAGCCAATAGGTCTCGCTTTTGGGACCTTATAAGTATTTAGTTATGCAACTGTTGCATGGCTAAACACTTATAAGGTCCCAAAGGCGAGACCTATTGGCTATGCCAGTGCTTGTTTAACTTTCCCACAACGCATTGAACTCCTGCGTAACGCAATGCTGACTTGCGGCACGTAAGGGTGTTGTACGGCACGCAATTCAGCTTTGTGTCACCTAGGTTGTAGATGGATGCATTATGGTGCGTTCTGCCAAAACAACAACTTTGGGGCTTATTTACAAGGCCCTTGCGCCACTTTTGCGTCATTTGTAACATGGGAAAAGTGACGCAAAAGTGGCACAAGGGGCTTGTAAATCTGCCCCTTTATGTCACACTGTGGAACGTATCTCTGAGCACTGCGTCATGGTGCAACGTATGGTAAATATGGCGGATCCATGACGCAGGAATCTGCCGCAACACGGCACAACGTATTCTCATGCAATGCTGTACAACGATTTTAAAGCCAGTGGCCGTGCATTGAGTGGGACTTTTGTTGCTTTTAATAGTTTAAAAGATTTTTTGCTGTCTACAGAGGTGTATTCACTCGTTTTGGCCTGGACGTACAAATGAAGAGATGGACCCGAGTGCAGAATAACACCACAGTTGAGAAGATGGTCTGCGCCAAACAGAGGTACTTTTCGGTGTGGAATTTCGAGACTTGCTCACTGTGTGTAAAAGGGATATGCTTGTAGTACAGGGTGTATCCCAATCTTGAAAATTAAATACTCTAGAAAGGCTTACTTTGTTGACTGTTCATTGTGTGAGGATAAGTTGGGGCAAGTTTGTTTCATTCTTCAAACATCATTTCCTTCACTTGTAATATGTTACTGTGTTGGTTGCTTTCAGATCTGCAAAGATTTTTTGTTTTAATTCACAAGAACAATATTGGTTGCTTTTCTATTATTAATTACTTAGCGGCAACCCATGTCTGGGAATTTTGCCCACACAGATGAGACACTGACTCACATGCTGCAGGGTTCTTTTATCCCCTCCCATGACTTGTCCTTTCAAGTCGACTATGCTCATTTTTGGAAACAGCTGGATCGTAATTAATTTGTTAAGTATGAAGACAAAAATATTTATCAACTTGCCTGTAAAAATAGACCTGATGACTATGTGAGCTCTACTTTTCATAAGCTTTTAAAACCACACTTCTCTTCCATTTCATTGTGATTACTAGGAAGTTCTGTAAATGTGCAGGTTTCTCTTATAGCACCAGGGTGTCTCAATAAAATATCAATCAAATCTTTAAACAAAATCGAGTTTACGTAGATAACGTATCTACCATTCGTCTAGTTTTGAGGTGCTCATCACAGGAGATGTGCAACTAAATGGTACAACATTTATCAACCTCAGAAGGATGAAAGGCTAAGCAAACTTACCAGACATCTAACCTGTGACCATCAGGTACACATGTATGCAATAGGCTACTAACCTATCATACCAAGTTTTGGAAAACAAGCGATCAGCCATATCCTCAGCTGGTATCTTAGCACAACCAAGCATCACAAAGAAAGCCAGTGAAAAGACAAAAATTGACAAATTCTATATAAAATAACTTTTTTTATTATGCAGTGCGTGTTCACCCCTAGGGGTATGTTGACTCTAAGTAAGATATCCATTGTTTCCCAATGTAATGGTTCTTATTGAGATGATTCGCAGAGATGCGGATCCGTGAGATGGGGCTCAACCACAGATCACTGCAGTAGATGCATGAGTCCATTGAAACTTCAGACCAGGCTATTCATTCAAAGACCAAAGCGGCCTGCTGTGGGCTGCTCCACTGGGACCACACATCTGTCTTTGACGCTGGGCCACCGAGATGCAAGGCCACGCGATGCCATTGTATAGAGGGAAAGAAGCGGCAGGGGTTTTCGACAATTCCATTGCTTGTTTAAAATATTTTTAGGGTAATATGGGATGTCAGGACCAGCAGTAAGGTTTTGTGGCCTCTCCATCAGAATGCACAGTATGTCCAGGCTCTTGACAATGAAATGTACTGATTAGTTACTTTCTGCGTGCAATTCATCCAAGACCTACTGGGAGAATGGGAATATCATATCCAGTTCTACATCCCTATGAGCAGCAACAGGCCCAAGATACCAAGCTGATAAACAGCCACTTTAACACCATTGAGTGGATGGTTTCTATGAGAGATTGCAGCCTTTAGGGAGAGTTCATCTCTGGGAGAAAATCCCGCATGAACTGGGATGTTTCCTGTATGTCTCTATAGGATGAGATAGAACATTTCACGGCGACCAACCACACCCTGTATCTGACCCCGCGCACCAGCCACGACTGACTCCCCGGTGGACACTTATAAACCTTTACATTATTTTTCACTACTGTTAGTGTTCAATGTAAAGATGTTTTGGGATTTTGGATTGTTCCCAGAATGTGTACTCAGCACTTAGCTGCCTGAACTGGGACTGGAGGATAGGACTGGCCCCGGATGACAGAAGCTCTCCTCCTGCCATTGTTACCAGTAGAGGTTGAAATCACTGGACCAAGCCTGGCCTTGCTACCTCCCTTTTATTGTATTTATTTTTCTACCCTACAATAGCAAGCGAGCTTCTCACATGATGTCAAGGAAAGGTTGTTGTGCCAAAATTCCTGGATTGGAATGCCAATGGGTTCAACAGATTAGGACGTGATGGAACCGAAGTTCAGTGTTTCTGAGCACTGGCAGAATTAAGAGCGAGTTTCCGCACTGTACTACCCTGTGGGGCTTCAAGCAGGAGCTGCGATGTGTGGGGGCTCGTGGGTTGAATAGCAAGCGACGTGTGATGTTGCGGTATTCAGGTGCACTGTCAGAGCCGCAGACAGGTTTTAATATTGGAATCGCAACAGATGTTTTAGGTCGGGCTGGGATGCTGTGAGAGTGCCTACGTGTGAGTACAAAAGAAGCTGGGTGCTGAAAGCCAGGATTTAAGTGCCAAGTGGTGTGGGTACGAAAGTGCAGGGTCACTTACTGATGCAAGCCAGGAATGAAATGCATTAATATAACTTCGTGCTGATCCCAATTATGAAACTGACCAGGACTGAGGTATGTGCGGTCTCTGGCCTGGTAACCAAGGATGTTGTAGGTTGGAATTGAGTGGTGGGGGGAAGGTTTATTAAAGAGTAGAGGTGCATGGAAGAGAATGAGGCTCACGGCAGAGCAAGAGGAAAATGGAAAACGTGCAAGAAAAACTGGAAAGCTGTAGGGAAGAGGCATGGGTGCATAGGAGAAATTAAAGCACAGGGGAAGTGTGAGAGGTGCATGGGGCAAAGGAAGTAAGAGCTGAAGTATAATATAATACCTTAAGAAAATGTAAAGCTTCCTGAAGATAAGGAGTTGAGTAAGCCCACCAAATATTTTACTCAAATTCGAGGGACAGTCCTGATGTCATTTTTTAGGTCTTGCCTGAGCCAGCGCATGTGCTGTTCTGGTGAGACATTTAGTGAGGGAGCTTTAAAAAGCCGACCACAGCTTTTTGGGTGGCATAGAGCGTGCGGTTACACGCACAGTGACGAGCAGAGCCGCCATCTGGCTTTCCACTCTCGCCATGGTGCGCACACATCGCACACCACTTGCCAGACGTGATGCTGCAGCTGCTTTCACGTTCGCGCGCTAGAAGGGACAGCAACAGCACGCGATCACGATCTTGATCAGTTTCACTTTCACGGCCGTGCGGCCGCATCACTTTCATGGCCGCGCGGCCAATGCTTGTTATTTTTGTCCCTGCTTGCATCTCTTTTTCGGTCTCTGTTACTTCTTGCTTTTTTGTATTTCTCTCGCTATCTTAGTCCTGGCTTTTACTCTCTGACAGTCTCTCGTTCTTTCTCTCTCGTTCTTCCCTTCATTCTATTTGTCTCTCTTTCTCGTGTTCCCAAACAAGGTTTCTCACTATTAACATAGGAACCAGACTAACTGTGCCAATGCTTGCTTTACATATTACAGCCAGACCTTAAACCAGAGGACAAACGTTTTCCCTATACTAATTTAGTGGAAGAAAAATCTAGCAAAGCCAATGCGCACTGTTTACGGACATTCATACTTTAAAATAAAATAAACCATGGCTAAATAATTGAAGCTACGACTGTGGTCCTTGAACATCCATCCTCATAAAACCTTTGTAAGTCGCCGGCAAACCTGCGTTTACTTGCATAAATGGTTTCCCTTATTCACTTTTTCGTTTAGTCTTTCCTTTACAAAAGCAACAGAAATATTGCATGCCTTCAATATCCCCTCCGCGCATTCAGCCACCTGAGTCACAGGTGTGCCTTTGTGTCCTTAAAAGCATTCCACGCTGAGAGCCCGCATCCCAACAATGTGCGCCATTTGCTTCCCTCGCATCGTATGTTTGTGTTACTCATGGCGGCATCTTGAAAGGCTGGGGGTATTGCTCAGGTGTTACTCATTTGAGATGTAGATATCAGGAAGTGCTGTATAAAACCTGAACTTCGTGACAGCATAATGCTTTGCTGTTTCCATTAGTCAGGAAAGGTTGTCTTTGTTTTTGAAGCATCTGCACCTGTGTTTGACCTTATGTACTGCAGTGATATGACGTCCTTAGCTGTAAGTGGTGTATCAAAGACGGCTGTTTAGGAGTCAGTGATTGAGGATGTTGGATTACGTACATTGCACATACGCATTTGTACAGTAATGCGTCCTGTGAAGAATGAAGCGGTGCACCCATTTAAAGGCTCCTTATCTATTAGCCTGACTTGTGTGCAATTCAGCCAGATGTTTGATGCAAGTAGGCGTCCTTCGTGCTTGTTGTGTTTACCTTTCTCTGATTTCCCAGTTAGGATCCCCATTAGTTGTTTTTCCTTTTCGGGTGGCTATTCTGACCACTGTTTGCTTCCAGCAGGTTTCTAACGCCTCTTTCGTGTTCTGGGATATTTTCTGGTTACAACAGTGCTCCTTATTGCCTTCCTCTAAGCCTACAAAGATGTATGTGCTATGATACCTTACAGTTTTGGGGTTTAACACTTACCTTTTTCATGTTAATCCCATCGCAGTCTCAGCCTCAACTGGTAAGGTGCTGTGTTCATACGAAGTGCAGTACATGGGAGGTCCTAGGATGTCGCCTATGATATGCTATGCTTCTGTATCTCTACTTATTTTCGGCATTTTCTCTTCCGCACAATACATAATCCTGATTTATATTATGGTATGTTCTGGTCATGTCCGTGTGGAGAGAAGGTTGCTTATCTAAGCTATACCTCTGCAGCATGGATTCACTACATAAAAGTGAAGCCACATCTGTTGAATCAATTAAACATGGTAGTAGTTTGATATTCTACACTGTCTCAATATTAGAAAACGTTATTTACCAAGATCCGAGTTCCTTGCAAACATTTCTACGAGATACATCTAAAAGTTCCAATCCAACTTCATCAAGAAAAAAACACTGTTACAAATATGAATAAAAAAGATGCAAATATTTCTAAAAGATACATCAAGGTTCCAGTCCAACTTCATGAAGAACAAACATTTGCAATGCAATAGGTCTTGCATTTGCGAGACTTTGAGCTACTGGCATTGTAAATGACAAACCTTTTATCTATGTGTGGGTTTTCAAAACAGACAAAAAAAAGACATTGTCATTTACAATGCCAATAGCTTAATATTTCGCAAATGCGAGACCTATTGCATTGCAAATGCTTGTTGTAACAAGGAGGTCAGATGAGGGGTTGCTGAGCATGGAGCCCGGGAACATTAACTCCGGGTAACATCTGAACATCCCATAAGTCACATTTATGTCGCTGATGTCTAGAAGTATCTGGACTGGGGAAACATCTTGCCCTTGTTTTGGTTTATAGTTTGTGTTTCTTTACACCGCAGTTCTGTTTGTGTACATATGTCTTTTGTTGACCTCTCTTGTTCCTTCTGTAAGTAAATGCCCTGCATAGGTCTCTTGGTGGTGTACTTAAACAACACTGACCAATAAAGAAATTGCCTAACTTTAAGGAAGGATGTGTAAGTAGCCCTAGAATGACGAGCCCAGCCTGTTCCTGGTAACTACTACCATTTTGCAAAGGGGGCATTTAATTATATTATAGTGCAACACCAAGGAGCAAGATGAGGGATAAAGCCCAAGTGGGCACCTTGCACTATGTTAATCTGCAACACACAAAGTTCAGTGAGTTATTGAGAAATGAAACTGGACTCTCAGTGGAATAGTCATGAGCTGGCGACACCAGGTAGCTGTCACAGTGGCACCAGAGGTGTGAGGGGTCCTCAGGACTCAAATTCTGGCTGCCTCTTACTATCAAACTGTGGGTATGGAAGTCCATTTGCATTGCTTGCTTTAGGGTGCAGACCTCCCATGCCACTACTCAGTAGAGTGCATGTGATTGAACCAGCACCTATTCATGAAAGTGTGATTAAGTTAAAGGGAGCACAGAACTTGTGTTTCTTTATGACACCCTCAAGAAGTGAGCCAGGAGCAGTTTATGAAGTAACAGAGGCAGATTATATACTAATTATCCCCTGTTCCCTAGGCTCCATCATAAATTCACCATTAATGGGAGGTCATGTAATACTCATCTATGCTTATTGGTAGCTGCTGTTTTTTAGTAGAACTCATACTGTTTTTTTTTAACCTGAGACAGTGAGGAGTACTTTTATGACTTGCACCTGGCGGTCTACTTGTTTGCTTTTGTGTTGTGTCATTGAGTTCCTCACTTTAAGACTACAAGGAGTGCACAGCTTGTTGGAATGATCCTCGAGCTGTGATAGAGGACTGCTCCTTTTTAGGTCGAGCCTAGTGGCAGTGTGCATGCACTGCTCGCTTTGCGAGGCATGCAGTAGTCAAGTATGCTGTGGAAGCCTCGCCTTCTCTCCGACCATATTTTTGATTGGCTGGTGTCATTGTCCTTGGTAAATGCTGGCTCCCGATTTATGATGAGGCTTGTTAGTCCCTCCTTGTTATCGCCCTGTTGCCATTTGTTACCTCCCATGAGGAATGGATCTTTTACTTTTTTTTCAGCGCGGTCCGCTTTCACTTTAGTGGCTGCGCCTGTTAATTTAATTAATTTGCCGTGCAGGCTGAAAGGGAGCATTTCTGCTCACTAATATAACAAGCATTTGCAATGCAATTGGTCTCGCATTTACTCGAGTTTGAGCTATTGACATTGCAAATAATTATGCCTTTTATTTTTCATTTATTCGTTTTTAAAACATAAATAAAAGGCATTGTCGTTTACAATGCCAATAGCTTAAACTTGCGTAAATGCGAGACTTATTGCATTGCAAATGCTTGTTTCAGTTGCAGTCATTGGATGTGTTTAGTTATGGGCCCATTCTTTGGTTGATTGTTGCAGATATCCTGTAAGCTTCTGAACAGGCAACTGGTTAATAATTGAAGTTTGACAAATTTAAGGGTGGGGCTCCAGGCCCAGCAAGAAGCTCTAGTTTCCAGTCAGAGGGCCCAGAGGACCCTCTGACAATTCATGTTTATTAGACTAATGCATGATGTTAAATATTGATAGCATGGACAACTTTAATTTAGCAAGATATAATTATATTTTTTTAAAGCCCTATCAACTAAAGCAAGAAAAGCCAAGGCAGTTTAAGTATGTAAATGTAATAGGCGCTAAGACAAAACTGTTGTAAAATGAATAATAATAAAATTGAATGTGAAAGCAACATATACTGTAAGCTAAAACAACTCTAACAATTAAATCATATGGAAGTCAATAAATGGTGGGAGGATATATTGCTCTAGAATTATATTGACAATATTATTATCCCAAGAGGATTGTGTTTATTAATGTTTGTGAAACATAGGAGAATGATCCAAAGGAGTCCACATCACACATTGTAAGGAATTTGGTGAAGCATGCCAATATTGATACAGCAAAATTGACCAAAAATGTTTAACAGTTACAGACATCTTCAGGTGCACTGCCACATAACAAGGAAATCACAATTTCTTTGTGATAAAATCTAAGTCTAAGAAAACAACGTAAATACGAGTGAGATATTTGTGTACTTGACGGTGTGCAGACTATACACGTTTCATGAGAAATATGCTTAATTTATACAATCGAGCAATCAGTAGAACAATCAACGTCATATGGTAAGAGCGCTCAGACTTTCTCGGACATTGATTACTTAGACAATGAAGGACAATCACACATTTTTGCAACAAAGTACAATTTGTTTTTAAGGGAAATACAAGTCAGACTGGCAGAGATGATTAACAACAAAAACTTAGAGAAAAGGGAGAAATGGACTGACAAAGAAGGAAGAGAACTAGTCAAAATACATAAAGCACACCCTAAAGAGCCACAAGACTGTTAATTCCAAGTGCAATACCAAGAAGTAAAAGCTAAAGATAAGAATGATTTTGAAACAAATATCTCTAATTTTCCTGATAAAGTTCTAACCAATAGAAATTGAGGTTCTAACAAAGTATTAGATATGCATTTTTCTCTTGATGAGTAGGGTATAGAGCAAGGGATAACAGAAAGTGATCTTAAGATGATTCTATTTTCTGCCCACAAGTGGAAGATAGTCTCATTTTGGTATTTGACCAATCTGTCTGGTATGACTGTGTCACCACATTCACAGATTCATGTTCAGCCAGCTCCAAGATGAGAGTTCCTAAGATAATGAATGGCTCAATCAAGATAAAACCCTCAAATAAGCATAATGCTTAGAGCCTTACATTCATGCATGCCATGCCCCATAACAGTTCTGATTTTCCAGATCTACAAATCATGGTCATTAATCAGAGACTTTCCATGCCTTTTTACAATATTAAGGGAAGATAGTTGCCATGCATATAGTACCACCAATGCCATCCCGAATTCATTATTGCTAAGAGAAATTGCACTTATGAATTAACATATAAAGCAACAACTGATGATATGATAAATAGAATTAAAGATTGTGGGTAATCAGTAAGCAAAATTGATAAGAGTCAGGAAAAAGGCAGATATAAAAAATAAGTCTGAGTTATTTGCTTATAGAAATAGGAAGGGAGTGTACACATGAAATTCAGATATGGAAGCTATACTTCTCAGATGATATTCTCACCAAAGTCCTAAATTGAGGGAGTTCATTGATAGTATACACTGTAGGTCGACAATGTATTGAAGAATTGCTCTTCGCATGACCCAATATGACCATTTTGAGAGCAGAGAATTTCAAAGACAAATTAACCAACGGTCTCTTTATACCCAATGTTACAAAAATTAGTCGACCTGTACATGTGCCTTTAAATGCAAGGATTGCAGTATCTATGAACTGTCATTGAAAAGATGCAATGAAATCACTGGGAATATTGGTAAAGATATTTCTATTAGACCCTTCATCATCTGTAGCACGATAAGACCATTAAGGTAACAAATTATGGAATATATTTGAGCCATGAGGAGAAATGAGAAGTATCCTCCTGAATTTAATTTTCAGGAACATCATGATTTGAACTACAAACAGTTAAAGTTTGTTAATATTTACACCAGAAAAGAAACATCTGAGGGGAACTAATAGAGAATTCAAAGAGGGGAGCAAATAGAGAATTCAAATGAAGGCAGATGGAATCCCGACTAATATTTTCCCTTGCCACAATGAAACCTAATGGCTTAAACTCTGGTTAGGGTCTATGGTTGTTTCTTATATATTGACTCACTTGGCCTTTCAGAAATGTATTGATAACTGTAGGAACTTTATAGATTTTGGAAAATGTTATATATATGCATGACATGTGGGATATATTTAGTAAATTTCTGGAGTGAATTACTTGTGTCTACATTGTATGTATTGGTATACTGAAATCTCTTAGCTGCTGGGAATTAATCATTCATAAGTGGGTATTTAAATATGTGCTATATTGTACATTAAAATCACTTTATCAGTATTAAGATGTGAATGGGGCAAGGAACTATATTTTTAATAGGGTTATATGTATTATTTTCATGTAAGCATATTAATTTTTTAATACAATGTAGATTAAATTGAAGACCACTCTATTATTATTATGAGTTTTTTAAGCTTTTCAAATCCATATCCGCAATAACATAAAAAATTGACCAATGGATGGCTTCATTTCTCATAATGCACCTTGTTGGACGGCTCACCAAATGCACTCTACCTATGTTTTTTAATTGATCGTGCCAGCTAGGCTATTTTGGTTTTAAATGGGCCATTGAACATGTGTAGTGTCACCTTAAAAAGGTCTACATTGGTAGGAAAAACGTTGGGGGCTGGTTGAGTGGCTGCCATCACTCACTCTCTTTTCTATTTTACACATGATTACTAGCACCTTATGCAATATATTTTCCATTGTAATGGATTTTAATATTTGCACCCAATATGGGCTCCTTATTATTTTCACCTAATTGGAGCTTAGATTTGTGACATGGTGAGGACTACCTTAATGACTTTAACTTAGCGGTCTATTTGTCTGTTTTGTTGAAGTATTATGTTAATTATGTTAATTATATTTAATGCAACAGTTTTTATTATATAAACAGCTAACATATTTAATTATATTTAGGTATGTTACATATATTTATATATATCTTCCGAACAGCGTTGCTTAGACGCCATCACTGGCCTCACAGTGCCGGTGCCGTCGATGGAAGCAGTGACCATCGATACAAAAAGTCAAATATCATTCAGCATATGAAATGATGACACAGCACACCAAGTGGTTTTGCACTTCAATTCATGTGCAAAAAGAACGACGCATTTTGGCAGTAAGCCTTTGTCAAGTTTACATTGTGTGCTCAACCCACCAAAGAAATATGTGAGGAACAGAGAAAACACAGAAGAAAGACTTCTGTTTTACAATATCCTCAATGACATATGATTATACAGCTGCATTGCAACAAGAGAAATTCATCAACATTTCCCAATTAATCATCATAATAATTTACAAAATACCAGTAATATTTCTGAGAAATTCATTCACCAATACAAATGATTATCATTGCATCATATGTACACATACTCTGTTCCAACACATTAAGGAAAAACCACCCAACAGTGAATGCTAATGTCTATGTTTAAAAAAGCACAATGAAATATGGCAGATTCACATGTCGACAATGATGAAAGCATGGGGTAGAGCTGCATGCCAGTTACGGCATTCGCATACCGGTCATGCATGCTTAAGGGCCTCCCCAAAGACAAGTCTGGAAAATAAACCAGTGCTGAGAAAGAAACTCCATATACAGGGCAAATGCCACTTGGATATGCATACTGGCAATATAAATAAAATCGCCAGTTAGCCCTCATGGTCCTAAATTGTGACCTGAAGCTAGTAAAATGGTAAATCTCCCAGCGCCCCCAATATGCTAGATCATCTTAAATCAAAGGCAAGTGCCCAAATGTTGAAACTATGTGTTAATGCATGTTAAAAAATGCCTCCAAATGTGACAAAAGTGAGATACAAACAAACAAACAAGTTGTAATAGAAAATTGGCATATAAATGCAAAGTAGAAAATACATATATACATTATTCAGAAATATTTAACCAATGTGAGTTGTCAATTCTTCGCTGCTGTTCATTCCAAATGGAATTATAGTGTTTAAATCTATAATATATCTCGATTCCAAAGTTCGTAACAGTTTCTCTCTGTCCCCACCTCTTGTGTGTTTTATAATGCAGTCAATCCCAAAGGCCTTTAGGTGTCTGTTATCACTGTTGTTTTTGACCCTGAAGTGACGAGCTATGGGGTAATTCAAATCATTATTGGTGATAGCACGAACATGTTGCATAATTCTCATTTTTAGTGGTAATTTCGTGCTCCCAATATAACAAAGCCCACAGGGACATTCCAACAGATATATTGTGAACTCAGTATTACAAGTAATGAATTTACAAATGCATCTGAGTTTTCCATTTTCGGTGGTATAACTCTTACAAATGTTGCTATTTTTGCAGGCTTTGCAAGATCCACATGGATAGAAGCCTCCCCTTTTCCTGTCAAGCCAACTAGATGGTGATCTATGTGCCTGGTAGCTATATATTAAGGAATCCCTCAGTGACTTAGGTTGTCTAAATGTCACCTGTGGTGTAACTCCTATAGAGCTACCAATGATAGGATCAGAGACCAGGAGACTCCAAAGTTTTTAAGCATACATCTAAATTGCTTGGATCTCTTATTATATTTGGTAATGAGCCTCAGTCTATTATTCTCATTCCTATTTCTGTCGTTGACCTTACTTCTGAAAAGGACATCGGTTTGCTTGACCCCTTCCAACTTGCTGCTGGCCTGACTTAGGATTTTCTGTGAGTACCCCCGTTGCATGAATCTGAGTTTGATATTTGACTGTTCTTTGTTGTAGACCTCATCTTTACTACTATTACGACGAGCTCTCAAAAATTTGCTGTAAGGTATGCTGTGTTCAAGTGGTACTGGGTGATGGCTGGAGGTGTGTAACGTACTATTGCCTGCTGTCTTTTTTCTAAAAAGTGGTGTATGCAACATATTTCCTTCAATTTCGATTGCTACATCTAGAAATTCACAGTACGTGCTACTGATGGCATAGGTGAAACTGAGAGTGAGATCATAGGTTTCCAGGACATTAACAAATTCCCTGGCACTCTGCTCATCACCATCCCAGATAAGGAACAGATCGTCGATATATCTGATCCAGATCGGGATGCGCTCAGTGAATTTATTATGATGTTCAGTCCAGATTACCTGCTCCTCTCACCAGCCCAGGAAAAGATTTGCTAGGCTGGGGGCGAAGCAGGTACCCATGGCTGTCCCTGACTTCTGTCTGTACACTGCCCCTTCGAACAGAAAAATATTCTGTTCCAGACAAAAAAGCATCATAGCTCCCAACATATTGGTATTCTCCAACAAGGATAATGGTCTGCCCTGCAAGAAATACATACAGGCTTCTACTCCCTTTCTTTGTTCAATGCATGTATACAATAAACACACATCTAACAATATCATAAGATAAGTGCTCTACCACTTGACATCAAGGATCCTTTTAAAAAAATCTGTACTGTCACGACAGTATGACCTCAACCCTTTGTGGTTGATTTGAGGTTATCATGATGATTAATTGGGAAATGTTGATGAATTTCTCTTGTTGCAATGCAGCTGTATAATCATATGTCATTGAGAATATTGTAAAATGGAAGCCTTTCTACTGTGTTTTCGCGGTACCTCACGTATTTCTGAGGTGGGTTGAGCACACAATGTAAACTTGACAAAGGCTTACTGCCGAAACGCGTTGTTCTTTTTGCACATAAATTTAAGTGCAAAACCACTTGGTGTGCCGTCTCATCATTTCATATGCTGAATGATATTTCATTTGACTTTATATGTATATATATATGTGTGTGTGTGTGTGTGTGTGTGTGTGTGTGTATAGATATATATATATTTATATAGTAATTGAATTATTTGATGGAGTTCATTTGGGATCTCAGTTTAAAAATTGTTCAGTGAGGCTGTGTCCAATTGATGATGGAGCTGTGCATTTTAATGATACATTTGTTTTCTGGGCCAAAAGCCAGCACAGACAAATGCAAATCATTTGCTTGTCTAATGCTTACATTCACAAGGAAGTGGTGAAGTTGGAGGTAAAATGAAATGGCTAGAATATTCAATGGTGTAACTGGCTATTGTCCCCAGATGGCTAGAGTGTTTAATGCTGTAACTCACTCTTGTGAAATAATGGTCACTAAAAGATGCCGGTGTGATCATCTTTGTGAGTTAAGAAGACAGCAGTGAAGACCCAATCAAAGCAGCTCCAGGAATTTGGGTCAGTAATCAGTAAGGTGCACTGATGATTAAGACAGGGAAGAAAGGAGGATCTCTAAAAGAGAAAGGCAACCCCTGTAATCAAATGCAATTACTGAGCCTTGAGTCTTCGAGCATTACCATCACAAACCAGAACAATCCTGGAGTTCCGTAGTATGCAGGGACGATGGTGAACAGTCTCCTTGAAGTCCCCTCCTCAACACAACCACAGAGAAGACAGGAAACAGCTACGGCCTATCTCCAGGTTACTCAGAGGCCTGGATCTGCTGAGAAAAAGGTACCATTGATGCAGGCACACAGCAAGGTGTGGTAGAAAATTTGAAAAAAAGAGTTGAGCATTGTGAAAGCTCCGAGGATGTTCCCGACTTTCTAGTAGCTGCCGCCCACAGTTTATAGAAGCCAATCCATGCCAGTGAGGTCATAGCACTCAGATATAAGATTAGAATTCCAATTATCTGATTGTCATTAAGGTGGTTGGCATGCTGGAGGTTAATTGCTGGGAAGTTTTTCATTTTCTCTTAATAGCCTGATTATATTATTCACTTAAAAAAGATAACAATAACAACAATAACAATATTAATAATACAAATAATAATAATTGTTAGTTATAAAGTGCTTATAAAGTGCTTCAGATTACCCTTCCGCCATTCGTAAGTATTGCAAAAATAACTACTTCCATTGCCCGTTTGATGGTACGTCATTTACCAATCTCCCAGAGCCGTACAGCTGGCTGGTAAAGATGTGAGTGGACATAGTTAATTATATGCGCAGGGCAAAGGACTGGACACTCTTCTATGCTGCATGTGACCATCACTTCCTCTGCCACCACTGACAGAGCATCTTACACCCCCACCTTGCAAAGCGGCTACCGGCATCTGCTTCGATATTCAGCTTAGGGTTGTGCCTCTAAAAAGAATTGAAGCATTGTTATCACTTAAGAACTGAGTTTGCTACATTTCAGCAAATCCACAGAAAATCACACTGTGAACAATTTATAATTACGAATTCCAAAATACGTCTAAACTGATCATTTCTGTCTCGAAATAAACTCTACTCTACATGCTGTGGAAATTGGTGTCAACACATTATTACAATAGACATTCACAAATTCTAGATGGCCGAGGGAAAGTATTTTAAAAAATATATATAAATGTAACCTAGAGACAAACGGTGACACACAGAACGAAAGACATCACTTGGCCAGTTGGAGAAAGCAGGACTTGGAACCAGAAAACCTAACGAGCGGGGCCGAGAACTGGACAGTGTCCTTGCAGGAAGTGACGCTGTGCACTTGGCAAGCCTGGAGGGAGGGGTCATGGAGCTGGGTCAAGGAGAAACGTGCTGGGATGCTTGGAAAAAACATATCGTTGGGTTAGGAAAGGACAGCTGCCACTTGCTGATGAAATGAGTGTGGGAATCAAATGTTCAGTAATAGGCAGGAAGACAGATGTTTAACAAGCAGCAGATTCCAAGCCTCCCCCGCCCCCCTCTGCGGGCTATGAGATCCGTAGAACTATCTTTATAAAATAAAATGTCCCGTGATTTGCCGTCAGGCTAAACAGGAATGAGATGAGCTATTTTTTGACATCAGATTATCATTAGCAACAAAAGTGTAAATCACATTAAAATGGCAGTATTAAGAAGAAATGCATTATCTGGCCATAATTGCAGTGTATTCAAACCTTGTTTACTTTTCAGTTCGTTTCTTTTGTTACAGGTTTACATTTATTTGCGTTTAATGAGTAATTGGTGCACGAATAAGCGAATACTTTGCTGTACATACAGGGAGGATTTTTAAGGGTCTTGAGATTCAAGGTTCACAAGCCTGAAAGTCAAGAACATTTTCCAGGAGAATATATTTGGGAAGATGAGTGATTATGTTTTCTTGAATGTGTCTGAAGTGAGAGCACCAAAGAAGAGTGATTTTAATCCAGATGTGGACGTAGGGTCACATAGAACTACTACTATCTCTGAGTAGGGATGGTGAAAGGGCTCAACGTTTGGAATTCCAGCCTCCAGATGTAGTAAATGAAAAACTCAGGCTCCTGTTAAATGACAGGATTATGGTTTGGGTTAGTTCTTTAATTCGCTGTGAAGTTTCCTTCTCCTAATCTGAATAACCCTGTAGTTGATTATGTTTCTTTTGTGTATGTTCTATTTTATTATATGATAATGTAGTTCTAGCCATGGGTGATGGAATGTTGGTGGCAGTGTGAGGTGGAGCGAAGTATGTCCTTGGATAACTACAGGGGCCCATTGTCAGTTGCCTGTGAAGGTCAGAGCAGGAAGACATGTTGCTGCTGTTATTGAATCTATTCACTGCTAATGTTGTGCTTTGCTTGCTGGCTTGCAGCACGCTGGGTGGAGGAGGCGAGTATTCTGAAACAAGAAATGCCTCATGGCCACTATGGAGGCTGCTGATGTATCCTTGGTGGCCACCAAGCCCGGCTTCCAGAAGAAGTGCTTCTGTCTGCTGGATAACCAGGTGCGTCACTTGTCAGAGCAGCTGGGCCTTTAGGGTTTCAGCCTGACCCAAGCCATATCCACTGCAGCCTTCAAAAGCACAGTGCTGTCCTGGTGAGGTGTGTCAATGTTGTCAGTAACGGATCTGACAAAATCACATTTTCATCATCAAAACCAACACGTCACAACAGGAGGGTCCCCAAAGATCAATGCAATATTTATTATTTACATCATATTTCGCTAGCTACCACTTATTGACCTATGACTGTTGGATATGAAAGAAAAAAATTGCCTTGATATGAAAAGCAAAAGGAAAGAAAGAAAGGGTTCTAAGGCAGATGGAGGGTTAACTAATAAAAGTGCCCTCAAACAGCCATGAGCAGCAGATCTACAAGACCAGGCTCATAAATGTGTTGAAATACTGAACAGTGAGCCAACAGTGACGAATAAGTGACAGTCAGTCAGGCTGCTGAAATCGTTTTATCGATATTGTACAATTGTTCTTCCACCATAAACTGTGCTGCTAAGCAGACATATATTGACTGTGATTGCCAACACTTTGTACTTTTATTAATAAGCTTCATGTGTTGGTACTTTTATTGACTCCCCTCTAGGTTAGAAACATGAATATGAGTAAATACGAGGGAGTCATAGTTTAATATATAGAGGTTATAGCACCGGCAGATTATTTGGTAACATCAATCAGTAGATTTGTAGAGCACTACATGTCACCCATGAGGGTATCCAGGAAATGGCAGGGTCCAGTTGATTAGCCAAAAAGCCAGGACTTTGGGGCTTTCGGAACTCTGAAAGAGATGGGGAGGCACGTAGATGAAAGGGTTGCTCGTTCCATGTCTTCGCTGCTAGGTAAGAGAAGGAGCGACCTCTGCATCTGCTATGTCGAAGGCTAGGCCAAGGGTTAGAGGGACATGGAGCGGAGGTGTATGGTGGGCTCATGGAAATTTAGGCAGGGGTTCTAGTAAGTTGTATGCATGGGTCAGGAGCTTGAAATGGCATCTTTTCTGTACAGGGAGCCAGTGGAGTTCCCTGAGGTAGAGGGTGATGTGGGTTAGTCTTGGGAGATCCAGGACTAGTCTGGCTGCAGCGTTCTTTATAGTCTTTAGTTCGTCGGTGGTGAGCTGCAATCCCTGCGTAGAGAGCGTTGCCATGGTCCAGCCAGCTGGAGATGAGGGCCTGGGTGATGATGGGTCTTGAGCTTTGGGGTAGCCATTTGAATACCTTATGAAGCATGCGGAGGATGAAGAAGCAGGAGGAGGAAACGGAGATGTTTCCCATGGGGAGCTTTCGTTTCCGAAAATCAGTTTCAGGCAGTTGTCCTCATCCAGTTGGCTATGGCTGTCATGCAGTTGTGGAAGTTGGTCTGGGTGTTGGGGGTTTCTTCAGAGATGGAGAGGATGAGTTTTGTGGTCAGCATAGGACATGATGTTAAATCCATGAGTTATAGCGATGCTGCCCAGAGGTGTCATATAAGTGTTGAAGAGGGTGGGGCTGTGAGCGAATCCTTGGGCTACTCCACAGATGATTTCCTTGGGTTCGGACGTGAAGGCATACTTTTTGCGTTCTTCCAATGAGGAAAGAGGCGATCAACCTGTTAGAACTGGGGGTCTCTAGTTGGCAGAGGTTTGACCGAATAGGGACCCTTGCTTCTAGTCAGGGTAAGGGGATACACACTTTAGATAACCCCTGCTCACCCACTTGGTAGCTTGGCACGAGCAGACAGGCTTATCCCAAAGGCAATGTGTAAAGTATTTGTACCAACACTCACAGTAACACAGTGAAAACACCACAAATGGACACCACACCAGTTTAGAAAAATAAAGTATCTTTTATCTAAACTGCACAAGACCAAAACGACAAATATCCAACATATGCGTATACCTGTATTTGACTTTTCACGATGATATGCAAAAACAACTTATATGTTCTTCTCCTGACTTATGGTTAGTTCCAATGTCACAACACAGTTCACTTTCCCACCGACACGCGGTGCACTCGTGGTTGTGGCACGCTCACCACGTTCGTAGCTGACCTACGCGGTCAGCGTGTGCAAAGTTAAGCCACCAAGTAGATGGAAAAATGAATCAAAAGGCACAAAGGCGGCCCCGGTACTGCCGTCACGTTCCTCGGCAAGTCCCTCAGAGGGACTCAGACCAAAGGCGCGGTGAAGCGGGGAGGACCGGAGCAGCTTCTCCGGTTACCAGGCCGCCCCCAGGTGACGCACACAGTAGCTCGGGACCGAAGACCAAGCCTTACCTGGGGGGTGCTCCGCTCTCCTCCTCCTGCACGTCAGACGTCCTGCTGGGCAGCACCGATGTCAGCAGCGGCTCTGCGGCAGGGCACTCTGTTGCTAGGCGACGCTGTAGCCAAACGGGTTACGGCGCTTCCTCTTCTTCCTTCACAATCTCGGGCCAGATTCTCGGGCCATTGGCGGTGACGCTCACTCTCAGCGCTTCAACTTCTCGGCTCACAGAAATCCTTTTGCATGTTGCGGCTTGGGTCAGTGGCGGTGATAGGCACTCGCAGCTCCTTTACAGACGGCGGCCCGGGCCGGGGCGGTGAATCAGCAGCGATACAATGATTTACGCTGCAGGGGCAATGTGGTCACGGTGCGCTTCAAGTATAGGCACCACGGACACACGGCAGTCTCAGGCTATAAAAGCACATGCACACAGCGTCGCTGGGACAGGGATGGAAACTTTGATGTTCCTAAGTTTCCACAACAGGAGGCCAGCTCTTCTCAGGCCCGTGGAGACTTGTTCCTTCAGGACACAACACACAGCAAAAGTCCTTTGCAAGCAGGGGGGACACAGCAAAGTCCCTTGTCCACGCCGCAGTTAAATCAGCAAACTGCAGGCCAGCCCCAGAGCACACAGCAAGGGCAGTACTTCTCTTCAGTCTCTTGAGCTGTTCTTCTTTGGCAGAGGTTCCTCTTGATCACGAAGTAGTCTAATTCTACAGGGGTTTCAGCTCTTACTTTTATACCCCAAAAGTCTTTGTTCTCTATGTGTTAGGGATCCTGGACCCAGTTCAAACCAGTTCTGGGAGCACTCTGCCAGTGCACCGCTTCTTCCTTTGTGAATGTGGGCCAGGTTCTTCAGACGCACCGCAGGAGGTGGAGCCAGCATTGTGGTAGGCAGGCACAGCCCAATTCAGGCCCAGGTGCTACTCCTCCCACCACTCCAAATGCAGATAGGTCTATTCAGCCTAGTGCTGACTCACCCAGACTCCTGGAGCCACCCAGCCGCCGTCACTTTCAAGCCAGACAGTCAATCCACAAACAGACAGAGGCACACAAAAAGGTTGAACAAGAGAATAGCCACTTTCTAACAACACAGAATTCAAAAACTATCTTTACTAAAAGATGTGTTATTAAATTCTGAGTCTAGGGATACAAGACTCCAATTTTCTATCTCACTACTATGGGAAGATATGCAGGTAAACATGTTACACAGCATTTCCCATTCTGTCCTATGGGCAAGATAGCCTTCCAATAGTGAAAAACGAAATTGGCAGTATTTCACTATCAGGACATGTTACACACACTAGTACATGTCCTACCTTTCACAAACACTGCACCCTGCCCAGGGGGGTACCTTGGGCCTACCATAGGGGTGTCCTAGGTATAAGAGTTTTAAAGTTTGAGTTTTAAAGAATTTGTAGAGCGCTCGTACACCAGGCGGTTTCTTGGCGCTATGCAATTACTGCTGCTCAAGGGGCATGAGAGCTAAGGGATCAGGGTGGTTAAGATTGGAAGGCTTCAGTAAAGAGGAATGTTTTGAGGCCTTTACGGAATAAGGGATATTGGGAGCAAGACCTCAATTGGAGTGGGAGAGAGTTCCAAAAGGCGGGGGCCGTGGTAGAGAATTTGGAACCTCCCCACTTTTTCCGTTTGAAGCGAGGAACCACCAGCAGTTGCTGGGTTGTAGAGCGCAGTTCTCTAGGGGGGATATAGTCTTGAATGGCTGTGTTGATAAAAGCCGGGGCAATGCCAGACCGGGCTTTAAAGATGGTACAGCCAAGCTTGAAAAGAGCGCGTTGCCGAACAGGGAGCCAGTGGAGGGATCTAAGAAGGGGAGTAACATGTTGTGACCTGGGTGAGTTAAAAACCAGTCGGGCCGACTGGTTTTGAACTAGTTGTAGGCGCCTCACGAGGTACGCAGGCATGCCATGATAAAGGGCATTGCCATAGTCCAAGCGAGACGTCACCATGGCCAGAAGTATTAGTTTAAGGGCAGATGGAGAGAAAAAACGTGAAACTTTCCGGATAGTCCTGAGGGAGAGGAAGGCTGAGGAGACAACGGCACTGACTTGAGAATGGAGAGAGAGTTGATTATTGATTTTGAATCCAAGAGTTTTGACAGAGGGGACTGGCGTGGGTGGAAGGCCTAGAGAAGAGGGCCAGAAAGAGGAGGACCATGGACTGGAGCAACCACCCGTCAACACCAATTCCGTTTTGTCGGGATTGAGTTTCAGGTGGTTGAAATTCATCCAGTCCTGGATAAAAGTCATGATGAACTGAAAATTAGCAATTGACTGGGAGGAGGGAGAGAGAGAAAAAATAAGCTGGAGGTCGTCTGCGTAGTTGTAGACAGAGACCTCCAGTTGCTGTAGTGCAAAAATAAGGGGGGCAATGTAAAGATTGAATAGCAGAGGGGATAGGGAGGATCCTTGGGGGACCCCGCACTGGACTGGGCGATAGTCAGCTGAATACTCGCCCAGGCGAACCGCTTGGGTGCACCCACTCAGGAAGGAGGAGAGCCATAACAGGGCAGTCCCTCCGATTCCCGCCGCCTCGACACGTGAAAGTAAGATGGTATGATCCACCGTGTCGAATGCGGCGGAGAGATAAGGAAAGGGAAGGGTAAGGCCTGGCAAGTGGGTACACTGGCCAGGTCGACATGGCAGTTAACAAACTGCTCACAGGCACTGCAGTGGCAGGCCTGAGACCTCTTTTCAGGGCTACTTATGTGGGTGGCACAATCAGTGCTGCAAGCCCACTAGTAGCATTTGTATTACCAGCCCTGGCACACTTAGTGCACTTCACTAGGGACCTACTGGTAAAACAAATATCATGGCTAACCAATCACAATAACATTTTACACAGAGAGCACTTGCACTTTGGCACTGATCAGCAGTGGCATTGTACCCAAAGCATCTAAACCAGCAAAAACTAAATCCAGCACAGTGTCAAAAATACAGGAGGCAGAGGCAAAAAGTCAGGGATAACTACGCCAAGGATGCCAGGTCTAACACCACCTAAGAGCAGCTTCTTTGATGCCTATGTTGTGTAGCCTTGTGATAACAGTGTGGTGAGATACTGTGTCGAAGGCTGCTGAGAGGTCTAGAAGGATCAGAGCTGCAGTCTCTTCTCAGTCGAGTAGAGCTCGAATGTCGTTGGTAGCCGCAATTAGGGATGTGTTGGTGATGCGGTTGCTGTGCAATCTGGATTGGGAGAAGTCGAGTAGGAGATTCTGTTCCAGATGGGAGGAGAGTGGTTGATTTATGGCTTTTTCTAAAACGTTGACCAGGAATGGGAGCAGAAGGATCGATCAGTAGTTGTTGTGCTCACTGGGGTATGACAATGGTCTCTTTAGTAGGGCGTTGACTTCTGCGTTTTTCCAGTCCTCGGGGAAGCCGGCCATGGCAATTGAGGTGTTAAACAAGGTAGTTAGTAAGTGGCTGATTCTGGTTTTGCCTAGGTTGAAGATGTGGTGAGGGCATGGGTTATTTGGGTCACCTGAGTGGACCGAGTTCATGATGGAGGTGGTATCCTGTGGTGCGAGCTTGCGCCATTCAGTTAGTCGGATGTCTGTGGTGGTAGTAGGGTCATTGTGTTGCTTGAAGAAGTCAGTGGCCTTGGGTTGGTATTTGAAGTTTCTGTAGATGTTGGCGATCTTGTCATGTAAGAGGTTTCCAAGGTTGTCGCAGTTCCCGTAAGGGGGTAATGTTGTTTGTTGCAGCTGAGGGGTTTGAGAATTCTTTGACAATGTTAAAAAGTTATTTGCTGTTATTGGAGCTTCATTCGATGCTTGAGGCTATGGCCTGTTTTCTTCTAACAAAGTTACCACTGAAACTATAAGATAATGTCTTGTCATTAAACTATAGCAGTGATCCAGTTGTCTGGAAGATGACTGCAGATCTTCTATGTGGTCCTGTATTATACAGAAAATGGACTTCACGGAATCTGGATTCAGATGTTTCATTGCAGCTCAGACAACCCAATAAAAAGAAACAAAATACCACAAAGTATAATTTTCACACAACTAGCTAATGGATATTACTATATGCCAGGCTTTCTATGCTAGTGCCAGTGTCAGTCCTTATCTATTTAAAACAAGCTTTGGTGACTTGAAGTATTCAACACTGTTATTAGTTACCTTTAATGTCAAAGGAACATCTTGATGCACTGTCAAGACCGCTGCACCATAAGTGGTCAAAAACAGTTGCATACAAATGGTGAAACACGTTAATACTAGTAATAATTGCTGTAATAAAATGTTTTGTTAACAGAGGATTGTCCTCCTGTGGTGACTCTTTGATTCATGACTGGCCCAAAAATTGAACCTCCATTGGTTGTGTTAATATTTTATCTGCATTTGATCTATTTTTGATTTGATTTATTTTACGGGCACATTCCAAGAAATGCAGGAAGCGGAAAGGTTTTAACTCTATCTGATAAATATATTTATGTATTAGGATTCCCACATGATCATTTTAATCAAGAAGATAATGTAATATGGACTAAGCTTTAACTCCTGATATTAGTGACAGTGATCAGTGGTGACTCCTTTAGTTCTTAGTAATGGAAATGTGACTGATTGTATTCTACTGTTCATCCCCACTGAGCAATATGATGGAAATGCCAATTTGATCTTTATCAGAATGCTCTCAAAGTTCAAGGCATAGCGCTTGCAAGCTGTAACTAACATACCAGAAATACAAGCGCCATTTATTCAGACGTACAAGCAAGGTTTTGTGAAACGTACAGGTTGGTTGAATGGGTTCTGTGCATGGGTGGAAGGGCTGCTTGCTGTCTGGATTGTATTTCTTAATCTGCTGCAGCGTGTTGCCATAGCCGCCAGCCTTTTTCTAGTTTGCAATCACTTTCTGCGATCATTTTTTGCTTTGCCCTTGGGGAGTTCTAAATGGGTTGGTAATGTGAAGGATAATAGGTATGTTGTGCAAAGTGCAAGGTTTCCTCAGACACTGCCAGAGGTCCAGCCAACCAGTCGCTCATGAGTCCTCACTGTTTCCTTCTCTATTTAATGCTGTGGCTCAACCAAAATGCTGTCTTCAGTTGTGCCCATGGCCCTGCTGTCGCTGTGCTGTGGTTTTGTGCAAAACTTAACATTCTATCTAGCTGTTATAGCACATTCGACCTTTGCCTGGTCCCACCCACTGCTGACCTTTGGGGAGCCCACCATGCCTTTGTATACATCTTTGCCGGCTGCCCTTCATTACCATGAAACCAGGGAACTCTGCCTTCTATACAAGCATTGATGGTGTCTATCCCCACTCCTTCCTTACCCAACTCTGAGGCTCTGTACCCAGCAAAACTGTTAAATCACCATTGGCGCCACTTCCAATGGAGCTTTCATACGTACCATCCTTCTCATAAGTTCTTACAACTACTGTGGTCTAAAAATCTTCAGCAAAGGTCCCTACATAATCTTCATCCTAAGGCAATGATTCTACTGTCTGCCATTTATCCACTTTGGTGTTTGTGGGAGCAGTAGTTATTCGTTGTAGTAAACAGCAGGCTTTGTTCTGCACCCATCTTCAATGATGATTCTACAGGAGGGAAAGATGACACTCTGTAAGCCACTATGATCGAATTTCAGACAGACTACTTATTGGGAGAGCTGGGGAATGGTGGTAAATGTCAAGAAAAACTACCTGCTTCCACTCAGAATATAACAACATATACATACCACATGTGAGACAGTAGTGCAGCCATTGGTGTTCATGCACATCCAATTTCTTGAGTCAATCAAGTGTCTGACTGCACCGCTTGCTTACCGCAATGGGTAGAGTGAAAGGTCAGGGTGGTGACATGCATACCAGCTGCAGGCCTAGAACCCTGCAGTGCTGGTGCCACTCAATGAGCAAGTCATGCCAAGCAACATTCTAGGAATTGTATTAATGGGCCAATTTGAGCTTTATAGCTTATCCCACAGCCCTCGTGCGGGTAGCTATGTTAGTCTTGAGGTAAATCCTGATTTCACTGGAGGAAGTACCTGATAGGAGATAAATAGAGCATCTCAGTTTTGGGGAAATATCTATGTTGGGTTACAGTGACACCATCCATCTCACACAATCTCAGCTTGAAATAGGCCTCTTTGAAACAGCACAACAATGCACGATGATGAGGATGCACAGGTAAAGTGTATATACTATACGCTTCCTGTGGACTTGTGACTGGAGATATCACCTTCCATCAACCTCTTATTGAAGCATAAACATCCACCTACCAAACTCCCACTTTCAAGAAAGTGGTTGAAATGTGCAGAACCTCAAGCGGCCGTTAAGTTCACCCTCACAGTGGGGTTTTGGGGGGCAGCCGACTATAGGGAGGTCTGCCCCCCAGGGTTTTTAGAGAAGTGGTGCAGTCCCGAGGACTGCATGATGATTTTGGTCTATTTTTGGGCCATGTAAGTAGCCCAACATATATAGGGGGATGCCATTTTAGGTGCCAGACACCATTTTAATCATAATAGCATTGTGGCTGCTTCACAGTTGTTCCTGGCTTGCTTTCACAGCATCACATGTGTATGTGTTTGTTGATCTATTTCAGCTCTTATGATTACTCTTGTGTGTTTCCTGGTTGTATTGGGAATTTGTACGGCTATGAACAAGCGTCACAACATGGTGGACTGAAGATATGGGGTGTGCTGACAGTGACTGGCAGGTGCAAAGTAAAGTTTTGCTCTCCCGAAGTGGGTGCAGCTTTAGATTGGCAGTTGTCTTGCATTTTAAAGATGCTTTTCTACTAAGCAGTGGTTAGCTCCTACATGGGATACAGATGTGTTCAGTATGTTGAGAGTGTTGTGATTTGGGGCTGTTGTTGACTAATGCTTTTGCTGACTGCGGTGACATTGATGTTGTTTGCAGGGGAGTGGCCTTCGAGATCCACAGTTACCGTACATGTGATCAGATAGATGTCCATGTTTATGTTTTGTTTGTAGTGGTTGCATCCTTTTAATCATTGCTAATGGAATTATCTGTCCGTGGAGGACCAATTTATGTAGCAGAGTTGACTAAATTATTTGGCATTAAAATGCAAACTGTGCAAAAAGCAAAGTCAAATTATGCAGGAATCATGCATCAAATACAAATTAAGCAACATATTCTGAACATTATTGTCTATCCATTTTAACACAATGATTCAAAATTGATTTCAGTGCTATGAAATACATATGTGGCTTAATAAAGAAACTTCTGCATATGATAATATGATATAATTTTGTCTATCATGAGGGTGCAAGTATTGCCACTTTATATACGTGTTACACAGCGTTTGTAGTAAAAGTTGTGCCTTAATTACTTGGTGCATTTATGCTTTAAAACTTATCTTAGTTTCAGTTTAGCCTGTTTTCTTATTAGAGCGTTTCCGAAAGCACCACATTCCATCATAAAAGCCACACTGCAGAACTGGATTATGTAGGTGTCTAACTAAGTTAGTATCAGAAGGCCATAGTGACCCTTGTGAGCCATTGTAATTTCTGCTCTCCTATCAGAAGATCCCTCTTTTTCTGAGGCATTTTTCTTACCTCTTACTCATCACCACCGGACTTGTCCATTTTTTGACATTTCCTTCAGGGAAGTGTGTGCAGTCCTTCTGGATCACTCCTTGTTTTTCCAGAGTGCCCCCTAAGCATATTCTAAGCCCTTGATCCTGTCAATATTAGGAATAACTCTTATTAGGGTAGATATGACTTTCAGGTAGTTTTGTTGTTTTACGATACCCTTAATTGGAAATCCAGCACTGTACACCGCCTCACATTGGAACGCCCTTATTTGTCCCTGAATATTCTCAAGATGTTCTCTACTGATCCGTAGGAGCTCCTTCTGATCCTGTGTCTGGTTTAAGCTGGTTGGGTCTCTAAGGTATCTTTTCCTACGACAGTAGAGATGTGATTGAGGCAGCTCTGCTTCCCTTTGTGCATTTAGTACCATTGCAACTCTCTCTAATGGCTAAGATGCCTTCTTCTCTTTTCATGATACCTACTATTATTTCAGAAAGTATGTCAATTTTTCAATTTGTTGTAATGTTAAATGCACAACAGGTGGCTGCTTGTGCAACTCCTTAAATAGTTTCAGGGCCTCAGGTAACACAGTTGATGGAGTACTATGTCTGACTATGTAGATATTAGCAATATGTTCTCACAAATATTACATTTTGGAGTGGTGGGCACCATTCCTCTAGAAAGTCAGACAGTCAACATTTTGTGTATTGCTATGATTAGTAGGAGAATATATTACGTCTTTCTGGTGTGTCCTGCTGGCCATACAGAAAGGGACTATAAATACATAGTTAGTGGAAGCCATAAGAGTTCCTTCTTTAAAGCTAGATATATATGAGAGACTTAATTGGTATCTAGTCTGTGATGAAAGTGAATGACATTCTACCAGTACCTGAAAGTAACATTCTGAGCTTGTTTCCAATTTGATGCTATTAAGTGAAAAGCAACAGCTAACAATAAATCTATCAACCTATAACCTGGGGTTGTGTGAGGCCACTGAGGCATTGAGGCACCAAACTACCTAAAAGATATTAAGTAAGGAAAAAGGAATAACAACTTTAAAAATCCTTATTAATTTGAGTCCAGACCAGTTTCCAAAACTGATGAATAGGAGGACATTCAAATAACATATGCTTTAAATTAGCAGTAGAGCACGAACATGAGCAACAAGAAGAGGTGGCAGTTCGAGAAAAGGATTTTATGGTCTCAGGGGTACATACCAGACAATGATAGACAAAGTAAAGGGTCTAAGTTGTATTCACGGCCCGCATAATTTTGTGGAGATTAAGCCATATCTTATCCCATAAGGTAGTAGGCCAACATTCCATTAAATCATTTTCCCAAGCTAGCTCAATTTTGACTTGGCTCTATCCGAAGTCATTTGTAATGAATTACAAATAGCAGCTGCTGATGGATTAGTATTTAACAATGGATGGAAAAAGTGTAGCCTATATGGAGGGAGGGAAGGATGTAGAAGGCAATGTAGAATTATATTTGTTAAGGGAGGTACATAAACAATGATACTGTGTTCTGGATTTAGATGGCAGAGAAAATTTAATTTGGAGATCAGAGAAAGATAAAAGTTGACCATCAGTAAGAAGTTGCAATACCCAACACAAGCCTTTGGCTCGCCAAGTCCTCCAATATATAGAACAATTCTTAATTTGTATTGATTTATTATGCCAAATGGGTTGTTGTTGATATGTAGCAACTGAGGGTAGAAGAGATGTCAGGAGTTTACAGGCATGGGAAAAAACTGGAGTGTGTGCTTGAGGAATATTTGTTGTGAAAACAAGAATGTACTTAAACTCAAAAGGGGAGATGAGAGATTTTTAGGTCTCGTGAGCCAAAGGCTCGAAGAGACATTTTATATCTGGGCTTTTCAAAGTGCTGCCGTGGCCTAAAGCTACAGTGCACGTGAACGTGCACGCGCGCAGCGCCATGTGTCTTTCCTCCGTAGCGATCGTAATCACGATCACTTTCACTTTCGCGGCCGCGTTTCCAAAGCTTGTTTTCCTTATCTTGGAGCATTTCTCGGCAAGTCACCAGGACATAAATGGCAGAGCTACAGAATAACTTCACTCTTCCATCGAAAGTAAGGTCAGGGAGCCCGACTTCCATTAATTTGCTATTTCACACTTCATTACTCCTCGGGATTTCTGCAGAGCTTGAGTTTTCATCGCTGAGGTGAGCCCAATGACTTCAAATAACGGAATTGTTTCTGATACAGGCTTTGCTCTGCACAGCTGCTCTTTTCTTCGGCTGTCCGTCTCTGTTGAAAACGATCACACAATCTTCAAGTCTTTCTGTGAAATATCAATTTGCCACACACGTGCATGCATTAATTACTTGGAGTGATTTATTGCGCGCGAGTTCTTCGTAATTTCTAGCAACAATCCACTTTTTGTCTCCATTAATGCTGAGCCCGAGTTTCTAATGAGGAATAAGCCAGCAGTTTAATCATAAATCCGTCAGGCATGGGAGGGCAAAGAGGGCTGCCCCGGGGAATGCTAATAAGGCAATACTACTGATGCACACAAAAAGGTTTTTCAAGAATCGTTTCCGTTTTCAGGCACCCTCACTGCATCTTTTCATATTTCAAGTACAGGTCCCAGCCTGATAAACTTTTTTTTGTAGGTATTTTGTTGTATGAACTTTGGATTGGTCCACGTAATCGGAAAGCTGATAACTGCAGTGAAGCAAAATGAATAATTTATCGCGGTGTCTGGACCTGGTCTAATCATTGTTGAACGCTGGAGCTTTGTATCATGCTGTAAGAGGAACTGAACCATCATGAAACCCAATTGGTATAATTTTTTATCGCATCTACTAGCTGATAATTCGACAGCCAGGCACAACTAATTCATCGCGCACTCAAGGCAAGACCATGACTTCAAATCATAAGTGGGTTATGAAATGATAGACACAAAATGAATCAAGAACAAATGGAGAGAGATCTTGTGAGCATTGTCAAACTGTGGGCCCAACCCAAAAAAACACCTTGTTTAATAATAGACAGGGCCTGGTAAACAGGAGGAAAACAGAAGCTGAGGCATACAGGAACAAGCATTGGCATAGCCAATAGGTCTCGCTTTTGGGACCTTATAAGTATTTAGTTATGCAGCACAATATCCTTGTTTACTTTTGTTTTTATGTATGCCGTGGGGTGATGTTATTTGCATAGTGCTATTGCCATTCGTATGACCTTGCAGCGCTGGAGAACCCGAAAATAGAAAATTGGTTATGAGGGAGGGGAGACAATAGTAATATGCTGGCTTAAAAAATATATATATAATTACTAACGTCCTGGAAATAGCAAACACTCCTAGGAAGTTCAAGATTGAGTAAAGCGAAGTGTAAGCAGGAACAACATAGTTGCCTTAACGCTTTTACACTTATTATTCAGAATCAGTGTTTTTGCCAGAAAAGTTAAGAACATGACTACAGGCACCTGTTACAATGTCCATTTTTAGGTCTTGCTGAGACAGCGAAAGCTGTCTCTTTGAGACATTTTGTAAGTGGGCTTTCAAAAGTGCTACCCACATGGTTTTGCTGGCCTAGGGATTGAGTGCACGATGGCGTGTACGTGCACAGCTGCTCCTTGCATTCCCCCCTCCCTTCTCACCCAGCCCTTTGATGCTCTGCTCGATTACTTTCACTTTCGGCGCTTTGACCCTTGCATTCCCCCCTCCCTTCTCACCCAGCCCTTTGATGCTCTGCTCGATTCCTTTTCACTGTCCTTAAATCCCTTTGTAAGTCCATCTTGTTTGGGTCACCTTTGTTTCATTAGACCCATCTTTCCCGACTAGGAACCGGTTATTTTTGTCCACTCCCTTTAATTTACTTTAATAATAAACTCTCGCCTTAAGTGAAGCAATTGACTTTTAAATGTCGTTGTAATCTTACAGCCTTGTTCTTAAACAAGAAAACTCCTCTCCTTCCACACGTTTCCCATTCGGCCATCTTTTCTTCAGCAGTAGTTGATAACATTGTGGCCATGTTTTAACCAAAGCATCAGGTTTCTGCAATTTTGTAACGACGTGGTGATGCACATACTTTCTGTATGTTGTACATTCCTTTGCCCCTAATGTGTCCGAGGTTTGTGAGCTGTGATGCATGCTAGCGCGATCCCACGGCATGCGCCTCTTCAGCCCTCCTAAAATATACCATCCTCACTCTCCAGGTTAGAATTCGACACTTCAAAAACAAACGTGTAGCAACGATCTTCTAATAATAATGCTATAATGGCAGCGCTTCTATGCATTCCATCGTAAATGTTCTGTGGAAAGTATTTTTATTTTATCATTTTGCAGTGGTTCCGGTAGGTCGGCAGTCATTGATTCCTTGTTTGTGTACCTTTGCCCAGGGGCGTTTCTTCAATTGGTGCAGCAGGTGCAGTGGCACCAGGGCCCACGAACGCTGATAATTCATGTATTTAATATAACTGTAGCATATTGATGAGGTTGGGGGGTCATTTACTTACTTGCCCTGGGGTCCATGACACTGAATAGGCTGGTGTTTCGCCACGTAATTTCATTGGTCAGTGTTTAGCATTCGAGGTTGTACTCCTGAGTGACGTGACATAGAATGTAAGATTGATTGTACCAGGGCATGAAAAGGAAATGCTGCTCAGGGCGCCAATTGTGTAAGGCGTCTAGACCTCACATATGCTCTTCCCTCTGTTTTTCTCTCTGGTCTCACATGTGCTATTCCCTCTGTATTTTCACTCTGCCATCACATGTGCTTTTCCCTCTCTATTTTTCTCTCTTTCCTCACACATGCTATTCCCTCTGTATTTGTCTCTCTTCCCTCACATGTACTCTTCCCTCTGCATTTTTTCTCTATGCTCTCACATGTGCTCTTCGCTCTGTATTTTTTTTCTCTGCCCTTGTATGTGTTCTTCTCTCTATATTTTTCTCTATGCTCTCACATGCTCTCTTCCCTCTATGTTTTTATCTCCGGTCTAACATGCGCCCTACCCTCTGTATTTTTTTCGCTTTGCTCTCACATGCGCTCTTCCCTCTCTATTTTTCTCGCCTCCCTCACATGGACTCTTCCCTCTGTATTTTTCTCTCTGCCCTCACGTGCTTTTTCCTCTGTATTTTTCTCTCTGCCCTCACATACTCTTCCCTGTATGTTTTCCTCTTTGCCCTCAAGTGCACTCTTCCCTCTGATCACATGCATACACAACTATGCACACATACAAACACACACATGCATTTACACACACATATGAACATATACAGACACACACAGACATGCATAAACATATGCATATACATGCACACCAACACACCAACCCCACATACACATATAAACAAGCACGCACACCAACATACTCAAACACATATACATACACACAAACATGCATACACAGACATAGGTATACACACAAACATGTGTACACATCCATGAAGACAAATGAACACAATGACACACCCATACTTGCACACCAACACACACATGTATACACAAACATATACACATACAAACACACACACATGCATACACACAGATATATACATATAGACACACACACTATGCACACACACGCATCTCCCATACTGTCTCAGGGGAAGAGTCGGTGTCAGCTGTCTCCTAGAGGGAGATCTCGCATGAGACAGTAAGACTCAGAGACATGTGGCGGTGGGGAGAGACAGACATGCCTCCCTTTCATTGTGTTGTTGCAAGATGGGGACTATCTTCTGCCACTGGTGCATTCAGATAAGCGGCAGGAAGTTCGTCGGACACATGCACTGGTTTCAATTTCGAGAAAGTGGGGTGAACGTTTCACAGATCGGGAGTGTGTGTCAACACGTGTTTCTCCTTCACGGCAAGGCCAATCAGTACATTTTGTTTAACCGTGTGGTCATGAATCCTTTAATTGCATAAGTGAGCGGGTATGGATGTAAACAAAAATGTAACACTAATACCACATTTTCTGTCACTCTTGTGAACAGGTTTGCTGTGAATGTATGAATGAGAATGCCGTTTTAGAATACATTGCATGGAAAAGGGTCAACATGGTGTATACGTGTTTTTTTTTATTTTTTATTTTTTTTTAATTTTTTATAACATGGTTAACGTCATGATATACCGGATTCGGATGCTTCATTGCAGATCAGTTGTTTGGCCCGTGGTTATTTACGAGTTTGGAAAATACTTTTGTATTGTTTCGATTCTTTTTGTCTCTGCCCTATCTATTGGCTGCGTCCTTACTCTCTCCCATCTTCTCTCTCCACCTCTTTGCTACATGTTCTCTCGTAATGTTTTCATTTTCCCCAACTCGCCTCTTTACTCTCTCTAATTCTTTTTTTGCTCCTTTTCTGTCTCTGTCCCTTCTCTCCTCTTTCTCTCCCCACCTGTCCCTTCTCTAACCCCACTCCTCTTCCTCTGCCCGCCCCCCCATCCCTCTCTCTCGCAGTACTGCAGCATAGGCAGCACCAGGTCTCTGATGCCTTCTCAGTGTTGGCCCTGGGGGTGGAGGAGGTAAGTCAGCCCCCCAAGTGAATCCCATTATCAACAGATAGTGAACCTCTATTTACCAACAAGTACGGAGCGGTCTCGGGTGACGGCTGATGCGAACAGTGATCTGCTCTCTGACCCGGCAGGGCCTGTGGGGTGGGGGCGTTACCTCACACTAGGAGAGGAAGTAAAAGTGATATCCTCCCCTCCCCCCCAGTCCACCACTGTCTCTCCTCATCCTCCACCCCTCTCTCTCTCCTCCACTTCTGAATCCCTTCCACCTAGGTCTCTCCTTACCCTCCACCTCGGTCTCTCCTTACCCTCCACCTCGGTCTCTCCTTACCCTCCACCAAGGTCTCTCCTCACTCTCCACATTGGTCTCTCCTCACTCTCCACCTTGGTCTCTCCTCACCCTCCACCTTGGTCTCTCCTCACCCTCCACCTTGGTCTCTCCTCACCCTCCACCTTGGTCTCTCCTCACCCTCCACCTCAGTCTCTCCTCACCCTCCACCTCGGTCTCTCCTCACCCTCCACCTCCGTCTCTCCTCACCCTCCACCTCCGTCTCTCCTCACCCTCCAACTCTGTTTCTCCTCACCCTCCACGTGTCTCTCCTCACCCTCCACCTCACCCTCCTCACCCTCCACACGTGTCTCTCCTCACCCTCCACGTGTCTCTCCTCACCCTCCATGTGTCTCTCCTCACCCTCCACACGTGTCTCTCCTCACCCTCCACACGTCTCTCCTCACCCTCCACACGTGTCTCTCCTCACCCTCCGCACGTGTCTCTCCTCACCCTCCACACGTGTCTCTCCTCACCCTCCACACGTGTCTCTGCTCACCCTCCCCACGTGTCTCTGCTCACCCTCCACATGTGTCTCTGCTCACCCTCCACACGTGTCTCTGCTCACCCTCCACGTGTCTCTCCTCACCCTCCACACGTCTCTCCTCACCCTCCACATGTCTCTCCTCACCCTCCACACGTCTCTACTCACCCTCCACACGTCTCTCTCCTCACCCTCCGGGTCTCTCCTCACCCTCCGGGTCTCTCCTCACCCTCCACGTCTCTCCTCACCCTCCACGTCTCTCCTCACCCTCCACGTGTCTCTCCTCACACTCCACGTGTCTCTCCTCACACTCCACGTGTCTCTCCTCACCCTCCACATGTCTCTCCTCACCCTCCACACGTGTCTCGCCTCACCCTCCACACTTGTCTCTCCTCACCCTCCACACATCTCTCCTCACCCTCCACACGTGTCTCTCCTCACCCTCCACGTCTCTCCCCTCTCCCTTCACACGTGTCTCTCCTCACCCTCCACACGTGTCTCCTCACCCTCCGCCTCACCCTCCACATGTCTCCTCCTCACCCTCCACATGTGTCTCCTCCTCACCCTCCACATGTGTCTCCTCCTCACCCTCCACATGTGTCTCCTCCTCACGCTCCACACGTGTCTCTCCTCACCCTCCACGTGTCTCTCCTCACCCTCCATGTGTCTCTCCTCACCCTCCACACGTGTCTCTCCTCACCCTCCACACGTCTCTCCTCACCCTCCACACGTGTCTCTCCTCACCCTCCACACGTGTCTCTCCTCACCCTCCACACGTGTCTCTCCTCACCCTCCACACGTGTCTCTGCTCACCCTTCACACGTGTCTCTGCTCACCCTCCACATGTGTCTCTGCTCACCCTCCACACGTGTCTCTGCTCACCCTCCACGTGTCTCTCCTCACCCTCCACATGTCTCTCCTCACCCTCCACACGTCTCTACTCACCCTCCACACGTCTCTCTCCTCACCCTCCGGGTCTCTCCTCACCCTCCGGGTCTCTCCTCACCCTCCACGTCTCTCCTCACCCTCCACGTCTCTCCTCACCCTCCATGTGTCTCTCCTCACACTCCATGTGTCTCTCCTCACACTCCACGTGTCTCTCCTCACCCTCCATGTGTCTCTCCTCACCCTCCACACGTGTCTCGCCTCACCCTCCACATGTGTCTCTCCTCACCCTCCACACATCTCTCCTCACCCTCCACACGTGTCTCTCCTCACCCTCCACGTCTCTCCCCTCTCCCTTCACACGTGTCTCTCCTCACCCTCCACACGTGTCTCCTCACCCTCCGCCTCACCCTCCACATGTCTCCTCCTCACCCTCCACATGTGTCTCCTCCTCACCCTCCACATGTGTCTCCTCCTCACCCTCCACATGTGTCTCCTCCTCACGCTCCACACGTGTCTCTCCTCACCCTCCACGTGTCTCTCCCCACCCTCCACGTGTCTGTCTTCACCCTCCACGTGTCTCTGCTGCACGCCTCACACTGCTGCACGCCTCACACTGCTGCACACTGCTGCACGCCTCACACTGCTGCACGCCTCACACTGCTGCACGCCTCACAGCTTCACACTGCTGCACGCCTCACACTGCTGCACGCCACACACTGCTGCACGCCACACACTGCTGCACACCGCACACTGCTGCACGCCGCACACTGCTGCACGCTGCACACTGCTGCACGCCACACACTGCTGCACACTGCTGCATTACTCACTGCTGCATGCTGCACGACTCTGCTGCACGCAGCACACTGCTGCACGCCGCTGCACGCCACAGTGCTGCATGCCTCACACTGCTACACGAAACACTGCTGCACGCAGCACACTGCTGCACGCCGCTGCATGTCACAGTGCTGCATGCCTCACACTGCTGCACGCCGCACACTGCCGCACGCCGCACACTGCTGCACGCGGCACACTGCTGCATGCCGCACACTGCTGCACGCGGCACACTGCTGCACTCCACACACTGCTTTTATGCGAGTTTATGCTACTGACATTGTAAATGACAATGCCTTTTATTTGTTTTAAAACCAAAACATAAATAAAAGGCATTGTAATTTTACAATGCTAATAGCTCAAACTCTTATAAACGCGAGACCTATTGCATTGCAAATGCTTGTTCTAACTGTAACCACAAAGGAGGATGTAAGGGGAGCTCGGAGGAGAGCCATTGGGAAGCCTCTTTTAAAGAGAAAGAGTAATGATATATTTTTAAATCAGGAAGCTCAAGGCTTCCGTTGGGTTTATCCTATCTTAATGAAGATAAACCTATACAAAGATATTTGCCTTTCTAGAGCAATGTTGATCAAAGAGAGCCTATTTTCTGAATGTAATAGGCAGGGATGTGAAGGGGAATCATAGCAATAACATATAATATCAGTGGAGTAAGCATCTTTTTAATATAGTCAATTCTGTCCCACCAAGAAAGAAAAAGTGGGTGCCAACGGGCAATATTTTCATTTAGTGTTTTGGTAATATATTCAAAATTCAATGTTAAAGATTCTTTAATCCTCTGTGAAAATCACAATCCCAGATGCTTTTTTTGGGGGGGTTACCAACCCATAACCTGATAATTGGGAAAAAGTGGCAACTTGCTGAAGAAAAAGAGGAAGGGAAGTTGTAGGGTGAAACAATATAGAAGAATGTCATCAGCATAAACTGACATCTTAATTTGGTGAGACCCAATTTGAAAACCTGATAGATGTGCATCTTGTTGACTTTTGGTTAGAAAGGGTTCAAGTGCAGTAATAAGCAAAAAAGGTGATAGTGGACAACCTTGAAGTACCCTTCTGAACAGAGGGAAGTAATATGAGATGAAGCCATTAAAAAATAATGCAGCTTTATCATCTGTATATAACAAGGAAATTAAAGTAATCAGTTTGGGTTGGAATCCAATCTATTTCGATGCCTGAAACATAAAATCCCAACCGATCCTATCAAAAGCTTTTCTGCATCCACATCAATAGCAGCAAGAGAATGATCTGATGTAGAGGCCTTGCTTAGGACTTCGAAAAAGACACAAGCATTGTCAGAGGTCAACCAACCCTTAACGAATCTGGAGTGTTTAGGGCCTATAGGAGCAGGTAGAATAGTGTCAATACGCAAAGCCAAAATATTAGCATCCATATTGTCATCAATATTAACTAAAAAAATGGGACAGTAATTCTTGCACAATGAGGGATCTTTATTATCTTTTGAAATTAAACAAATCATGGCATCTTGGAAAGATCCTTGAGAAGCTCCCTTAGTGAAAAAATAATTTCATAAAAATAAGAGGTTGGGAAGGAGAATCTTTGCAAAATGGCTATAAAGTTAAATTGGAAAATCATCGGACCCAGGAGTTTTCCCTCTGCATAAAATCGAGACTGCACGAGTGATTTCTGAAAGTGAAATATCTGCTTCTAATGGCTTGAAATCAATATGATGTTAGGGAAGGGAGGCAATGGTTTGAAATTATTTGAATACATCTGATTGCAATGGTTGTGTTTCTGACGAATATAAATTTGTATAAAAGTTAACAAATTCATTTAAAATATCTGTATCCTTAAGGAGAGTAGTCCCTGTATTATTAAGCAAGGATTCTATTCTGGTTCTGTGTCTTCTAATTTTTAAATAATTTGCAAGCAATTTACCTATTCTATTTTGACCCTCATATTAATGTGCACTGCTCTACAATAGGTGGGAGGAGGTGGCATTTGTAGTTAGTCTGTTAAAGGTGAGTTTGGTGGCTATAAGATTTTGTTGGGAGGTCTAGTTTCTGGAGTGATAGTAGGTATATGCCAATTTTTTATTGTATCAAGTAATTGGTTGAATTGAGCTTCCATAGATTTTCTCTTTTGTAAAAGAAAATGCATTATAAAACCTCTTGCCGCAGCTTTAAAGCCATTCCAATTTATTGAAAAGAAGACTCAGGTGTTAAGTTAAAAACCAACAATTCTTAAGCAAATGCTTCAAATACGACGATTTAGTTTCCAAAAGTAGTGAATTTCTAAAGCACCATCTACCTGCATGTGGTGAAAAGGGTTTAAGGTCATGGTCTACGTATACTGGTGCATGATCTGATATAGAAAAAGATCCTATATCAGACTGAAGAAAATTTTGGGCCAATGATTTGCTGAGAGAAAGATATCAATGTCTATGCGGGATTGTGAGTGATGTGGGGCGAAAAAAAGTATATTTCCAGAGATCCAGGTGGCACAATCTCCAAATATCAACTAATGATCTACACTGGATGGTGGATTTCAATTGTGAGTGCATTCTAGTGTGGATAAACTTGACTGTAGAATTTCTATTCAATATCAGATCATGAATTTGTTTGCAGTCACCACCAAATATAACATACTCGTCATCACACAAGAGCAATTTATTAGATATTTTGGTCCAAAAAGTATTATCAATAGAAACTGAACCATAAGCATTAAAAATAGTTAAAGGTACGTTATCAACAAGAAGTTTAACAATTACTCATCAACTTTTAGAATCAGACTCGCGGTTAGCAACTGTAACACATGACCTTTTGTGGCAAAGACTCCAGTTTTCTACCCCAAAGCACGGGAAGCAACACAATACCACTACCATCATCTTTTCAACTTGGCAACCTCTGTTTCAGAAAGGTGTGGTTCCTTAAGTAATGCAACATTTGTTTTTAGTTTAACTAGATGGGATAATACCCTTTGCCATTCAATAGGGTTACCAAACCGTTTAATATTCCATGTGGTAACCCGGAATGAATTACTAGCTCAATAGCATGCACAATCAAATAGTCTACAGTAACAAGAATAAAAAAGAAAAGATTCAGATATTGAGGGAACGTTTTGCTTAATGAGGAAAGGAGATCAAGGTGAGAGACAGGAGAGAAGAAAAGACAGAGTAGAGCCATAGAGAGAATCATCGGTAAGGAACCAGTAAAATCAGAAAACATAGTGACTTGCACAAGTCAGACAAATGACAACTATACAAATGACAACTGAAGAAAATACCTACAAAAAACAAAAATGAAAGGGAGGGTGGCAACACCGGAAGATGACGCCAACAACACTTGAAGTCCACAGGGTGGCAGGGTAGCCATAACTTGGATTAGGACATCACGTAAAGATGAGACCTTAAAGGAACGAGATGTGAAGACATATACCTGTATCATAAGAAAAGAGACAATACAGAATTAAGGATTAGACTAGTGAAGAAAAAACATCATAACAATTAGACAATAAAAGAAACTATTACTTTAATTATTATTAGAAAGAAAACAGGCAAGAGAAACAGGATGACATTCAAGTAACCCTTGAAGTAGTGTCCATATCTTCTGCCCCATGTAGCTGGAGAAATCTCTTAAGTGCGGCAGACTCCTCATAAATGGTTGTTGTTTCCTTGTATGTCACTTTAAGCAGGCAAGGGTGAATTAAACCAAATCTAGCGTTCATAGCGCTTAACTGAGGACGTATTTCTAGAATTGTTTCCAACAATCTGCAGTAAATTTGGCAACATCCTGAGAGAAAAACAGTCTGTGTCTGGCCCAGAAAATTTGTTTTTAGGGTTTTCACTACCGACATAACTTGTAACAGATTAGTGTATTGCAAGGAAAATAACATTATTCCTTGTGGTTTCGTGGAAACTGTGGGACCAAGGCTATGCGCAATTTGTATGCTGAGAGGGGTGGTAGTTGAAATATCAAGAAGTTTTGGCAGATAAGACTGAATGTAGACAGTCGGATCAGAGCCCTCTGTGTTTTCAGGAAGTCTGTATATGTGGAGGTTATTCCTGCAATTGCGATTTTTGAGGTCCTCCATGTATTTTTTAAGAAGAGAGATTTCAGATTCCAAATGAGAAATAAGGGAAACTGCAAGTTGGAGACTATCTGTCTTTTGCTCAACCATTAAAACTTATGATTCCAAAGAAGACCATTTATCATCCAAATGTTGTAATGTTGGAATGCCTTGTTAGTTTCTTCCACAAATGGTTTCACTGCACAAATGTCTTCAAGAATCAAATCCATAGAAGATAGTGTGGATTTCACTGGAGACGGATGATCTTTTTTTGGTCTTTTATTTGACCCTACCAATATTTTACCTTGTAACAAAGTTTTTGAAATGCTACCTAAGTGAGAGTCAGATTTCTGAGTTGTGGTGTCATCCATATCGGTGACGTTAGAGCCTGAGTCTGATAATATAGCCTTGTTGGAGGTGCCAGAGAGTTTAAGGTTTCTTCTTTTCCCCATAGAAAATAAAAGGCCTGGAAAGGAGAAAAGATTCAAAAGATTACTTGTTCTCTGCGAACGTGTGAGGCAAGAAAATAGGTAAAACACACTAGAGGCATTCATGGCACATTAAAAACGGTATATATAAGAAGCTAAAATGTAGAAACATCATAAAGAACAATAATGTCACTTATATCTCCATATAGAAGGGAAACACATTCAGTAGAAAAGAAGCAGTGCACCTTAGTCTCTGAAACATGAGGAACAAGCATTGGCATAGCCAATAGGTCTCGCTTTTGGGACCTTATAAGTATTTAGTTATGCAGCACAATATCCTTGGTGCAACAACAATTGTTGCATGGCAAAACACTTATAAGGTCCCAAAGGTGAGACCTATTGGCTATGCCAATGCTTGTTGCTGTTTTTGTGGTACTGCAATATATAGGGATGTTATTTGTCACAGTTTACAGTTTGGATTAGATCATTGATGACACTATTGTTTGTAGGATCACGATGTCTCCAGTGACAACTTCTTGCTGCCCAGGTCATGCCGAGGGGTTCCTTTTCCGGTGGTTCTGCTGTCCTGATCGAGCCGAAGGTCCTGCTGCAGTTGTCTCCTCCCTTTGTGTGTGTGGTTGTGGTTGTGTGTGTGGTTGTGTGTGTGTGGTTATGTGTGGTTGTGGGTGTGGTTGTGTGTGGTTGTGTGTGGTTGTGGGTGTGGTTGTGTGTGTGGTTGTGTGTGGTTGTGGTTGTGTGTGTGTGGTTGTGTGTGTGGTTCTGTGGTTGGTTGTGTGTGTGTGGTTGTGTGTGTGGTTATGGTTGTGTGTGTGGTTGTGTGGGTGTGGTTGTGTGTGTGTGTGGCTGTGTGTGCGGTTGTGTGTGGGTGGTTGTGCGTGAGTGTGTATGGTTGTGTATGTGTGTGGTTGAGTGTGTGTGTGGTTGTGGGTGTGTGTTTGTGTGTGTGGTTGTATGTGTGTGTGGTTGTATGTGTGGTTGTGTGTGTGGTTTTGTGTGTGGTTGTGTGTGTAGTTGTGTGTGTGGTTGTGTGTGTGGTTGTGTGATGTTGTGTGTGTGTGTGGTTGTGTGTGTGGTGTTGTGTGTGTGGTTGGGTGGTTGGGTGTGGTTGTGTATGTGGTTGTGTGGTTGTGTGTGTGGTGTGCGTGTTGTTGTTGTGTTTGTGGTTGTGTGTGTGGTTGTGGTTGTGTGTGTGGTTGTGGTTGTGTGTGTGTGTGTGGTTGTGTGTGGTTGTGGTTGTGTGTGTGTTTGTGTATGTGTTTGTGTGTATGTGGTTGTGTGTGGTTGTGTGTGTGGTTGTGGTTGTGTGTGTGGTTGTGTGTGTGTGTGGTTCTGGTTGTGTGTGTGTGTGTGTGTGGTTGTGTGGTTGGAGTGGTCCCAAAATGATGCCGGTAAGAGCATGACCCTGGGTCATGATGGGGGAGGGGCTGGCTGTCAGGATTTGATTCCTCACAGGGAGGCAGTGCACATACAGTATTAGGATTTTGTACACAACCTTGATCTTTAATTTGGATCATTGTTCGTAGAGATAGAGGTATGTTGTGAAACGGACTGTTACAGATCAATGCTATGTGATTTTTTTATTTTCATTTGATGCATGTAAAACGTACGTATTTTGATTCGGTGGTACCAACATTTTTGTGAGCATTTCTCTAATTTCCTGACTGTGTTTGAAACGGAATTACAATGTTATGTAGCGGTCTCTCACAAGCAGCATATCACACATTCCTAATATTCCGTACATGCAGCAGCATTTTTCCCTGTGGCTACAGCACCAGAGACCTTCGGTCTGAACTACATTTTCCTGGATTGCTATAACAAACATATTTTTCATGTAAAGCGGGTTGGTTTAAGCCACGAATACCGATTATCATGATCTACAGCGCTGGAAATGTGTGTACTCACTAGTCAAGGATATATGGATATTTTAAGTGCCATTACTGTACAATTATAGTGTGTTATTTTTGAGAAATGGCCGTACTGGTCCATTAAAGACATAATCGCCATGCCTATGTACCTGTTCTTTAAAGAACGATTGTTAAAAGGTCGTCAAATTAGTGTATTGAAGATTGACGTTATTGGTAATAAGTTCCAGCGCTGCATCATTGAGAAGAAGGACAATAAATTGTGCCAATGCAGGTTCATTGAAGGGTGACTCTGCTGTTGAGATACGCCTGCTGGTTTTCTAAATTATTGCTCAGAATAGTCTGTAAGCACAAAGGCGGGGGGAGGGGCGGAGGCAGGGAGCAAGCAAGAGGAAAGACAGATGGTGCTGAAGGCTGGCGGTTCGCGCGTGCACGCTCGCGTGTACGCAAGCTTGTCGCCAGCAGCACTTTGAAAACTCACCTACTAAAGTCTCTCCAAGCAGCGCATGCGCGCTGACTCAGCGAGACCTAAAAAGCACTTCAAAAATATGTTGGAATAAGAGAGCCAATGTCAGTATCAAACAAGATTGTCAATCATGAGGAGGCTCCAAAAGGCAGCTGGGCAAGATATAGTCCGAATCTGAGGTAACATAAAGACATTCTGGTTGAAAGAGCTTGCTCACTCTTTATTTATTTGTAGGGCCTCCAGATGACAAGCGCATGTTTTGTGGAGAAAGTGCTTTTGTGAACAGGAGAGCAACAGTTCCCCACGCCTGCTGAAGCAAGGAACGCACCACTGCCACGCAAAATGGTGGGCGCAACCTTATATTGTGAGGAAAATAGCCCTGGGGCCAGCCACAAACAAAAAGCAAGGAGCAGCGAAGATAGAAAGGATTCCAGTGACTCACCATAACATCAGGAGGAGACGCAACGTTGTCCCGCTCTTGTGTGTGCACTGGAGCGGTCCTAAATGTGTAAAAAGCTCCCAGTATCTGTTAGAGCTCAGCACAGCACTATTATCTTAGTTCGCACCGTAACCACACCCTGAGTGTGGAAAAACCTAACTATTGGGGCGTGGCTACGCAAGTCCATCTTGGCGGACGTGCCTCTGTAGGGCTCCCGTAGCCCCACCACGATCCGTAATTAATCCTGCTGCCATCAGCCCTGAAATGACTATTTTGCTGTCCCTGGGCGATACCCCTTGCCCATCGGTGTCCCAGAGCCAGGTAGTGTCCCCCTGCGCCACCAAAGGGGTGGGGCGTACCATCGATGTGGATGCCTGCCGATCACCGGCCACGCGTGCGTATTGGCACCAGAGCGCGCAGTGGTGGAGCCTCACTGCTGAGAGCGGATTCAGTGGCTTCTACCTGCCGAGGGACTTGTGAAGGTCTGTGCCGATAGAGTGGTGAGTGGTGCGACTGAGAGGAGCAGCTGTGGGCGGCCTGTGGCTCGGCAGTCTCGTCGGACCACGGTGCGTCCCCCCCACAAAGACACAAAGGGGGGTCTGGGCTACAGACTCACCCAGCTATACCAACCATCCTTCTGCCTGGGGTGCTGGCCTTCTGACTGGGGGTTGGGGGTGCGTTGGGCTATTGGCGGTCATGTCGGGCTGCTGCCTGTGCTGTAAATTGACTGGGGAGCCTGTGCTGGTCCTGAATGTCATGGCCCTGGGTGGCTGCCATTTTGCCTTCTGGCCCACTGCGAGGGGTCTGCGAGGGGGCCGCGTGGAGAGACCTGCCATCGCCCTACTACAGTGATCTCTCTCCCGTTGGTGGCGCTGACTGGCGGCTCGACAGCCAGAAGCACGTCAGCCTATCCGTGGAAGTGTTGGGCCGCAGGCTGCATGGCCATCTGCTCAGGGCAATCTGTGGTATTCCTGTGTGCTTGGGCCCTGGGTGGCAGCTGGAATTGCATGTGGATCCCCTGTTTGGCTCAAGTGGGGTGCTGTACTGCCCTATATAAGCCCTGCATGATATTCACAACCCCCCCACAGTGGCACACACAGGGGAAGTCTTTGGCGCTGTGGGCCCCCCCCCCCCACTCCAGCAGGTGGGGCACACTTCTTGGCCCAGGCATTCTCCAATTGATCTGGACTATAATCCACAATGAGCGCAAACTAGATCACAGTGGGGTGCTGGCCTGGCCGTTGTATAGAACACACTTCTGATGCCTTAGATACATCGGTCTGGATTGGTGGTTTTGTGCAGCCGTTGCGGCCTCTTAAAACGTCCCGCTTGCCTGGGATTACTGGCCCTGAGAATCTGATACCCTGTTCTTGACTTTCATACTCGCTACCCCAAACTGTGTAGCTACCCTACCTGGATTCGCACAACCTTGAGGTCAGATCCCAGTTATTGCACCCCATGAGCTATGACGAAAGATAAAACTACCAAGGCGGCCGCACGCCAAAGTATGTTGGATAAATATACTGGCGCAGAGGCTTCAGTGTCAAATGAGTGACCTTGCATTTTAATGCGGTGATGCGGACCACTGCACTAAAATGCGCTAGTATCACGCCTGATGCGTGATACTTGACAGGTCTGTGGGGCTGTGTTACGTCAGGCAAGGCGTCATGAAGCCGATGTCCTCTTCTTACAGGAAACGCACCTATTGGGTAATAAGACACTATGCCAATCGCGGTACGAATATGTGCAGACTTTTCATTCTGGCTTTACTCGGGGTTCACAGAGGTGGCCATGTTGATCCATCGCAGAATCCCCTTCGCCCACGAAAAACTATGGACAGACCCCCAAGGCAGATTCATCATTATTACGGGTACATTATATGGTGAGTCACTCACCCTGGGCAGTGTATATGCTCCCCCACTATTAGCCTGGAACTTGATGGAACGCTTGATGGACTTATGGACAGAGATCCACCAATGTCTTACAATAGTTTCGGGTGACTGGAACGACATTATATGCCCCCAGAGAGACCGATGGCGCAGTACAGGTAGACCGGTAGAGCCCCGGGAATCAAAACTGTGGTTCTTAATACAGGGGATGGACTGGGTGGACACTTGGCAGCGGCTCCATTCTTCGGATACAGGCTACACGTATTTCTCTAGCACTCATGGGTCCTTTTCTCGAATTGACTATATCTTTCTATCAGCCTCACACATACATAAGTTAGAAACGACAGAGATATTGCCTAGAGGCCTTTCTGACCACTCCCCTACGCTGCTGGACTTACAGTTGGGATCCGTGTGCCCGTCCCCCCCTCCGATGGCAACTCTCCACTTGGCACCTCCACGATGAACAGTATAGGGCACATATGCACACCGCCATCTCGGAGTATTACTCACAGAACACTGGGACGGTAGAATCCTCCGAGACCTTCTGGGAAGCTATGAAGCCGACGCTGAGGGGGGTGGACATTGCTTATTGCACAGAACAGCGCAGACAGCGCCGCGAGAAGCTAATACAAATGGAGGCCCAACTCATTGACCTAGAACATAAGAGTAGGAGCAGGGATGGCGGCATTGCTCATCGACAATTAGCCCACGCACAGCAAGTACATGCCAGTGAATTGATGGATGAGGCCAGAATGGCGTGGCTCGCTATGCGTAGTACAATTTATCAATGGGGGGACAAATCGAGCATGCTTCTGCATCGCCTCGGTCAGAGGATGCTCTGCCCTATAATTATCCTGAGCATCTGCGGCCCAGCCGCGGCTGTTCTCACTGATCCCGCACAAATTGCAGCAAGCTTTGCCAGATATTATGAGAGTCTATATGCCCCCAGTGAGACTATCTTGTCGCACCTGGTCAATAAATGTATAGATGACCTGCCCCCGCGGGCCCTGTCAGACTCGATGAGGGAGGAATTGGATGATCCAATTACAGTGTCGGCATTGTCCGAGATGCAACCTGGTAAAGCACCTGGCCCGAACAGCTTCCCTTCTGAATTTTATAAGAAACACCAGACCCTCCTACTGGCTCCATTAAATGCGTCCCTTCAACGTGGGTGGCTTCCTGTGGATTGGTGCCATGCGGAAATCGTTGTATTCCTTAAACCCGGTTGACCCCCTCAACTCCATACCTCCTATCGCCCAATTTTGCTCCTTAACATCGAAGCCTAGCTCCTAGCCAAAGTTATCGCCAACCGATTATGAGTCTGGTCCACCCCGACCAGGCGGGCTTTATGCCGGGCCGTGCTACAAGACACAATATCCGACGTGTACAGAATGCCATTGCATTGGTGATTCGCCTCGGGGAACCCGCTGCACTCTTGTTGGCAGACTTGGACAGGGCATTTGACTATTTAGTTGGACATATTTATTTGCACTACTGAGCAGATTACATGTCGGCCCTAGTCTCCTCAAATACATTCAACTCCTGTATACTGACATTAACACCACCGTCCGAGTGGAAGACTCTACGATACCTGCTTTCTCTATAAGGCGGGGTACCCGTCAGGGCTGCCCCCTCTCTCCCTACCTCTTCTCGTTGGCCATGGAGCCCCTAGTGGCCTGGGTGCAGATTGACGCACAACTTCACGACTTTAAATGGTCTAGAGAGGTCTCCGACCGCATCGGGCTCTATGCGGATGATGTCCTCTTCTTCTTCATGCGACCGGATAGGTCGGGTCCAGATGAATCCGAATTATAGGAAATTTTTTGAGAAACATCCGGTCTCTATATGAATACTCGCAAATCATATCTGTGGTATCTGTGGGGCGGTGGACATGTGGGCGAATGGGCACGCGAGGTGACAATAGTAGGCAAAGTACCTGGGGGTCTTTCTGTCATCCTCCCAACATACATCTTGGAAAAGGAATTTGGCCCGCTGTGGATGCAGATCAAGGTACAGACTGGTACCTGGTCCCATCTACCGCTCACCGTATTTGGCAGATCTGCCATCTTTAAGATGATCATACTGCCTCGCTTATTGTACCAACTTCAAAATCACCCAAACTTGATTCCACCCGTCTGATTTAGACAACTCAATTCCCTTCTCCGACATTTCCTCTGAGAGGGGGTTGCAGCTCGGGTGGCACTGAAAACATGCTTCCAGTCCACCTACTGTGGAGGCATAGGGACACCAGATGTTTAGGCATATTATGCAGCCTCACATCTTTCCGTCCAGAATGATTGGTGGTATGGGAACAGGAGGTATCACTCATGTGCAATTGAGCGTCACTCCACATGATTCTATATACTACCTCAGTCCTGAGAGCGTTGTCTCCAGCTACCGTCATGGTATTTAAGCTTTGGAGGAGATCATTGCAACAAATGGGATGGTGAGGCAGGTTCACAAAAGAGACGCCTCTTTGGCACAATGGTCTCCTCCCTTCCCTGGCTAGATTATCTGGGGTCTCTGGCTGAGAGGCTATCGGTATCTCTAATATAGGTGATGTCCTCCATGGCCAGACACTGAGGTCCTTGCAAGAACTACAACAGGAGTACACACTGCACAGATCACAATCCTGTAGATACCTTCCGTTCCGCCATGCCTTTTCCCCATATCTTACACATCAGGATACTATGCCAGACTTCAGTCTATTCAAAGCTAAAGTGTTTATGGGAGACCTAGGGGAACATAAAACTACAAAGATCTAACGAACATTAGTAACAAACAGCCCCACTGCCCTAGACAAAACACAAGCGGCGTGGCAGCAAGATATCGACCGCTAGATGATGAGGACTGGGCAGAGGCTCTGGAATCCCCAAGAACAGCTGCCATTGCTGCACGCTTACAAAATATACAATTTAAATATCTTCATAGAATTTATTACAGCAGGTATAAGCTCTGGCGGGCTGGACTGATTGCATCCCCGCTTTGTCTGCGGTGCCAAATGTCCGAGGGCACTCTTATACATACAGTTTGGCTGTGCACCACCCTCTCCAGGTTTTGGTGGGGAATCATTACATGCTTGTCGGAGGTTCACGGGTGGAACATCCCATACACACCTCACCTGACCCTGCTCCACATTACCGATGACATCGGAGTTAACACCTATAAACGACATTTACTACTGCTGGGCCTTCAATTGGCGAAGCGGGACATTGCACGGGCATGGATCACCACGGGTTGAGGTGTGGAAAAGGGGTCTTGATTTGTGTATGGGGTTAGGGATGCCTATCTTTAAAGAGAGAGGATGTCTGCAGAAACACCCCAAGATTTGGAAGAGGTGGGCTGAATTTCGTGGGCTGCTTTTGGAACCCATTCCAGCGGCCTCCATAGATTAATGCTCGCAATAATGGTAATGGGGACATGTGATGGACATGGGTGTGGGTGTTTGAATGACGGAGAACTGTGGCTAGACTTGATATGTGATATGCAATGTAGCAGTAATGAGACACTATGGCTCCCTGTTGGGGCATTATGTTATATCGTTGTTGTTCTTTTATTGTTTGAAGGGTATCAAAAAAGTCAACATCTTATTCATGTACATGTATCGTGCATTGGCTGGCTACCTGGTCTTGCCAGGTCCATCGTGATAGTTGAAAATAAAATTTGTCGTGATAAAAAAGAAAAACCTAACTATTAAGAATCAGGCAGAGTGAATTTCATGAGGTAATTCTGTCTCGACGGACTCCCAATCAGGCCCTATGTTTGTTTTATGATTGATCAATATTAGCATGGACTTCAGTGCTCAGCCATATCTGGGACCTCTGACCTCCTGGCCAGGGACCTGCTCTCTCCCTCTGCAGCTCTGCTGCTGTGCAGCTGCTGCTGCCCTGTGCAGTGTGCAGTACTACCTATACTAGGTTGTGCCCTTTTCCTGTCCCTCAGTAATTGTGCTCTGTTCTCCATTTTGCCATTCACTGTATTTTTTGTGCTTCACTGTATTTTTCTGTGCCATTTTCTGTATTTTTTGGGGCCTCTCTGCCCGTACCCGTTCTCTCTCCTACTGCTGCTGCCTCGCGGCCCCTCTCCCCTGCCGATCCCCGCTCTCGCCTCCCAGCTGCGACTCCCTCCCCCGGTCCTATTTAATGGAGGCCGCTCACAGCTGGCGCACCGCTGGCATCCGGCCACCATGCCGGACGCCAACACCACCGAAGCCCTGAAATGCATCTTCCTAAACGTGCACTCCCTGCGCAGACATGTCGTAGAGATCTGGGGCTTCCTCGACACCCTCTCACCAGACGTCGCCTTCTTCACAGAAACGTGGACCAACGCGTCCTCCGCCCCCACATCACCACCGCCATCCCTGATGGTTACAAGATCCAGAGAAAAGACTGCCAGGACCGGCCAGGAGGAGGACTCGCCATTGCACACAAGAGCTCCCTCCAACTCACCACATCCGCTACTAGCGACCCCCGTCCACCACCAAGCACCTCAATTTCCAGATACAGACCAGCCCCAGATCTACAAACCTTGAACTGCATTCGCCACGACCATCTCTGACCTCGTCGCACCCCACGCAATCGCCTCCGTGGACTACCTTCTCATCGGAGACCTCAGCTTCCAGCTCGACAACCCCAACGACCCCAACTCCTCCACCCTCCTGGACAACCTCCCACACCTCGGACTGAAACAGCTGTCTTCAGCCCCACCCACAAGGCAGGACACACCCTCGACCCCATCTTCGCAGGAGGGAACAACATCCACTTCGACCACACCACACAACTCCTCCGGACGGACCACCACTGCGTACACTTCCACGTCGACAAACCCACCGACCCCAAACCTGCACCCCACCCACCACGAAGGAACTGGAGCAAGGTCACCTAGTAGCACTTCAACTCCACCCTCAACCGCGATACCCCCTCCACCTCGACCAACGCCAACCTCACAGCCAAAGAACTACACAGATGGACCTCCAACTGCTCAGACGAACTCACATCCCTCCGTAACCCCGACAGACAACGCCCCAGGAAGGCCACCTGGTTCTATGCCGAGCTCCAAGAATCCAGGTGCACCTGCAGCCATCTCAAGAAGAATAGGCAAAACAGTAAAACACGGGAAGACCGCACCACATCCAAGAACGCCATGACAGAATACCATCATCTCATCAGATCAAACAAACAAACATTCATTCAGAACAAGATTTCCGCCAACGCTGGCAGCTCGAAGGAACTCTTCAGCATCATCCAAGAATTCACCAAACCCCCCAGCAAGGCCACAGACATCACCCCTTCCCGGGACCTCTGCTACAAGCTCAGCTCCTACTTCCACCTGAAAATCATGTCCCTCTATGACAACTTCAACGAACGAACTTCGAAACAACTTCCCCGTCCAATAAAGCCAGCCAGCCCACCATCTCTGCCTGGATTTCAGCCACCACCGAAGACACCGGATCAACCATGAGAGGCATCTACCAAGGGAAACCTCCGATCCGCAGACCTCGCCCTCGCTGAAACCCCATGCATCTGCAGAGCCAGAATGGGCAGGAGAGCTTTCTCCTACATCGTGGCCAAGACCTGGAACCAGCTCCCGATCGACATCAGACGCGCCCCCTCTCTAACATCTTCAGGAAAAAACCTGGCTCTTCGACTGAACAGCTTATCTCCCCCCCGCCCCCCCCCCCGTAGCCATGAGACCATCATGGATGAGTAGCGTTCTTCACAATTCCCTGATTGATTGATTGATTGATTGATTAATTGATTGATAGAACTTGCCTTGACTTCCAAATTGGATGGATGGGTGTTATGACTACATGCCCACACAAGGAAGGGTCTGAGTGAATGAGTGATGAGTGAGTGTATGTTTGTTTTGTGTGTACAAAATATATATTCTTTGGCCCTGCGCATCACTTCTGCAGTTTTCAATATGCAGTCTTCAAAGGGGACTTTGGTTCATCTGCAATATCCGATCCATTCTGTTCAGAACAATGGGAAATGAAAGTAAGTTGTGAAGGGGGCTATAGATTTGCGATCCACTTGGCCCGTGGAAGGCCTTATTAATCGGGTTGCCAGATGGAAACATGACTCTCACATATATGTCATACACTCATTAACAGGAAATGAAGGATCCCAGCATTGGTTAACATAGAGAATTTAAAACAGTTGCATCTTCAGATTAACCTGTGAACCCCGTTACAAATTCCACTGCAACAAGCATTTGCATTAGCCTCCCCAAAATCAGAGAGCAGGCAGCCTGGGCCCATCTCACTTGGAGTGAGCAGCATTAATAAAAAAACGGGGATACCCCTCCAGCAGGAGATGACACAGGCTCTTGGCAAGTTAAAACATAGGTTTGGCCAGAATATTGTTTCCAGATTATTGTGATCACCGCCATAAAACCTGTGATCACAAACATCTGAGGCCAAATAACAATTATTTCATAGCAAGACAGTACAGGGTATGTACCGTGAATGCACAATTTACTACATTAGGAAATGCACATTGTGCAGTTCTAGCACTTTAAATTACTGCTGATAGAATGAACCCAAGAGCAAATTAGCAATAAGAGTGCAATAAAATGGTCTATTCTGACTGCTTTCTTTCCTGGTGTGAGGATTCCTATACCATGAATAACACAGGTTCACATCTATAGGTCCAGTTTAAAAGGGCAGTATAGAAAGTTGAACATTTCCTTCACATAGGTTACTTCTAAGTTTGAAGAAACTTTTCAGCGGCATCGAATTTACAAAGAACCCTACAAATACTCCTTGAAAACTTTGCAAGTTGCATATCTGTGCATAATTATTTTTTACCTCTTTTGGAGAAAGTAGTTTTCTCCTGTGGAAACCTACCTTCTGGTAAACACCCATAAAATAAGGAAATACTCCCTCATCAGCCTCAGCGTGGGCACGTATGTAAGGTGCCACAGACAGGAATACATTTGTGCATGCTTCCAGTGTGGGATACTACCAACAAGGGTTATGTGAACACCCACAAACTATACATTTGTTTGAAAGCTGACAAACCTTTCCTGAATCCTAAATTTGCAATTGCGGAAATTCTACCAAAAAGGTAGAATTTCAACAGTTAAAGGGTACAATTCTGTCAATCGAGGTTCTGTGACTCTCTTGTAGAACCTTTTTTGCACACCTAATTTGGGTCTAAGTGTGCACACATTTCCAGGCCTTTAGAACCGTTATTTTAGGTTGTCTGCACTTGTTTTCTGCCCCATTTATTTGAGTAAGAAACATTTTTATGAGCACTGCTAAATTCTGCGTGTTTCTCCATTCCACATCCTTAAACAATACTCCCACGGATGCTTTGCTATGCTTAGAATGTACAGTGCAGTTCACTGCTTCATCCTGTGAAGAAGCCTAATGATTACTGAAAGCACTCCTACCTTCACAGTAAGAATAAACTATCAGTTCAAACCTCTGCCATCTCAGTTTTTCCACTCCACTCTTTGCCCCATTGCCCTCTTGCTAAGTACTGAATCAAACACAAGGAACCGAAAAATACAATCTGGTGTACCAACACCTTAGGTAGCTATCATGCCACACCTTAAACTTATATTGACATTTAAAAAATATGCTAACAATTAGAAGCCTTATTTATTTCTTACAGAAAGAGTCAAGCGTATGTGGCTCCTTTGTTGGTTTTTCCTGTGGGGGAGGGGAAACAATTACCATATGCTTGGGAATAGGTATGGCTCAACCTTTGCAAATGACTCACACCTTTATCGTTCAGTGGGGTTTGGTTTTTCACTGACACTTGTGTCGTGTGTGTACTCAAGAACTGTTTTTGTATTTTGTGTTTACCGAAAGGCCTCTATTATATGTCATTATTTTACAAGACACTTCTAAGTGTAAATGAATTGAGGGCAAAGGCCTCCTGATTGGAGATACGTGTGGGATTCACAAGACTTTCCCACATTTAATTTCCAGTTGCAAGTTGAAGAATGTTTATTTGTACCCTATGTACCTCTTTGAGAGTTTGGCAGAGCATGACCTCCAGCCATAAACTGATGGGTACCCAGCATCGCTCAGAGGCCAGCTGAGCCTCCACTGCCTTCAGCGCTGGAAACCAACCCATTGGCCCATCCGTCACAGAAATTCACTAATGTCCCTGACCACGTTCACCATGCAAGGCGTGGTGTAACCAAGATGGGAAAGCAAAGAGTAGCCCAAAATTCAGGGGAACCTCCATGCACATCAGGGCCATTGTTCATTTTGCTTACCCAAAGCAAACTCCCGGCTCTGGGAGTTTGTATGAGAAAACCAAACAAGCATTGGCATAGCCAATAGGTCTCGCTTTTGGGACCTTCTAACTATTTAGTTATGCAGCACAATATCCTTGGTGCAACCACATCAACTGTTGCGTGGCTAAACACTTATAAGGTCCCAAAGGCGAGACCTATTGGCTATGCCAATTCTTGGTGTGGTTGTGTGTGTGGTTGTGTGTGTGTGTGTGTGGTTGTGTGTGTGTGGTGTGTGGTTGTGTGTGTGTGTGGTTGTGTGTGTGGTTGTGTGTGTGTGTGGATGTGTGTGGTTGGGTGTGTGGTTGTGTGTGTGTGGTTGGGTACTGCCTGGGAAGCTGACTCAGCCTGGGCTGACACGACAGGGGGGGGCTGATGCCCTTTGAGCCCTATGGGCATTGCGCGCCTGACTACCTTCGTGTCAGCGTTCAGCAACGAGGCCACATGTGTGTGGCTGTGTGTGTGGTTGTGGTTGTGTGTGGTTGTGTGTGCGGTTGTGTGTGTGGTTGTGGTTGTGTGTGTGTGCGAGTGTGGTTGTGGGTGTGTGTGTAGATGTGTGGTTGAATGTGGTTTTGTGTGGTTGTGTGTGTGTGGTTGTGTGTGTGTAGTTGTGTGTGTGTGGTTGTGTGTGTGTGATGTGTGTGGATGTGGTTGTATGAGGTTGTGTGTGTGGTTGTGTGTGTGTGGTTTTGTGTGTGTGGTTGTGTGTGTGGCTGTGTGTGTGTGGTTGTGTGTGTGTGGTTGGGTGTGTGGTTGTGTGTGTGGTTGGGTACTGCCTGGGAAGCTGACTCAGCCTGGGCTGACACACACAACGGGGGGGGTGATGCCCTTTGAGCCATATGGGCATTGCGCACCTGACTACCCTCATGTCAATGCTCAGCAACGAGCCCACATGTAGGCAGCACCAGTGCTTACTTTGTTAAAATGTAAGTGCCAGGGCCCGAGGTCTTCACACCAGCTGGCACTACCCACAGTTCCTGCTACCACTGCTGAGGAATGCCAGTGCCAACTTTACTTATCATCACACCAAACCAGTGGGAAATTTTGGACAATTTCAGGTCAGCTGGAAGACCTGGAAGTGCTAGTTCTGTATCCCTGTGGTGTAATCTTATAAGTGCTGGTATTGAAAAATAAGTGGAGGCGATTGAGCTTGCTAGAGCCAAGACTCAAAGGGAAGGTAAAACAGTAAACTTGGAAAATAAATTCATAAAGCATGTTTCATATGTAAGAAAAGGGGGGACGCTCAGGGTCACATCAGATTTGGAGTACACCACCTGTGCCTTTTTAAAAATGCAGCACGAATTTGGAAACTAACGCCTCCTGCGCGGGGACCACAGGCAAAAGAAGTGTTTGACTTAGGCTGAAAGAACCTATTGTGGCCTCACCTGTGGGAAGGTGCCACGTCGTATAAAGAAACTCTAATGGAAATATTCAATACAATGCTTACATCCCAGATACGTCTCTCCCGTTCTGCGCCGTATAGTTGACAACTAACTTTAGATGTTCAGGTCTTTCCTTGGAGCTTTGACCTTCATGCAGTGAGTGAGCAGTGAGCTGGCCCTTGGAAGCCCTTCTACTGGCTACTCCTGGCATGGACGGTTTATTAGAGCTCTCAAGCGCTTAGATGCCACTCTTTCTTGAAACACGTGATATCAGGGTAACTTTTGAAAGGGCAGTAGGTGTGTTACTGCTCATGCCTAATGGAAAGCTATTTACTGGCCCAAGTAAACAGTCACTTCCAATAGTAGTGAAACGTCACTCCTACCCTGCAATATGGTGCAGTTCTGTCACTGATACATAACTTTCATAGTTAGCTTCATTTTATTAAATGTGTAGGGCGCCTTCTCCAGTGTCACATCGAATTATACAATGCATAAAACTGTGAAGCAACAGCATTGACCTTTAAGATGGAAAGAAAGAAGAGAGATTGGTCCTTTAGGAGGGAACAGAGTGAGAAAAGAGACTGAGGGCTGGTGCCTTCATGAGGAGAAGTAAAGCAGCAGCTTTAGTGCCCCACCCCCTAGTGCCGGCACCAAGTCACAGGAAATGGACATGAAAATGATTTTACGTTGGTGAATGGGGAGCGCTCCAGCTGGAAAATTCTAATTTGCCTGGAGCTCTGAAATTACTCCTACCATTCCTGCTTGGGGGCAAGCACAGAAAAAGAAGAAAGTGAGACTTGCCAATAAATGGACAGCGTGAGACAGGAGAGGCAAGGTGGCGCTGGCACATGGAATGGAGATTACAGCCAAGAATAAAGGCCGCCAAAACTGAAGACAAGTCAAAGCTCAAGAGCAAATGTGGTGCAGAGGATCCAAAAGAGAAGCAAGAGTGGGCGAGGGGGCCAGCGACAAGGAGAAGGAGAAAGGAGTAGCAGGAGGTAAACAGATAAGAATGTCAACAAAACAATAGAACTAGAACAATAGAACTAGACCTAAGTGTGGCTAGAGAATGAGCAGTGAGTATAAGATTGACGTGACTGTGATATATATGAATTTAATGTCGATCCACACCCAGACACTGATTGAATCCTCATAACAAGCGGCAATGTAGATGGTCTCATGGAGGAGCCTGGGCTTTAGGTCTGTTGGTGGGGGGTGTGTGGAGAAACATACATGAGGGTGACAAAGCAAGATTAAGCAACAACGGGGTGGGTGGGGGATCGAGATAATGCCAGTGCCAGGGTTAAAGTGAAAGCAGGCGTCCATGTGCTGCCTGCAGTAAGAACAAGCATTGGCCGCGCGAGAACAAGCATCGCGCCACCGGCGCTTTACTTTGAACATTAAAAGTAAAGCTCGGGTGCCGCGATTATAGCAAAAGTAAAGAAATAGATGTTTCTTTCTATTTCTTTACTTTTGCGAAAGTGAAAGTCATCACGGCTCTAATGACCCGTGAAAGACTGCTGGCGACAGGCTGCACGCGTGCACGTTCGCATGAACGCAAGCGCTAGGCCAGCCAAAGCACTTTGAAAACTCATCTACAAAATGTCTCTCCGAGCAGCGCATGCGCTCTGACTCAGCGAGACCTAAAAAGGATGCCAAGATAGCCAAAAACAAAATGGCACCCACTGGGCTTTCAGCTATGTCAACAGTGCGAGCAGTGGCAGGGATCTCTGTATATGGCCAGCTGTCCTATGGGGGGCAGAGTCAAAGGTCAGGCTGGAGGATCGCCCACCATGACTGGAATGAATCCTTTATCGCCCCATACTTCAAACCACAGTTTTCGACATCATGTGAGCGAAGATTTACAACTGTCTAGAAGTCATAAAACCTTTCCAAGTTACTCCTAGAAACCAGCTGAGTTTGCAGCTTCCCTGGCTTAACCCAGACAAAGTTGTGTGCATTATTGTTGTTTAATTCAAAAGTATGTAAGCAAGTATAAGATTTTGTATGTGAAAATAAGGGAGCTTATGCCAACTTGTTTTATATTCATTTTTCCATCAGGAAAATATTTTTCTGACCGGTGAAATTCCCTGTTCTAAACAATTTTGTGCCGTTTTCTGACCTCCTGCCACTCGGGAAAGGAATTTGCTCCTGCCCAAGACAGGATTAAATCTTTAATTTCCAGAGTTGACGTTAGTCGGAAAATGGTTTGTTCACTCCCACAACATGCATGTAGGTGTTTACAAACTGAGAGGGTATTTCTGCCCAGGAACCAGCACTCCCCACCAAAAGAGGTAGATTTAGTCTGACAGAAACCCCTGTGTAATCGCATCCTTTCACGAGTGCATAACATTCTCTTGTAAATAGCAAAAGTAATTTCGCACATGAGCAAAAAGTTACACGTATGCATGTACTTGCAAGTCAGAGTTACATCGGCCAACAGTTCTGTGAATGAAAGCCTTAAAATCAAGACCCCGAAGTCAAAAGACAGGTTCTGCATATTTTAATGTGTCCAAGTGACTTACAGCTCCTGAAAATGTCCAAAATGTGTTGCTATGTTGATAGTGGTAAGTAACTTCTTGGAGGAGAAGTAGGAGTTTGCATTGGCGCCCTGGCATGAGGAGTGGCCACCACTTTTTTAATGAAAGGTTTTGGGGGGATGTAGGACCATAATGTCAGGACCACCCATTGTGTCAGCAAGCACCCGACATATAATTAGGCAAAGGGCAGGTGCAACAATTTTTTCCGGGCAGCTGCGGCTGTCCTACCCACCTAAACCCTTATACAAATTAAGTTTGGCATGAATATTCGGTTTTTCTTTTGGAAACACTGAGGCAGAGGAAGTCATGTGTTGATAATGTGCTGTTTACCTGTGTTTTGAGAAACTGTAAGTGGTTGTCGGAGAGATGGTTAGGGACAGGCTACAAAATTAGCAAAATGCAATTGGTTAAATAAAGTTTATTAAAGAAAATACAATCAAACGAAGAAGGTCAGCTATAGGTCAGCCAGATCAATCATTACAAAAGTAGCCATATAACAGGTCAACATCCAGCACAAACGTATCTCTTGAAAGGTTTTAGGGTTCATAAAATGATTAATTGGCCAAGAAACAAAAGTTAAGTGGAGCCTGAAATGGGCCCTATAAGGCTGGAAGTTCAATGTCTGAAGATAATGTTGAGCCATTTTTAACATCCTATTATGTGGCAAAAGCCACCTTTTCCCGACAAAGATAGTATCAGGATGTCCTTCACGGTATTCCCTAGAGGAGTGTCTGTCTGGTGGGCAATGCAAGTACTGTAAACCCACAATGTAAATGAAGGTATATAAGTATCCGCAAACATGTGCAATACCATTCATGAAGTTCTAGGCTTAGGTCTAAATTGATTAGGTCTTGGGTCACAAGTGCATGCAAGACCCCAACTTTTGCAGTAAGTTTGCAGGAATGGAATCTGCGCATAGAAGCCCTCGCATTAGCAAAGCCAATATGTCTGTTAACCCATCAAAGCTATGAGGTCTGGTGATAAATGCAAACAAAGGCATGCACACATGCCTCTCACACAAGTTTACTACATTAAAGTCAGATCTACTGGTTTTCTCACTGCTTGTTTTATTACTAATAGTGCATGCATGCGCACACACACACAAACACACATTGTGTTTCGCATACACCACCATGACCCTTTCTCTTCCACACATCAAAAACAATGATCAAACACGCACAAAGACAAGAAGGTTATGGTGCAAACGGTGATAGTGGTGATGATAATGGTGGTGGTAATGGCGGTACTGATAATGGTAATGGAGGTGTTGTTGTTAATGGCGGTGGTAATAGTATAATGGTGGTGGTAATGGTATTAATGGTGGTGGAAACAAATGAGGTACTGCTGGTAGTAAGGGAGTGATGGTAATAGTGATGGCAATGTTGGTAATGGTGATGTGATCCTGATGATGGCAATGGTAGTGGTATAATTAGTGTTGGTGGTAATAATAATGTTGATGGTATTAATAGTGGTAATGGTGGTGGTGGCAGTGAGGCTCTACATTGGCAAGATCTCAAAAGGTAATGCAATGCTTCTGTATAATCTCATGCTAAAGATCACCAGTGGGGTTTCTCTGCATAGCAGTAAGCGATTCAGTGGGCCGGGTGCTCAGCATTGAAAAGAAATGGGTGGTCCATTAAACATGTCTCAAAAGATCTCGAGAGCAACGACCAGGGCCACCATTAGCCACAGTAACAAGGATGATGGACGAGTAGGAATCAGGGTTGTTGGGCCCCAGGGAAGCAGTGAGGAGGAGAGTGGCATAGAAAGGAAGCTGGGACTGCCATGATAAACGGTAAGGAGGGGATGTAAAGAAGGAGCGGGGATCTCAGGGTGGGCAATTGGGGGTCAGGCATTAGGCAGCCCTGTTAAAGTCAGGCTTGCTGGCACTTCAATGCTAACAAAAGCATTAAAAAACCCAGTGCATTGAAAAAATACCAAATAAAAAAGGATTGCTTTATGAATACAATGCATGCATGAAATAAAGAATTAAAGGTGTGATGGCTGAATTTACTTTATAGATGCATAATAGTCCATTATGTAGGTCGATGGAAACACTTCATAGGAGGGGGAAGGAGAAACCCAATCGCCCTTAGCATGACAGCGAATGGGACATACTGATCCAAGATGTGACTGACAGTCTCGCAACCCAATGGATGATTGGGGGTTTCACAAAGAAGTCAATGGCTGAAGGAGGCTGACCCAATCCTCGCTCTCTGTATATTAGAAATAGTAAGTCACACTCACAACTGAGCTGTCATGTCAGACCTAAACCTAAACATTACACAAGTTTAAAACATGGGCTGCAGGTTTCCTGTAGTGCAGACGTTCAGCACGCATAGGGTTAGGACAAATTGTAAGGCTACCAGAATCACTTTAGGTCTGGGTTTCCTGACAGGGTAAACAATCGGAAAGGTGCATTTATTTTGATGAATCAGGGTATGTGTATTTATCGTACTAACCCTTTCATTATGTTCAGTGACCTAATACTGAAGGTGCTCTGTGTTGTGAATGAACAAAAAACACAAAAATTCAAAACAACTCCAACGTACCGAAACAGAGCACCTTTTGTTTTACACTGAAAACAGAGAGCATTTCAGAAACAACTGTCATTTCACCGACAACATAAGAAAAAAAAAATATATTACAGAATAGACATCCTATAAAAGAACCAGACAAAAGCATTGCTGTTCATTTCCAGAAAATCCCTGGTCACAAAAAACCATCTTCTGATTATATATTGCAGAGACTGTGTCCTCTTCCAGTTAAGAAGGCATTAACTGTTCATGAGATCAGGGAGGTGGGAGAATGAGATAAAGTATCATGTTATTGAGTTTCATCTTCTCTGCTTGTGCTGTCCCACTGGCTTGCCTCTGTGAAGCACATCTGCAAGGGGAGCTGGACAGGAGCAGATGGGCCCTGACGGTGCTTGATTAATTGTGTAGTTGGCTGTAATTCCATAGTTTATCCAACATGTGCCAATTATCTCACTGCCAAGGTCCTTGATCTTTCTTAGGAGTACGCACTCCTCTGCAATCAAGGTGTCACTAAAGTCACTGAGGACCAAGAGGATGCAGGAAACATCTGGATTGGTAGGTGGGCAATAATAGAGGAACAGAGGGAGAAGTGTGGACATGGAAATGACCAGATCTGTGAACAACAAGACCAAATCCAAAAGTCACAGGAAAAATAAGAACTTTACAAAAACAGCAGTACTAACGATCCTTGATGTGGGGTCTTGTTGGGCGAGCGCGTGGTTGTAATCAGTGCCTCTGCTGGTGTGTTGGGAGTAAACAGGCGTAGGAAGGTCATGCCCATAATCCTGAATGAATGAGAATGGTGTTTGAAAACAGCCTACTCACAACTGTGCAGAGCAACGTACTTACAAAAAACTAGAAGCTGAAACCTATTACTCCTACCATAGAAGGAGTTGACCCTTTATGCAGTCTACGTGACGGATGACTGGATTATTTTATCTTCCTCTTTTCTGGTGCACTATTGCCTTAACCCATTGTGTGCCCATGACGAGCTGGACTCGTCATGGGCCGCGGTTGCGCTGTGCCCATGACGAGTCCAGCTCGTCATGAACCCCGCCCGCTAATGCAACGCCCGGCACAGGGCGGGGAAAGGGCGTGGCACACAAGGGGTTAAAACACCACCACCATGGTCTTCTAGTTTTCTTGCTAGCAAAATAGCCTTAAATTGGTGGCATCAAAACTCAGCATGTGGTTTTTGTTGAGAGCTTCAAGAGGCGAATCCACCTGCAAAGGTAAGTACTTGACTACTGGATGAGCAATTTCTATTGAAAGGGTAACCAGTAGAAAATCAGTGTACCCGGTTGAATTGGAAGCGGAGAGAAAGCTGGGATATTTCAGTGTTGGATGCCACTACATGGTTAAACCAGTTAGTTAGTCAAACACTGCCAGTACATTTAAGTAATCTCAACTTGGGCATGTTGGATCTGGCCTTTTTGCAGGGTCTCCCCCAGATTTCATGCCTTCTGTTGTTCTACCCGTTTTTGTTGACATTATGCCTGTGCACTTGACCACTGCTAATCAGAGTTTAAGACCTTGTTTTCTCTCCCTGAAACATGGTATTTTTGCTTACTCCTAATTGGTACAGTTAATTCACTTGTAAGTCCCTAGTAAATAATACTACATGTGCCAAGGGCCTGTAAATTAAATGCTACTAGTGGACCTGTAGCACATATTGTGCTACCCACTAAAGTAGCCTGCCACTGCTGCCTGTAGTGCAGTTTTAAGCCGCCATTTCAACCGAACAAAATAAACTTTTGATAGGCCTAAACCTTTTATTAGATATAAGTGAGCCCTAAGGTAGGCCCTAAAGGCCTGTACAGAAGCTGAGCTGGTGGCCATGAGTTCAGATGGATTGAGAGCAGCAGGATTAGTCAGGCAGGTCAGGAATGCTCATTGGCATAAGGATGAATTAGTGGCTGAGCAAATGAGATGGCAAGATGCCCATCCTGAAAAGGGTGCTGAGTTTGATGTTAGCGGAGGCCCACCAGACAATGATCTAAAAAGAACGGTCCCGGTTAATTTTCTCGCATCCCTGTTTCCTCCTTTGGCCATATAGCCGATTCGGCAGTGAGGCCTACATCTAAAGATAGCATTGTTCTTACACTAAGAAGTCTGGAGCTTGAATGAAACTACAGAAGGCTAGACAGGACAGGGAGTTTCAGAGAGAGAAGCTTAGGTTAGAGGAGACGAAGCTTATAGAGGGCGGCAAGCTAAGCTGCAGGAAATGGCACATGAAGAAAAAGACAGAGTTAGAAGAAAAGAAATGTGTGAAAGCTGTGGGGCCTAAGCAGCTGGTGATGCAGTTTTATGTTTTCCTTTTGCATTCAATGACATGCTAATGCATAACACGTATAATCATTGCATACCTATATGCGCATATGAAATTTTGTATTCACATTGACAAATAAGTGATTTTTACATTAACGATTAAATACGGCTAAAGTGTGTTTATTTTAACTTAGCCGGAGTCATTTTCGGCCTCAGATGAAAGATTCAATTTTAATTTAAATCTTGTATTTCTGCTTGCTGTGCATAATCTCTCGTTTCTGGCGCCAAGAGGTATCGCATTCTTCTTAACTATAAGGTTATTGTTAGAGATTGCGAGAAGGTTCTTGCTGTAGCATTGCAATAGTCTTAAAGAGTTTCCCAGCACGTGCATGAGAAGGGAATCCTCCCTTGTGTGATATCTATGAAGGCCACAGTGATGGAAATGTGTGCATTGTATTACTCATGAGAAGTGGGCTGACACCTACTGTTACATGAATGTTTAATTTTGATTGGTCCCTTCTCTGTGGGAACCCTAGGAGTGCCTATTCTGTTTAACTGCATGATTTAATTGTGAACTTTTGAATGCTTGTCAAGTAGAGATGCATTAGTATTTGGCTAATTCACAGATCCCTGGTCTCAATGGATTTGTAATGCATGCTGACAAGTAGGAACAGCTACCATCTATTGTGATGACAACAAACAGAGACGGCCAGGAGGAGGTGGGTGTCAGGTGGTGAAAGTTTATGGCAAAAAGAGACCTCACACAAGGTCCAAGCTTCTAAAAGTAACACCAGTGGTTCCCAAGCTTCCCCACAAGAGGATAAGCCAAAAGGGAATAGATATTTTTTGAAGATTCACAAAGCTGAAAATAGTGGATGAATCTAAGATATGCCACAAACCAATCCTAAGGGTAGCATAAAGGTTCCCAAAGTGGCCCCTCAAAAGCAGTTTTCGGGGATGGATGGCTTGAAGGGAAAATGATGAATCCAACGTTACAATCTTTCTAACACCTGGAACTATATAGAAACTGTAAACCAGGGGATCAGCAAAATTAGCCAGGTTAAGGTTGATAAATCACACCTCTTTTATTATAGTAATGTCTTAGGTTAGTTTGTTGTTTATTTCCAAATTCCCTCTTGGGGATACCAGGCTTATCACTGTTCTCGTCCAATCAGGGGGTTGTTGCATCGATGCTGCCTCAGTAACCAATGCAAAAAGAACAATTGATGGACAGAATGCCGAACAATGTCATACATTCACACCAGTACAGAGATCTGGGCCTGAATCAATAGTTTTTGTGCTCACCATGCCATTCCAGTTTGGACCCAGACATATGCAAATCAGTCTTGACCCTGGCCCAATGGGAACAGTCCAGCCCGAACTGCCAGGCCAGATCCTCCCTGGACTGGAAACAAGCATCCTAGGACCGGTTTCAGGCTTTCAGCCCTCATCAGCAAGGATAGCTTGACTTCAGTGGCATGGAGAGCACGGGACCCACGTCTGGTCATACCCGTCCCACTCGGGGTGACAAATGCATAAAGAACAATTGATGGGCAGAATGCAGAACAATGTCATACATTGACCCCAGTACAGAGATCTGGGCCTGAATCCATCGTTTTTTTGGCTCACCATGCCAGTCCAGTTTTGACCCAGACATATGCAAATCAGTCTTGTCCCTGCGCCCAATGGGAACAGCCCAGCCCGACTGCCAGGCCAGGTCCTCCCTGGACTGGAAACAAGCATCCTAGGATCGGTTTCGGGCTTTCAGCCCTCATCATCCAGAATAGCTTGACTCCAATGGCATGGAGAGCACAGGACCCACGTCTGGGCATACCCATCCCACTCGGGGTGACAAATGCAAAAAGAACAATTGATGGACAGAATGCTGAACAATATCATACATTCACCCCAGTACAGAGATCTGGGCCTGAATCCCTCGCTTTTTGCTCACCATGCCAGTCCAGTTTGGATCTAGCCATATGCAAATCAGTCTTGACCCTGCGCCCAATGGGAACAGTCCAGCCCGAACTGCCAGGCCAGGTCCTCCCTGGACTGGAAACAACCATCTTAGGACCGGCTTTGGGCTTTTAGCCCTCATCATCCTGGATAGCTTGACTCCAGTGGCATGGAGAGCACGGGACCCACGTCCGGGCATACCCGTCCCACTCGGGTTGACAAATGCAAAAAGAACACTTGATGGACAGCATGCAGAACAATGTCATGCATTCACTCCAGTACAGAGATCTGGGCCTGAATACATAATTTTTATGCTCACCATGCAGTTCCAGTTTGGACCCAGCCATATGCAAATCAGTCTTGACCCTGCACCCAAAGGGGAACAGTCCAACCCGAAATGCCAGGCCAGGTCCTCCCTGGACTGGAAACAAGCATCCTATAACCAGTTTTGGGCTTTCAGCCCTCATCAGCCAGGATAGCTTGACTTCAGTGGCATGGAGAGCACAGGACCCATGTCTGGGCATATCCGTCCCACTCGGCGTGACAAATGTATAAAGAACAATTGATGGACAGAATGCAGAGCAAAGTCATACATTCACCCCAGTACAGAGATCTGGGCCTGAATCCCTCGCTTTTTGCTCACCATGCCAGTCCAGTTTGGATCTAGCCATATGCAAATCAGTCTTGACCCTGCGCCCAATGGGAACAGTCCAGCCCGAACTGCCAGGCCAGGTCCTCCCTGGACTGGAAACAACCATCTTAGGACCGGCTTTGGGCTTTTAGCCCTCATCATCCTGGATAGCTTGACTCCAGTGGCATGGAGAGCACGGGACCCACGTCCGGGCATACCCGTCCCACTCGGGTTGACAAATGCAAAAAGAACACTTGATGGACAGCATGCAGAACAATGTCATGCATTCACTCCAGTACAGAGATCTGGGCCTGAATACATAATTTTTATGCTCACCATGCAGTTCCAGTTTGGACCCAGCCATATGCAAATCAGTCTTGACCCTGCACCCAAAGGGGAACAGTCCAACCCGAAATGCCAGGCCAGGTCCTCCCTGGACTGGAAACAAGCATCCTATAACCAGTTTTGGGCTTTCAGCCCTCATCAGCCAGGATAGCTTGACTTCAGTGGCATGGAGAGCACAGGACCCATGTCTGGGCATATCCGTCCCACTCGGCGTGACAAATGTATAAAGAACAATTGATGGACAGAATGCAGAGCAAAGTCATACATTGACCCCAGTACAGAGATCTGGGACTGAATCCATCGTTTTTTTGCTCAAAATGCCAGTCCAGTTTGGACCCAGCCATATGCAAATCAGTCTTGTCCCTGCACCCAATGGGAACAGTCCAGCCCAGACTGCCAGGCCAGGTCCTCCCTGGACTGGAAGCAATCATCCTAGGACCGGTTTCAGGCTTTCAGCCCTCATCATCCAGAATAGCTTGACTCCAGTGGCATGGAGAGCACGGGACCCACGTCTGGACATACCCATCCCACTCGGGGTGATAAATGCAAAAAGAACAATTGATGGACAGAATGCCGAACAATGTCATTCATTCACCCCAGTACAGAGATCTGGGCCTGAATCCATCGTTTTTTTGCTCAACATGCCAGTCCAGTTTGGACCCAGCCATATGCAAATCAGTCTTGTCCCTGCCCCCAATGGGAACAGTCCAGCCCGAACTGCCAGGCCAGGTCCTCCCTGGACTGGAAACAACCATCTTAGGACCGGTTTCGGACTTTTAGCCCTCATCATCCAGGATAGCTTGACTCCAGTGGCATGGAGAGCACGGGACCCACGTCTGGGCATACCCGTCCCACTCGGGTTGACAAATGCAAAAAGAACAATTGATGGACAGAATGCCGAACAATGTCATACATTCACCCCAGTACAGAGATCTGGGCCTGAATCCCTCGCTTTTTTCTCACCATGCCAGTCCAGTTTGGATCCAGCCATATGCAAATCAGTCTTGACCCTGCGCCCAATGGGAACAGTCCAGCCCGAACTGCCAGGCCAGGTCCTCCCTGGACTGGAAACAACCATCTTAGGACCGGCTTTGGGCTTTTAGCCGTCATCAGGCAGGATAGCTTGACTCCAGTGGCATGGAGAGCACAGGACCCACGTCTGGGCATACCCGGCCCACTCGGGGTGACAAATGCAAAAAGAAAAAATGATGGACAGAATGCAGAACAATGTCATACTTTCACCCCAGTACAGAGATCTGGGCCTGAATCTATCGTTTTTTTGCTCACCATGCCATTAGAGTTTGGACCCAGCTATATGTAAATTTATCTTGACCCTGGGCCCAATGGGAACAGTTGAGTCCGAACTGCCAGGCCAGGTCCTCCTTTGACTGGAAACAAGCATTTTAGGACCGGTTTCGGGCTTTCAGCCCTCATCATCCTGGATAGCTTGACTCCAGTGGCATGGAGAGCACAGGACCCACGTCTGGGCATACCCGTCCCACTCGGGTTGACAAATGCAAAAAGAACACTTGATGGACAGCATGCAGAACAATGTCATACATTCACCCCAGTACAGAGATCTGGGCCTGAATCCATCATTTATTTGCTCACCATGCAGTTCCAGTTTGGACCCAGCCATATGCAAATCAGTTTTGACCCTGCACCCAAAGGGGAACAGTCCAACCCGAAATGCCAGGCCAGTTCCTCCCTGGACTGGAAACAAGCATCCTATAACCAGTTTTGGGCTTTCAGCCCTCATCAGCCAGGATAGCTTGATTCAGTGGCATGAAGAGCACGGGAGCCATGTCTGGGCATACCCGTTCCACTCGGGGTGACAAATGCATAAAGAACAATTGATGGACAGAATGCAGAGCAATGTCATACATTGACCCCAGTACAGAGATCTGAGCCTGAATCCATTGTTTTTTTGCTCAACATGCCAGTCCAGTTTGGACCCAGCCATATTCAAATCAGTCTTGTCCCTGCACCCAATGGGAACAGTCCAGCCCGGACTGCAAGGCCAGGTCCTCCCTGGACTGGAAACAAGCATCCTAGGACCGGTTTCGGGCTTTCAGCCCTCATCATCCAGAATAGCTTTACTCCAGTGGCATGGAGAGCACGGGACCCACATCTGGGCATACCCGTCCCACTCGGGTGATAAATGCAAAAAGAACAATTGATGGACAGAATGCAGAACAATGTCATACATTCACCCCAGTACAGAGATCTGGGCCTGAATCCATCGTTTTTTTGCTCACCATGCCATTCCAGTTTGGACCCAGCCATATGCAAATCAGTCTTGATCCTGCACCCAATGGGAACAGTCCAGCCCAAACTGCCAGGCCAGGTCCTCCCCGGACTGGAAACAAGCATCCTAGGACCGGTTTCGGGCTTTTAGCCCTCATCAGCCAGGATAGCTTGACTCCAGTGGCATGGAGAGCACGGGACCCACGTCTGGGCATAACCGGCCCACTCGGGTTGACAAATGCAAAAAGAACACCTGATGGACAACATGCAGAACAATGTCATACATTCACCCAGTACAGAGATCTGGTCCTGAATCCATCATTTTTTTGCTCACCATGCAGTTCCAGTTTGGACCCAGCCATATGCAAATCAGTCTTGACCCTGCACCCAAAGGGGAATAGTCCAACCCGAAATGCCAGGCCAGGTCCTCCCTGGACTGGAAACAAGCATCCTATAACCAGTTTTGGGCTTTCAATCCTCATCAGCCAGGATAGCTTGACTTCAGTGGCATGGAGAGCACGGGACCCATGTCTGGGCATACCCGTCCCACTCGGGGTAACAAATGCATAAAGAACAATTGAGGGACAGAATGCAGAGCAATGTCATACATTGACCCCAGTATAGAGATCTGGGCCTGAACCCATCGTTTTTTCGCTCAACATGCCAGTCCAGTTTGGACCCAGCCATATGCAAATCAGTCTTGTCCCTGCACCCAATGGGAAATGTCCAGCCCGAACTGCCAGGCCAGGTCCTCCCTCGACTGGAAACAAGCATCCTAGGACCGGTTTGGGGCTTTTAGCCCTCATCATCCAGGATAGCTTGACTCCAGTGGCATGGAGAGCATGGGACCCACGCCTGGGCACACCCGTCCCAATCGGCGTGACAAATGCAAAAAGAACAATCTATGAACAGAATGCAGAACAATGTCATACATTCACCCCAGTACAGAGATCTGTGCCTGAATCAATCGTTGTTTTGCTCACTATGCCATTCCAGTTTGGACCCAGCCATATGAAAATTAGTCTTGACTCTGTGCCCAATGGGAACAGTCCAGCCCAAACTGCCAGGCCAGGTCCTCCCTGGACCGGAAACAAGCATTCTAGGACCGGTTTGGGGCTTTTAGCCCTCATCAGCCAGGATAGCTTGACTCCAGTGGCATGGAGAGCACAGCAACCACGTCTGGGCATATCTGTCCCACTCGGGGTGACAAATGCAAAAAGAACAATTGATGGACAGAATGCAGAACAATGTCATACATTCACCCCAGTACAGAGATCTGGGCCTGAATCCATCTTTTTTTGCTCACCATGCCATTCCAGTTTGGACCCAGCCATATGCAAATCAGTCTTGACCCTGCGCCCAATGGGAACAGACCAGCCCAAACTGCCAGGCCAGGTCCTCCCTGGACTGGAAACAAGCATCCTAGGACCGGTTTTGGGTTTTCAGCCTTTATCAGCCAGGATAGCTTGACTCCAGTGGCATGGAGAGCACAACTGATTTGCATATAGCTGTGTCTGAACTGGGGTGGCAAAGTGAACTAAAGAATGATGATGAATTCAACCCAGATCTGTGACTGGGATGAGTGTTTGAAAAGTTTCAGCACTCAAGCCATCATCTCCTTGTGTTTGCTTTGTTTGCCCTAAGTTGGCAGGGTATGCCCAGTCGTGGGTCCGTTGCTCACTTTGCCACTGGATTCAAGCTAGCCTGGCTGAAGAGTTCTGTTAGCCCGAAGCCGGTCCTAGGATGCTTGTTTCTGGTCCAGGGTAGACATGGCTTGGCAGTTCGGGCTGGACTGTTCCCATGAGGCACAGGATCAAGACTGATTTGCACATAGCTATGTCTGAGCTAGGGTGGCAAAGTGAGCTAAAGAATGATGATGGATTCAACCCAGATCTGTGACTGGGGGGTGAGTGTTTGAAAAGTTTCAGCATTCCATCCCTCATCGCCTTGTGTTTGCTGTGTTCGCCTCTGTAACCAGGCAGGTAGAATACTATGTTTCACCACCTTCAAGATATTTGACACAAGAATGGTTAGAAATGGGTCTGTAAAATTGAAACTATAGTGGGGTCAAAGGGCGACATGTTTCAAGATTTGGAATAGCGATTACCTAATTGCGATTTTCAGCTAATTGCAATTAGGTAATCACTATTCTAAATTACGGGGATGGTGGCCTGCTGTGGTCGGCAGACCATCATGTCCTTGATTGCTTGTAAATAAATCAAGCATTTTTTTTTATGGATCCAATTTTCCTTAAAGGAAAACGGGTTGCATTTAAAAAATAAAAATGAAAAGTTTTCTTATAATTTTTTAAGGGCAGGCAGTTCTCTTAAAAAACGTTTTTGCCACCATTCCGAAAGGGGAAGGGCGAATGGGTTACCAACAACTAGAACTTGGTAGTAAATTGCAAATGCTTTGCGACTGCATAAACAGTAACAAAACATTCATACATACCGCTTCGATTTGCTGTTTGGAAGGGTTGCCCTAAACACGCCCCTTCCAAATACCGAATAGCTAACCCAGTTTGCAATTGGTAACAGGTTACCGAATCGCGAAATAGGGTTTGATACATGTAAATAGCCTTTTTTGCATTCACAAATGGGCTGATTGTGGAAATCGGCCCGTTTGTGCAGGCAAAATTGATTGATACATGTGGCCTAAACTTTGAAGTTTTGAAAGATCTGACCAATATTTTACAAGTCATGAAATACCCCCTAGGTAAGTGAAGAGCTTTGCAGAATGCACCACACGGGTGAGCCATGATGGACTGGGAATAGTATGTTGAGCTAGGTCTCAGTGATGCAATGGCGATCTAGTGTGTGGATAAGCATTTCATTAGGAACGTCAGGGTGGTGAGCACTGGTGGGTTAGCGCTTTAGAGCATGCAACTGAGATTGGTGTTTGAGTAGGGTTTGCAAGTGGGGCTGGAGGGGCTGCACTAGAATGTCGTGGCATGTTTGAGCCATGACTATTTCATCTACGGGCAGTGGTGCACAGCAGGAACACACATGTTGCACATATTAAATATACAGTATATAATCTCAACCCATTGGTGCAGTGGCCACTGTGAAGTTATGGTGCAACCGCACTTTACTTGAAATTATGATTTTTGTCGCCCTTCTGAATATCGTGAAGAAGTTTATTGAATGCATTAATGCAGCAGTTGTCCCGCACAAGGCGAGCACCCAGAAGTGAGGAGAACAGCTTTTTTTGCAGCATTGAAAGAACTGGAGCAAGCAGTTCGTAAGTCACAAAGTCATATAGCACAGCGAGCTACGAGCCGGCAAGGAAGAAATGCAGTCAAACCGAGAGGTATCGGTTAGTACCAGAAGAGTCCCCAGTCTCTAAATACAGGATTGGAGGTGCCACAATACGGTAGCTGGAACCAGGTTAATGACCTCCAGCTCGGTACTAGCGGAACAATATTATTGAGTGATGGTCTTTGGGTTAAGGAAGGTACGCAGGAATATTCGGTTCAATCCAGGAATCACACAAAACTGCGGAGATGTTACGTGGCTTATGGAAGAGTGGGAGGGCTGAAAGCCTGTGCTAGTCATTCCCACAGCACCACAGCGGCAGGAAGAAATATTGCTTGTGCCAGCATAAGCTATTTACGAGTTTGGTGAGGCTGATGCTGAGGGTGAGCTAGGCTACACACAATGCCGATGGAATAAAGACATACTTGGGTCATTCGCAAACAGCAACCCTTCCCAGGATCACAAAAGCATGTTAGGGAGAGGACCAATATTCCCAAAAGAGGGAGCCGGGGGATTTAATCAACAAGGAGAGCTGGGTCATTAGTTACAACTTCATCAGGCGAGGACTAATAGTCAGCGGAAAAATTACTAGGCGCACATTGGACCAAGGTACAGTACACAACACAGGGCCAGCCGCACAGGCTGAACTCGTTGAGGGGCTCTTTTCTCGTGAAGGAATAGAAAGGATGGATACGAAGGGTAAGCTAGGTCACACACAATGACTGAGAGAATAGAGGCGGGCCAGGGCAACCTCGGGCAGCACCCTCTAGGCAGGATTGTAGGGCATATTACACTAGGTGAACAGTATTCCCAGGAAGGGTGCATCAGGACTCAAGTCATAGCCCAAAAAATTTTACTTGGTCACAAGCCCAAGCTTTAAGAAGCAGAGCTCCAGATTAGGTCATTACAGAGGGCGGTGATGTGAACCTCACAACCTGGGAACCTCTTCCCCTGGGGTACACAGATGACAAGGTTTCAGCTACCTGGCAGAGAGCAATAGGTTCCTCCTGCCCATGGTACAGGTGCTAGAACTAATTTACTCGTGGTACTCAGAGGAGCTGTCAGAGGTCGGTAAACGTCATCCAGCATGGGGGGAGTCACTAGGTTAAAATATCTTCACAGAAGAACATAGAAGGGTAATTGCCTGAACAAGGTCCTTGGGATGCCTTAGCGGGAGGGACTCTTGAGACAAGTGCAATTGCCCGAACAAGGTCCTTGGGATGCCTCACTGGAGGGATACTTGAGGCATGAGGCAAAAGGGTCAGCTCAGGCCATACACGGCACATGCAGCACAGGCATGGACACAGGGCCACGAACTCCACCAATTTCTGTAGCAAGTTGAAGCCTTGAAGTCGCATCCCGGTGTACCAAGTGACAGAAGTAGAGCTGTCACAACAGTTGGTAGCGATTTATGACAACCTTGAAGAGGCATGACTGTAAGGTTAATGCATTGTAGGATTAGGCAAATTATGGTTATTAAGATGGAATAAAGTATAGGAGGTATACTGTATAACCTGTTATGAGATGGATTACATTGTAACCCTTGATAAGCCAAAAATGAGCATGTTGATGATCAATGCCATCATGACAAGCGTGTACCAATTTATGATGTGAATAAACTGCGGCCGTTCTAATACCACAATGGTCTTGGTGTACATAATTGATGGGAGTGAAGGACCGGCGGTAGGGCCCATAAAATGCTCACACAACTGGGATATGACTTGTAAGATTACAGATCTTGAGCACGAGTTAGAGAAATATAAAACAACCAAGGAAATAAAGAGACCATGGAGAATAAAACTGGGAAACAGGAATCTGAGGTACGAGCAAGAAATGCAAGGAAATTTAACAGGGACAGACTTGACTATCTGAATGGCATGGCGTACACATTTGCAAGGACATTTGGCTCTGCAAGAAGTACAAAATTCATTAATAAATCCCTAGAGCAAAGAGGTGTACCAGATGTACCAAAGACTGAGGAGAAGTCAACTCTGCAGAGGAAGGCATATTCTCTTCAAACCTTAATTTTTTAGGAGAAACAAAATTCTACCAACTGTGTACCAGGCAACAGGGAGGAGGAGATGTTAATAGAAGAGAAAGAGGTTGAACGAATCCGAAGAAGCAAACGGCAGAAAGACAAAGCAGGGAAAAAGAGGGAAGAGATCATCAAAATGAGAACAAAAAATAACATAGATGTTGAAAATGTGGTTATCAACCTCTCCTCTAAGATGTTAACAAAACATAATTTCAAGGTACTCAAGAGAGGATTATCTTATTGCCCAGAAGCCAATATGAACCTGAACAATATGAGGATATACCTATATATTTTCACTAGAAAATGAAAACTCAAAAAGTATTTTGCAACCCATTCTGGAAGAGCAATGCAGGAGGATCATATGTCGACATCAATCCTAACCTTGAATGATATTCCTCATTTGACAGCTCTGATGTCCTTGGAGAAGGATTCTAGTGGGAGAACTGGTCCAGAATTACCACAGCCCAAATTGGATTTAGAGATTTGTGAAAAAGTAGGTCTTGTTACATGGACAACAAGCCGAAGTGGGTGTAAGCTGTACTCCTATTTCTGCCCTCAATAACCTGCAGGAAATAAAATCAATGTGTTCCAAGAAGTAATGGTAGAGGAGATCAAAATATAATAATAAAAACCTGTGACAAAGGTGGAAACATAGGTATTTGGATCGCTCCAAATACCTATGGGAAGCAGAGAGGCAGTTGAAGGTGAAACAACATTATGCTGAATTAAACAAAGATCCCACTTAGGAATACACTGCAGAGTATCGACATAAACTGTGATTATGGAGGGAAAGAGGTCTGATTGATGACGACGAGTTCAGATACCTCGAGACAGAACACCCAGTGACTCCCATCATATACTACCTCCCAAAGGTTCACAAATGTTTGGAGAACCCTCTGGGCCCATTGTGAGCTCTATTGACTCCTTGTTGGAGAATACCTCTACGCTTATCTACATCTTTTTATTCCAACATGTCATTGAGTTGTCTTTTTAGTTGAGAGATTCCAAAGACTATTTAAAGAAAATAAATAACATACTGTAGAATTATATTTATTTGAGGGATACCATTGATGTAATCGACTTTTACACCTCAATTCAAGACTCACAAAGGATTCATGTATGAAGGTATTTTTTAGGATCTAGATCTGTGAGTTACTTGGAACAATCAGAGAAATTACTAGACATGCTGGAGTTCGGTCTAAATCACAACGTATTTATCTTCAATTGCATCTCTTTTTTCAAAAACAAGGTACCACCATGGGTACTTAATTCGCACCAACATATGCAAATCTGATGATGAGGTGGTGGGAAATGGTTTGAGGGAAAGAACAAAATCAGACAATGTTTCATCATTTTAAGTTATTGGCTCATTTTATTGACAAATTGTTTATTTTCTGGGAAGGAGATAGAGCTACTTTAGAATTATTCATTGGCTCCCTGAATGTTAATAACTGTAATCTGAGATTCACATTTACATTTTTACAAAGAAGGAGAACATCTGCGTTAAGATCCACAGGAAAGCCAAAGTATGCAATTGTTTACTCCAAATGAACAGTGGGCACCCCAAAGTCTTGGAATGGAGTGTACCATAGAGTGAATAACTGCGGGCAAGATACAACTGTTCAGAGATGCAAGATTTCGAAACACAAGCAACAGAGATGATTAACTGTTTCAAACAATGTGGTTATCCTTTGGAGGTACTACACAATTCTTAATAGAGACCTCACTTAAAGACAAGGGAAGACTTATTGGTAACGAGATACAACATTGAAAGAAGAAGCAAATGTAAGATTTAGCATGGATTTTAACACCTCACACACTAAGTTGAGGAGAATTGCTAGAAAAGAAATGGAAGATCCTACGGCAGGATGTGCATCTAAGAGGGGGGCTGCTAGACTACCCTCATATTACTTAAGGAAAAGTGGTCTCCCTTAGGGAACTTTTGACAAGGAGTCATGTGCCCTCTGTCAAATCAAAACGTTTGAACTGGTTGAATAAGGAGAAAAAAGGTTTTTGGAAATGTAAGAAATGCAAGGCTTGTGAACATGGGGTCAATAGACCCTTCTACTACCTTGATAATGGGCAACAATAAAAAAAACAAAGATTATATCATGTGTGAGACTGACCATATGTTTTACAATGTACATGTGTGAAGAGTTATGTAGGGAGCACAACAAATAAGGTTGAAGCTCGGGATCCTTCAGCATATCTGGACAATTATAAACTGGGACTCCTCATACCCAAAGCTAAAATATTTTGAGAGAAACATAATGGTGACATCAAGAACTTTCAATACTTTGGGGTTCAGCATAGTAGGAAGGACCACAGAAGAGGTAATTGTGAGTTAAAAATTAGGAGAGCTGAATCCTGATTGATAATACTTACTCGAGCTGAGATGCTCGCATAAGTGAATAACTTTGATGCGGAACTGCATACCCTTTGCAAAGACATAAGGGAACTGGAGGGACAACATAGAGAACTTAACTATTAGAGGAAATGGCCTATATGGTTCCCCTCAATTGCTCTGTGTAATATTAATTGTTACGTGCTGAATGTAACTGCTCATGTGAATTTAAGAATGCTAAAAGTGGTTATCGCATGTATCCTAGCCCAGAATTAATTCTGTAATTTCTCCTGTGACTGGCATCTTTTAGGAAGGCAATATTAATCACTTGTGTGACATGAATTCATGAATGTGTTTTGTTAAGTTCCTACGTTCAATATTAGCACCTTAGCATCTGCACTTTACATATATTGTACTCTATAATCTCAATATCCGCACTTTAGTATGTGCACTTTACCTACATGGTACTGTACATAGAACAACCAAATAAATGATGCCAAGCTCAGACTTAACACACAAGCACTTTATTACTATGAAATGTGCATGGATGAACAAAAAATATATATAAGGCCCATGGACAGAGACTGTCACTTTGTTCACACATCTCAGTACACAAGCACTTTACAGAAACGGTGGATTGCTATACAGGGGGATGTCCATGAATTTTCTTTTAAGATGAATTGTCTTATATGAAGGCATATGGATATAATAAAGGCTTGAGCATCAACATTGTATTTGCGGAATAGCAGTTAATTAGCACAGATAATTCTGTTTATATTTGGCCTGGTTCACTTTACAACACCAGTTGTTATGTTAGAGATTTGGGAAAAGTGAGGGTAAATGTTGGGTTATGTTTGATTGAACAAAGGACTGGAAATATTGTAACTTGTTTGAATTAATTTGAATGTGCTTCATTGTATAATTGCTTTGTGCTTTGAAACAATCTATCTGAGCTACACCAATATGACTTCTAGAGACTGGCAATTGGTTGTGACACTCGTCCCCCTTCTCTTACATGGAATATTTAATTCTGAATCCTTGGAAAGAACGTAGTTATCATTGTTCAAAATGGAAAGAGCAAAGTATCAATAGAAGGGGGCGTGGCTTGCGCGCCGCAGGAAATGGCGGACTTGCTGTGAGCTCCGCTGCGTCGCGGGACTCCGACGCTATTTTGGACCCGTTTATGCCTCCTTCGTCGACGGCGAGCGTTGACTCTTTGCCGGTGAAGATGCGGTGAGCTTGAATACCGCTTTTCTGCTGCCATTCATGACGGATTTCATTCTCTCTGCACTGGCGGTTTTCTCGCCTCACAAAATCGCGAGTGGCCGCCATTTTGGACCTCTGAGCTTGCGCTTGTTGTTGCGCTGCTGAAATGCCACGGAAATTCATTTCTTCAGCGGTGTAAGTTTTTCTGCTTACTTTTAACTACCTTTACCTCTCCTCATGCTCCTGAGAGTTGTATCACATGGCAAAACATGAGCTTTATTTTTACTTCATATTGACAGTGGATGTTACCGCCTCCGCTCTCCACTGACTGAACGAGTGGCTGTTCCTTTTTGTGATAGTGACTTATGCATCATTAGTCCTGATTACATTACATTGTAATGCTCTACAATATTGCTTAGGGCCTCGCCCTCCTCCTTTTGCAGCCTCTCAGCCTTTTTACTACCAAGAATCAGCCTCAACATCTTTTTGACAGGCGGTAATTCCCAGTCCACTGTCACGTATGTTGCTGCCATTCTGCTTCAAAACACCCACGTTTTTCTGTTTTCCACATTGTGTGATATTCATATAATTCATATATTTTTTTTTTACTTTCTGGTGCCTTTTTTTTATTTATTTTTTATTTATTTTTTGTCTACTGTTGGAAGACCTGCTTCTACGCTTCAGATATTTTTGAACTTTCTTGGTACCTGGTGACTACTTACTTCTGCTGAGCACAATGTCTACCGACCCACATTTTATCAAATCTTCCACGTCTGGTACAAAACCTAAGCGGCATAAAAACGACCCGCCTTCTCCTATCCATTCTTCTCAAAATCCTGTTTTGGACTCGATTCTTGATGAAGTTCGTGGTCTTCAACCCTTCATGTCAACTACTAATGAAAAGTTGAAACAGATTGAGGAAAGATGGATCATCATGGAAAGCAAGGTTTTTGATCTGGAGCAGCGTGTTAGTGATTTGCAGGATGTTTCTACGAAAATTCCGCTCCTGGAGCAGGAAATCCATAAGCTTAAACTTCATACTGAGGACCTTGAAAATCGTAATCGAAGAAATAACCTCCGCCTTTATGGCCTTCCGGAAAATATTGAAGGGTCAGAAAAAAATCATTGAATTACATCGAATTTTTTATAACAACAAATATTCCTTCCCAGCCCATGGATTAAGATCCGTCAAAAGACTGCTGCACGTAACGAATGATGCGAGTATTTTCCACCAGCTGACATTTCAGGCTAAGGTTTGGACGTTTGTGTTTGTCAAGTTGGTGGTATCACACTAGGAGGTGTCCTAAAAATTAAAAAAGAAAATCTATGTTTAAAATATACTGCGGACATCACTATGAGATGTGGTCTTAAGTTTATGGAATATTTGTTGTTATAAAAAATTCGATATAATTCAATAATTTTTTTCTGATTAAATCTGACCGAAAAAGCAGTTATCAGTGGTATTGTTTCAATCAATAGACGTAGAAAAAGATTTTTTTCTTTAAGTTAGGTGCAGCACTGGCACAATTTTTGGTATTTGGTATTGAAAACCCGGCACGTGTGGCCAGAACACACACCAAGAGGAAGAAAGCAAGTAGACTGCTGACATGGCAGATTAAGCAAGAACATAAGGGTACTCAAATTACTGAAATTAAAATGCGTCTAGATTCACCCTATACTCTCAAGAAGATATTAATGGAGCTGTCTATGGATCTTACCAAAAATTATATAAAACCATGGAGAGATATTCCTCCAATGTAATGTAATACTTTTAAAGGGGGGGCGACTTTCCCACAAGGGTCTCCGTGTCACAAGGAGGAGCTGGATGGACATGGATGGACCAATTACTGTTCAGGAAATGAGGAGCCCTGCTGGAACTAGTAGCCTGGAAGAAATCGGGTTTTGAGGAGCTCCCAATAAAATTGTATAACATTTAAGAAGACCAGCTGGCCTGAACACTGGCATCACTTTTTAATGTTGCTTCTAAGGCAATATATGTACCTCCTACCACAAGTGAGGCTCAAATTGTTTCACTGCCAAAACCAGTGCAAGATCTCTTGAACATTTCTCTTCATATTAAACACAGATTACAAAATCCTGACTAAGATATTAGCTAAGAGGTTAACTGGGGCTGCCCGAGTTAATTCACTCAAATATATAGATTTGTTCCCTGCACCAACTCTTCCTTAAAGTTGAGAATTCTATTTAGGATGCCAGATGAAGCTCCATTTCTCTGGCCTAACTGAGCTGTTTTGGCCCTCAACTTGGTAAAAAAAAATTGGCTTTGGGAGAAATCTGAAAAAATGCATAACACTTCTATATGCCAGGCCAGTGTATGAATAGGTAACCATATTTCTTCCTCATACCGGGTAGGCATTGGTATATGACAGGGATCATGGGTGTCCCCTCATGCTGTTTTCTGTAGCAATTGAGCACTTCACTGCTAGAATGCGGCACGAGGGGTAAAAACAGGGTTCTCGTTCTTGGAGGGCATGCACTCCGTGTGCTGATGACATGTTATTTATAGGAGATGTGAGTACTGACCTGGATTTAATTGCCCAATCCTTGCAAGACTTTAAAGAGATGTCCAGATTGGGGGGCACCAGAGAATGCAGACCAAGATGGATTGCTTCTGAAAAAGCTCCATTGACTGAAGGTCATCTGACCCTAAATTGGCAAAGCCCAAAATCCGGAGAGGACTAGGACCACAGTGTGCTGGGGTCAGACCTATTTGGTGGTGAAGAAGCTGCAGGGCAAGCCAGAGGAAGTGTAGCTTGTCTGAGGCCTGCAGTCTGTCTGTCTGCATTTCTCGAAGCCTGAGTTTAGGTCTCGCAGCTCCGTGGCATGCACAGATTTCATTGGAAGTAGAGATCTATGCCAGCCCGAGTCGGAGCTTAGCGGGCGGGTGGAAAAAACCAACCAACGCAAAACCACTGCAGTGGCGCTGAAGTCCTGGCTGTTAACTCCCCCCAATAAGACTGGTCACCACTGCAGCCCCTTTTTATCACATCACAACTGTTCATTGGAAGTGGACAGAGGGCTCTTTGGGTGGAGATAAATATTCTTTTTCTTCACGTCCCTGGCCCATAAACAGATGTAGAGCTTGTGGCACATTGGAGATACCTACCTATGCTGAGACCTTCTCCCCAGATCTTGAAATTGTGGTGACCCTCCTTTGCAGAACTGGTCTCAAAAGTTTCTTGATATCCCCCAGGAATTGCCAAACCAGAAGACATTGCATTGTGCAGCTGGTGGTAATATTTCTGCGATCACGTGGGAGCAGAGCAAACTGGTGTGATTAATGCCTCTGTGGACACAGCACCCCAACCCTGTTATTGGAAATCATTACCATGGGCAAGCCAGACACCAAATAATCAAGCCTGACCTTTGACGCTCACAGGAGTGTATGTTGGAACAGAACCCTTGTCCTATGGTACCTCAGGGACAAAGCACGAGTAATGCAGGGAAAGTGGGTGGCCTCCTAGAAATGAAAAATGAAAAATAGCCTGGCCACAATTGACACGAAGACTCACTTCCTCACTAGATGTGTGGATGACATGAAAGGTTAGATAAACCACAAACACAAATAGACATGGTGGAGCGCTAAATGTCAGATATATAAGACGAAACTGAGGCTCAGTTCAAGTTGCAACAATAGATACTGATGGAGATTGAGAAAATCAAAAGAAAGAAGGAGGATCTGGAGGCAGTCTCTTGAAGACCTTACCTTCGTATAGTGGGAATTAAAGAGTCCATGTTAACGACTATATAGAGCCAATGCCTGTTGACATAATTGGCCATGATGACCTCTCAATGGTCTTCGAGGTGGCGCAAGCTCTGCCCTCCAGATCTGTCCCTAGCAGTCCGCCTCACCCTATCCTTGTGAAAATAATGAACTACGGGGATCAGGACAATATTTTGAAAGTGGCAAGAGAAAAAACAGCGATCAACACACAGATGCCTCAATTATTTTCTACCCTGATTTTGCTTATAATGTACAAGAGGCAAGAAGGAAGTTCATCCCAACTAAAAAAAAACCTCTGCAACATAAGTATCCACTACGCTATGCTATACCTGGCCAGGCTGAGGTTCATTCTACATGGCAGGCCGCACATATTCACTGCCCTAAAGAAACTTCCACATTTATGAACAAGAACTCTCTGACACTGTTCCAGCAACGACTCTATACAACATGTGAAATGCAGTGGTAGAGGCACAAACGTGTTGTTCTAGACACCTGATGAGAGTTACAGAAGAATTTTTCCTGTATTCCTGTGTGAATTGATTGTTGTTGTTTGGAGTCATTTTGGGAACAGTATCAGAGTTCCATATATATTTACGTTGCTCCGGTGCTTTAGACAGATGACAATATCCTGATGAGACCCAACAAATAACTTTGGGTCGAAACATTGACACCTCCTCCCCTCGGTTGCTTTCGAACACACTGTTTGATCCTATGTTGATTTATTCATGTAGCCTTGTTTGCATTTTCACAACCTTGTGTGTCAGTGTCTATGTATATATTTTTGTATATATGAATACACTTTTTAGCATTGCACCATCTGCACTATTGCTTCACTCGTGCACTTAAAAACTTCTTCCAATAATAATGAGGTTAAGAGAAGAGCTTTAGGATTTATTCATCTTTACAATCAAACCTGATACACAATGATTTCTGAAACTAGCTGAAGCAACATGTATGAGTAGATTATCCAGGAGTAGCACATGAGGTGATCGCTTGAATGAGTCCTGAGGAACAGATCTTTTAGTATAATAGTTTACCCTAAGCCTCGTTGGCATAAATGGTTGTTCTTGTGTTGTTTACATATTTTAGGGTACTTTAGCCCGGGGTCTGTCAAAGGGAAATATCACAGAGAAGTTTGGACATTGATGTGTGTGGAGGGGGGGGTTGCAGTGTTAATGGCAATGTTACGCGGGCACATTTTTGTCATGTTTTGACATTAGTACACATAGTTATGCTAGCTGTTGATATGCAGAATTAGTGGTGACTCAGCATGGCAGCCACTGTTGAAAAGCGTGTCCTTTCGCCTGCTTGCACACTGGAGGTGATGACATGGAATGTGAGAGGTCTGAACAATCATCGCAAGGCCCGTCAGATAATAACGTATCTCAATAGGCACAATGTAGGTGTTATGTTTCTACAAGAGACTCACCTCAGGCATGTTTAAACAGGAGATCACGCAAACAATCCAGTCTTACTTTGAGTTAAATCAGAGGTTGTCAGTCTCCACAATGCTACACTGTGGGAGGCGTTTAAGTAGACTGTACCTGGTGAATGCACGGCAAAGTGGCACGGTATTCTAAAGTTAATTCGCAATAAGCTTTGCATGCTAGAAAAATAAATCAGAACACTTGATTGCAGCCACTGCATTCTATTAGACTAGCACTCTTAACTTGCTGACTTCAGGGACACATCTGAGAGTGAGATTAGATTCCTGAGTATTCATGCAGCTGACAGGCTGTGAGAAATTGGATTGTTGGTTGACTGGGGTGTGAGCCCTGGTCAAGCAGCAACCACAATCCTAGTCAGAGTGAGGCATAAGCCAACCCTAAATTAACCTGTGCTCAACCCTCTGGAACCTTGGCACAGACCAGTCAGGCTTAATTCAGAGACAATGTGTAACGTATTCGTGCAACACTTCAAACAGTAATAAAGTGAAATTATCATGCAAAAAGAATACATTTGTAGAGCGTACTACTCGCCTGTGAGGGTCTCAAAGCGCTGCAGGTGGGAGGAGGGGTGCTGCTACTGCTTGAACAACCAGGTCTTGAGAAGTCTCCTGAAGGTCAGCAAGTACTGTGTCTGTCGCAGGTGGATGGGGAGGGTGTTCCATGTCTAGGCGGCGAGGTGGGAGAATGATCTGCCGCTGCCGGTTGTTCGGTGGATGTGTGGAATGGTGGTGAGGTCTACTGAGCAAAGCTGGCGGTTCGGTGTGTAGAAGGTGAGTCGTTTGTTGAGGTATGTTGGTCCTGTGTTGTGGAGTACTTTGTGAGCATGGGTGAGGAGCTTGAAGGGGATCCTCTTGTTGACGGGGAGCCAGTGCAGGTCTCTCAGGTGGGCAGTGATGTGGCTGTGTAGGGGGATGTCGAGGATGAGGCGAGCGGAGGTGTTCTGTATGCGTTGAAGTCTTCTCTGGAGTTTGCCCGTGGTTCCCGCGTAGAGCACGTTGCCGTAGTCCAGCCTGCTGCTGATGAGGGCTTGTGTGAACGTCCTTCTGGTTCCGGTGGGGATCCATCTGAAGATCTTGCGAAGCATGCGGAGGGTGTTGAAGCAGGAGGAGGAGACGGTGTTGACTTGCTGGGTCATTGATAGTGTTGAGTCCAGGACGAACCCCAGGTTGCGTGCATGGTTGGTGGGTGTCGGTGCAACTCCCAGCGTGGCCGGCCACCAGGAGTTGTCCCAGGCAGAGGGGGTAGAGCCGAGGATGAGGACCTCCACTCTTGTCCGAGTTCAGTTTCAGGCGACTGTTCTTCATCCATTCTGCGACGGCCTTCATTGCTTCGTGGAGGTTTGTTTTGGCGATGGCGAGGACCTTGCCGAGGGAAAGGATCAACTGGGTGTCATCGGCGTATGAGATGATGTTGAGGTCGTGCGATCGGACGATGTTGGCGAGCGGAGCCATGTAGACGTTAAAAAGGGTCAGGCTGAGGGATGATCCTTGGGGTACGCCGCAGGTGATCTTGGTGGCTTCAGATCGGAATGGGGGGAGGCAGACTATCTGGGTTCTGCCGGTGAGGAAGGAGGTGATCCAGTCCAGGGTTCTGTCGCGAATCCCTGCGTCATGGAGGCGTGTGCATAGGGTGTGGTGGCAGACGGTGTCGAAGGCAGCCGAGAGGTCCAGGAGGATGAGGGCCGTGGTTTTGCTGTTGTCCACCAGGGCCCTGATGTCGTCGGTGGCGGCGATGATGACGGTTTCGGTGCTGTGCTTGCTGCGGAATCCGGATTGGAATGGGTCCAGGATGTTGTTCTCCTCAAGGAAGCGGGTCAGTTGCCTGTTGACAGTCTTCTCGATGACTTTCACCGGGAACGGGAGCAGGGAGATGGGCCGAATGTTCTTGAGGTCCTTTGGGTCCGCCTTGGGTTTCTTGAGTAGGGTGTTGATCTCGGCGTGTTTCCAGCTCTCCGGGAAAGTGGCAGTCTCAAAGGAGCTGTTGATGATCTTCCGGAGTTGGGGTGCGATAATGGAGTTCGCTTTGTTGAAGATGTGATGAGGGCAGGGGTCAAATGGTGAGCCGGAGTGAATGGTGTTCATGATTCTGATGGTGTTGTCGTCGTTGACGTGGTTCCAGGAGAGCAGGAGGCCGGTGTGGTTGGGGGGCGGTGAGTCTGAAGTGTCAGCGGCTGTCGGGGGGTCTGGGTGGATGTCGTGGATGTCTGCGATCTTGTGGTGGAAGAAGGTGGCTAGGGAGTTGCAGAGGTCTTGCGACGGCGGGATGTTGTTGGAGCTGGAGCGGGGGTTGGCGAGTTCTTTCACGATGTTGAAGAGCTCTTTGCTGTTGTGCGCGTTGTTGTTGATGTGTTCCTTGAAGGAGGTCCTTTTGGCAGTTCGAATGAGTTGGTGGTGCTTGCGGCTGGCGTTCTTGAGGGCTACGTGTTTGTCCGGTGTCTGTTCATGGTGCCATTTCTTCTCGAGTCTTCGGCAAGTCTGCTTGGATGCCTGGAGGTCGGTGGTGAACCAGATGGCCGTTCCTGTCGTTACGTCTGTTTGAAAGTTTTCTGATCGGGGCAAGAATGTTGGCGCAGTCGTCGATCCATTGCCTGAAGTTGCGGGCGGCAGTGTCGGTGTCGTGGGGTTGGTTGGTGGGTGTCGGGCAAGGGTGGTGATTAGCTGGTCTTTGGTGACTTTGTTCCAGCTGCGGGGGGGGATACGCTGCGGGTGGTTGTGCGTGGAGCCACATCAGGTTAGAAAAATAGTTGTTTTTAATAAATAAAACAAAATGAAAAACATCCAATCAGTAGAACAGAAATATGCAATTTTAAAGATTTTAGTGAAAATAGCGCCAAAAAGCACAAATCGCCAATTGTGGATATCTGGTTGTGCCGGACTAGGACAAAGTCACACGTTTAGGCCAACGGCAATGGAGCTTGGGCCGGCTACAGGGACCCAGTTAGGCCCACTGAATAAGGTAACTTAAATGTTGGTATGCGGAGCGTTGCGTGGGTCCGCGTCGAAGATGCATCACGCAGCTGAAGCAATGCGTTGGTTCAAAGATATGGCGAAGCTGTGATGTGTGGGCCAGCATAATTGTTGAGAATACCATCAACGAGGGTTGGCGATGTGAAGTCTGGCATCGAGGATGCATTGGGATGATGTGTAGGAGTTGCAAGACTGCAATGTGGAGTACGGGATCCATCGTCGAGGTTGTCATTGATGAGGGATGCGAGGGCCTGTGCCGAGGATGCATCGCACAGCGGCGTTTCCGATGAAGCGCAGGCTGCGATGTGATGTGGGTCTTTGAGACAAGAAATATCCACACAGTTTACATAGCTCAAATTTCGATGAGGTGGTGGGCAATGATGTGATGCGGGTCTTTGTAGCAGGGAAGATCCACTCAGTGGGGATGATGCATTGGTTCTGCTCAGGGTTGCAACGCACAGCAGAAAAGATGTGTCGGTTTTGCTGCATCCACAGAGGCTGTCCGAACACCTTTGGGTCACTTTCAAGGGTCCAGGGCTTGGGTGGAATTAATTCTGTCCCTGAGGTTCAAGTCAAGAGGCCAGCCAACTAGCCCTTGGAGTTACTTTACAGTCCTGGGTTCTACAGATGCAGGTCCTTCTCACCAAGGCGAGAGGGTAGCAGGTCAGCACAACAGGGCAACAGCCCTTTAAAGCATCAGTTCAGCAGAGTGGCAGTCCTTACAGCAGCACAGTAGTGCATATACCTGGTAGAGTATCCACAAGTCTAGAAGTGTACTGAAGATGTGGTGTCTGAGGGCTAATATTTATACCTGTTCCATTTGTCTGGAAGGTGGGAGGTTCCCCATTGAAGTCCCCAGGCACCCTGCCTTTCCTGTCCTGGCTACAGCCTAACTAGAGGGGTGTGCAGCCTTTTGTGTGGAGGCAGGACACAGCCTATTAAGGTGCAATTAAGGCTGGGCCCAGCTCTTTCCTCCCATCCTGCCAGTGATGGCCCATCCAGGCACACAAATACTCTCTATTGTGTGTGGCTGTCTAGGAGGAATACACAAAGCCCAGCTGTCGGCTACACCTAGTCATGTGACCCAGAGACAGGTTACAGGCACTAAAAGGCTAAGTCAGGAAAATGCCAACTTTCTAAAAGAAGCATTTTCAAAATTGCAATTTAAAGTCCAACATCACCATGAGAGAGGATTTCTTATTACAATTCCAAAAACACCAAACATGAACTGATTACCTTCTCCCATTTGCAACATATCACTTAGTAGATGTAATAAGGTAACCCCCAATGTTAACTTATAAGAGGTAGAGGCCTTGTAATAGTCAAAAACAGTTGTAAGAGTTTTTCACTACCAGGACATGTCAAACTAAAAAGGGTAAATGTTCCACTCTTTAAATAAACTGCACCCTGCTCTCTGGGCTGTCCAGGGCCTGCCTTGGGGTGACTTACACGTACTAACAAGCATTAGTAAATGCATTAGGTTTCGCCTTTGTATTCAATAATAAGTTGAGAAGTCTGTATACCGAAATAAGTTCCCTACATTGTTTTACCCCAGTGCAAAATGTTATACAATACAGTGCAGAACACATTCAGAACAAAATCTGTTTACTTCATAATATAAGATACTAGTCAGAAACATGTTGTCAAATGGATGTTGAACTATAAATTAAAATGCAGAAAAAGGAAACAAATGTCTGTGCAGAGTGCTAAAAGTATAAATCCAAGGTCCCCGGGATGGGGAGCAGGACAGGGAGTGGGGCAGAAAGCATTGGGGGGGTCAAGTAGGTGGCTATGAAAATAAAAATGCACAGGTACTCTTATAAACTGGAACAGGGAGAGACAGCAGGGAAGCACATGCACTTTCATAAAATGCCCAAAGGAAATATATATATTTTTTTTAAGTCTCTGAAGTATGCTACAAAAGGGTGCAACTCATCCAGTCAGCACAATGTCAAACCAAAATGTTTTTGGGTAGGCCAAACACAAGATTAGGAGACAAAAGCTATCAAAGCAAGAGCAGGCAACTAAGATAGACAACAATGCCATCCAATCAAGAGCAAGGGGCTGACTCAAAGCCAACTCGAAGTTTGTGTTAAGCATTGAAAACCATAGGTCTTGCCAACAGTTTGTTAAAGCTGTCTGTAGCAGAGATCTAAAAACAAACCCCAAACTTTGACAACGAACAAACATGACTGACAATCTTACACCCAATAAATGCTGTAGTGAGGAATGCAGGCTTTGGCAGCTACTGATCGCCTCCAGCCCCATCCACTGTCTGCCCTGGCAACACAAATATTAAATGTCTAAATGATACCCAGTTTTACACTTCAAATATCAGTACCATTACTTCCCTGCATGAGTTCCACACATTTTAACCAAATGATCCATTGTCTGCTAAAGAGAGATTTTTATAAAAACATTCAGCATTGCTTAGATATTAATATTATTCCACGTGGTGATTTTTCGCAACAGTCTTTTTTTTATTGTAGGATGGCCTGTCTAAAATGTACACAGCATTGTCCAGACCAAGTTTGGAGAAAAACATAAGTGCTTCATTTTTGCATAAGACACATGCCTCAAAAATGGTACAACTTTCATATGCTCCCTTTTAGAGCACGGAAGACCACTTTAACATATTTTTGTAGTACGTAGACAGCATCTTGGTCCAAAGCAAATGTGTGCGACTCGGGCAAATTGTGTACAATTGTAGTTAAGCTTTATTGTAATTAAGCAGCCATTCTCACAGAGGTAATACATATAGCTTCGATGTGGTAAATAGCAACATTTACCCATGGGGCGATCACATATAGATAAGCTGATCATTTATGATGATTTGGTAGTAAGCTAAATCCCATATGCCAATTCCCACAGCTGCCAAACTAAATGCTAGAGCCCCACCACCACAGTGCACACTTGTGGGTCTGGTTGAAAAAAAACTAAACATCAAGGCTATTATACACACAAGCACACATGTACGCACATCACCGACCACGTAATCGTGTTTTATGGGCTTCAGACTAGTTGGCTGCTTGTGAGGAGCCCAGCTGCAGAAGGCAGCTCCTCCATGCTTGAGTGGGTGAGCCAACATATTAACTAGGACAGTAGAGCCAGAGCTGAACCGAGCTAAGGGGAACGAGCAGCCACTAAACACTGAGGTTAACTTACCCAGAATGACATCCATGGTGCTGCAATATTTTACAAATCAACCGAAACACAATGAAAGAATCTGACTGTGTGTTTTTTGGGAGGCCGCTTCTTTCCACGCAATCCTTGAGCAAGGTCTCCACGGAGTAAATTGCATTTTTTAAGTAATGGAAGTTTAAAGATAATTTGGCTACAAACAAAGACACAAAGCCTTAATTGATGACACAACATATCCCAGGAGCGATGGCGAAAGGATGTTGCCACCAGTGTAATGGGGAGAAAACTTGGAATGTCATAGTGTCTCACGAATGCAATGCTGTGAATGAGCAGCACGAGTGCAAAATGGGAAATACCTGGAACATCTTTGGCTCCTCCATAAGTGAGGCACACAGGCTCGAGATCTCAGTTGAATTCACCTTATCAAATCTCAACATTGCAGAACATCTCTGGTGTCATACCTCTTCAATCCTCAATTGATTTTGCACTGCCTGAAGATCAGGGAAGGCTTTTACAGTCAAATACATTTGCAATATCCCGGTCCTTTGCACAAGTTAAAGTGACCAGTTGTTTCAAAGAACTCTCAAGAACCACTTTTTTAGTTGCACAATAGCAATTTGCATCCAGATTCGTACTGATGTACTGAAAGCATTGTGGTTAAATGTATTGTTTAATGCACTGCTGAATGTAGTACAAACAGAGACACTAAAAGCGTAATTTTAGGTGATTATACTTCTCAACAAGTGTGTCACAAGCAGAGATAGGAAATGACATGGGACTTTGTAGACGGCGTGGCTTAGGGCTGGAGACGATGTGTTCTAAGCCTTGTGTAATAATAAACCACGCAGAGCCTTTAAGGTAGCTGTCAAACTGAGATGGCAATGGACACTACAAGCTTACTTTTACTGTTGATGTAGGGGTTTCGCTTCAATGATGTATGGTAATTGGCAGAGGCGCAACTAGAGCCAAATTTCGGGGGGGGCTGAGCAAAAATTTCGGGGGGGGGCTGAACTTTAAGCAATAGGCAGAGTGGAGCTGCAGGGGCTCTTAGAAGGAGTGAAACAACAGCGAGGCCTCATTAACATGCAAATGGTCTTTTAAAGACCTGTGAAGTGCTCGGGCGCGGCTGCTTTTTTGCCCGGGAAGGTATCTCATCCCGGGCTGCCACACACGACGGGGGGGGCTGAAGCCCTGTGAGTCCAATGGGTGTTGCGCGCCTGGTAATTGGTGAGTGCAGGAAGTGTGTCAGCACCATGCGCTCGGCTCGTTGGTCCATGTTCAGATGTCACTGCTCCCTGTTTGCTTCACTGTGAGGTGCAGACATTACACTCAAAAAGAAAACAGAGCCGATACGCACGCTCAAAAGGCGTGCAGCCATGGGGAAAATGATTATGTAGAGAAGCACAATGCAAGCTCTGTGGAGAGGAGATTATGTAAACAAGCACATCGCAAGCAAAACAACAAAAAAACAAGTGCCCCAAAAGCAGATGGAAACAGTACTTTAGTGACGGGAAACTGATAAGAAAAGCACAAAAGGAACATCATGAGGAACAACAGGAAAGAGTATACTGCAGTCTATAGAAAGGGTGGAAAAGTAATTTGCAAGCTCAGGAGACAATGGAAAGCAAGGGGGTGGGATGTAATCCCCTTTTAAGATTTATATTGAATACAATAGATTTCACAGGGAAAAACCTAAAAAGAAAGGTTTTGGCCTCAAAAAAGGTTTTTTGCCAGGTCAACGTACAGTTTAGAAACTGCACACCCAGGCTGTAATGGCAGACCTGTGAGATGTTTAAAGTGTTACTTAAGTGGGTGGCACAAGCAGTGCTGCAGGCCCACTGGCAGCATTTAATTTACAAGACCTGAACACAGGTAGTGCCACTTTATTAGGGACTGACCAGTAAATTAAATATGCCAATTGGGATTAAGCCAATTCTACCATGTTCTACTGAGAGAGCGCAAGACGTTTAGCACTGATCCGCAGTTGAAAGTGTGCAGAGTCCTAATGCCAGCAAAAGCAAAGTCAGCAAAGAGAAGGGTTGAAGGCAAAGGTTAGGAAGAAAACCACACCAAGGATGCCAGGTCTAACACAGGTGATATGGGGAGGGAGAGTGCCCGGGCCACATTCTTGCCGGGTTATTCGATCACCATGGGCTGCAATGGATATAATCTAAATAGAATGCTACATTGTTCAAATTATATTCTAAAAATATTTGTAGAATTTTACCCTGGGTTTGACACTGACTGATCGGACTCAAGCTCCTCCAATATTTCCAAGTACCTGGGCATAGATACATTCGCTAAAATATCATGACTGGAGGACAATGACTGTGAGCCGCTGTGACACCCTGTTACTCTTGAGGAAGGAACAAATGTGATCAGGGATATAAGAAATGGTGAAGACCCTTTTGGGGACGGGCTTCCAACTGAATTCTACAAATACATTGAAGAGCTATACCTTTTCCTGCTGGTAGAATAAATGCTTGAATGGGGAGTAGTGGCCCCATTGATGCGTGTGGTTATCGTTATAACTTTACTTAAGCCTGGTGAGCCCCCATGTCACTGCAACTCACATGGAACTGTATCACTGGTTAATGTGGAGAATAAATTCCTGGCTAAAGTTATTAGACAGTATGTTGCTCACACTGCTGCTGGGTCTGATTAGACTGGACCAATCAGGGTTTATTCTAGGCAGACAACCTATACACCCCGTTTGTGACCACCTACCAAACTGACACGAACATCTCAGTGGTAACTAGCTAGGGCTTGCAATTCTATCAAATGGCCATATTCTCTTGCAGTGATCGAGAGTATGGGCATGGACAGGGCTGTGGTCCAATAGATTAAACTCCTTTATACAGACCCGACAACTAGAATAAAAATGAATAACCAACTAATCCTCCTCAATTATAACGGGCAGGGGACAAGGCAGGGATGCCCCCTGTTTCCCTTCTTATTTGCCCTGGCTGTAGAACTCCTTGCTAGCTTCATTAGAGAATTTCATCATTCCTGTGGCATCATATTTGGATTCCATAGGATTTTTCTCTCCATGTATGCAGATGATACCCTTCTGTTGGTTAAAGACTCAGAGCACAATTTGAACTGTTTAGTTGGAAATGATCACTTTTGGTAGATGGTCTGATTTATTGGTAAATTGACCATAGTCTGTTATGCTACTTTTGGCAAAAGACATCCAGCCACCAGTCCTGGAATTCCCAATAAAAAGGCAGGTAGAACAGATACAATATCATTTGGATACAGATGTTTTTATTTGGGAAAACTGTTGCAAATGCATGGAACCTATTGCTTCTCTTCCAGAAAAGTGGATTAGGCTGCCTTTATCTGTAGCAGGCAGGGTGGCTCTTATTAAAATGGTGATATTGCCTAAGCTACTATATTCCAGAATATTCTTATCTCACTTATAAGAGCATTTTTAATCAGCTTAGGTCACTTATGGTTATGCTTGCATGGGCTGGGTGGCAACACAGAATAGCATGGGATAAAATGCAGTTATCCCATAAGAAGGGTGGATTTGCTACCCATAATTTTTAAATGTATTATATTATTTCCCAAGCCCAAATTGGACCTCTGTGGTTTCACAAGACAAAGGGTAATGACACTACGGCAGCAGCAGAGCCCGACGTGGCCCTACGCGGTGCGGCCCAGACCAGCCCGAAGGAGGGAGGTAGATAGATGGATGTTGAATCAGTAGTGGGGCGGCAGCAGAGGATGGCGTGGCCCAGTGAAGAGAAGGCTGCGGCCGCTCAATTGCCACAGGACCTCATGGTTCTTTCCCTATCACGGGGCGGGTGGCACTTGCTTCCCTAGGGACCATGCGGTCGCCAGCAGCCACTTTCATCCTCTCTCTGCAATAATTGAGAGAGACCCGCTTCCCTGAAACCTCGGTGAATCAAGCTGTATTTGGTGCCGAATGACTCAAGTAACTAAAGTGTTGCTTGGTAATCTTACCACCCTACCGAGTTGCCATTGGGACAAAGGTGATGTTATTAATAACAATGAAACCTCGTGATTCACACGTCAGGCAGAAATAGAAGCTGCTTCTGAGGACTGCACTGCCCAGAATCCACCAGGAAGGATGGCGGCGGACAGGGGAGGCGTAGTAGCGCCTTATGGGCTCTACCTATATAACATGGGACATTGTTTCTTGGGACTATAAAACCCAGAATTAGTCTGGGAGGTCAGACGAGGCATGGCAGTGCGAGGGTGCTATTTAAGCACTGTTGTGAGCTTGTCAGAGTCCGGAAGGGGCTTTACACCTCTTCTTTTTCACCCTTTCTTCCTGCGAATGGCTACAGTATGGTACCCCTATAGTATTCAGTGATGGGGAAAAAGGAAAACGGGAAGCAGCAGTGGTTCGCCATACAGAGGCATGTCCATTGGTAAAATGCAAGAGAGGACCTCTGGGTTATCAGCAGTGAGACTGCGCTCACAGAGAGAAGACTTTCTATGGATTTTGGGCGTGTTCACTATTCTGCTGATATCCCAATCGAGGTTGGTTGCATTAGTGCCCTTGCAGCCAGTCCCCGTCAACCAGATGAGTCTGACCCCCAAAACGAGGCCCCCAGCTCACCTATTGTCTCAGCCCCTAAATGCAAAAGGAACAAAGTGTGTAATACCACAATGGAGGGTCCGTCTGCCAGCCTGACAATTAGCAACCCTGGTGAGGTTCCGGTTAAGGGAAGGGGGAGATGACATTTAGAGGACATTATACCGACTTCAGTATCCTGCTTCAGGCCCACCTGGCCCCTATTTTGGAGAGATTGGCTTGCACTGAGTCACAGCTTATCTTACTGACTGATAAGACATGTTCTACCCCTCCTGCTCCAGTGTTCGTCCCTGTTCCTTCGATAGTGCTACTTCTTAGTGGTTAACCCTATACTGGGGAAAACTCAGTAAATCCTCAGTTGCCTTGTCAGCCAAATACTGAAATTCAACACACTGTTGCTGCTTGTTACTTGTCAGGCTCCGGCTTTGTATTCAGCCGGGCCAAATGTCAAGAGTTGTGCAGCTCATGGAGCCTATGGAGTGTTATATTAATATGGTATCTGTTGTAATGTGAGTTTTATTTGATTTATTTCTAGAGTATAGTTACTGATTGTTCTTAGTTGTGCTTTATCTGCATGAGCCTTTCTTTCTGTGTTAAGTTCCAAATTCCTTTCTGGAATGCTACATTTCAAGCTCCTTGGCAGTTGGACTCTGGCCACCATGTTGGTTGGCCACGGCTTCCGCTGCTGGGGAAATATTTATGACGAATAAAGTTCTTTCTAAATTTCCTTTTCCTTTTCATTGTCATCACATGTTGGCTATGAGGATGGGATGCTGCATCCAAAATGCATAGAGCAGCAACATAACCCTTCATAGACTCAGCGGCTAGCTGGTGTCATGGATTAAAATTAAGACGCTTCATAACAACATTTGGTTCCACCATGAAATGCAACTTCAATCTATCCAGTGCCTCGGTGAATACGTCATAGTTTTTATCGTCTCTTTGGCAGAAATAGTGTGCCCCAAGTACTCTACATCTTTAGTTAAAAACTTGCATTTTTCCATTGGTAAGGGCATCCCCTTGTCTTGTTAAATTTGTAATACCTTTGACAACCTCAAATTATAGAGACTCAATAGAGTCAGCAAAAATGAGATAGTCACTGGAACCCCATATCCCCATCCATGTTCCTAAAGAGATTGAACATACATTTTGGGGAAATGGATGCGGCTGACACCAACCCAAAAGGCAAGTATATATACCTAAAAACACCATCTGGTGTGATAAAGGTGGTCAAATGTCTGCAGCTTTTCTTTAACAGAATCTGATGATATGCAGATTTGAGATCAAGGGATGTGAAATATTTTGCACCACCCAACTGTGCCAACAGTTCTTGTATTTTTGGTAATGGATAGCAATCAATGTTGATTTGTTTGTTTAGCAATCTCAAATCTGCACATAATCAAAATGAAGCAGACTTTTTCTTCACAAAAACGATGGGAGACACCCATTCAGATAAATCCACTGGTTCAATTAGGTAAATTCCCCAGGATTTTGCAGTACAGGTGGTTGTGGGTTACAGCACTGCTGCATGATGCAAGAGAAAAACCAAGGTAGCACCTTAGCTGCACTAATTCAAAATGTTAACTACAAAGAGGCAAAAAGCAACAATGCAGGTAAGCACACTCACCTGTATTTCAGGTGAGGGATGAGGCAAATAGACACAGCAACGGAATGGCAGCACTAAAACAAACTTTTTGCCAGTATTAATAAGCTTGCACAAATAACACGTAGTCCATAAAAGCAATGAACAACAGCAGCAAAACTGGAAAACAAAACATTAATTTATACCTATTGCAGATAAAATTTGTCCGATGCAGCTTACTAAACAATATGGTGGTATGTAATTTACATGCACACGTGTGGCTTGCTCTAAACATGTGCACCTGGAGCTGTGATAGTGGCACATAGACTTAAGTTTTGGTCGGCTGGTTCAAGGACCAGGAATGCTTACCACAGTGCTCCTGGAATGTCACTGACAGCCGTTGCATGAGAGATGCAATGAAAAAGGTGGTGATGCCAGAAGTGGGCAGAGATTTGGTGGGTGTCAGAAAATGGCTAAATCACCTCCCACACAGCACATTGGCGGAAATAGGTGCAGTTCATGAAAATATGACAAGTTCTTTTGCTGCTGAACATAACTTGACGTGGGAACCCAAGTCTGGATACAACCCTATCTTTCTTCGCATACGATGAAAGATTGCTCCGGGGTCACTCAACTGGGGACAGTTCTGTGTCACCAAAATGCGGTGACAATGTGGTGTCCACTCCCCCTATCTTGGCTGTAAATCAACAAATTACCGGGTCCATAATGTGAGATTGCAAAAGGGGGCTGAGTGTTCACCCAACTAGCTAGTTGTGAATCTACCCCCTGCTGCCTGTCCCTATATTGTGGTACTGATTGAAGTTTCTGCTCATAAGCAAGGCATGTGGAATCTGGTGAGCAGTAGTCCAACAAAGTTATCGACTGGCTAGCACTAGACAGGGGGTTAAACATAAGTGAACGCATGCACATCATTATGACATGCCATGTGAACTGCACTGTATCCTTGTTGCGTAAAGGATCGCTCACTTGAAAGGCACACGGTAGTAGTAAGTGCTTTATTGTCAGGAGATCATCAGATCACAGCAGCTAATGCAAAAGACGTCTCTCTAGCTCCTCAGCTCCCAGTCATCTCCCGAGCCTCCCTGGAGATTCTAGAACCATATCTTGGTGACACCTCTGTATTTTACGCCCACAAAACATCCCCCTTTTTATATAAAGAAAACTGTTATTATTGGCCTAATAATTTACATTTATATTCAAAGCAAACATAAAAATAAATAACATACAGAAATAGGAGTTCATAGGCTATTCCCAACAATATAGTCCTTCCACCACAAGGGAGGTTTACTAACCTACTTCTCACTAGTTAACCCTACAATAGCACATTCCTTTCCTCCCACCTTCAACCCAGAACTGGAATCAACATTACGAGCACCTAAACTCGTCTGTTCCAACTCTAGAACTGCCTCACCATCATCTTCATCCACATCTGAGGTTGTTTCTACACCTTCTCCATCCGTACCCCCACCCAGCCAAGAAGCTCAACCAACCAAAATATGCCTCCTTGTGAAATTTCTTCCAAATTTCACCTGACCCCAACGCAACCTGTTTAAGGTTTAACACCTTACCACTACTTGCATAAACAGCATTGTGCAACACTTCAACCACCTTCTCTGGTTCATAGGATTAACTATCGCTCGTGGCTGTTAAACCAGGTTTCTTTAGGCGAACCCCATCACACACCTGGATTTGTACTGGTTTGTCATCATAATATCTTTTGCTATTTTGACGAGCTTCCTCTATTACCCTCCGAGCAGAATCAATTGATCAATGCCAGTACAAAATAACCATCCCGGATTGCAGTTAAAATTAAAATTGTGACAGGAACTCTTTCCATGAAGACTTGATCCAGGAATCCCAAAACGGAATCTGAATCAATCTTATCAACAATTTCCACAACCGGCCACCTTGAAAAAAGGTCCATCAAAACAAGAACATATTATTGCGGAGAACCCACTGGCCTTCCAAATGTGCACTGCTACCACTTCCTAAGGGTGCTGAGGACTGAAACCTTCACTCATTGAAGGCCTAAATGTGCGAAGCGATTTATCAGCTCCTGAGAAATTCATCCAGTTCCTCACATACCTTTCTACAGCAGAATCCACCCCGGCTTCCAAAACTACTTAACCACAGATATTGTCCTTACACTGCCAAAGTGACCTTCATGCCAATTCCGAACTTATCTTATGCAACCCACATGGGGCAATTATTTTGCAACCTCTCCAAATGATGCCGTTCTCTGGTGAAATTCAGACCTGACCTCCCAAAATAGTATAAAGACACCACTCAATGTTTCCTTCCTCGGCCATACATCACAAATATACTTAGAAATGCTCTGCAACACGTCATCCTTCCGGTACTCCACCTCCCATTCCTCTTTTTTAACTGCTGGTCCACCACAGTCATGTACTAATGCAACCTTGAAGTTATTCCATACATCATGTTCACTCCTGTTGTGCAGGCATCCTTGACAAAAAGAAATGGCTACATTATCTCTTCCTGACACATATGCCATCTCGTAAGTGTAATCCTGCATTCTCATTGATAGCCTGACTAATATTGCAGATGCATTAATTCTACTTTACATTATCAATACCTTGATTAATGGTTTGTGATCACACTGGAAAATAAGAGGTTTCCCCCACACAAAATCTCTGAAATTGCCCAAGTACACGTAGGAGCTTCCTTCTCTATAATTGAGTACTTCTCTTCTGTTGGAGATAAAGATACCAATGCAAAAGCTATTATACTCTCCTTCACTGTGGCATCTCTTTGTGACAATAAAGCACCAAGACCTCTATTACTAGTGTTTTAGTGTCTGTAGTGATAATGCTGTCAGCATTAGGATCAAAACTTTTCAAAGCAGCAGCATTCATAATTTTATGCTTAATCAATCAATCAGCGATCTTGCGTAGTGCAACTACTCACCCATGAGGGTCTCAAGGCGCTAAGTGTATGGGGGGTCTGCAGTTAAGTCAAAGAGCTAGGTCTTGAGGTCTTTCCTGAATTGCAGAAGCCATGGTGATTGCCTGAGGTGCAGAGGCAGGGAGTTCCAGGTCTTGAGCGAGGTAGGAGAAGCATTTTCCTCCAGCCATGTCTTGTGGATCCGTGGGATGGTGGCCAGGGCCAGTAGGGTGGAGGGGAGATGTCCGGTGGGAATGTAGAAGGAGAGGCCGTGGTTGAGGTATGTGGGTCCGGCATTGTGCAGTCATGGCCGACATTAATCACGGATGGGGGGTCACACGGGGAGGGGGGTAAATTTAATAATTCATTTTTAAAAACGTACCTGACGACGGGTCCTGTGTTTTCCCAGCTCCGGCTCCTGCTCTCCTCTCCTGCCTCCGGCAGGTGCAAGAAGCAGGGAGCCTCCCTCCCCTCCCCTTAGCCAATCACTACACTTCAATGGCAGCGTTGTGATTGGTGGGGACGCCGCCCAGCCAGGCGCCTATTGGGAGGCCATTTTCTCCATGTAGGATGCATTGCAGCCTCCATGGAGAAAGGGCAGAGTGCGCATGACTGGTTTGAGCGGCCCCAGAGGGCCAACCAAACCAGTCATGCTCACTCAAGAGTGGACACACTCCTCCTCCCCTGCCAAGCCATGCTCGTAGGGCAGCCCCGCCCAGCAACCCGCAACCAAACACTTCTGCTTTCTTGCAGTGTGAGAAGCGGAAACATAAAATGGTAGTTTTACCATTTTATGTTTCTGCTTCTCGCACTGCGAGAAAGCAATGGGGCGACGCTCCTCTGCCCTAGTGGAGGAGCCATTGCTGGCATTGTGGAGGGCTTTGTAGGCATGCGTGAGGAGCTTGAAGGCAATTCTTTTGTTGATAGGTAGCCAGTGAAGGTCTCTCAGGTGGCCGGTGACATGGCTGCGGCATGGGATGTTCATGATGAGTCTGGTGGAGGCATTTTTGATCTTCTGCAGTTTCTTTATGAGTTTTGAGTGGTGCCGGTGTAGAGTATGTTGCCGTAGTCGAGTCTGCTGCTGACAAGCGCATGGGTGACCATATTCTTGGACTCAGTGGGGATCCACTTGAAGATCTTATGAAGCAGGTGGAGCGTGTGGAAGCAAGAGGATGAAACAGCATTGAGTTGGTGGTTCACTGAGAGCGAGGAGTCCAGGATGATGTCGAGGTTTTGTGTGTGGTCCGTGGATGGGGGGGGGGCGTAATGAGCGCTGCGGACCACCAGGAGTCAACCCAGGTGGAGAGGGAGTAGACCAAGATAAGGACTTCAGTCTTGTCTGAGTGAATGTTCTGGAAATCCTTTTCACACTCCGATGACCACTCAAACTTGTTTTTGTTTTTTAACAATTATCTGATATTGTAACTCTTATCCGTAAGTCTAGAAATACATTTGGCACAATACTCAGCAAGTCCCAAAAATGATCGAACATCAGCCTTAGAAAGGGGAGCAGATATTTCTTCAATATCATTCACTAAAGAAGGTTTTGGTTTAACTCGGCCTTCCTCAATAATGTGCCACAAACACTGTTCTCCGCAAACTTACATTTGGAGAACTCTACAGTCAAACCTCTTGACTCTAAAATTCCAATCTGGTGTCATGCTTGGAGCAATCCTAACCAAAAATCTAAATGTCATCCTGAAAGAATACAATTCCACCCTCCTTGACAAACAAGTTGAACATCAACCTCTGGAAGACGCCTTCCACCAAAGCTAAATTGAATGGCATCCTTTTAAACTGCAAACAGCCATCCAGTGTAATGAACGCCATGAGTTTCTTTGATTCAGATGTTAATGAAATCTGATGGTATCAGATGACATGTCTATAGTTGAAAACCATCTCGCCTCCTTCAAGCATGACACCATTTAATTGATTTTAGGAAATTGAACCCTTTTTATTTCAATGTTGTTATTAAGATGGCATAAATTCACATATAACTGTATCTTATCATTACTTCGCCATGCCACCACTAACGTAGAAATCCACTCAGATGCTTCAATACGATTTATAACATCTGATACCATCACCATTTTTCTTCATTCCTCTGAGTGAGACTTTATCCTTAATCATTATAGGGATGTTCCTCACTTTGTGGACCCTGGAAAATGTGTTTAATATGGAATTTCTACCAGTATGCCTTCATTCACAATCAGCACTTCTTTGTTGCTGTTAGGGTCCAAAATTATATGTAATTTCTTTTGCTTGTGTCATTCCAGTATAGAAGGCCCTTTTTTGCTATGTACAATTTACCTTGAGTGTGCCTGTTCTTAATTTGAAACCATCTAAAACCCAGCATTTCAAGTTTTTTCTCCGCTATACCCCTCTTTTTATATATCTGGTTGCAATAATTGACCCACAATTTTGTTAACAAATTTCTCCTTCTAAAATCCTTCATTAATTATCAAATCAAAGCAATAAACTCTACCATTTGAGGCAATTTCACAGTTGGTAGATGACAACTTTACAGACACTTTATACACAGTGCATATAGCACAACCAGTAACTAAGACACCTTCATAGTTTCCAAAACAAGATCCATCCACAAAATATTTTAACTCACTGGCAATAATATGTACATCAGTCCGATCAATAAGTGGTTTGGTAATTTGGGCAGTAGCAAGGACACATTCAGGGGGATGTACATCGTCTAAGGTGGACATTCAAGAAGCAGGATTCAAAGCGGGACAGTGGTTCAAAGAAATATGGGAAGCAGATAACAATGATATTTTGTATCAAGTCAGTCGGGCAGTGGAGATGCATTGGATTTTAGTGTAAGTAAGGAGAAGCTTGAGATACTCACATTATTTTTAGTCTTAAGGTCCTGGATGAACCTGTACACGTTGGCTTTCCCCATCTTGCATATCGGGAGAATGGGGTTTAATTAAATCTGATAAAACATGGTGCATTCCTTCCTCCGCCTCAGGTTTTAGCAGCAACTGAATTATTGTGGGTAACTTATTCTGAGGGTCATCGGGGAACTGACTCCCACATTGTTGGCCCTTTGGGTCCACAATGTGGAAAGTACCTGTGAAAGCAACTCAGATAAATCAGGGGACATGGCAACCTGTCCACTGCCCCAGGGCAAATTAAGCTCTCATATAGTAGTGCAAGTGTCTTATTTTCTTTTTGTTGAGTATAATCAAAAACACCCTTTCTGGGGTACAAAACAAAATACAATTGAGTTGATATAAAAAATCCCTGCATAACAAAATCAATCAGGATGTTGTGCTAAGAAAAAAGGAATGCTTATCACTAAAAGGTCCTACAGAAATTGATACAGAAACAGTAAAATAATGAGGAACTCACTGGTCGGAAATACTCTGTCCATGGACATGCTTGATAGAGGTAAAGAGGGGAATTTATATGCTTTTAGAGCCGAGTGACTTGCACAGGTGTCAATAAGGCAAATAATATGTTTAAATCAGTGGCACAATTCACATAAGGGGCACTACTGATCTACTGGAATTGGGGTATACGTAACAGTTTTGGAACCTCTCAGGCTGTCCTAAAATTCAGTGGAAGGATTTTGGGTAACTTGCTAATAACCAGACTGGTCAAGGAGACTTAGCGTGTTAGATGAAGTATTGGGAAAGTCTTGTTTCCAATGCCCCAGCTAACCACAAGCGAAGCAAGACCGTCCTGCTCCCAGGGCTTCTTCCACTACCCATTCCATCACCCATCCCAATTATCCAGCCTTGCTGCCCTACCCTTCTGCCCCCATTCACTATGACTGTCGTTGGCATATTATGCAATCTCAAGGACATATATTTTTATTCAGAATTTCCTTTCTTTCTTTTCCTTTTGGACGACTCATCAGCAAGGAACACAGTGGTTGGAGGCCGTCACTCGTTTAGTCAACTTCTTCATCTTCCACCAATATAAATTGTTATTAGCTCTCCTAGCATTTGGTAATAATTTCAGTACAAAAGCAGTACATATAATCTTCGTGAGCCATTTCCATCAGACGAGATATGTCCAAATACCTTTCAAACACATCCTTAGGTCTGTACAAATAATCAGCTGGTATCTCACCCTTATTTTGTTTTCAATTCAAGATCTTTGTCAATCGGTTTTCGCTGCAAACACCTCTGCAATCACATTTAACAATGCATCCTTTGTGCTATACTCCACTATCGGCGGCAATGCTTTTTCAATCTTTTTTCACACCTCACTTGGGACCACCAATTGCATCAGCTGATCCACAGCCGCCCAATGGAGTCTGCATATCTCAAACATGCTCCGCAATTGTTCTTGGTAAGGAGTAGAATTTTCCAGAATATTGGGGAATTGTTTCTTGATACTCATCAAATTAAATGGGGTCCATGGGACATGGACCATACCTATATCTCCAAAATCGGGGTAACTCCTCCAAGCAAGAAGGGTAGAAGAGGAAGGGTCCTCATCGTAGGTGTCACTTGGATGTGGACTAGGCGGATGCCTTCTAGACAGTCACTTCGCAATCTATATCAAGCTTTCTATGGTAATAGTGGGACTTCCTTTTCGTCGGTCTCTACGTCCCAGGTGTGCACACTTTACCAATCCGCAGTATAGTGTGATCAGCCTCGGGCCTAATAACCTTACTGCCAGCTGATCGCCTACACATTACCTTCTTGTGCTCTCATCAATGCATTACCTTCTTGTGCTCTCGCCTACGCATTACCTCCTCGTGCTCCAGCCACCTCCAGTTTCACAGGCGCAGCTCTGTTTCCAAGCACATCACCAGCTGTGCTTCCAGCCCATCTGCCACAATCGGAAATGTATTCAACAAATCCTCCTCCCTTGTGTCATCCCTCTTTTTCTGCTTATCCTGTGGTTCAGTGATCTGCACGGCCAGACTGGGAATAGAAACCATTCCTGGCAATTTTGCTCGACCAGAGGGGACTACTGAGAAGCACGGGCCTAGGGGTGGTGGGGGAGGGTTGCTAGTTTCAAGCACTGCTTTCGCTTTTGTGACAGGGGGGCAATGTTGCAGCACTTCTGCAAAACTGTCCCCCAGTAACAAAACCGGCCCCCATGGGTCAAAAACCAGCTCCCACCCTTCTGGTCCACTGGGAAAACACCTGGTGCCAGGTACGGCTAGTCCGACCCTATTGATCTGGGGTAATAGGTGTAGAGGAAGTGAAGCAGTTGATGCAGGAGCCCTAACTCTGTCCCTCAGATGGCTGGTTTAGTATTTCAATTTCTCCTGGGTATCTCTCATGGTCCGGGCATGGGATTCATATTTACATTTGAGTGCCTGCCCATGCCAGTTTACAAAGAGTGCCAATTGTTCAACATCTTCCCTATTTTTAGGATACTTCAGTTTTTTCTGTAAATTAGAGAATCTTTCTATATTGAAGGTAACATATTCCAGAAAGGGCTATCACTTGCCTTCATTAGTAAATCTCACCCACTCTCAAATATTTGCTCGTATGTTGACCATATTGTTGGTACATATTATGAGTTGAAATCCCTTTTGTTGGGTCTCAATGGGTTTAGATTCTCTGGCCCCCATTACCGTTCCTTAAAATCCAGTCACAGTGAAGTAGTGGGGAAAGGGTCTGCATGCCTTGCTCCCGCAGCCCAACCCAAGGAGGGAGGTAATTAAGGAAAGAGAAAATGGGATAGGATTCTCTTCAGTTATTATTTCTTCTAACTGCTCACTTTGGGGGAGGAGTTCTATTGTGCATTCACACCCAACGATCTCCTTGGGTTCAACGCATCTGTAGCCAACACCCGGAGGGGCTCATGATGGGAGTCGAGGCGGCTTGATCAAAGAGTCTCTTACTCTCACATGTCCATCCTTCAAGGTTCTGGGATCCATGTCTGTGCAGTCTGGACTATCTTTCCCACTCCCACTCTATTTCTATAGACAACTCACACCTATACCCATTTCTGTTCTCTGGACTCCATCCTCTCCCACCTACTTGTCCTTTTACATTCTTTGCTGTCTCCTACCCAGACAACATTTGTGTACACCCTCTTTGACATGCAACTAAGCAACAAAAAGTAAGCACAGTTATACTTTACCTAAAGTTTAGGTTTGATTTGTGCTCACACTTTTAGTCAATCAATCAATCAAATACTTTATTTCATTTGTAACCATAAAAGCATAGAACTGTCATTAGACATTAAAAATACATAACAACATCTGAAGTCAATGTCAAGAGCATGACAGTGCCTATAATCAATAATAAAAACTAACAAAGTAATTGTCATTATTAAAGGTTTAAAATCTGTAAAGGCACAACGTAGACAAATGAATGTCGACTCAAAAAACGTCACACTAACCTGATCGTGCGGTCAATGCATGGGTCTGTGCCGAAAGGGGCGGATACGCGGTGGAAAGTGTCTCCATCTTCCGCTCGGACTACAATTTCCAGCACCCTGCCTTTTCCTGTCGGCACGCAAGTGATGACACCCGGAACCCAGAAGCATAAATAACAGGCTTCGGTGTTGGTCCCTTGCTGCATATTCTGTGCCGAGAAGGAGCGAGTATCGGATGGATCCAGTGATGAGAGACTAAGCTTTGATCTACTACGCCGTGAGGGTGGTAAGGGTGACGGGTCACCGTTCCCCCATCTTCATTCATAGTTGTAGCAAAGTTGGATTTACTTGTTACATGTCTCTAACAAACCAAGGTGTTATCATGGAATCTTGAGAACGAGGTGGGGGTGCCCAGAAGTCCTACTTCTCATGTTGAAAATATAAGTCTACAATAATATCTTATTTCTGATGACACTTTATTCATGATCACAAGACATTATAAACATTGGAAAAGCTACATGGATTATCAGGCTGTGATTGAACAGTTTGGCATGAATTACTAATGCCTATTATTGAACAAGGACTACTGGAAACGTGTCCCCTTAACTACATTATGTTTGTTTTGTTTCTTTTCTTAGCAGGTCATTGAGCTGTGTGTCTTTACTCCTCCCCCCCTCCCCCCCCCCCGACGCAAGATCGCTTGTGTATTGTGGTGGGTAAAAGACTAGTGCGAGTGAATGTGTGTTGTTCTTCCAATGATATGTCCACTACATGGTGACTAGTGTTTTCTTACTTTTAGAGTGCCTTTTGGTGATAAGGTATCCTCCAACAGGAATACTCTAAAGGCTTCTCGCTATTTTCATTTACAGGTAGTTTTAGATATATCATTATATATATATATAATATGACTATGCGGAATAGTGAAGTAGAGGAAAGAGTAGAACATTCTTCTAATGTTTGTTATATTGTGTTTCTTGTGTTATAGGTCTCCTTCTCCGCAGTCCCCATCCTTTCCTTCCCTCACTTAATCATTCCAACCCTCCGTGCTATTATAGCTTCAGAGAGTGGGGCGATTGAGAGGCGGCCCCACTTGAGCAACAAGCCAATCCTGGGAGTTTGGAATAAAACCTTGACAAAAATACTCCTACTTTTAGTTGATTCACCTGCGCTATGCCATTCTCCACCCAGTTCTCCTACAGGTACCTCTCCCCTCCCTTTGGCAACGGGGGGCATGTGTGGGGTTCGGACAGCACTCTCCTGCCTTCTTTCTATTGAGGGGATTCCTGATGCCAAATGCTCTATATGTTAAAAATAAAACTCAACACTTCAAGGAGCCCAAAGTCTAACCTGCATTTACTGCAAAATATCAGTAACTGAGCAAAATAATTGAAAGGCAACTGCTGTTTTAACTAACCAGGGCTTGCGCCAGAAAAGCTGGAGCATAATGGTAAAGTACATAACATTTAAGACAGTTTATATAGGTTTTCTCTCAATACATGTCTACGAAACCTAGGCATGTGTCAGAAACATGTTATTTTCAGCATAAACTTATTTTATGAGCAGGTGGCAGGATTTTCTCCTGATTATCTCCTGACTGATAATTCTCCTAAATCCAACTTCCAGTTGAGTCAATTGAAAGCGAGGTTAGATTTTGCAAAAATGTTCACATGTACAACCATGAATATTTGCTCTTAACATTTCCATACACATTTTGTCTTACATGTGTAACACAACAAAACTGTAATGTATGAATACATAGGAGTACATGATTATATTTTCACACTACAAATAGAATTCAAGCAATAGTAACAAAATAAGACACCGCTCTCCATGACTGCACCACAGATCATCATATTGTTTTACTGTAAGAGATCCATATGAGGCACCGCCTTCTCACTACAAGCCAACAAACTCCAGAACTCACGACCCGCCAAGATTAGAAGCATTCAAGAGTATTTAACAGTTCAAAAGCGAGTTGAAAATATGGCTGTTATAGAGTTTGACCTAGCACTCACACGTCACAAGCACGCATCCAGGCATCCTGGTGTCAAATGTGACATAGGAGGTTAAGCTAAAGGCATTGTGAGACTTGAGCCTCAGTTCTGGCCGGTTATTCCACTGTGTCCACGTGTCCCACTGTCAGCTGCCCTATATACTGTTGCACCACCAGCCAACCAGTCGCCATCCTCACCTGTGCCGCAGCACTGTCAGAACGGTCTCGCTTTTGTTTGAGTTAGAGCTATTGGCATTGTACATGGCAATGTCTTTTACCTATGTGCTATGGAGTGTATATATGTGGTGTGTAGTGGAATTATGTGGGTTGGATTGTATTCATTAGTTGTGTAATTGTGTGGTGTGGAATTGTGTGGTATGGTTTGGATTTGTGTAGTGGAAATATGTGGCATGGTGTGCTGTGGAAATATATGGATAGTAATTATGTGGAATTCAGTGTAGTGGAATAATGTGTAGTGGGATTATGTGTTATGGAGTGTAATTATGTGGAATGGTATTTTGTGTTGTGGCATCATATGTAGTGGAGTTTAAATATGTGTTGTGCTGTTGAATTTTGTGGTATGATATGGAAATAGGCGGTGCAGATTGGATGTATGTGGTGTGCTGTTGAGTTGTATTATGTTATTTGGTGACAAATTGTGTGGTGTGGATTGTAAATGTGTGGAGCTGAATTGTGTGGCGTGGAACTGTGTGGATAGCTTTGCATTTTTGGTGATGAAAAAGAACAAATAGGTAGGAGCTAAGCTCCAAATCTGTGTGTTTGGCTGTTTCAAAAACAAATTAAATGTCTCTTACCTGCTGACTACTGGAAATATATGGGGACATTGTGCATTGAACACTGGCACCTATACTCCATGCACTCTAGAGAGGCCACTGAGACTTTGGCTCTATTGAATGCAGACACTGCTGTTCTAGATACAGATATATGCACCACTGAGGAGGCGTTGGACTCTGGCCCCAATTACCTTGGGACATAACACATGGATAGTTAGTGGATGTACTTTATAGACTCTGATGGCATTACCATAACTCTATCACGGTGGAGTAGAGTGAGGCAGAGAGGCAACATCCGCCCCTGTGTGTGTCCCACCACATGGAGTTATGCCAATTCTCTTTTAGTATGGGGGTGGGGATCTCGACCATGGCACGTTGGGGAAGGCATGTCGTGGCTGGGGGGGAGTTATAATTGTTTGTTTTTATGATCAGTTGTGCTTAACATGTCTAAATACAATGCTAAGGGCGCTTTACAGCAGGCCAGCGGAGTTAAAAACATGGCAGGCATGGAATAGTTACATTAAGATTAATTATCAGATGCTGGTCTGTTTGTCGGCCTTTTCTCTTGAATTCTTCAAGAACTCACTGGGTGTTCTTACTTTTTATAATTTCTTCTTTTTCTTGGGTCTATTTGGCTTTTCTTACGATGTGTAGTAGAACTTTTCTCTCAAACACAATGTTTTTAATGCTATGCGTGGCAGCTATGTCAAATATGTTACTTTCGTAATAATATTAGATAACATGGATGTATTTAATGTATTCTGTTGTGTGTCAGCAATAGAATATCTGATTCTATCTATGTTGTGTTTGCAGACTTGAGGAAGCCCCATTGGGGCGAAACGCGTTGGATGTATTTTTTGCTGCTTTGTTCGATCATCTTACGCCATGAATGATTCAATAATCCATTAAAAGGAACAAATCTCACATTACTGAACAGTCTGGATTGAGTCACCTACTGTGCATTTGTGCATTTTTGTAATATATTATGTTGCCTCTCTGTGTGCTCAAAAGTATATCTCTCTGGAGGACCAGCCTGGCACCCATCGGCCGCCGTCAAAACTATCACTGATGCTATGACTCATTTAGATATGACGGATGTCTGGAGTGCTCGCTCCCCACGGAAGGGAGGTTTCACTCACTATTCTGCCCTGCACGATCTGCACACTAGAATCGACTATTGGTTCCTCTCAAGAGCTTTAGGGAATGCGCGATCCACCCGCGCTTTCTCTCAGATCATTCACCTATTCTACTAGATATTGAAAGCCCACAAAAAAGGCCAGCCCCCTTTACATGGTGTTTTCCCCCATATTCCCTATTAGATAGTGTTTTCAAATCCGACATATCTGAGGCCATAGAATCCTGTTTTAATACCAATATTGGTTCGGTATTCCGATTTGCCACAGTTTGGGAAGCTTTCAAAGTTTCCATTCAGGGTACTGCCATCTCAAAACATTCAGGAGCCCTACGTTCGCTGAGAGGACGACTTGAACACCTGAAAAAACGTTTGGCGGACCTGGAGCAGGCAGCCTGCGGAGGGGGGGGGGGACCACACCACAGAGGAGTAAAAAAAGACATTGGAGGAATACCATGAAATTGCTGACAGTGAGGTAAAACATTTGGGTGAATATGCGGTGGCCAAAACATATGGGGAGGGTGAATGGCCAGGGCCAACCTTGGCGGCATTGCTGAGGAACAAAAGGGAGGCGACTGGTATTGTAGAATTACATGCAGCGAAAGGGGTGTTGTTAAGAGACCCGACTGATATTGCAGACCGATTCAGCCAGTATTATTCAGACTTGTAGAACGTCAGCGGATGAAGCTGCCATATTAGACTACCTAGAACACATCAAACTCCCTTGGTTAACAGACGAACATAGGGAGTACCTCATGAAGCCCCTAGAGTCATGGAAAATCCATACAGCTTTAAAATCCATGTGCTTGGGACAAGAGGGCCTCGCCGTCGCATTTTACAAAGAATTTAGTGATCTTCATGTTCCACATTTGGTAACGCTGTTTGAGGAAATTACTGAGACTGGTGAGATGCCCCCCTCTATGAGGGAAGCTCTGATAGTCACGCTTTTGAAACCAGGCAAACCCCCTGATGAATGCTCCTCGTTTAGGCCATTATCACTACTTAATGTAGATACCAAAATATTTGCTAAGATCCTTGCCAACCGCTTGGCCCCGTTAGTACCATTCTTGGTAAGCCCAGAACAGGCGGGATTTGTCCCGGGGCGTACCTTGACATACAACCTATGCACTGTATTTGGGGTGATACAGCATGCTAAACCAAAGACCAAGGCTACTCTGGTCTTTCTTGACGCACAAAAAGCTTTTGACTCGGTGGAATGGGCCTTTATGACCTCTGTAATGAGGAGGATGGGCATGGGCGAGATATTCCTAAAGTTAGTCGCGGTCCTTTATAATTCCCCATCTGCCAGAATAAGAGTTGGAGATGCTGTGACTGCCACGATCGAGATATCCAGAGGCACTCATCATGGGGGCCCGTTATCACCCCTCCTGTATTTAATTGTCGTGGAGCCATTGGCTTGTGCCCTCAGGGAGTACCACGGGCACAGAGGGATTCAGTTCCCGAGTTACAACTTAATAATATCCACCTACGCAGATGACACTCTTCTGTATGTTAAAAACCCTGAGTCCAATCTATCCCCGGTATTGAGAGAAGTTGTGCGGTTTTGGGAATTCTCTGGCCTAAAAATGAATTGGTCCAAATTCACAATATTTCCACTAACCCCAGACACGGTACCTATCGAATTAGACTTCCCCCTTACCTGGACTGATGACCCGGTGCGCTATCTGGGAATTCAAGTCCACTCTGATCTAGAGGTAGTATGTAGTGAAAATTATAGTAAAGCAATTGCTAAGCTAGAGGAAGATGCGGAACGCTGGATCCGCCTACCGCTTTCACTCCTCGGCTGCATCTCCCTGATGAAAATGGTGGTGCTGCCTAGGTTTTTATTCTTGTTCCTTAATACACCGATGGTTCTACTTGCTCACTTTTTCAAAGCAACTAGATCATTGCTGGTGAGGCTGGACTGGGCTGGTAAACAGCCATGCGTTTAATGGAAGATCCTCACTCTCCCTTATGCTCTGGGCGAGCTGGGAGCACCAGACTTAGAACTTTACTTTAGGGTGGCACAATGTTCGCACGCTCACTACTAGGTCCACCAACACACCAGCCCCCCCCAGCTGCAGATAGAAAAGATGGTGTCACCACCCTCCCCACTACCAATTGTGTTATTTCAGGCTCCAGACAGACGTACTGGTATACTGGATTCTATTAATGCCACAGTACATGCTTGGCACAACCTGATGAAGAGACAGGCGAGCACTATATTGTATTCCCCATTGACTCCACTTGAATGGTGTCATTGGCTGCCGATCAGCAGGGAAAGGGAGGTGGTCACTGCACTAGAGGCACTCAATATAACCAAAATTGGAGACCTGTTTCTGGCAGGCAACGCGCGTGACTGGGCTGAGGTTGAAGCCGAGGGACATAATGCCTCTCCCATAGTGCGATTTCACTTCCACAGAGTGAGGCATGCCCTCCGTAAATTAATTGGCTATGACAGTATGGAACCCCGGAGGGCACTCCCCTCTCTTTTATATTGCTCTCAGAGTCCCCTACCACGTTGGTCTCCAGTTTTTAAAGTACAGTGCAGGACTTCCGCAAGAACTTCTATACTAAAGCTAGGCTAGAATGGCAGACTGATTTGGAGGCGGTTGATGACAACACTTGAAGTTATTGCTGCAATTCAATTCAGCATATCTCTTTGATCGACCGTCATCGACTCATACATTTTAAATTTCTTAACAGAGTTTACTACACACCAGCTCGGCTACATGCATGTGGCTTACGCGACACAGCGTAATGCAAGCGCTGTAGAGCCAACCCAGCGGATTTCCTACATGTTGCCTGGTTATGCCCAGAAATAGCCAACTATTAGAAATTTATATTTCAAAAACTGAGTTAAATCACAGGGATACCATTATCCCTGGACCCCCTGTTGGCACTTCTGGGCTTTTCAAGACAAATAAAGAAGGACGCCCGCCATTTGATAGACATGGCGATGTTGATCGCAAAGCATTGAATAGCCGTGCATTGGTCCCGGGGGCCAGTGCCTACCCTAATGGAGTGGTCAAGAGACATGCTCTATCGTAACACACAAATTGAACTATATAGTGAACTACTCCCTCCTCAGAAGGACCCCAAACGTTTTTGGGGGTTAGTTCAGAACTATCTGGCAGCAAAAAGGAGTTGAATGTACCGGAGTAAGATGCTTCCGCTAAATCGATTGTTTTCGCTCTAATATGCTCACTTGGTTGGGTATTGTTTAGCCGTCAACTTCCTGTAAAGTGGGTTGTGAATGTGTGGGCCCCTTATTATCTACAATGCTATCAGGGCTCCTGTTTGCACACTGCCCTTCCCTCTAACACTCAGGTAAGATGAGCATCCGGCATTACTGCTGTACAGCACAGCAGAAGATGTCTGTGTAAAGTCATGGTCTGGGCATCTCTACTGTTCCTCGCGCATGTACCCAGTCACTCAATGCTGCCATTATGGATGTATACTGTGGGCATTGTCAATGTATGTTATGTTGTTTTCTTTTTCCTTTGCTTGTAATTGTTTGCAATAAAACCTAATAAATAAAATAAATAAATAAACTATCCCATACACGTAGTTCCCACAAATATAGTTAACACAGCATATGTGTTAGACATCAATGTAACAGGAAAGCTTTTTGAATTAATGTTACAATATGGCTCAGATTACAACAGCAGCTGCCAGGAATTATATTAAGGTGTGAGGGGTGCAGTAGGTTTTAAAGTAAGGAGAAGGAGAGAAACAAAAGTTAGAGCTATTGGCGTTGTAAATGCAAATGTGTTTTACCTATTTGTTATGGAGTGTAGTGGATGTATGTGGTGTGTAGTGGTATTATGTTGTTAGTTTTGGAGTAGTTAGTTGTGGAATTCTGTGGTGTGGAGTGGATTTGAGTAGGGGTATTATGTAGCATGAATTATGTGGATAGTAATTATGGTGTATTTGAGTGTATTGGAGGTATGTTTAGTGGGATTGTGTGTTATGGGGTGTGATTATGTGGAATAGTATCTTGCATTGTGGAGTGTTATGTTGTGGAGTTTGAATATGTGGTGTTTTGTAAAATGTTGTGGTATGATGTGTGATTATGTGATATGTATTGGATGAGTGTTGTGTGTTATGTAATTGTGTTGTCGATTAGAATTATGTGGTTTATTTCAAATTATGTGGTGTGGAATGGAAATGTGTTGAGTTGAACTGTGTGTCGTAGAACTATGTGGGGTGGAGTAAAAATATGTGAATGAAATTATGTGGCATGGTGGTGATTTTTTATGTGGGTTTTTGCTATGTGGTATAGTTTGCTTTTATGTGATGTGTAATTATGTGGTAGTGAGTTGACTGTTATTATGTGGAGCTGAATTATATAGCACTGAGTGGTATTTTGTGGAGTTTAAATATACTTGGTGGTGTTGAGTTGAGTGTTGGTGAATTGTGTGGTAATGTAGTGGGTGGTATTGTGTGTTAAACTAAACATCCAGGTATGCCATATGGCACACAGGCATGTGGAGTAAAAAATAAATTAAACTAACTCCTCTGTGAAATTTATGAAGTGTAATTTAATCCTAAAATGCAAACAGTTTAGGTAAAAACTGTTTAAAATGAGAATTCTCTCTCTCACACATGCAAACTCCTTAATGCAACGGTGGGGAGGCACAAACAGAGCAAACACATACCAACAGTATTTAGATTTCCCTTGGCAACAGGCATACAGATTACAAGGCTTGACCTGGGCCCCATAAATCCACCATTAGAAGTCAAGAATTCAGACAAGGTAAACCAGGCAATGGGGGGCTGCAAAGAATATGCGCTGGAGAAGCAGCACAGCATCAGACATGGGGCAACTTAAAATCTTAGCAGTTTGCAGAAAGAAACAAGCATTTGCAATGCAATCGGTCTCGCCTTTGGGACCTTATATGTATTTAGCTATGCAACACATTAGCGTGGGTGCTGAAACATCTACTGCTCTTTAACATTGAGGGAAAGTAAGCATCAAACTACGTGACATGCCAGGTATGGGAACACATGGAGAGAAATATTGACTTTCAGAAGGAAATGGTATAGTCCAAAGCTCTGTTTTTAATATAAAAGCAGGGCCTTCGGTGGTCATATCACTGAAAATACAATATTCGAAAAAAATATTATTGTCTAGGGGTGATCATGGAGGACAATGTCTATGGACTGGAGTCTAGAGGATGCTAAAGTGATTCTGGTATTGTACTGACCTCTGCTGGTCGTTTTCTATAAGGAAAGTTAAATAGAGGCAGTTGCCAGAAAAATTAAAAAAAGAAAGTCCATCAGCAGAAAGTAATTCTGGTCTTTTACTGACCTCTGCTGGTCGTTCTCTATCAAGACACTTAAATAGAGGCAGTTAAACAGAAAAAAAGTCCCTAAGCAGAAGCAGACAAGTTCTAGGGTTAATCTCCAGAGCTCACAAAGTACATACACATATAAGTATATACTAAAGTATATATACTAAAGTATATACTAAAGTATATACAAGAGGTCTTGAATGCTCGACCTAAAAACTGCCTAAAACTGTCAACAACCACGGATGCTATTTGCCCTGTGGGTTCGTGTTTATAGTGCTAAGCAGCGGTGGTGCTTCATTAAACAATTTTGTAGGCAACTGTTTTATGGCACTACCACAAAAGGGCACAAGGTGCAAGATGACAACAAAGGGTCTCAAAATGTCTTTGTTTCTATAGGAAATCGAGCACCCAAACTGCAAAATTCACTTTATCCCCGGTACATTCTTGCACCAGAGCTGGTGCCAAGAGACCATTCAGTTTGGGGAATAAGTGATGCAGAGTTTAGTATGTCCATGTACAGTCAAAATCTATTGAATTTAACAGAAACAAATTGTTTACACCCTACACAGTAGTTAAACAAGTTAACTCAATGCACACTGTATAAATAAAGTAAAAATAGCCCTCATCCCATTTGTGAAGGGTTCACAGGCGTGAATAGTTGTTACTGGCCCGGTCAGCCCCTCAAGTGGGACTGTTGGTCTAGCTTTATAGCGTATGCGGCCAGATTTCACGAGAAATCAGGCCGTGTGTGTTGCTCTGTTTAGCTCCATGCTGAGGACAGAACTTCGCTCTCAAGGAGATTACAAGTTGCAATGCAGGCACAATTTAATTAGTAAAGCTTATGCTGCAACCCACAGTAAGGGAGCAAAAGGGAACTGCAGAGGCAATTAACAATGTAAAAGAAACAAAAAACGTAATTAAGTTACAATCTAACAAAAAAATAAAGTCAATTCCAAATCACACCATAGCTAGGCAATCCCCCTGAATAGTCCTTTACTAGGGAAAATGAGGCATTCAGCTGATGCAGGAATAAATAGACAACAGTACACGTCAGAAAAATCATCACTGGGCAAAAGACAAAATGTGACAAAGGAGGAGCGGAGGAAGGTGTGCAATCCTGATGATGGGGCGAACAAGACACTGCCTGGGGCAAAGCAATAGAGCATGGACCTGGGAAGGGTTTTTGTTGTAAATAAAAGTAAGGTCCATTCCAGGTAGTATCTTCAAGTTGATTTATTAAGTTGATGTTACAAGGGAGAACCCCACCACGAGCAGCCTCACTGCTGCTCAGCCCATCACCAACTGACACTCACACACACAAACATTCCATTCACCAAAATTCTCTCACACAGGCACTCAGGCTGAGAAGCAGCAGTATAACACATCCCCTTTCTTTGTAATGGAAAAGAAGGAATTCTCAAAAGGCGTTAGACACATTGCAAGAAATACATAAGATGGCAACTATCTGCAGAGAAAATGAAGTAAGGAGGGAGAAATATAACACAAGTACAAAGACTCATGCACACCATCCTCCTTTCTATCGCAAAAACAACACAAATACTCCCACATCAAAGACTACAGACCAACCCAAGTACCTGGATTGTGAAAGCTGGCCAGGCAAACACGAGGAGCACAAGAGAACCAACAACGAAAGTGTGAAAGAAAGCTAACCAATAATAAAAAAACAGTATGCAGGTGTGGAAAATATCCACAAACTTCCCCCAACAACCCAAGTTCAGGTGTGATATATGGTAGGAACTGCACACAAGAACCGGAAAATACTTCCTGCGCAACCCTGACTTGCGAGAAATGTATGAAAAAGGGGGCTTCCCCCAACAACAAATTGGGGTGTGATGTATGAAAGGCACTCCATACAGAACCAAAGGACTCCCAACACAAACCCTGACGTGCGAGGGAAAAAATACAAATCTAGCAAAGTAAACCTTGACGTCCAAGGGAGTAAAAATGCAATACCGACGAAAGCAAGAACCAACCTGAAATCACACAAGTAAATGCACATAAAGTAGGCACATTAATTGACTTAAAATGTAAGGAACTACCCCCAACGCAAGATGGGATGTGATGTGTAGATAAACTCTGGACGGAACAAGAAAAGATCACTCTGAACACCAACAATAACCTCCACCCAAACGGAAAGCTGGGTTGTGATGTGTGGAAAAAGGGCTCCACACGGAACATGACCAGACCAAGCAGAAACTCCACCCAAACATAAAGTTGGGTTGTGATGTGTCCACCAGGAGCAGCCTCACTGCTGCTCAGCCCATCATCAACTGACACTCACACACACAAACATTCCATTCACCAACATTCTCTCACACAGACACTCAGGCTGAGCAGCAGCAGTATAACAGTTTTGTTTTCCCATTCCACTGCCCAGGTGATACCCTTTGAGGACCAGGGAGTCTCCGGGTGATTCACACTTCCCGGAATGATGAAACAAAAAATGTGAGGCAGAGAGGTCATTATTTCCCCACACTTTGTTTCAGGTCTCTTGTGCTGTAATATTTAGAAGGAGAGGATGTGGCGCAGCGGTCAGAGCTGCTGACACAGGAGTTGGGGAGCCATGTTCGAGTCTTGGCGTAGGCTCAACATCCTGTGATTCTGGGCATATCACTTAAACTCCCCATGCCCCTATCTACTAATTTAATTAAATTTACATTAAACAAAAGAAAAAACAAGCACCATTAAACAAAAGAAAAAACAAGCAGATTAAATGATAGCACTGCAAATAAATTGCACGACCTTTCTTGCACGGAGTAAACAAAACAAAAACAGAACCCTTAGCACGAGCAGAGGCAGGCCAACAAAAACTAGAGCGGCTGACTTTGAAACTGGGGAACCAGGTTCGAGCCTCTGCAGGATGCTCCTCAAAATGCAACGAAGAGTTTGATATGGGAGAGTCAAGCAGGATGAGGGTGTTTGGTGCATTACAGGCACCCTGTGGTATTTGATCTTGGTCTTTGAATGCTTAGAAAATGTGACTGAGATAACAGCATGATCTACACCACTCTTTATAGAAACTCGTTGGAGTGAAGCTAAGCTCAGAATAAGAATGCTCTGGAAAATTAAAGAAAAGCTTCGCCAAACAGGAGCAGGAAACCAAGAAAAGAAAGTCACCCAAGAACAAATAAATATGACAAAGCGCAATTATACTGTAGTTAGTCCCTGCTCTGTGGGAAGGAATGAAAGATAAAAGAAGAGACAAAAAGGCAGGACTGACCACTAGCAAGCAAGGATTTTTAAATGACACTGAAATAAGCAAATGAGAAGCAGGGGAAAGAATGGCTTTAAGCCCACAGAGATGTACACTAAAGTATGTGTATTTACGTTCCACCTAAAATCACGCTTACACTTGACCTAAAAAACCACACCACCAAGGTGGTAAGCCAATGCCACTACATGTTCACATTCAGCAACAAATGCCGCAACAGTACCACCAACTGGTGAGCCAGCAACTCTGCACCAGCAAATTTGGGTGTGGCATTGCCATAGAGAATTATTTTTTAAAACAAGATTCAGGGCAGAAGCAGCAATTAACGAGGCATAAAATCAAACAGATGAGCAGAAGCACATAAACTGTAGACCAGCTCAGCATTTGGCCAGAACATCTCAGTGGTATTACAGTAGAAACGTAGCACAAATGGAGAGCACCCAGCCACAACTCCCTCACCCAGATTCTGTGGCCCGTGTGCATCAACAGCGACATATGTGAACAACAGCACTGGGGATACCTGGTCTTCTTCGTCTGCGATGAGACTAATCAAGCACACACAAGCACAAACAACTTGAACAGCTTTTTGACATCCACCACTGCAATCAACATGAATAGCAAATTTCCACAATTGCATAATCAGCAAGCAAGTACAAGCAATGTAACTCTGTCAGGCATAAGTAACCCAGTATCATGGGGGATAATGAACAAATGCATGGAGACAACCTTCAGGGAATCATGACTGCTGCCCCACCACCCCCATCAGCAACACCTGCCGCCCCTCCAGCTCACGTATTCAGACTGACACATCTGGGGGGCCAATCCAACCCATTCCCGCCTTTAGTAAACTTTGTGATTCAGCAACGACTGCTCCAAGATGGCAGGTGTTGGTCGCCCACTTGAATAACTACATCAAAGCAACAAAGGAAATGGAAGCAGTGTTAAAGCATTCACTTCTCCTCCATTATGCTGGAGAAGAAATACTCTAACTATTTGTAAATCTTCCCAGTACAGGCAATGCACACGACTATGAGGGAGCTCTCACTGCACTCAATGCCAACTTTGATCCACAGAGGAACCTAGACTTTAAATTTAATTAAGAGAAGTCTCTCAGCAACATGAAGATTCCACAGATATGTTCTACGTTCTGCATGCGCAACATAGTATTCTTCAAAAAATGGAATGTGAGGAGTTCATCTGTAAAGAAGTGCCTTGATGAAGGCTGGCCATTGTCTAGATCATTAAATGATAGGGTGGCAGCATACAGTCACGTGGCATCGGAATTGGCGAGGGAGGGTTCTATGATGCTAAAGAACAGGAAATGTGTACCTCCTCAATTTGTTAAAGAGCAAATACTGAATAGGGGTCATCATGAACATATGGAAATGTCAGCTTTTAATAACCTTCTCTGACCTTTTTCTGGTGGCCTTGTATGGATCACGAGGCTGACAAGTGGGTTAGAGAATGCTGCATTTGTGGTGACACTGTTAACCTGCCAAGACAGTCTACCAGCCAATGTCTCTTGCTGAATTTCCTAATTCAGTGTGGCAGAAACTTGCTTTGGACATAGCAGGTAGTTTCAATGTGTTGCCCAGTCTGCTAAGGTATGCTTTCGTCTTAGTAGACTATCACTCTAAATGAACAGAAGTGAGATTTGTAGAACATCCCAACACTAATAACAGAATTTAATTTTAATTTGACGCATTCAGTATCAAAGTGTTTCCTGAAACATTAGTTACAAACAATAGAGTTCAACTCAGTTCCTAGGAAATGAAAACCTTTTCGATTATGTATGGCATTGCACACACTATTATAATCACACAGAGGGTCTCAAAAGGAGCATTTAATTCTACCCAAAAATGTACTGCTCCCACAAGAACAATATAGCACACTAATTGTACATATGGTAGCATACAGAAAGAGCATTTCGCTGTTAAGGACGAGAACCCTCACTCACCCGAAGGTGTCATGCTTCTTCATAGGTCTTTATGCACACTACATAAACAAACAAATTGTAATTAATCAGGTGTTATTTATCTCATTGTATGCCCGTGCGGATTACAATATGTTGGGATGACCACTAGGAAAGTAAGGACACAAAAAGTACCATCAAGTGTAAGAAAAGTAACACAAAATTGACTAAACACTTCCTAGAAGAAACCCATACTGAAAATGATCTTAGATGGATAGTGTTAGACAAACCCTACTAAACTACACAAATGGGGGAACTGGAAACACAACTCTTTCAAAGAGAACAACGTTGGATTTTCAGACTTAAAAGCCATGTCACAGGATTGAATGATGACATTCCTTGCTCATCCCTTTGACATCTGATATTGACATTTACATCATTTACATAATGTTCTGAAGCAAGAAAGATCTTTTTAGATTGATTCCTTATGTATATTATTGCCAAGTACTTGTTAAGTGGAGTATGAATCCAAAGAAAAATTGGCATTCTTGGCAAATACATTGCAGATGCCACATTTGTATTACCAGACATTTCACTACATTTTATTTTGTCAACCAGATCAATGTTAGAATAATATATATATATATATATATATATATATATATATATATATATATATATATATATATATATATATATATATATATATATATATATATATTACCTACTGGCGGTCGCCAGTAGGTAGTTATAGTTAGGACCCCTTTTCCCCTTTTCCATAGGAAATTCGCAACATTCTATTTTGAATAACTTTGGCGCCGGTCGACGAATCCTCGCGAATTTCTCAAAATAGGTGGGGCGCTACGCTCTGCTCCTACCCTGAAAGTCTCGGGGGGATTCGTCAAGCGGGGGCTGAGATAAAAGGGGGGTCCCAAAACGTGTTTTTCCCATGCATTTTTCCATAGGACCTTTAGACAGGGCTACAGCCCGAACGGCTGAACAGAATTACTAGAAATTTGGCAGAGAGGTAGTCCCTAGGTCAAGGAAGTGCCTTTTGTAGGTTTGGTGTAAATCTGTTCAGTAGATTCTGAGAAAATAGCCTTTAAATCAATATATATATCTGAGCCAGCTTACGGTACGCTTACCGTAAGCTTACCGTACGCGTACGGTGGCGTGCGCGAGCGCGATTCTGATTGGCTGTTAGATCTTAGTAAACATTCGAATCGGCCGAAACCAGGAAGCGGCGGCCGCCATTTTGTGTGTTTCACTCAGAAAAAAAAGAGTGAATAACTTTGGCGCCGGTCGACGAATCCTCGCGAATTTCTCAAAATAGGTGGGGCGCTACGCTCTGCTCCTACCCTGAAAGTCTCGGGGGGATTCGTCAAGCGGGGGCTGAGATAAAAGGGGGGTCCCAAAACGTGTTTTTCCCATGCATTTTTCCATAGGACCTTTAGACAGGGCTACAGCCCGAACGGCTGAACAGAATTACTAGAAATTTGGCAGAGAGGTAGTCCCTAGGTCAAGGAAGTGCCTTTTGTAGGTTTGGTGTAAATCTGTTCAGTAGATTCTGAGAAAATAGCCTTTAAATCAATATATATATCTGAGCCAGCTTACGGTACGCTTACCGTAAGCTTACCGTACGCGTACGGTGGCGTGCGCGAGCGCGATTCTGATTGGCTGTTAGATCTTAGTAAACATTCGAATCGGCCGAAACCAGGAAGCGGCGGCCGCCATTTTGTGTGTTTCACTCAGAAAAAAAAGAGTGAAAACAAGAAAAGGGGGCAAGGAGGAGAGTTACAGACCCCCTTACATTTGTGAGGGGGTCAAAGAAGGACAGAAAAGTACAAAGAAAACATTTATTGATTTTTAAAAAAATCACGGGGTACGCGTACGGTAAGCTTACGGTAAGCGTACGGAAGAAAAAAAAATTAAAAAAGAAATGAAATGCAGATTTAAGAGTTTAGATATTAGGGGGCTCTAAAAAGAGCCGTTGTGTTTATGAAGTGATTTTTTAAGTGGTACCTACAAGTAAGTACCGATGCAGAGTCTAAGGTTCAAGAGGAAGACTCTGTTCCCTTCATCATTGAAGTGCACACCATCTCCTCTATAAATGTCTTGCATGTCATAACGCAAGTTGTTGTGGTAAATGGCACCCATACCATAGTCACGGAGGAAAGCAGAAACAGATTTGTTGACGTGCTTTCTTGCTTTGTCAATCTGTGGACAGAAATGATTGGACCAGTTCCATTTTTGCCTTTGGCATATGTTAGAAAACACAAAGGCAGTTTTAGGGAAAAGTGAAAACAGTTGTGCAAAGGTGTCCTTCATAAGCATTTCCAGACCTACCCCAGTCAAAGTGCCTAGGTCATTGCCACCGCAGTGCACTATTATGAGGTCAGGGTGTTGGTTTTGCATGAAGGATTTCACCAATGGCATCAATTGGTGCCACTTTAACCCTCTCTGACCAATCCATTTAATGTCTACATTTGGCAAAGCAAGGTCTCTCACCATACCTGTTTTCTCTGCAAACTTTTCACTCCAGAAGACATAGCTGTGCCCTACAATCCACACTGTGAACATCTTCAAAGGAGAACTGGATGCACTCAGGAGGTGTCTTTCAGTAGAATGGCAATATGAACAGAAAGACAGTTTGGAAATGGAGGCATACATATTTTTTTCAAAACAAAAAGAACTGATTGGCTGTTTCATACCATTCTAGAATAAAAACTAGGCTGTATGTGTAAATTAATAGAAGCATGTTTTGTATTGGTACAAAAAAATGTGTTACCAAAGAACAGTACTATGGATTTGCTGTTAGGTTAGAAAAGTCAAGCACTCTTGCTCTGTGGAATTGAAACATTGTGTGGCGAACTTCTGACCTAACTCCACACAGCAGTGTTCCATGAGCTGTTGCTATGGTAGCAGGCAGAAGTCAAGTTGGGGGAAGGGTACTAGGCAGAAGTCAAGTTGGGGGCAGGGTACTTTTGGAAAAGGGTTGGTTTTCAACCAATAGAAATGTGTGATTACATTTGAAAAAAAGGGGGAAGCACTGAGATTTGAAACTTACATGTATATGTGTGGAAAAATAGAGGGAAAGTTTGCCATTATCTGGTTCTGCTGAGAGGAGAGAGGTGTAGAGAACAGAGATCCTGGCTCTGATAATCTGCTGTTTGAGTGCCACATTTCTTTCACAACTAACTAATTTTAAAGGTGAGTTTAGAGTTTGAGAGGGGATGTATATGGTAAATTAAGAAATGAATAATAGAATTGGAATTCCTTTTGTAGAAGTTGTGTTTATTATTTTCTGTTTTGGGAGAAATTTAAATGTGAGGAACATGTAAAATAATATGGACTATTTTTTCATGATAAATTAAGGTGTACTGGTAAAAATAAGGAATACTTTAAGGGTTTGAGGTTGCAGTCAGTAATGCAAATACATTCAGCATCACTAAGGCTGGTTGCCCTTGCTGGAGTGTAGGCAGTCACCGAGGATACACATGGTGGTGGTCTGAAAAAGCAGTTTGGACATGGGCTTTTTAAAAAAATCTAAAAAGTGGATTCATAATGTGTCAGTCTGTAAAAGTGATTTTCACTTGCCAAAAAAAAAGAGCAGTAAGTGTGCATTTAAATTGGCAAAGAAATTTCGTTTTGGGACTAATGTGAAAACATGACTCTGTGTGCAAATAGGAATTACAGGCAGAGATTTATTGCGTTTTGCTCTGGTGATTTCACAGTTGCATTAGTAGGAAAAAGGGGGAGCGATTTTTTGGGGGAAGAAGCAGACTCTTAGCACACACCCAGCTCCTTTCCATGTATAATCATGCACAGTATTTACAAGCGAGTGGGGTTTTGAGGTTTCAATCTGTAATGCAAATACATTCAGCATCACTAAGGCTGGTTGCCCTTGCTGGAGTGTAGGCAGTCACCGAGGATACACATGGTGGTGGTCTGAAAAAGCAGTCTGGACATGTGCAATTTAAAAAATCTAAAAAGTGGATTCATAATGTGTCAGTCTGTAAAAGTGATTTTCACTTGCCAAAAAAAAAGAGCAGTAAGTGTGCATTTAAATTGGCAAAGAAATTTCGTTTTGTGACTAATGTGAAAACATGACTCTGTGTGCAAATAGGAATTACAGGCAGAGATTTATTGCCTTTTGCTCTGGTGATTTCACAGTTGCATTAGTAGAAAAAAGGGGGAGCGATTTTTTGGGGGAAGAAGCAGACTCTTAGCACACACCCAGCTGCTTGCCATGTGGAATCATGCACAGTATTTAGAAGCGAGTGGGGTTTTGAGGTTTCAGTCTGTAATGCAAATACATTCAGCATCACTAAGGCTGGTTGCCCTTGCTGGAGTGAAGGCAGTCACCGAGGATACACATGGTGGTGGTCTGAAAAAGCAGTCTGGACATGGGCTTTTTTAAAAAAATCTGAAAAGTGGTTTCATAATGTGTCAGTCTGTAAAAGTGATTTTCACTTGCCAAAAAAAAAGAGCAGTAAGTGTGCATTCAAATTGGCAAAGAAATTTCGTTTTGGGACTAATGTGAAAACATGACTCTGTGTGCAAATAGGAATTACAGGCAGAGATTTATTGCGTTTTGCTCTGGTGATTTCACAGTTGCATTAGTAGGAAAAAGGGGGAGCGATTTTTTGGGGGAAGAAGCAGACTCTTAGCACACACCCAGCTGCTTGCCATGTGGAATCATGCACAGTATTTAGAAGCGAGTAGGGTTTTGAGGTTTCAGTCTGTAATGCAAATACATTCAGCATCACTAAGGCTGGTTGCCCTTGCTGGAGTGTAGGCAGTCACCCAGGTTACACATGGTGCTGGTCTGAAAAAGCAGTTTGGACATGTGCAATTTAAAAAATCTATTTGGCCTAAAGGAAATGGAATCAGATGTATTGTGGAGTTATTTGAGATATAATATTGTGATTATACTTCTGAAACAAAAATATCAGACGGTATTTTAAAGAAATAAGTATTGTTTTTTGATGATATTTTTTTAGAATATTATGCATTTCTGTAATGTTAAGTTTAAGTGAGAAGAGATTCTGGGCTTTTTTAATACAATCTTTGAGATTGTTATTTTTTTTTTGCCCGCTGTTAAATGATGAATGCAATTGCTTTCACAATTTAAAGTGAAATCCAATATATTCTGAAAACAGCAAAAATAAGGCAAAAATATTTTTTGGTAAATATGTAAATACGTGTACTGTATTTTAAAATGTTTAAAAAATATTAATACTTTTTTCTTTTTTTTCAGATTGATATAGAAAATTTTCGAAAACTAGAACCATTTTTAAAGCAATTTTTTTTAAAAAAAACAAATGAATAAATATTTTTTTGAGTGGGTATGGTAAGTCAATAATAATAATTGTAGTGTTTCAAAGTCCTTGTAATGTGATTATTGATTTTTAGTGTTTTTAAAAAAAAAAAAAAAAATTACGCGCACCGTACGCGTACGGTAAAAAAAAAAAAAAAAGTTTTTAATAACATCTATAAAAAAAAGATGAAAGATAAGGTTGGCTCTTAAAAGAGCCGTTGTGTTCATGCAGGGAGAGAGGAAAGAAAGAATGGGAAAATTAGTCTCTGTGACAAGTGTGCTGATCTATTTTGAGGTTCACTAGGGAAACACTGGTCTCCCTATGACAAATTAGATCATGACAAGAGGCACATCGAATATCAACCCTCAGAAATCGAGGGTTAATTTCCAGAGGGCCAGCAAAAGGAGATGCTCCCCCCCACAGATGAAGGGCTCACCTGACCTGCAGAAGAAGGAGTCAGCCCTGCAGATGATGGTCCAGGCTGAGCTGCTGTGGATGTGCTTGGTTGACTTTCTGAAGGGTTACCTCCAAAAAGTCGAGCATGTGTCCTTTTGTGTACATCCTTGAGGTGCCTCATCATGGTATGATTCCCAAAGGAATACTTCCTGTCAGGATTACCTCTTGAAAGTACACGCTGACACAGCTTGCAAGTCACTAAGGGTGCATTTACCTTTAGCTGGCCTTCAGGAAAAGTAAAATAATCCCATACATAAGAGGTCTTTTGTTTCCTCGCTCTCTGCCTCAAGGTAGTGCTGCTAGTGCTAGCCTCACTCTCAGAAGGGCTCTGCTGTTCTGCCATCGTATCACAAAGACAACCCAGCTCCTTCTCCTAAGGGATCACAAGCAGAAATGAGGGGAATGGGTGTGGTGTAGGAGAGTTCTAGAACTGAAAGTAGTTTCATCCAATCAAAAGTTGTGTTTCATGATCACATGACCTACCGTACGCTTACGGTACGCTTACGGTGCGCTTACGGCAAAAGTACGCATGCGCGTAAAAAAGACACGCGCTTGCGCATAACAGTCACTACCCGACACTTCCGCGTAACGTGCGCGTGTAGCGTACACGCGTACGCGTCCCACGCGGAGTACGCGCGGCTACGCAAATTGCGTAACTATACGCAAACAGCGTAGATAAATTACGGGCATTGCGTAAACCGTACGCTTACCGTAAGCTTACGGTACGCGTACTAAAAAAAAAGGAAAAAATGTACTGCAAAAAATTTTAACATGTTTATTTTATGAAATATATTTAAAAAAACATATTAAAGAATTTTAAAAATGTAACCATAGTCTTTATAAAAGGTTAGAACATTAAATTAAAAATATGTTTAAAAAAATAGAAGAAAAAAAAAAAAATAGCATTTAAAAAACCTTGCAAATTCACTGAAAAAACCATGGGTTTCACACACATTATAGTTAGGAATTAGCATTTAAAAAACCTTGCAAATTCACTGAAAAAACCATGGGTTTCCCACACGTTATAGTTAGGAATTAGCATTTAAAAAACCTTAGAAATTCACTGAAAAAACCATAGGTTTCACACACGTTATAGTTAGGAATTAGCATTTAAAAAACCTTAGAAATTCAATGAAAAAACCAAAGGTTTCACACACGTTATAGTTAGCTGGACATTTTACTCGTAAAAAACAATTGAAATTCCCCCGTTATAGTTAGTTAAGCTAACTATAACTCGCGCGCCCGCAATGCACTGCTGATGACGTCACATTTTACATCACTCATGACATGGTCAGTGACATCACTCATGACATCACTGATGACATCTCAAATGACATCACTGATGACATCACTGATGACATCATCCTTGTGATAGAGTGGCAGACCTCCTCTCACCCTAATATAACCTTTGATACACACATTTATAAATAGAGACTAAACTTTTCAAAACAATGGACATACCAATACCAGTTACAACAACCTGTTCAGTAATTCTAAGATCCACATACACATCCACTCATTCACCAACAGTCCTATACAGTCACTCATACATGTACTCACTCATCATATGTACTCATACACCTATACATCCTGTTACACAATGCCACTCATCCGTAGAGTTACTCACACACATAGTCACTCATGCTAATAAAGAATAAAACATCCATTTACTTGCATATAGTTATACACACACCACCACACTTACTTCTACAAAAACTTACACATACTTAGTCTTTTAAACAATCACTTATAGAAACACATACTTATTCATACAGGAACTCTTTCAATCTCTCACTCTCACATATACTCACTTATATACACCAATAGTCACATATACTAGTTTAAAACATATGTAGTTACTCATAAAGACACTGTAGAGACAGTCATTCACTCCCTAACACACCCATACACACACTCATCCACCCATGCAGTCCTGCATACATACTATCTTCAACACATACAAACAGTGAGTCACTCATTCATGCACCTATGCACTACGTAATACCCCCCACCGAACCATACAGACACTCAGACTGATACTCAAAAAAACAACTAATAACCCATATAAACACTCATGTAGCTGCTCACCAACCCATGCAGCCACTTATACACAAAGTAAAAGACTGATACAGATATATACATATTTAAACATTACTCACTAAGCCATGTATTCACTATGATACACCTAATCAGTCAGTTACACAATCAATTTTTCAAAAACAAATCATCCATTTAGACACTTATATACCCATTTATTCTTCCATCGACCTTGAGATATACATATATAAAACATATTTAATTTTCAGAAAAACACACATTCACGGGATGATGTCATCAGTGATGTCATCAGTGATGTCATTTGAGATGTCATCAGTGATGTCATGAGTGATGTCACTGACCATGTCATGAGTGATGTAATATGTGACGTCATCAGCAGTGCATTGCGGGCGCGCGAGTTATAGTTAGCTTAACTAACTATAACGGGGGAATTTCAATTGTTTTTTACGAGTAAAATGTCCAGCTAACTATAACGTGTGTGAAACCTTTGGTTTTTTCATTGAATATATATATATATATATATATATATATATATATATATATATATATATATATATATATATATATATATATATATATATATATATATATATATATACACATATATGAGTTGAGACCGTTTTGAATTATTAATGTTAATTTGAAGTTAACTTTGGTCACTTCTTCTATTTTGATGAACACTTTGCGCATGGGGACATACCAGGCTTGATAAGAGACTTTGTTCGTCTCTGTGTAGTAATTGTGAGGCTCAGCGCATTTTATACAGGTTTACTATTGCACCAAAAATATTTTTTTGGGGGGGGGTTATTTTCATTTTAGATGTAGAATGTAGCACATCTGAAATTCAATATAAGCCACATTAAAAGATGGGATTGTAAATTCCCCGTAGTAATTTTTGGGCAATGGAACTAAGATTCCCATGAGCCCTCACACTTCTGGGCTGATTGCGGGAATTGTTTCGGTACAATTACCGGGTACAAGTAGACGTCATGCGTGTTTCTTGTCCAGCCCCTTGTACGGAGATGGCTTAAACTATTTTCCAGGTACTTATGGGCATTACAGATTCATGGTATGTCTACGTAAATCTGTTTTTGTAAAGATGACCGACCTTAACGGACAGGCGGCTTCCTTTACATATTGCAACGTAGTCTGTTTAAGTTGGCAGGCGGTACGATTTCCCCTTATATGTTACATACTATTGCTTTGGGAGTACCAGATAGTTGGTTCCCTGTGAATACCTGTTTTGCTTTTGTTTTGTTTTGTCTCTTTTAAAAATAAAATGTATATTTATTTGTGGGTAACAAGTAAGAGGTGAGGACGAAGAAAGTCCTCAATTGTTTTCCACCTCTTTCTTTATAGTTTTTATGCTTTAAAGATATGGAGACTATAGAGAGGGAAGATTGAGTTTTGTATCACAGGCAGATAGACCAGTGATAAGATTCAATCAGAGTACTTGTAAAGCGCGCTACTAACCCGTGAGGGTCTCAAGGCGCTGAACGGGGAGGGGTAGGGGTGCTGCTACTGTTCGAAGAGCCAAGTCTTGAGGAGTCTACTGAAGGTGAGTAGGTCTTGGGTCTGCCGTATGTGGGTAGGGAGGGTGTTGGCGGCGAGTTAGGAGAAGGTTCTGCCGCCGGAGGTCGTATGTTGGATGCGAGGGCGAGGCTGGCGAAGCGGAGTTGGTGGGTGGGGGTGTGGAAGCTGAGTCTGCTGTTCAGGTAGGCTGGTCCGGTGTTGTGGAATGCCTTGTGTGCGTGGGTGAGGAGCTTGAAGGTGATCCTCTTGTTGACGTGGAGCCAGTGTAGGTCTCTCAGGTGGGGGGTGATGTGGCTGCGGCGGGGGACGTTGACGATCAATCGGGCGGAGGCATTTTGGGTGCGTTGTAGTCGTCTAGGTGTTTGGCTGGGATTCCTGCTTAGAGTGCGTTGCCGTAGTCCAGTCTGCTGCTGACGAGGGCATGTGTCATCGTTCTTCTTGTTTCGGTCGGGATCCACTTGTAGAACCTGCGGAGCATGCGGAGGGTGTTGTAGCAGGAGGAGGAGACGGCGTTGACCTGTTTAGCCATGGAGAGGGAGGAGTCGAGGATGAATCCTAGGTTGTGTGCATGGTCGGTGGGTGTTGGTGCTGTTCCCATTGTGGTCGGCCACCAGGAGTCGTCCCAGGCTGAGGGGTGGGTCCGAGGATGAGGACCTCCGTCTCGTCCGAGTTCAGCTTCAGACGGCTGCTCCTCATCCAGTCGGCGACGGCCTTCATTCCCTCGTGGAGGTTGATTTTGGCGGTACGTGGGTCCTTGGTGAGGGAGAGGATGAGCTAGGTGTCGTCGGCGTAGGAGATGATGTGAGTTCGTGATGGCGGGCCACTCGTGCGAGGGGGGCCATGTAGATGTTGAACAGCGTCGGGCTGAGGGATGAGCCCTGGGGGACGCCGCAGATGATGTCGGTGGCTTCGGATCGGAAGGGTGGGAGGCAGACTCTCTGGGTCCTGCCTGAGAGGAAGGACGTGGTCCAGTCAAGGGCCTTCTCCTGGATTCCAGCTTCTAGGAGGTGTGTCTTTAGAGTGCGATGGCATACCGTGTCGAAGGCGGCTGACAAGTCCAAGAGGATGAGGGCTGTTGTTTCGCCGTTGTCTAGTTGGCGCCTGATGTCGTCTGTGGCGGCGATGAGGGCTGTCTCGGTGCTGTGGTTGCATCTGAATCCGGACTGGGACGGGTCTAAGATGTTGTTGTCTTCCAGGTGTCGGGACAATTGCATGTTGACGATTTTCTCGATGATCTTAGCCGGGAACGGGAGCAGGGAGATGGGCCGGAAATTCTTGAGGTCATTGGGGTCCGCTTTGGGTTTTTTGAGGAGGGCGTTGATTTCGGCGTGGTTCCAGCTTTCCGGGAATGTCGCTGTTTCGAAGGAGATGTTGATGACCTTCCGTAGTTGGGGTGTGATGGCTGCGTCTGCTTTGTTGAATATGTGGTGTGGGCACGGGTCTGACGGAGAACCTGAGTGGATGGAGTTCATGACCTTGCGTGTCTCGTCATCGTTGATGTTGGACCAGGAGGTCAGGCGGTTGGCGCTGGTGTTGGTCACAAGGGAGGTGGAGTCTGGCGTGGTCGTGGTGTTGAAGCTGTCGTGGATGACAGCGATCTTGCGGTGGAAGAAGATGGCGAGTGAGTCACACAGTTCTTGTGAGGGCGGGATGTCGTTGGTGTTGGTGCTGGGGTTGGAGAGTTCCTTTACGATGCTGAAGAGCTCTTTGCTGTCGTGTGCGTTGTTGTCCAAGCGTTTTTTGAAGGAGGATCTCTTGGCTAATCTGATGAGGAGGTGGTGTCTGCGGGTGGCGTCTTTGTGGGCTGCGTGGTTGTCCGGTGTACGTTCGTGGAGCCATGTTTTCTTCAGTTTTCGGCATGTGCGTTTGGAGGTCTGGAGCTCATCGGTGAACCAGGTGGCTCTCTTGCTGGCGTGGCTGGTGGAGTGTTTCTTGAGGGGGGCGAGGGTGTTGGCGCAGTCGTCGATCCACTGTCTGAGGTTGCGGGCTGCGGCGTCTGGGTAGGTGGGGTCGGTGGGTGGGTTCTGGGTGAGGGTGGTGATCAGCTGGTCGTCGGTGACTTTGCTCCAGCAGCGGCGAGGTAGCTGTTGGGTGCAGTGGTGTGTAGTTGGTTTCTTGAAGGTAAAATGGATGCAGCGGTGGTCGGTCCAGTGGAGTTCGGTGGTGTGGTCGAAGGTAACGTGGGAGTTTGTGGAGAAGACAGTGTCGAGCGTGTGGCCGGCGGCGTGGGTGGGTGCGGTGACGAGTCGTCTGAGGCCAAGGTTGGCGAGGTTGTCGATCAGGGTGGCGGAGTTGGCATCGTTGTTGTTCTCAAGGTGGAAGTTCAGGTCCCCGAGGAGGATGTAGTCCGTGGAGGCGAGTGTGTGGGTGCTGGCGAGGTCGGCGATGGAGTTGCTGAACTGAGCCCGGGGTCCGGGGGGTCTGAAGATGAGTGTGCCTCTGAGGGTGGTGTTGGGGTCGGTGTGGATCCGGAAGTGCAGGTGTTCGGCGGTGTTGTGGGTGTCGTCTGCGTGGGTGGCGACCTTGAGAGTGGACTTGTGCATGATGGCTATTCCTCCTCCGGCTCCGTTGGCGGGATCCCTGCGGGTGTTCTTGTAGCCGTCTGGGATGACTATGGTGATGTTGGGCGCCGAGGAGTCGTTCCACCAGGTCTCGGTCAGGAAGGCCACGTCTGGGGCGGAGGTGTCGAGCAGGTCCCAGAGCTCGACGGCGTGTTTGCGTGCAGAGCGGGTGTTGAGGAGTATGCAGTGAAGGTGGTTGGGTCCGGACCTTGGAGGTTTGGTGGTTCTGTCACAGGTGAATTTGCAGGTGTGGCAGGAGAAGGGTCCGTGGGTGCGTTTTGGGGCAGCCTGGAAGCAGCGGTGGTTTCGGCCGGCGTTGAGAGCGTGGAGGTTGCTGGCATCGTAGCGGACTCTGGTGTCATGGAGGTTGCATGGTCCAGGGGTTCTGGCACTGTGCGCGGTCCAGGCGCGGACGGGCGCAGACGGGCTTGCCTCTGGCATGCCAGCGGCGCGCCCGCTGACCGCAGCCGCGCAGCGGCCGCCATTTAAGGCTGTGAGGGAGGGAGGAGCAGCTGGGAGGCGGGAGTGGGGCAGCGAGGGGGCGGGGCCGCAGGAGAGCAGCGGCAGGAAAATTAAATGGCCGAGGGTATAGAAAAAAAGGGGGGGGAACGCACAGGGAGCAGAAATCAAATCACAAAACACTGACACTTACCCACAGATTGGGAGGAGTACACAATACAAACAGTGGAGGCAAAAGTAAAATCTGCAAGAGTCAACAGCTCGGGGGCACAGCGGGATCGAACTACCGATTGGCAGCGGCAGCGAAGGGGGCAGTGGCGCACTGGTGGAGCTGTGCGGCAGCAGGGGAGTGGCCCGGCCTTCAGCAAGGTCAGGGGTCGCTGATTAACAAACTATCAAAGATTATCATGGTTCATTGTATATTCTCACTTTTTGTCTGTTGTTTATAATTGTTTTAATTTAGCTCTGTGTATATTGATGGGGACTTGAAAAGCTTGACAAAGGATTAAGTTCCTAAATACTGGGTAAGAATATTATTGGTTCTTCCCTTTCCTGAGTTTTTATGTCCTACTCACAATTTCTTCAGCAAGGTCAGGGGTCGCTGATTAAAAAACTATCAAAGATTATCATGGTTCATTGTATATTCTCACTTTTTGTCTGTTGTTTATATTTGTTTTAATTTAGCTCTGTGTATATTGATGGGGACTTGAAAAGCTTGACAAAGGATTAAGTTCCTAAATACTGGTTCTTCCCTTTCCTGGGTTTTTATGTCCTACTCACAATTTCTTTACAAGTGAATTTGATGGTGAAGAACACGCTTGCTGTACACTAATTTACCCTTGAATTTGACACATGGGGATAGTTATTTATTAAGCCTGGGTGGCGTTCTGCGGAACTCCGGAAAGTGCAAAAAAATCTCTGCCGTGCTACGCAAAGCTCCGCAAGCAGCGGAGCGCGTTGGATAAATGTTGTTCGTGGTGATTTTCAGTGCCATGTGCTTTTCTGCACTGTGCAATCATCGCGAACGGCACCATGCACAGCGCAAGAGGGAGCTGCTTCCTTTTTGCCGCTCAAGTAGATTTTTACTCGAGAGGCAGCTTTCTCAACATGAGCGGACAGTTTCTCAAGGAGATCGACGAGAGAAAAAAGAGGTGCCGTCATGCAGAGTCAAAGCATAGGATTAAAAAGTGCGCAAGGACAAAAAAAACTGCAAACTATTACCAAATTGCACAAAATAACTATCTGGCAGCTGAAACAGAATTACATAGCAGAGAAATGGAAACATATATACACCCTACTAGCGCCGATAAAAATAGGGAATTTTGGAGATATGTTAGCAGCCTCCATGGTTTAGCTCATACTGAGAACACTGTACCCACCAATGAATGGGTATGTCGACCAAGAAAAACCTTTGGATAATCCCATGGAGGTAGAGGGCAATCACCCAGGCGAAACTCAGGCAGCCTATACGGTGATAACAGAAATAGAAACTCTCTTTATCCTAAAGGGTATCCGGAAGGATAGGGCAACAGGACCAAATGGCCTACTGGGCAGCATCTTCAATGAAGATTGGAAATTCTGAGCCGCTCATATGCACAGCTTGTTTAATCAATGCTTTTTTTACTTCATCATTTCCGGATTTTTGGAAAGGCTCCATTTTACACCCCATCCACAAAAAAGGGGATGCATCACAACCAGAGAACTATAGACTGATTACTTTGTTGGACATTGATGGGAAGATGGTTCGCAAAAGCGCTCTTGAAAGAACTAGAGGGCTGGATAAACAAAAACCATATTATGCCTCAACATCAGACAGGATTCCGGCCCAACTCATCCATGCTGGACAACGTTATTGCCGTGTCTCACATGGCAACAAGGGCAACAGAAGCCACCTCTTCAACGCTCTACGCTTGCTTCGTTGACTACAGTGCAGTCTTTGACGGCATTGATCGTAACATTCTTTGGGCTACGCTTTCAAAATGGGGCATCCCAAGGAAGTTCTTGATGGCCATAATGATGCTCCACACAGGCACATGGGTTCGCACCAAACTCTCGCAGACTCACGTGACTGCCAAAATCTATCCCAACAATGAGTTAAAACAGGGTTGCAGGATTGCTCCCACCTCATATAATTTAAACACCGCAGACTTGGGTGAAGCGCTATTGAAAGTTAACATATTCCCACCTAAATTAAACCATCTTAGACTCCCCATCATGCAATACGTGGGCGACCGGGTACTATAGGACCACACGAGAATTGGCATGAAAAGGGCACTGGAGGCTGTTAATCTGTATAATATGGATAATAAACTCCACGCCAACGAAAATGCGGAGCGGAGTTTTTCAGAACTGCGCGAGCTCTGCGTAATGCGGAGTGCGGAAATCTCTGCAAAATCCGCGACTTCACTGCCCAGACTTATTATTTATGCAAATATGAGCAAACCATGTTTTTCTCTTCTTTTCCTGGCCATAGGAGAAAACTAAGGATAAGAATAATTTACCCAGTAAACCATCGTACAAAATGTATGGCTAGTATTTGATCACGATTTTGAAAGCAGAGTGGCAGTTGATCTCTGGTCCTGATGAATGCCCGTGAACTTTATATAGCCATTAAGGGGCTGAAACATGTTGGCCCATTGAGATAGGGTAATGTTACCCCCTTGCCTTGCACATTTTTAATTCTATCCAATGGGGCACCAGAATAAAATTGTATTTTGCCCACCGGGCGATAGTGCGATAGTTTTTAGAACACTAATAATTTTTCTTTTCTTACTTCTTTTTGCACTCTACCCCCCCCCCCCCCCCCCACACTCATCTATATTACCATTCTGCTCATCCAAAAACACCTCCCTTCCTACCAGGGTAGTTGGGAGTTGTAGCCCACACAAAGTAAACAGGGTTAAAACAAGCTGTGCGGGGCTCGTTTTAACCCTGTTTTGAAGGAAGGAACGGCCGAAGGAACATCCGTAACAGTGTTTTCTAATCTAGAGTAACACAGTTTGCTAAAAAAAGAAATACTTTTATGTGTACAATTCAAGCAGATGAGCACATTAAAATACACTCACTTCCTGCAGCGAAAGATCCCCATTTAGAGCGGCTACCATAAGTTACTTTTATGTATCATCAGTGCTTTATGTTTCTGCGATAGTATTTGACTACTGGTAATTATTTGTCTCATTTAAAAAAAAAATAATAATAATAAAGAATTAAGATACAAAACAAAAGAGAGAGGTTTTCGGATGGAGCCTATGCCAGCGTATATGATAATTCTGCACGCGCTGGTGGCTTTTGTAGGCTCATGAACAATTAAGAGTTTTATAAGATTTTTGTCCAATAAAGCACACCCCAAGGAGCCCAGGAGAGAAATGCGCACTATAAGTGCAGAGTTTTCCCAATATGTTAAACTAAAGGCACTTATTATATGGACAGAAAAACTAAACAGGCATTGGCATAGCCAATAGGTCTCGCCTTTGGGACCTTATAAGTGTTTAGCCATGCAACAGTTGATGTTGTTGCACCAAGGATATTGTGCTGGATAACCAAACACTTATAAGGTCCCAAAGGCAAAACCTATTGGCTATCCCAATGCTTTTTTTTATTGAAGGGTAGAGTGACTGCTTCACAAGATTGTCTGTGGTGATTGAAAAAGAAAATGTTCACGTTTCAAAAAGATACAAAACCTGATATTAGGTCACTAGGTAAAACAGTATCAGACAAAAAAGCTAAATCCGAAGAGTATGATGACCGCACTAGAGGCAAGGTTTCAGACATAAAAGTGTGAGTTTGGGTTAGAGTTTGCTTGGCAGGTTTGTTGGTCAAATCTGATTCACAGTTCTCTCTACCAGTGAAGGTGTTGAAGGTAAACAAAGGTGTAATAACCCATGATAGTAAATGCTGGTGTTGGACTTGGACCTTCTGCAGGGTCATCCCCAGACTTTTTGCCTTCACTCCTCCATTTTTGCTGGATTCGTTTTTTTTGGCCTTAGGACTCTGTGCACCTTACCACAGCCAACCAGTGCTAAAGTGCTTGTGCTCTCTCCTTAAAACATGGTAACATGACACACGATTTGGCATTGTCTCTCCTTGTCACGGTTCTGGAGAAAGGGTTGTGACCTGACTCTCTGAGGTGTTGGGCTGGGACCTGCCCCATTTGCCAAAATTGGTGCTTTTACATGTCATGGATGGGATTGGGGGTAATAGTTATAAACGCCATCTTATGTTGCTAGGGTTTACTCTGGCGAAGAGGGACATTGCTAGAGCATGGAAGGCACCAGCGCCACCCTCAGTGTCGGCTTGGAAGAAGGGACTGGACTTCTGTATGAGCTTGGAACTTCCTATTTTCACTGCAAGAGGGTGCCCGCAGAAGCATTATAAACTTTGGAAGCGATGGGCAGACTATTGGGGTTTCCTTTTGGAGCCGGCTGATGCAGCAGGGCCCCTCCATCCAGTTTCATATTACCCTGCTGGTGCAAGTTGTAGTTTCCTGCATTTATATTTATTGTAGCGTGCGGTTGTGGTGCAAAATGCACAGCTAGGCTGTATATGGGAGGCCGTTAGTGCAACCGGGGGGGAGGGGGTTGTTGGGTGTGGGTTTGCATATGGTTTATTTCATCTGTATTGCTTTCCATTTCTTCTTGATCTTATTATTGAAATGTCAAAGTCATGAAGCTTTATAATTATTGTGCAGATGTCTCTGGGTTACAGAGCCCTGCTTTATATGTGTCATTTGATGAATAAAATCTGTTTTTTTTTTTAAAAAACATGGTAACATTGGCTTATACCCAATTGGCATATATAATTTACTTATCAGTCCCTAGTAACATCGCACTACTTGTACCAATGGCCTGTAAATTAAATTATACTAGTTGGCCTACAGTACTGAGTGTGCCACCCACTTAAGTAGCACATTAAACATTTCAGGTCTGCAGTCTGTGTGTGAAGTTTTAAAACTGTCATGTTTACCAATTAAAATAAACCTATTGCTAGTCCCCAATCTTTCTTTTTAATACATACAAGTCACCCCTATGGTAGGCCATGAGCAAGCCAGAGGGCAGGATGCGATGTATTTAAAAATTAGGGCACGTACTTTTACGTTTTTCATGTCCTGGTAGTGAAAAACTCTTAAATCATTTTTCACTACTGTAAGACCTACCATTCCTATAGGATACAATTTGGAGATAACTTATTACATTTTATAAGTGTAATTTCCAATTGGGAATAGGTAATCAAATCATCTTTGATGACTATGGAATGACAATTTTAAATTGTAATTCTGAAAAGGCTACTTTAAGAAAGTTGTCATTTTCTTGCCTTAGCTATTTGGTGCCTGCAGCCTGTCTCTGGGTTACATGGCTGAGTGTGGGCGACAGTTGGGCTTTGTGTATTCCTCTTAAACAGCCACACACAATTGGGAGCTTAGGTGTTTCTGGAAGGGCGATCACCGGCAGGATGGGAGGGAGGAGCAGGGCACAGCACTTCAAATACATGCCTCTAGAAGTTTCTCCCCAATTCAAAGGCACAACTGTGTATAAATACTGGACTTCAGACACCAACTCTTCAGTACACTTCTGGACCTGTGGATACTCTGCCAGACAGGACTGCTGTGCTGCTACAAGGACTGCCACTCTGCTGGACTGCTGCGCTGAAATGCTGCCTGTTGCCCTCCTGACTGGGGAGGAAGCATTGGACCTGCAACTTCATCTTGAACCCAGGACACCAAAATGACTCCAAGGGCTAGTCTGCTGGCCTCCTGATCTGGGTTTTGGGGACATAAAAGGCTCCTCAACATCCTGCGCCAAACACTGGACCCAACTTCAATGATTTCCTGACCCCCAAGTGGAGGCTTTCAGGTCCTGGGCCCTTGGTGTGGCTCAAGGGTGCAGAAATCAAGCTTTTGGGCTCTTTGTGACCCAAATGAGCACATTGACATTGAGACCTTGTCACACGCAGTGCAAATCAGCACAAAGCTCTGTCAACCCAACTCTTTGCACTGCAGCATTGATCGGTCCCGGGGACTACCAACGTGAAGCTCCAGCAAAAGCTGGGCCGCGACGCCAGCTGGCTTCTTGTGCTTCGCCAACCACCTCCCAAGATGCTCTCCCTGCTCCTCGCAGCCCTCTTCAACATGAACGGAACTCTTGTCATAAACTTGAGAAGGTAAACTTCAGCGGGCCTAACCTGGTGACTGTAGTCGATCTACACTCCATCGCGGTCGGCCTTAAAGAGTGACTTTGACCCGGTTCAGCGCAACCAGATATCCCAAGTTGGCGCTTTGTGCTTTTTGGCACTATTTTCACTAAATTCTATAGAAATTCTTATGTCCTGGATTTTTGTCGTTTTGGTCTCGTTTCTCTATTAAATTTTGCTTTATTTTGTTTAGTTTGTTGTGGGATCTTTTTGTGTGGTGTTTTCACAGTTTTACTGCTTGAAGTGTAGCACAAATACTTCGCACATTGCCTCAAACTTAAGTTCGACTTCTCTGTGCCAAAATACCAAGAGGTTGAGTACAGATTAATTTTGAAGTTTGCTTGTGCCTTATGTTGAAAAGATAGACACTGGATAGATTTGAAGCTGTTTATTAAGTAATGTCAGCACACCAACAGACACTGCTCGTCAGTCCCCCAGTCTCCAACTGTCTCACTAGAGACAATACCATGGAGACTAGAACCCCAACACGAGCTGGAATTCAGAACATAACAAAGTAAGCTATTACAACACATCCCCTTTACTAATAATACAAAAGAATAGAAAGGAAGATTAAAAATGGAGAAGATAGAAAGGATAAACAGGAGAGGATAAAGGGAAAAAACACAGGAAAGACAAAAAGGAAAACAATTCTTATTTAACATCAGTTCATTTCATAATCCTTGAAACGTATTAGTGGGCGGCAAAACATGGAAGGGAAACTTTTTGTTTGAGAAGAATTGGGTTTTGACAAATTTGATCCTGGCAACATTGTATCAGTTCAAGGAGGGTACAGCGACTTGTCACCATTGAACTTCACAAGTCGCGACATGCTCCAGTTAACACCATTGTGCACTGTCACGACATATTTCTGGATGGAAGTAATGACAAAAGGACCCATAAACTCAGTGACACCCTTCTTTTGCCATCTGGGTTTCTTGACCATCACCCAATCAACTACACTCCATAATCTTTTCCTCACTGATTTTTTTAAATCATATCTCTCCTTATATCTCCTCTGATAAGATTTGATCCTAGCATCCACCTCCTACTTATCCAAAGAAATAGCATCTCTAAAATGCAACCACCCAGGATTCAACTTAGTGTGAGCTGGCCTCCCACGCAACAACTGGAATGGAGAACACCGCATAACATAATTAATTGTGGTGCGATGTGCCCACCAGGTGTCTCCTTCGGCGGCACTCTTGATTCCAAAGCTCTTTGAACACAAGCCATAACCACCCTGTTTATGCGTTCTGCAAGACCATTGGCCTGTGGCGCATAAAGGCTGTTCTAAGATGGGTTATGCCAAAATCTTTCAAGAAATTTTGCATATCTTGGGAAATAAATTGTTCACTGCTGTCAGTGATCAAGAACTCGGGAATACCTTCACAGGCAAATTCATCTTTGAGGAAGTCTAAAATCACTTTAGGGCTGCAGTTCTCACACACCTGTTGGAAACCCACTTTGAAGAGTAGTCAACTAAAAGAATAACAAATCTCTCAGAAGGCCCCAACAGCTCAAAAGGACCCATGAGATCTAAACCCAGCTTAGTCCAATGTTTATGTGGGACCTCCACTGGAAATAAAGGAGCAGAATTGGTGACCCGTGTCATTCGTGGCACATTGGTAACAGTCTTTGACTATCTCCTCAACTTGATGGTCCATTCCTGGCCACCAATACCTCTCATGAAGTCGGGTCTTAGTGAGACTCCTACCCAAGTGCCCCTCATGTGCAAGATTGACAAGTTTGGGTCTCAAATTACAAGGAGGTACTAATCTCTCACCACGCATTAACTCATTTTGCAGAAACGTTAGCTCATCTCTTATGGACCAGAAAGGTACAAATTCAGCATCAACACTCTTGCACCAGGCCACACCTTGATCACAAGTCAGCAACAACAGGCAGGAGTGCATCCTGAGACTTGGCCTCAGCCCACTCATTTTCTGTGATAGCAGGTTCTTTGACCCCACACATTTTCACAGGTTCAGCATCACAAAAGTCATCACAGTCCTCAATAGGTAACCTGGACAGGCAGTCTGCAGCCTTATTAGTAGAACCAGGAAGGTATTGCACCTGAAAATTGAACTCCTCCATACCCTCGCTCCATCGTTTCAATCTGGGAGTTAATCTCTTACTCTCTGTGCAAGAGAACACTTGCACTAAAGGACAATGGTCAGACATTACAACAAATGGTATTCCCCACAAATAAAATTTAAAATGCATAATGGCCTAAGCAATGGCAAGCGCCTCTCTTTCAATGCAGGAATGTTGTTGCTCAGCTTTCCTTAGTGCCTTGGATGCAAACGCAACTACTTTCTCAACCCTGGCATCCAATTGAGTGAGAACCATGCCCAGTCCAAACAGACTAGCATCAGTAGTGAGCATTGCTTTTATTCTTGTATCAAAATGACCAAGAGTAGGCATTTCACTAATGGCACGCTTAACAGAACAAAAAGCTACATTACAATCATTTGTCCAAACAAATTGGGTTCCCTTCTTGAGCAAAGTTCTAATGGGGTCCACAATAGTCGCAAAACCCTTGACAAACTTAGAGTAGAACTCAGCGAGCCCAAGAAAGGACCTCACTTGTTCCTTATCAGTGGGAGCTGGGGCATTAACAATGTTCTTGGCTAATTCTAATTTCGGTTGAATACCCTCCCTAGAGATCACATGACCTAAGTAAGTGACAGAAGACACAACAATTTTACATTTCTGTCTATTGACAGTAAGACCTTTTGTCCGACAGTTTCATGAGAACTTTCCTTAATATGGTGTCATGTTCACTGTCATGTTTACCATAAACCAGAATATCATCCTGTAAGAACAATATGTTGGACATATCACCAAAAACCATCTTCATGACACGCTGGAAGCATGGCACTGCCGAGGCTAATCCAAACGGCATACTGACAAAGCGAAAGGCTCCCAGCGGTGTCACGAAGGATGTAAGATGTTTGGAATCGTGGTGGAGCGGTACTTGGTGATACGCCGACGACAGATCTAGTACCCTGAAAATTTAGGCCCCATTGAGCATGGTAATGGACTCAGCGATGTTAGGGAGGGGCTGACAGTCCACCCATATCCACTTGTTCAAGCTTCTTAAGTCCACACACATTCTGATGTTCTTTCCACCATCCTTAGGGGCCAAAACCACTGGCGCCAACCATTCAGAGAACTCAATCTCCTCAATAACATTCAAACTCACCAGCCTATCCAGTGCAACCTTCAAAGGTCCTAACATCATATTTGGAACTTTCCCGACTTTATGTACACAAGGCATAGCATTTTTTTAAGGATAATGCGATGTTCAAAATCTTTCAATAGACCAAGCTTGTCAGTAAATACTTGAGGGAATTCATCAAAGAACGTGTTGGTGTCAGAACCATCGTTTATCCCCATAACTTCCGTGCATTACGGTTAAGAATTATTCCCAAATCTTTTTGGTGTCTCCAACCTAGGAGATTATCTCCCCGTTTGGCTACATAGATTTTGCCAATGGTTTCTCTACCCTTGAAATGTATCTTCATGACAGTGTAACCAAAAACATCAATATGCGCTCCACCATAATTTACAGGGTTAATGTCAGGAGGAAGGAGTTGAATATCAGGAAATATCTTATTCCACAATTCATTGCCCACCATCGTGAAGGGAGAACCAGAATCTGCTAAGACTAGAAATAATTTCCCACCAATCTCAACCTCACACTCGGGCATGTTTATGGAGTCGGCATCAGCTACTCTATCACTCCTCACATTCCACAATACCATTTTGGGATTATCTTTTACAGGGTTTTACTGTGCGCACTTTCCCACCAGACTTACAAACTCTGGTGTAATGGCCCTTAATCCCACACCTATGACAAGTGGAATTCCTAGCATAACAATTGGGATTATTGGAAGTGTGATTGAGACTCCCACAACAATAATATTTGATCTTAGATGTGTCAATATGTGTTTTCACCCTAGATGTTTGAACAACTTTACAAACATTGTCAATAGGGTCTGGCGTAACTTCTTTGAGCTGTTCTTTGTGAATACTAGTAGGAGTTGGAACATCTTGCAGTACAGGTTTTTGAGCTTCCATTTCCTTGACCCAACCAGAGGTGTTTTCCACACCCTCCACAAGAGTAATAGCTTCCTTAAGCGAGGGGTTTCTTGACAGAAGCTTCTCCTGTCCCCTGGAGCTATTAGTACATCTGACCAACTAGTCACAAATTAAAGAGTCAGTCAAATCACCAAATTCGCAAGTGTGGGCAAGAGTTCTTAAGGAAGCAATGTAATTCCCAAATTTTTCGTTAGGTACTTGGACTCTCATGAAGAATTTATGATGTTCAAGTACGACATTAATTTGTGGACTAAAATAAGTTTCAAGCATTTTCATAGACATTTCAAAGACATCTCTGGGTTCACCATCACATTCACCGCTAGGTGCTTCATCAATGCTTTCATAAATATTGCGTCCCTCAATTACCAGGTTGTGAAGTAAAATAGCTTGTTTCCTGTTAGACGGACCGGGAGGGTCGGCCGAGGACAATGGGAGAGGTCTCCGGGGAGAGCCGTCTCCAGCGGTCGTACAGATAAATAACTCCCCCCCCCACAGACAGGCACCACACAAGGAGAAGATTCAGCGTTCTTTATAGGCAATTTCTTACGGTACGATGAAATGGTACAAGGAGGTCTGGACTCAGGGGTCCCCTCGATTCAAGTCTCTCAAGGTGGGGAAAGGGGGTAGCGGGACAGTCTGGTTACCAGTCTGGTAGTTGAGATGGTATGGTGGATAGCTCACAATCCTCGAGCTCGGTGTTCTAGCTGGGACGGGCCGCGGCAGCGCCAGCAGGTCCCGGTGAAGATGGTCGATACACGGTCCGCGGCAGCGCCAGCAGGTCCCGGTGAAGATGGTCGTTACACGGTCCGCGGCAGCGCCAGCAGGTCCCGGTGAAGATGGTCGTTACAACGGGCCGCGGCAGCGCCAGCAGGTCCCGACGAGGATGGATGTTGCAGAAGGCCGCGGCAGCGCCAGCAGGCAGGACGATAGTTCCCAAGGTAGGGCTACGGCAGCGCCAGTAGTCCGTCAAGGCTGAGTTCTCTCGGTGTCTCTCGACTCCAGGATACAACTGTCGTCCTGCTCCGGAGCTGCGCTAGTTATAGGTCTGGCGCCCTTTGATGTCCGGACCCTCGCACTTGGAGGTCGGAGGGCCCGGGATGAAAGTGTCCAGACACCCAGCAGGGGGTGGAGCCAGTGCCTGGGGGAGCTGGAGGCGATCGGCACCTGGCGGGGGAGAGCCCTTGACGCTTCGTTCTCCCATTGACCTGCCAAGTGGTCCGCTCACCTCCTGGGTGGATGGTGGTGCCGGGATGTCGGGGCCGGCCAGGCCCAGGGCTAGGGTCGGGTGGAGGCCACGCGGCCTCGTGGTGCAGGGCCCAAGATGGCGGCTTGATCCGGCCGGGGGAGCCGGTGGTGGCTCGGTCCCGTGACACATGGAAGTCCGGGGGCAGGAGTTCCGTCGGGGGACGGGGTGAGGGTGATTCTTGTGGGTCACGCCTGGCGGGCCGGGGCTTGGGCCCTGTCGTGCGGGGAGGGAGCGAGCCCTTCGTGTGGCCTGTCCAACATGCGTCCCCCCCAGCTGAAGGCGGGGAGAGTCACCCATCTTCCTGGGGACTCTCTTCGTCGAGGCGGAAAAAGCGTGACAGGCCATCTGCGTTGGCGTGGTCTTGGCCCGGTCGATGTTCCACGGTGAAGTCCATTCCCTGCAGGGAGATGGACCAGCGCAATAGTTTTGGGTTCTCCCCCCGCATCTGCATCAGCCACTGCAGGGGTCGGTGGTCGGTTTGTACCCGGAAGTGGGTACCGAAGAGATAGGGCCGGAGCTTTTTGAGGGCCCACACCACTGCGAAGGACTCCCTCTCGATTGTGCTCCAGCGCTGTTCTCGGGCCAGGAGACGTCTGCTGATGAAGGCCACCGGCTGGTCATGACCCTCGGGGTTTAGTTGGGAAAGAACCGCTCCGATGCCGTGGTCGGAGGCGTCTGTCTGTACAATGAATTCCCGACTGTAATCGGGGGCCTGGAGCACAGGGGCGGTGCACAGCTCTTCGAAGGCCGCTTGACAGTCGGGGGTCCAGTTAATCCGCTTCGGCTGGTTTTTGGACGTGAGACCCGTGAGGGGCCCCACAATGCTGCCGTAGTCCCTCACGAACCGCCGGTAGTAGCCGGTGAGCCCCAAGAAGGCTCGGACCTCGGTCTGGGTGACGGGGGGCTGCCAGGACTGGATGGCAGCAATTTTAAGTTGCAGCGGGGCCACCAGCCCGCTTCCCACCTGGTGCCCGAGGTAGGTCACGGACCCTTGACCAATTTGGCATTTGCCGGCCTTAATCGTGAGGCCGGCCCGCTGGAGGGCCTGCAGGACCTCTTGGAGGTGGAGGAGGTAGTCGGACCAGTGGCGGCTGTACACAGCGATATCGTCCAGGTAGGCGGCGCTGAACTCTTCGAGCCCCGCCAAGACCTGGTTCACTAGACGCTGAAAAGTAGCGGGGGCATTCTTCATGCCGAAGGGCATGACCTTGAAGTGGTAGTGGCCATCGGGGGTAGAGAAGGCGGACCGTTCCTGAGCCTGGGGTGTGAGACCAATCTGCCAGTAGCCCGCTGTTAGGTCGAAGATGCTGAGGTAGCGGGCGGCCCCCAGCCGGTCGATCAACTCATCCGCTCGGGGGATGGGATGAGCGTCGGTCCGGGTGACAGCGTTCAAGCCCCGGTAGTCGACGCAGAATCTCAGTTCAGGTGTGGTGCCGGGGGCAGCGGCTTTGGGGACCAGTACAACCGGGCTGGCCCAGGGGCTGTCCGAGGGCTCGATGACCCCGATCGTGAGCATTTTGGCCACTTCCTCTTGGATGCAGGCCCGTACCCGATCTGGCACGCGGTAGGCCCGGTGTCGGATAGGGGGATTGTCCCCGGTGTCCACGTCGTGCAAGCACCAAGGGGTGATCCCGGGGGTGAGGGAGAACAGTGTAGCGAACCGCAGCAGGAGGTCCCGGCAGCCCTGGCGTTGCTCTGGGGTGAGGGCATCGGAGAGCCGGACCCCGTCCACGGAACCGTCGTTCTCCTGAGTCTTCAGGAGATCCGGGAGGGGTTCGGAGTCTTCTTCCGCCCCACTGTCCGTAGCCATCAGGAGGCTGAGTTCTGAGCGCACAAAGTGTGGTTTGAGTCTGTTGGTGTGGAGGACCCGGAGGGGGTTCCGGGGGGTCCCCATGTCGATGAGGTAAGTGACGGGGCTTTTGCGCTCGACCACTTTGAAGGGCCCCGTCCACTTATCTTGTAAGGCACATGGTTCGGTGGGGGACATCACCCACACTTGTTGACCAGGTTCGAACTCGACGGAGGAGGCATTGTGATCGTACCATTTTTTCATGTCCTCCTGACTGGCCTCGAGGTTCGCCTTGGCCATCTCCCTGAAGCGCCGGATCTGATTGCGTAGGGCCAGGAGGTACTTGAAGACGTCTGGAGGGGTCTTTAGGGGGGCCATCTCCCAACCTTCCTTGACCAGGCTGAGGGGCCCTCGCACAGGGTGCCCGTACAGGAGTTCGAAAGGGCTGAAGCCGAGGGACTTCTGGGGAACTTCTCGATAGGCGAAGAGGAGGCACGGGAGTAGTACATCCCACTGGCGACGGAGGGGCTCTTCCAATCCCCCAATCATCCCCTTGAGGGTGCGGTTGAATCGCTCCACTAGTCCGTTCCCTTGGGGGTGATAGGGGGTCGTGAATCGGTAGGTGACCCCGCACTGTTGCCAGAGGGACTTCATATATTTTGAGATAAAGTTCGTGCCTCGGTCGCTGACGACTTCTCGGGGGAAGCCCACCCGGGAGAAGATCCCCATTAGGGCCCGGCCAACCACCGGAGCTGTTACAGTTCGTAGGGGCACCGCCTCGGGGTAGCGGGTGGCGTGGTCCACCAGTACCAGGATGAACCTATGTCCTTGTGCCATGCGGGGGTCCAGGGGCCCCACAATGTCTATTCCTACCCTCTCGAACGGGGTGGTGACCACTGGGAAGGGTTGCAGAGGGGCTTTCAGCTTACGGCCGCTCTTCCCACTGGCCTGGCACGTGGGGCAGGACCGGCAGTGGTTAAGGACGTCGTTCCGCATCTTCGGCCAGAAAAAGTGAGTCACTAGGCGACTGTAGGTTTTGTCCTGGCCCAGGTGTCCAGCCAGGGGGACATCGTGGGCCAGAGTTAGTAGGAAGTCTCTGAAGCGGAGAGGTACCACCAGCACTCGACTGGCCCCTAGCTCTGCGATTCTTTGTTCGCTGTATAGCAGGTCGTTATCCCAATAGACCCAATGAGTTCCGGTGGGGTCCCCTGCGCTCTGGGCGCTGGCTTGCCGGCGGAGTCCCTCGAGGGAGGGGCAGGTCTTTTGCTCCTGGCGGAACTGTTCTTGGGTGGGCCCCCCTTCTTGACGCCACTGAGCCAGGCCGGGAAGGTCCGGGGGTTGCGCGACCCCTTCGGCCGTTGGTTCTGGGGGGTTGGCCTCGTCGTTGTCCTCTACTGGGGCGACCGGGGGCGGAGGTGCTGGCCATTCTGGGTCTTCTGATCGGGGGACGGCACGGGCGGCCATGGACCGGGTGGTTACGCAGGCCCAGTCCGGGAGGCCCAGCATCCCCAGGTGCTCTCTTCTTTCGACGGTGGCCCACGGGGAACTCTCAAGGTCATTCCCCAGGAGGCAGTCCACGGGGGCATCATCCCGGACCGTCACCTTCAACAGGCCGGAGACCCCTCCCCATTCGAAGGGGACGCAGGCCATTTGACACAGACTTTCGGAATTGTCGGCTGAGCGGACGGGGCAGAGAATGTTCGGAATGATCTACTCGGGCTTCACCAGGTGACAGCGGACGGCCGTCACACTGGCGCCTGTGTCACGTAAGGCCTCGGCCCGACGTCCATTAATGGTCACCCACTGGCCATATTTCCGGGTGTTGGCGGGTAGGGGAGCCCGCGGGACCATGTCTTTTCCCCCTAGGCACGCTAGAACCATGGCGGCCGGTTCCCACTCCTGCTGGGCCGGCTCATATTCTTCCTGTTCCTCTGATAGTCGTTCTCCCCCCAGGGCGGCGGCAGCTACCTGGCGGGGCTTTGGTGTTTGGTTCTGCGGGCAGCTCGGGTCATTGGCGTAGTGGCCGACTCGCTGGCATCGGTGGCACGTGACGTTGGCTCGGAACCCCGGGCGCATCGGGGGGTTGCCCCGGCCGGCCGGGGGCGTGGTGCTGGCCACAGGTGTTGCCGGGATGGTGTCTCTCCCTCGCCCCTGGCCTCCTCCTCCTCCCCGGGACGGTTCTGGCCTTGGTTGTTTCGGTTTTGCTCGTGTGGTCCTCTCCGGCCCACTCGGGTGCTTTCCCATCGGTCAGCTTCGGCGGCGAGTTGCCGGGGGTCAGTCAATTTACTGTCGAGGAGGTGCTGCCTGAGCTCGACGAAACAGTTGTTCGACAGGTGCTCCCATACCATAAGGTTAAAGAGTTGCTCGTAGGTCGTTACATGGCTCCCCTTGATCCAACCCTCGAAGGCTCGGCTGAAATAGTTGACGTACTCCACCCAAGTTGTACCCGGGATCCGGGTGCAGTCTCGGAACCTCTGGCGGTACATCTCGGGCGTGAGGCCGTAGCGGGTGAGGAGGGCAGCCTTCATGTGGTCGTAGGACGACATCTGGTGATCTGGTAGCTGCAATAGGGCATCGCGGCCTTCGTTGACGAACCTCCCCCATAGTCCGCCTCCCCAATCACTCCGGTCGATCCGGTGGGAGGTCATGGCGATCTCGTAGGCTTTGAACCACTGTTGTATGTCGTCCTCTCGGACATATTCTCGGACAACATCCTTGGGGATGTGGACTTTTTTCTCGGTTGCTCCCGGGGGGTGCGGTCGCTCAGGCACCCCCGGTTCTTTATTCTGTTTCCGAAGTTCTATTTCCGCCAGTTTGCGCTCGTGTTCGAGTGTTATTCTTTTTTCCTCGAGCTCTCTCTGTCTCTGTTTTTCTTCTCGTTCTTCTCGGAGCCGCAGATGTTCTAGATTTAGTTTCTGCTCGGCTAACTTTAGTTCACCGTCCATCTTGAGTCGTGCCATTTCCAACTCATGTAATCTGGTTCTTTCTCTTTCTTGGATCTCCTCCTGCGAGAGGCCCGTTCCCCGCTCCTCGGGAGCCGTGGCGTTCCCCTCTGGTGCGACACTGTTTTGGTCGGGTGATCCGGCGACCCCAGTTTCTGCCCACGACTCAAGGGCGCGCTTCAAATCGTCTTTGGTACTCAGGCCGGTGGTAGCAATGCCTAGTTCCATGCAGAATTGTTTAAGTTCGCGGTGGCTATATTCTTCCAACTTATCCATTTGGAACTTTTCAGTGGAACCGCTATCTTTGGCTGACATCGTGGTTTTGTCGTGGGGTGAGCTACTCTCTGTACGATTACGCGTTGATTCGGATCGCGCCGCTGGCCACCAATGTTAGACGGACCGGGAGGGTCGGCCGAGGACAATGGGAGAGGTCTCCGGGGAGAGCCGTCTCCAGCGGTCGTACAGATAAATAACTTCCCCCCCCACAGACAGGCACCACACAAGGAGAAGATTCAGCGTTCTTTATAGGCAATTTCTTACGGTACGATGAAATGGTACAAGGAGGTCTGGACTCAGGGGTCCCCTCGATTCAAGTCTCTCAAGGTGGGGAAAGGGGGTAGCGGGACAGTCTGGTTACCAGTCTGGTAGTTGAGATGGTATGGTGGATAGCTCACAATCCTCGAGCTCGGTGTTCTAGCTGGGACGGGCCGCGGCAGCGCCAGCAGGTCCTGGTGAAGATGGTCGATACACGGTCCGCGGCAGCGCCAGCAGGTCCCGGTGAAGATGGTCGTTACACGGTCCGCGGCAGCGCCAGCAGGTCCCGGTGAAGATGGTCGTTACAACGGGCCGCGGCAGCGCCAGCAGGTCCCGACGAGGATGGATGTTGCAGAAGGCCGCGGCAGCGCCAGCAGGCAGGACGATAGTTCCCAAGGTAGGGCTACGGCAGCGCCAGTAGTCCGTCAAGGCTGAGTTCTCTCGGTGTCTCTCGACTCCAGGATACAACTGTCGTCCTGCTCCGGAGCTGCGCTAGTTATAGGTCTGGCGCCCTTTGCTGTCCGGACCCTCGCACTTGGAGGTCGGAGGGCCCGGGATGAAAGTGTCCAGACACCCAGCAGGGGGTGGAGCCAGTGCCTGGGGGAGCTGGAGGCGATCGGCACCTGGCGGGGGAGAGCCCTTGACGCTTCGTTCTCCCATTGACCTGCCAAGTGGTCCGCTCACCTCCTGGGTGGATGGTGGTGCCGGGATGTCGGGGCCGGCCAGGCCCAGGGCTAGGGTCGGGTGGAGGCCACGCGGCCTCGTGGTGCAGGGCCCAAGATGGCGGCTTGATCCGGCCGGGGGAGCCGGTGGTGGCTCGGTCCCGTGACACATGGAAGTCCGGGGGCAGGAGTTCCGTCGGGGGACGGGGTGAGGGTGATTCTTGTGGGTCACGCCTGGCGGGCCGGGGCTTGGGCCCTGTCGTGCGGGGAGGGAGCGAGCCCTTCGTGTGGCCTGTCCAACATTTCCTATAAGCTGAGAATGTTTCACCGCCTATAGCCACAAGGTAAGAATCAAACAACTTCCTCCATCTTTTCCAGGGAAGTAGAGGCTCACCCTTCTCGCAAAGAAATGCTGGGGGTTGACTCATGGAGGTTGAAGACATGCTGGCAGAGTAATTCAGTTAAATTAAAAAAATAAGAACAAAACAAGAAATACCTCGAAATATGTAGAGTTGTGCCCAAATTTGTAGGAGATCCAAGAAAATTCAATTGCGTGAAAATGCGATGAAGACGGGGCATTTGTTTCCTCACGCGTACATCTGTTACCAAGGAAATATCAAACAAAGGAAACAAAAGATGGCGGCTTGCGCGTAGCGCGATGACATGGTTGCAGCGTGAAAATGCTGATGACAAAGCGCAAGGATGACGCTTGAGAACGCTGATGATGCGGGCCGCTGCGTGAGCTCCAGCGCAACCACCAGCGTGAGTCAAGAAGGGGCCATTACAGCGCAACAAGTACAGAAAACTAAGGTACAACTTCACCAATTCGTGATAATCATGCAGTCAGCTCAGGAGTCACCAGTAGTATAGATCTGTGCAGTCAGGTCAGGCATCAGCGGGTGTTGAGATAAAGTTGTGGCAAAGAGGTTCAGCCGAAATCCGTCAGCAGAAGTCTGTGGTTTCACAGGGGAGTTGGTGGTGAGCGCTTGTCCCTCACAAGCATTGCTCGTCACCAGTGTTGAAAAGATAGACAGTGGATAGATTTGAAGCTGTTTATTAAGTAATGTCAGCACCACCAACAGGCACTGCCAGCTCGTCGGTCCCCCAGTCTCCAACTGTCTCATTAGAGACATTACCATGGAGACTAGAACCCCAACACGAGCTGGAATTCAGAACATAACAAAGTAAGCTATTACAACACCTTACCCTGACAAGGATTGCGGTTGCCACTTGACATGGGCTCACACCTCAGTCAACCATTAACTTAATTTTGCAGAGCCGGGATTTCAGGAGTGCGTAAAAGTGCCATGACATTTCATTTTTAAGGTAAGCATCTTTTTCCAAGCATGGTAAAGGTGTTCCTCCTGAAGAGAGCAGCTTTATGAGTCCAAGATAGGTAAGGATAGTCAGCATTAAACTGTGAGTAGAAGGTCCTTGTTTTACTGTCTGGTTGCTTGTGGAGAGAAGGAACTACCCTCTTCTGCTGAACACACACCATCTCAGAAAGTACCTGGTTATGAATTTCTCGGCGATGTGTCTGACTGCATAACATCCAAAGTAAATAATTACGTCATACTCATAAAACCCTCAAGGAGATTTTTGCAAAATATAATATCTAGTTTGTCTGGCTATATTGCTAACTATTGAAAAAGAATGATGTTTTGCATATATTGATATATCATACTGGTTTTCCCCTTTCCTCCCTCACTCCACGCACCTCCATTAGCTTATAACCCTTCCAACATCCCATTCCTTCCGTCAAGGTTCTATTGTAACAGTTAGAGGCTAACAGTTACTGGATGTCAGATTTGAATAATGCTGTCCTCTGACCTTACTGAATAAACGTTTTTACTGGTCCTTACCTGGTATATTTCATCGCTTTATATCTAATAGGCACAGTTTCAGTAATTAAACAGGCATTTGCAATGCAATAGCTCTCACATTTATAAGAGTTTGAGCTATTGGCATTGTAAAATTACAATGCCTTTTATTTATGTTTTGGTTTTAAAACAAATAAAAGGCATTGTCATTTACAATGTCAGTAGCATAAACTCGCATAAAAGCAGTGTGTGGAGTGCAGCAGTGTGCGGCGTGCAGCAGTGTGCGGTGTGAAGCAGTGTGCGGCGTGCAGCAGTGTGTGGCATGCAGCAGTGTGAGGCGTGCAGCAGTGTGCGGCGTGCAGCAGTGTGTGGCGTGCAGCAGTGTGTGGCATGCAGCAGTGCGTGGCGTGCAGCGGTGTTTCGTGTAGCAGTGTGAGGCATGCAGCACTGTGTGGCGTGCAGCGGCGTGCAGTGTGCGTCATGCAGCAGTGTGCGGTGTGCAGCAGTGTGCTGCATGCAGCAGTGTCGTGCAGCATGCAGCAGTGAGTAATGCAGCAGTGTGCAGCATGCAGCAGTGTGCGGCGTGCAGCTGTGTGTGCCGTGCAGCAGTGTGTGCCGTGCAGCAGTGTTTCGTGTAGCATTGTGCAGCGTGCAGCAGTGTGTGGTGTGCAGCCGTGTGTGGCGTGCAGCAGTGTGTGGCATGCAGCAGTGTGCGGCGTGCAGCAGTGTGCGGTGTGCAGCAGTGTGCTGCGTGCAGCGGTGTGCGGCGTGCAGCAGTGTGCTGCGTGCAGCAGTGTGCGGTGTGCAGCAGTGTGTGGCATGCAGCAGTGTGTGGCGTGCAGCGGCATGCAACAGTGTGTGGCGTGCAGCAGTGTGCGGCGTGCAGCAGTGTGCGGCGTGCATCAGTGTGTAATGCAGCAGTGTGTAATGCAGCAGTGTGCGCAGCAGTGTGTGGCGTGTGGTAGTGTGCGGTGTGCAGCAGTGTGTGGCGTGCAGCAGTGTGCGGCGTGCAGCAGTGTGTGGCGTGTAGCAGTGTGAGGCATCCAGCACTGTGGCGTGCAGCGGCGTGCAGCAGTGTGCGGCGTGCAGCAGTGTGCGGCGTGCAGCAGTCTGCTGCGTGCAGCAGTGTCTTGCAGCATGCAGCAGTGAGTAATGCAGCAGTGTGCAGCAGTGTGTGGCGTGCAGCAGTGTGCGGCGTGCAGCAGTGTGTGGCGTGCAGCAGTGTTTCGTGTAGCATTGTGCTGCGTGCAACAGTGTGTGGCGTGCAGCAGTGTGTGGCGTGCAGCAGTGTGCGGCGTACAGCAGTGTGCGGCGTGCAGCAGTGTGCTGCGTGCAGCAGTGTGTGGCGTGCAGCAGTTTGTGGCATGCAGCAGTGTGTGGCGTGCAGCGGCATGCAGCAGTGTGTGGCGTGCAGCAGTGTGTGGCGTGCAGCAGTGTGCGGCGTGCAGCAGTGTGAGGCGTGCAGCAGTGTGAGGCTTGCAGCAGTGTGAGGCGTGCAGCAGTGTGTGGCGTTCAGCAGTGTGTGGCGTGCAGCAGTGTGTGGCATGCAGCAGTGTGAGGCGTGCAGCAGTGTGAGACGTGCATAAGTGTTTCGTGTAGCAGTGTGAGGCGTGCAGCAGTGTGCGGCATGCAGCAGTGTGTAATGCAGCAGTGTGTAATGCAGCAGTGTGTGCAGCAGTGTGTCGCGTGCGGTAGTGTGCGGCGTGCAGCAGTGTGAGGCGTGCAGCAGTGTGAGGCATGCAGCAGTGTGCGGCGTGCAGCAAGGTGTGGTGGGCAGCGGTGTGTGGCGTGCAGCAGTGAGCACCGTGCAGCAGTGTGTGGCATGCAGCAGTGTTTCGTGTAGCAGTGTGAGGCATGCAGCACTGTGTGGCGTGCAGCGGCATGCAGCAGTGTGCGGCATGCAGCAGTGTACGGCGTGCAGCAGTGTACGGCGTGCAGCAGTGTGCTGCGTGCAGCAGTGTTGTGCAGCATGCAGCAGTAAGTAATGCAGCAGTGTGCAGCAGTGTGTGGCATGCAGCAGTGTGCAGCGTGCAGCAATGTGTGCCGTGCAGCAGTGTGTGGCGTGCAGCAGTGTTTCGTGTAGCATTGTGCGGTGTGTAGCAGTGTGCGGCGTGCAGCAGTGTGCGGCATGCAGCAGTGTGCGGCGTGCAGCAGTGTGTGGCGTGCAGCAGTGTGCGGCATGCAGCAGTGTGCGGCATGCAGCAGTGTGTGCCATGCAGCAGTGTGTGGCATGCAGCAGTGTTTTGTGTAGCATTGTGCGGCGTGCAGCAGTGTGCGGCGTGCAGCAGTGTGCGGCATGCAGCAGTGTGTGGCGTGCAGCAGTGTGTGGCATGCAGCGGCATGTAGCAGTGTGTGGCGCGCAGCAGTGTGTGGTGTGTAGCAGTGTGCGGCGTGCAGCAGTGTGCGGCATGCAGCAGTGTGAGGCGTGCAGCAGTGTGAGGCGTGCAGCAGTGTGCGGCGTGCAGCAGTGTGCGGCGTGCAGCAGTGTGCAGCGTGCAGCAGTGTGAAGCGTGCAGCAGTGTGAAGCGTGCAGCATTGTTTCGTGTAGCAGTGTGAGGCGTGCAGCAGTGTGTGGCGTGCAGCAGTGTGAGGCGTGCAGCAGTGTGAGGCATGCAGCAGTGTTTCGTGTAGCAGTGTGAGGCGTGCAGCAGTGTGAGGCATGCAGCAGTGTGCGGCGTGCAGCAGTGTGTAATGCAGCAGTGTGTAATGCAGCAGTGTGCGCAGCAGTGTGTGGCATGCGGTAGTGTGCGGCATGCAGCAGTGTGCGGCGTGCAGCAGTGTGTGGCGTGCAGCAGTGTGAGGCATGCAGCACTGTGTGGCATGCAGCGGCGTGCAGCAGTGTGCTGCGTGCAGCAGTGTGCTGCTTGCAGCATGCAGCAGTGAGTAACGCAGCAGTGTGCTGCAGTGTGTGGTGTGTGGCGTGCAGCAGTTTGCGGCGTGCAGCAGGGTGTGGCGTGCAGCAGTGTTTCGTGTAGCATTGTGCGGCGTGCAGCAGTGTGCGGCGTGCAGCAGTGTGTGGCGTGCAGCAGTGTGTGGCGTGCAGCGGTGTGTGGCGTGCAGCAGTGTGTGGCGTGCAGCAGTGTTTTGTGTAGCATTGTGCGGCGTGCAGCAGTGTGCGGCGTGCAGCAGTGTGCTGCGTGCAGCAGTGTGTGGCATGCAGTAGTGTGTGGTGTGCAGCAGTGTGTGGCATGCAGCAGCATGCAGCAGTGTGTGGCGTGCAGCAGTGTGTGGTGTGCAGCAGTGTGTGGCATGCAGCAGTGTGAGGCGTGCAGCAGTGTGAGGCAGCAGTGTGAAGCATGCAGCAGTGTTTCGTGTAGCAGTGTGAGGCATGCAGCAGTGTGCGGCGTGCAGCATTGTGTAATGCAGCAGTGTGTAATGCAGCAGTGTGAACAGCAGTGTGTAGCGTGCGGTAGTGTGCGGCGTGCAGCAGTGTGCGGCGTGCAGCAGTGTGCGGCGTGCAGCAGTGTGTGGCGTGGTTTGTAAACAACAAGAAAAGCGGACATCAAAGGAAGGGTGGGAGGGAACGAGCATATGGGGTGTGAGTTCTTGCGAAAGCAGTCTGCTGCTTTCAAGTCCGATGCCAGATGCCAGCTTCGCGCTTGAATGCCTCACATGCACTAGCCATAAACCGCATTCCTAAGGTCTTGTGCCCTTTACTAAATCTCTCTGAATGCGTGAGGCGGCGCACGCGCAGGAAGTAGCTGGTGGCAAATGGAATGTGCGTGGTTGTGCGCGTGACCGCCACCCGATCCGCCTGGGAAGCCTTTGGGAGCATTTTCGGAAGCCCCTACATAAGTCTCGCCTGGCGATCGCTTACGCGATAGCCAGGCGAGACCTAAAAACATAGTCCGCGCTAATCCCCCAAAAAATCAGTTCGATCATTTTGGCGCCACAGTGAAGAAGTAGTCAAAGTCAAAGTAAGCTTTATTCGATTATTAAAATACAATCATAAAAGCACAAGACAACAAATATAAAACTTACTATACAAAATAAGCCAAATGCAATATAAAGGGATCAAGTGTACAAAATTTATAAAATCTAATAATCAGCCATCCAATCAAGAAAGTTAAAAAACCATACTTTTTCTGGCAGCAATAGATTTGAGGATAAACGTGGCAGTAAAAAAGCATATGTCTATCTCATTTAAAGAAAACAGCAGGTTCAGGGCAGATTTCACAGTACGAGACCCGTGTTTCTTAAAAAGTGGTTTCAGATAGGCAATACGCAAATGCACATACAAATCACATGTAAGGAGAAAATGTGTAACACTCTGTTTAGTGACTCCATCACATGGACAAAGGACAGTAGGGTATTTCCTCATTGATGGAAAAGACACCAAATGGTGAACAATACCTAATCTCAATCGGGTCAATACGAACCGATGTGAAGATCTAGTAACTTGAGAAAGGTACGGTTGAAACCAGAGGCGCAACTAGAGCCAAATTTCGGGGGGGGGGGCTGAGCAAAAATTTCGGGGGGGGGCTGAACTTTAAGCAATAGGCAGAGTGGAGCTGCAGTGGCTCTTAGAAGGGGTGAAACAACAGCGAGGCCTCATTAACATGCAAATGGTCTTTTAAAGACCTGTGAAGTGCTCGGGTGCGGCTGCTTTTTTTGCCCGGGAAGGTGTCTTACCCCGGGCTGCCACACACGAGGGAGGGGGGGGGGGGGCTGAAGCCCTTTGAGTCCAATGGGTGTTGCGCGCCTGGTTGAAACCCTACAGTAAGCTCCTGTGAGTAATGAAAAGCCACGGTTGCCAGTTGCATATTCTTTGAATGGCGGCTTTGGGCTTTTTCCCTTAAAAAAGTTTGTTTAAAATCAGACTTGGGCAGATCTGATGCATAATTTGGGTTTTCTAGGATATTCACCTTATAGAAATCCTTGAAAGCAGTAACCACATATTTTAACCATGGGATTTGCAAATATTTATCTAAACAGAGACAGTCCTTAATAATGCTTCTGTTAAATCCAGTCTCTTCCTTCATCCAAATCGACCTCCATAACATTAGTGGTTTCAACTCTATCAAGTCGGACAAGTGAAGAAGTATTAACACTTAAAGAAAAGTGGTAAAATAAATCATTACATTTGATAATATCCCGTTCCCTCCCTGCAAACAGATTATCACGTAGCGAGTGATCCAAGTTTTCCCAGGTGGGATCACTCAAACCCAGCAGTAAGAACGGTAGCACTGGGCGAGCCTGGGCACAGCCCTGGAATGTGAGCTATGAGCAGACGCCGGCATCCCAGCTACATGTTTCTGTGAGTTAGAATAAGGGGCGTTCCCATGGCCACGCGCTCAGCAGTGAAGCCAAGGCATAAGTGGCTGCCGGGCTGATCCCTGCAGGGGGCGGAGGAGCAGTAAACACGCGCGACGCCAGAATCCTAGTCTGGTCATCTGGGAACCGACCAGAGATTGACCCACCTGCACAAGCTCTCCAAAGTGACCAACAAAAGTGGGCGTGGCAGGCTAATGAAACCAAGTGGGCGTGTCGTGCTCGGGGAACAAGGTGGATATGGTTCGCTAGGGGCAGGAAGTGGGCGGGGCTCCGCGCAGGTGAGTCAGGTACGAGTCGCGCGCTCTGTAAACAGAGTGGAGCACGAGAGGAGGGCCCGGTGAGGGCACAGAGGGAAGAGCTCGCCTATGAAGCACATGTAAATCTCACGATTTTTGAAGTTACGGCAGTAGAACCGAGGACGAGCTGTTGTTCCACTGACTTGCTTGCAGCGTTCTTTTAATACGGGTGGTTTGAGGGGAGGCAGGGTTGCCGTTGTCAGCGCGTGGCAAGCACAGCACCAGTCGTACTGCCCCATGGGAGGAGCTGACGGGCGGAGGCAGTGCGGCTGGAAAACTACGGGCTTCAGGGCACCGACTACTTCTGATCCGTACTATGTGTTGGCTCCGTAAGGAGTTTTCTACCGCTGGAGTGCTGCTAGCCTTCTTCCGCAAGCCTGAAGGGAACTGTATGCACTGCTGTGCTGCTGCTGAATGCTTCTGGTCCAAGGAATATTCTGTTGCCTACTGTTGGTTTTCCAAGGGGTGTTTCTCATCGGAGAGCGGGATCGACAAGGAATGTTCAGCAACCGTAAACTCCTGGGAAGTTCCGTCTCCTGGGGTCTCCATTTCAAGGAGTTGCCCTGACACCAAGTTCTGCTTCCTGATGGAATTGCTTGGATCGGGGTCTCCAGGGCATGTTGTGCTGTGGAGCGAGTCTTCTGTAGGGAATGTCCTGTCGTGTCATCTGCTCTCACAAGAACACCAATGGTTTGAAGTCACTCATTCTCTCTTTCTGTTGCAGTTTTTTCTTTAGAAGACGAGTGTAAACGTACGATTTTTTTTATTTTATTTTTAGGAGAGCTTTTTATTATCAAACCAAACTCAAAAGGAGTTTAACTGGACTGTTGTGTGGCCACAAGGCTTCTTCGGGGATTTTGTGTGAGTGTGGTTTCTGACTGAGGAATACAAACTTTGGCCATGTTGGAGGAGTCTGAATCCACAGTGGTCCCTATTGGGCGAGAACTGAAAAGGGACACTAACGGCATCCGGCATGGAGCCATCCGCCATGTCCGCGCCTGCAGGGACTCCGGCATCGAGGACTTCAGGAGGAAAGCCTTCAAGAAAAGATCCGGCCCTGTCCATGATGGGTTTTTCTCAGAAGATTGTCCTGTACAGGACCGTCAGCCTAACGAGCCACCTGGAGCCAACGATGGGTCGGAAGCAGGTACAGGTCTCACCTTTCCATCTGCACCGCTTGCTGATGCCTGCATTGTTTATTGTTATTGCACGTGCAGTGGTGCCCTTGTGACACTTCCATAAGGATACTGGGATTAGGAAAATGATGTGCTCACCAGAGATGGCCCAGGTATAAGGATAGTTTAAGAGTTAATCCTCTGGAAGATATCTTTTTAAATGAAAGCTAGCTCGACTACCAAAGGTCAGAAGTTTCAAAGGCTGTCATAGGAGATGCTTTGAGACCTCTGAATAAATGACCCCAGTGTACATGTCAAAATGATCACCGTAGAGCAGCAGTGATGCTGTGACCTCTGAGAAGTAGTGGTACTGTTGCCATCGAAAAACAGTACTGCAGCGTCAGCGAAGCATTAGCGCTATTACAGTACGCTAGCACTATTCCCTCTGCTTCAAGCCATAGTTCGCACTGGTAATGCTGTGGTACTGTGGACTGTGTGGAGGTCTGCAGATCCCTCCTGTTTGTTGATCACTCCCTTAGAGTGCAGCAGGTCCCCATCAACACGGAGGCTTCTCTCACCCCTCTCTCCCCTCTCTCTTCAAAGTATCCCATCACTCCTCTACACTCTCAAATGACTAATTCATCCTGTAAAGTGCTGTGACACTCAGCAAACCAATTTCAATGCAATAGAAACTAAAAACTGAAATATAAAGCCCACAGAGCCGTAGTGTGCCTGGGGCTTTAGCGCTGATTGTGTGTGTTTGGGCAGTGGCAGACCCATGGTTTGCCCTTTCAGCAGTGTCCGTGCCGCAGGTCCCAGACATACATTCCCACGGCTGCACTGCCAGTTATGGTGGTCTTAGACAATGTAGATGCCGGTGGTGTGCCCCCCGCCACATTGATTGCTTTGCTTCAGGGGAGGAGTGACCATTAAGCCTGTGTAATGGCTGGTGGGCTGGCAGCATTAAGGGCTCTGAGGCTGGTACCCTGCTGGTTCAGCGCTGCTTCGCCATAGGTGAACGCAACGTACCTTATTAGAACATTGGAATATTGAGAGCTCCATTGAACACCAATGGAGTTGCTCTGGGCTTAGACTGGTACAAGCCGCCTGGTCCAACATTCCAATGCTTGTCTTTGTTTCTCCCTTTCTAATTTACAACAATATTCCCCCAGTGGGTGGAATGTTCTAGCCCTTCTGCCTCTGGCTAAAAAGATGACTAAAGGCCCTCTTCCTCATTACAGGCTCTAGCTGCTCGGGTTCAGGCCCTTTAACAGCCTGTATAGCTCTCGTGGCGGGGAATACGGCATATTATCCCCCCTAAAGGTGTCTAAACATGCTTCTAAAGTTGCATTTTACTGAACACCATCCGTGCAACAGTAGCTCAAGCATAATCACTCTGGGCACTGCATAGCTCATGTGCGCAGTGCTGGCAGATAGACATCCCACCAGTCTTGAGGCTTCCCAGCTCACATTCCAATTCTATCCCATTTATTGGTCTGTACCGATTTTCTGCCCACTCCTTATTACTGCCTATTCCTGCTGTTTTAGATCCCTGCTTTTTTGCGTGCCTCTTCCCTGCTCCAACTTACTGAAACTAAGCCACCTTGCCTCTGTTGTCCTTTCTAAGACATAAGGTCTGATGTATCTGTGACAAATTTTGCAGTACTACCCAGTCAGAGCTAGCTGCTTCATAATAAATGCAGATGTCCTGGGAAGCACTGTAGTATGTACTTCGCAACACACATCAGGATTTGCATTGGAAAGTTGTCTGTGGTTCAGTAGTGTGCGTTGGCGCATGGCAGTCTAAAGTGTGCAAGCACAGGGAGAGGGGGAAAAGCGCCATAACTTATTAGGTATGGTGCTGTTCTGCTCTTGCACGTAGCGCAGCAGCCTAACTTGCTGCGTTGCGTGAGAAGTAAGTTAATCTGGTGCAGGATTTTTAGTGGTATGGGGCATAGATTATCTGGAAGTTTGACTTGCTGAGTCTGTGTTATAACCAGCATTTTAAAGTAACATTTGAAAATATATGCACATCAAAAACAATGTAGGCAATAGATGGGAAACACAATTAAATAAAATATTGGAGGTCAGATCTTTTGGGCAGAAATGTTAGTCTCCAGAAAGTTCTCCCTCAGAATCCACTCCTGACGAAATAATGCAAGCTCCTGCAAGTGTAAGAAGTCCCAGAAAACATAATACCCTATTACTTTAATATTGAACGTAGTTCCTCAATTTTTAAAGTTCAATACATGCACATTACTTGTTTTTAAATCAGTATGTATTTCTTCAGCTGCACTGGATGGCTGTGAAAGGCCATATTGGTCTATCTGCCCTATGTTGTCCATTTATAATGTAAGAACCTGAACTGCCTTGATACCAGTTTTGCCTAAAGTTAAAGGCTAGCACCTGCCGGATTTCTGTTCTTGTGCGATTAAATCTGGGAGAAAAAGGATTTTTTATATGTTTTTGTAAACTAATTCTCTTGTATTTCAAAGAATTAGAAATCCAAGTAGAAGTTTTTTTTGCACATTTCTTATTGTTCACTCTTAGTCTCTTAAGTGCCCCTCTTAGAGACTGCTGTTCCAAGGCCTTTTGGTCTTATGTTCAACATAGGGACGATTTGCCTTTTTGAGCACCCCTCAAATCTAGAGTGTGGCCATTTTCCTACTCTCATGTTATCTTTGAAATATTACCTTTTTTTCCTCATAAAACTTTTTCAGAGAACTGTTCGAGTGCCTTAGGGTTTACAGACATCAGTTGTTGTCTTGGAAGAGAGGCGGCTGAACTGGGCTATAAAAAGCTCAAATAAGCACCTTGCAAAGGTGCCAATTACTTTTGACGCTGCACGAAGGGTGCTTGGAAGACATGGACATGTTTTGAATTCTGCCAATGACGTTTCGTTGTTAGAGAGATCACAGTGTTTATGTCTGTACTTTGTTGCTCTTTCTTTGCTAACACATGTGCAATATAAACATTGTATATAGTGTTGCCAATTGAAAAACCTCAATAAGGAATTTTTGTAACTTTTTTGAGTAAAAAAAATCTTTAAAGTACAAGCCAGGGAGTTGAAGAGTTTTATATATTACATTGTGCTTTAGCTTTTAAGACGCCTCCTAAGAATTCTCAAAATAGGTGATTCCAGCCTTCCCATCCCCCTGCCTCGATATTTGCTTGGATTGGGACTTTCTATGTGCTTTCCTGATCTGCCTACCAGTGTGCTCTCACAGTTCAAAAATCTAGGATGTAGCATTCCCGCTTTCATATTCTCTAAATAGCAACTTTCATTACTTGTGTCATGGAACTCATTTACCCTCCAGAGTTTAATCAAGGGAGTATTGATACCTTCTAAAAAATGGTTAAAAATCTAATTTCACCTTCTGAATTTATGAACAGCCTTTCTCCCAAGATTGATATGGGGGTGTTTTTATTTGAATATCACCCAAGTATATCATTGCAAACACCATTGTTGGATTGCCATTCTGGATTGCTTTCCAAAGATGAAATTAGGCGCACATTGAGCAAAATGCAGCCTCCTGAACTTGCAAGAAGCCCCTTCGGTGCAAGAGCTGGCCTCTGTATCTCTGGCTCCCGGCCAGACTAGCGTAGTTTGAAGAGCATCCACTTGCCATGGATCAGTGAAGGTTTGCAACAGACCCAAATGACTTTTTGGCTTTTGGCTGCAAATGTACTTCAGTTGGAAGTGGATGCCAGGCTCTTGGATGGTTGTGTTTACTGTTCTGTGGTTAGTCGTCGACTGCTTGTGAGGCTCTTTGAAGTTTAGACTATATCCGAAGTCTTGGTACCCTTGCCAACGACACAATGATCCGGCTTTCTTGGGCTGCTGTCTGTTTCTGCTCTCTGGCATCTTTCTCTTGATTGTTTTCTTCATCATGTGTAAAATTCCACCAAAGTAGTTCAGTTAAGTGTGTCTTGTCACCAAAGAGCCACAGGGAGAGTTCAGTTTAAGTGCTTGACCCGATCATTGTCCTAAGCGGTTGCCTTTTAAGGAGGAACTCCCTGTTTGAGTACACTGCCCGTGCTCTCGAAAGGTCGTACGCTGATTAGAGCAAGTTGTTGTGTAAAAAGATCTCCTCCGGTTAGCAAAAGTAGACCGTATTTGACTCCACAGGAAGTGTCAGCATGTGAAGATGAGCTCCTAGTGACCACTGCGGAGCCCTGAAACCTCCAGGGCAGCAGAGCACCGTCCTCGTGCGTTGCAGTGACTGACCAGCATTAAACACAATAGCAGGTAACAGAGATTACTTTTTGGTGATCTGACACTTTCTTATTAGCAGCACCTGTGGAATCCTTGCCACTGCCCTTTCTGTCCCTTCCTGATGGATTATGAAGACAGAGCAGGAATGCCAAGTAAACAAGGATGTGTTCAGTTTTTCTTGTTTCCACTCCTCAACTTTCTAAAGCCTCAGCAGCAAATAGTGGGCTGCTGGGGTTCTCTGGGTGGCTGAGAGGGTCAATCCTGTGATGTTATCCTAGGCCAGTGGGCTCAGGATCTGTCTTCTACGTCTCATGGCACTTTGGTGATTCAATATCCATGTTTCCCAGTGGTTGGATATAATCTGTGTTGCCCTGCTGGTTGTTCCCTTCTGCGTCGTTGATTGTTGTATTTAGGGGAGTATCAATTCCCTCCAAAAATGTATGCGGGATAAAAGTGAGGTTTGCTTATCCGGACTGCAGAGCAAAGTGGTGACTGGGCTTGTTCTCATGACTTTAGCAAATCTTACTGCGCGTCCCTTTGCGTCATATGGAGGTTGGTTTGCACTATCTATATAGTCCTGTCATATGTTCTCCCATTTATTATTATTATTATTATTATTTAGCGATTTGTAGAGCGCCTGGTGACCCGAAGGCATCCCCTCGCTTTAAACATTTGTAGAGACCAGAGGGGACAGGCGACCTTATTTTGGGAACAGCAGCGTTTTTAATTTTTTCCGGAACAGGAGATGGCTGGGTTCCATCCTCAGAGGGCGAGGAAGTGAATTCCATCCGGAGGAGACTTTTACAGAAAAGCGACGGCCGCTGGTGCGTGCCTTCCTGTATCTAGGGACGTTGGCCAGCCGCTCATTGTCCGAGCGTAGGGATCTGGGGGCTTTGTAAGGGATGACCAGGTCTCTCAGGATAGCAGGGCCAAGACCATTGAGAAGTTTGTGTGCGGTGCACAGGGCCTTAAATTCTACCCTTTGTCGAATAGGGAGCCAGTGGAGGGACTTGATCACTGGTCTGGCTGAGACTCTGGAAGGGAGATTCAAAAGGAGCCGGGCAGCTGCATTTTGCGTGCGCTGAAGTTTCGCCATGGTGGCTTCTGGAGCTCCTAGGTAGACCATTTAAGGCTGCGCCCTGCCCTCCCCCTCTGGTTTCATAAACGTAGTCACGAGCTTGTCCAGGACAATACTTGCCTTCATTCGTTGTGTGTGAATTTCTACAAACAGGGGGATTAGGGTTTCACCTGACTCAGCTCGCCTCGAACAGCTGCTTAATCTTAAATCTTTTCACAGAGCCCAGCAAAACACCGTGTTTGCATCTTGTGAAGGATTTTGCTAAAGTTTAATTTTTATCTCACTTCAGTTTGCAGCTATTTTTGACTAATTATTTTTCAGGTTTTTCATTCTGGGTTTTTAATGCGTCTTGTTATTGTTCTTGGTTTTATGTAGTGTTTTCTGGTATATTCGCATTTTGGTCGAGAGGTCCAACCAAGCGCCTCGAAGCTGTCCTGTGGTTTAATGTGCTCTCAAATGAAGACACGCGCATGCTGATACACTCGTGGAGGAGAGCAGACAGGGTTTGATGCGAATTCACATGGTGAGGAAGTGGTATTTGAGAAGTTCTTGTTAAGGCAGAGTTGGGTCTTCGTATCAATCTCATGAGCTAGTGATAAGGCCCCAGTATCAAGCTTCCCGACCTTCACCGGGCCGTCCCATCTCATGATATTCGTGTAGGTGGCCACAGTGGCGCATGCTTCACACAGGCACGTCTCGCGGCTGTGAGATCTAAAAATATGACGTTTAGTTGGTATGAAAAGCAGATTCCTTCCAGTGTTCACGGTTTCACACATTCTTGGTTCCTCCTTGAAAAGTCTGCCTTGCAGGCGCAGCTCCGCGCTTCAGCCTCCTCTAATTAAAAAAACAAACAGCTGACTAGAGCTCTCATAATACACCTTTCTGACTAGCATTTTCTTCATTGCCGTGTAGCATGTCCAGACGTACTTGTATGAGTAAAGACCGCAAATTAACGCCCGCTACTGACTGCTGCAGCGATTTTAAGGTCACATGTTCGAGTTCTGGAAGGCAGACGCCGCTTTCCTCCTGAGGTGCCAGGTTGGGCAGCATTGATCTGGATAATAGAAAACATGTGCCAGCCATGGCTTCTGCAGACCAGCGCTGATGGGGTAACTCTGCTGACAAGTGGCTCTCACAGAGCAGGTGCAGCTCTTCTGTCTGTGTGAGGGGGGAGCGTGGCTTTTGGGCTGGGGGTCGGTGGTATTGCACAGAGGGTGGTGGTGGGGGGCACGAGGACAGGTTATGTATGTTGTCTTAGTTTAGCTGGGGGGAGAGGGGGCCTTTTGTAGAGTATGCTGGGAGGCTAGGTAATTTTCTTTTCTTCAGGTGGGGGGTTGCAGAGGGTGGTGGAGTGGGCAGCAGCAGGCCCGGTTTCTTTAGTTATACATTGTTTGAAGAGATGGCGGCGGAGTATGTGCACTTCGTGGTGTAGGGGGGTGGCAGGAGGCCTGGTACTGTTCTTGTATAGAGATGTGCCGGGAGTGTCTTTGCAGAGTGGTGGGGATGTGTGGCAGAAGTACAGGTATTTGTATTTTAATTGGAAAGTGGTGGGGAGTGTTTGTCGAGTGTGGTGGGGTGGATGGCAGAAGGCCAGGTTTTTTTTTCTGGACATTTTTTTGCATGTTCTGTAATGCTTCCTCATTTCTCCTCTGATGTACATATGTAAAAAGCAAGGGCTAATTATTTGGTGGGACACATGCAACATAAAATTATAGATTGGTAAAATGTGATTAACGGGGATGTTTGTTGGGGTCCTGGGTAACATAGATAACTCAAACTTGGCAATCGTTGTCTGTTTGATGTAACTCAGACCTCTAGGGTGAAAACTGCCCTGTAATTCATGTATCCATCTCTAATTCTATATTTAACACATGGAAACTTGCAATCCCACTAAAACCTGTCTCTAATTTCCCTATTGCTGTTGAGTTGTCACTAGAGCAGAAACTGGTGGCTAGAGCTGCTTAACCATATTGACTTATTATAGTTGAGTTGTTACGTCACAAGAGATGCTGCATAACCCAGCAGCCAAAGTGAAAGAGGAATCACAAAGCATAATTGCAGCAGCAGTTCAAACAACGGAAATGGAAACCAGCTTTTCATTCTTCTGATCTGTCTTTCCAAAATGAACAGTGATCAGCAGAAAGGAGAGAATTATGGCAGCATGAAGGTTGATAAAGAAATAGGAATTAAAGTGCAAGAAACAGTGTAAAGGTTGGCAAAGGAAGGAAAAAAGGAAAGTTGATAACTTGGAGGAAGAGGAACTTTGGACATTATCAGAGGAGAAGGAATCACAGAGAAGGGGACCTGGCAGAAAATGTTATAAGAAACGGAAACACAATAATTGTGTGGAAAATATTTCCAGTACAGTGATTAAGAAAGTAAGTGACCAAGGAATGTTAACGGATTGACAGTTGTCCTGAGTGGCACAAAGGAAAGGTAGGTTGACCCTGCAAATGAAAGAGGAGGAGAAACTTCATGGGCAACAAATACTGAAAATGAGAATTTTGATGAGTACATTTTAGATCTTGATTATAATGAAGATCCAGATGATTTTTCAGAGTATGGTAATTCTAGTACTCAAACTAAGAAGGATCCTTTTGGGCAGTCATTATTTAATCCAGCGTTAATTAGACACCTGAGAAGTTCAGAATGGTGGCCGATGGAACATGTTTCAGAATATATTGAGTTCTGGATAAGACGGCCATTGGAAAGGAACAAGCGTAATCTTGTGAGAGCAGAATGCTCAAGTCCAGTAATTGATATTAAGGAGACCATGACTCCTAATCTAGACCCAGACCTAATTACTTATTTATTTTAATTGGGACGTGACCGTAGGAAAGGGTTGGAAAGATCGCTAAAGCAATGCAAGGACAACGTTTTGGATATACTAGGTCCAGTGGCAAGGATATTTGACATGGTAGAGGAATCTTATTTCAATGAAACAGAACTTGATTTAGATCTGTTAAGAGGTTGGAGCCAAAGAGCAGTAGGTTTTATTGGGAACGCATATGCTGGATTAATAGCAGAAAGACGTAAGGCAGTCTTGTTAAGAATTAGTCCTAAATTGGGCGATTTTGCGAAGAAAGAAAGTAGTGAGGAGTCAAAAGGGCTTCTATTCGGGGATGGACTGATTAAGTCATTAGGGAAGCACATTTAAACATTTAATTCACTGGGTAAAGCACATGCTTCCAAGAGAAGGGTTTTTGGAAGTGGAGGTTTATATGGCAGGGCCGGAAGGCGAAGTCAGACTTTCAGCCACCCATATATCAGAGGCTCATTGTATCAAGCAGGTGAAAGTTTGCAAGGAAGGACTGGTTTCAGAGGAAACCAGTACCAAGGTTCCTTCTATCGTCAAAGAGGACGAGGAGGCAGGAGCAGAACAAGTCGTGGAAGACAGGCTTTCAGGCAGGAAGTCAAACGGGACAAGGTGAGTATGAGAAATACTATTGGTTTTACCCTGAGAAACTCAGGAGGGAGGCTGAAATTATTTCAGGGAAAATGGAAAGAGATAACTGGAGATTGCTGGGTTTTGGAAACCGTGAAAGGGTTTGTGATAGATTTTGTAACAGAGGCAAAACAAGAGCGAGAACCAAAAGAAATATTTTTCAGAAAGCGGTTCAAGTTATTATTGAAAAGGAGATAAAAGAAATGTTGGAAAAGCAGGCCATAATAGGAGTGTCAGAGAAGAGGAAAGGGTTTTTAATTACCCTTTATATTGTGGAAAAAAAGGAAAAAGGTTGGAGACCCGCCATAAATCTGAGGGAATTAAATCAGTATGTGGTTTACAGGCCTTTCAAGGTGGAGGGTATCTATCTGTTAAGTGAAATCTTGATGGACAATGATAGGCTAGTGAAAAGAGATTTAAAGGATGTATATTTTTCAATACCGGTTCCAGAGGAAAGTCAAGAATACCTTCAGCTCAGGTGGAAGGGTTAGCTATTTCAGTGTGTTTGTCTCCCCTTCGGACTATCATCTGCCACTTGATGTTTTTCAAATGCGATGAGACCGGTCGTGGGTTTTTTGTGAGAAAGAGGGATTTGAATGTTCATTTATTTAGACGGCAGTCTACTCATGAATGGAAGTAGTGGATCACAGCATCATGGTGCAGAGGTTGTGATAAAATTAGAGAAATCTATTTTGGAACCGGCTCAAAGGATGGAGTTTTTAGGTTTTGTGGTGGATACGGTAAAAAGACATTTGTAGTTACCAGACAGGAAAATTATCTTAATAAGAAGAGAGGTGAAATTATTGTTAAGAAAACGGCAAATAAGCCTGAAACAGTTGTCGAGAGTGATCGGTCTTTTGTCATCTATTCAGGTTATTTTTCCGGGTTTGTTGTATTATAGGACGTTACAGAGAATAAAAGGTTTGAGTATGAACAAAGGACTTTGGTGTGGAGACAAAGTGAAATTGGATGTAGAAATGAAGGAGGAGTTGAATTGGTGGCTAGAGAATTTGCATGCATGGAATGGCCAGGCAATTTTTGGGGCAAGTCCAGATTGTGTTGGAGACAGATGGTAGCAGCTTAGGTTGGGGTGCGAGATTGGAGACCCAAGTAACAGGAGGACACTGGCATTTGAAAGAGAGTAAAGATCATATAATTTGTTTGGAGCTGAAAGCAGGGGTCTTGGCATTTTCGCAGTTTCAAGGAAAACATTTAAAAAAAGAACTGTTTTATTGAAGATGGAAAATATTTTGGCTGTGATGTACATAAACAATTTCCGGGGGAAGCAGGTCAAAGAGGTTAGTAGAACTGGCCAAGTATTTCTGGAGGTTTTGCATGGAACACAAGATGAGCATAATGGCTCAGTATGTGCCAGGGAAAGAGAATCTGGGAGCAGACTGGAATTCTCGATTTTTAAAGGATTTAAGCGACTGGAAACTGAATCGGTTCTTTTTAAAGAAAATTCAGGAAATATTGGGGCCTTTGGAGGTAGACTTATTTGCGTTAAGATTAACAAATCAGTTGTAGAATTATGTGAGTTGGAGGCCAGGTCCGGGAGCAATGTGTGTGGATGCATTCAGTCTAGATTGGAAATGTATCAGAGGTTATGCTTTTTCCCATTTTCAATGATTCGGAGGGTCCTGATGCAGGTGAGCAGACAAGCATGCAGGCTATTTTTTGTAACCTCGTTTTGGATAACGCAAGAATGGTATCCAAATGTGATGGAGCTAGCTATAGAGGTTCCAATTTTGATACTAGTGGAAAAAGAGCTTTTGAAAGATGAGCATTTGTTAGTGGAGTCAGGGGTGCTCAACCTTCTAGTTTGGAGCATTTCAGAAACTAGTGTAGATTCAGAGTTTAGGAGAGGCTTCAGAGTTATTATGAGTCTTGTGCGCCCGGAACAAGGAGAAGGCATACAAGCGCATGGAAAGTTTGGGTATGCTGGGTTATGAAAAGGGATTTGGATCCCGTGGAAGCGGATGAAGTTATGGTTGCAAATTTTATGACAAGTCTATTCAGTAAGGGTCTAAATTATAGAACTGTTAATTGTTATAGATCAGCTATAGCAGCTGGTCATTGTCTGGTTGAAGGAGTTTCAGTTGGAAAAGGTCAATTGGTTTGTAGAATTATGAAAGGGATTCGTTTAACCCCTTGTGTGCCCATGACGAGCTGGACTCGTCATGGGCCGCGGTTGCGCTGTGCCCATGACGAGTCCAGCTTGTCATGAACCCCGCCCGCTAATGCAACGCCCGGCACAGGGCGGGGAAAGGGCGTGGCACACAAGGGGTTAAGACAACCTCCAGGTTCAATTTATAATACTTTATTGGATGTTTGTTTGATTTGGAAACATTTTGAAGGATGGCAAAGTAACAGATTTTTGAGTCTGAAATATTTAACTTTGAAGTTGGCTACTTTATTGTGCATGATTACCTTTAGAATGGTATCAGATGTGAAAGCTTTGTATATTTCAGGGAGGTTTTTTCATCCTCAGGGAGTGTTTATTTTTTTTTATTTTTTTAAATTAAACGTAGAACAAAAGCCATGTCGGAAAGGATGTTTTATCCAAGATTTAATGGTCTTCCTAAGTTATGTGTGGGAAGATGAATAGGGGAGTATGAGTCAAGAGTAAATGAGTTTCGACGTGCGGGAGAAGATCAGTTGTTGATATCGTATGCAAAACCACATAGAGCAGTTTAGCAGCAACTATTGAAAGATGGGTTAAGGATACTATGTGTGGTGTTAATTTGGAGAAACTCAAACTGCATTCGATTCATGGAGCTATGGCTTCAAAGGTGTACATTTCTGGAGGTAGCTTGAGCGAAATTCTGAAAGTAGGTGATTGGTCAAATGACATTGTTTTTAGGGATTTTCATTTTAGGCCAGTCAAACATGTAATAGAGCAAGTTCTAAAATACTTTAAACATGCATAATGCTAGCTTTATAAATTGTCAATTCTCAGAGGTTAAGTACATAGAGAATCGGGATTTTATTAAAGACAAGGAGGCTAGCATTATCCCACCCTCCTTACACTTTTGGTGGGCGAGTAGAATGTATGTATATTTTTTATGAATTAAAGATTTAGCTGATATGTATGTAGACAGAAGAGAAGCAAAAGAGGATGACCCTGGAATGTTTAAGGCTTATGTTATGTTGAATGTACTGTTTTGTGACTTCATATTGTTATGTTTGAAGCTTTTAAAGTGCTGCTCAGAAGTTGGTGAATAAAAGGTATGCATAATGATAGCCTCCTTGTCTTTAATAAAATCCCAATTCTCTATGCACTATGCCTGTTTACACCTGTTTATTATAACCCCCCGTGTTGCTATTGCCTTGTAATCTCGATAATTCCTGTTTTTACTCCTCCTTGATGTAGATATTGCATTAATGTCCTTTCTTCCACCCTAATGTAAAGCGCTCTGATATAAAACTTTATGAATAAATAAATAAACGTAACCTCTGAGAATTGACATTCATCCTCCTACTCTCATGTCATAGTGCTTGAATTTGTCTCTGGCCGATTTCTCCTGAACCGGTTGCTTGCTCATTTTTATAGATTCCTCTCTACATTACTGTTCTCCTCCACGCATCACAGACACTCTAGGTCTGATTTAGATATCGGCGGAGGGGGTACTCTGTCACAACCAGGACGCAGGGGGGGGGGGGCTTTAACGCTGGTGACACCCAGTGCAACAATCTTTTCTAGCACCCCCCCAACTGATCTCCTTCTCCACAGATTCCCTCACTACTGCCCGCAAAAGTGCCCCTCTTCTCGCTATAACCCCTCTCTGGCATGCATTTCATTTGTTTTAAAGCGCTGGTAAAGTCTGGCTTCACTACTCCACATGAAATACAGATTTGTTCTTTGCAGCAGGCATATTAATCCTCTGCGCTACATTATGGTGAATAAAACTGCCACTAGACAAAAAACTGCTCTCTCTCTCTAGCAGGAACATTAATCACAAGAGTTATCTTGGCATTTTTATTGCTGCCTGAAATCTGGACAAGCCAGAAACTCTGCGTCAGCTGTCTTTAAACCGTAAGTTATCACTAAACACAGTGCCCCAACCTGAGGTCCATGCCCCCCCACCCCCTCCAGATCAGAGCCCGGTGCTGCCACACTGCCCTAAAGCCGGCCCTGCCAGGACGTATATCCCGTCCTACCGAAATATAAATCCCATAGCACATAATGGGAATTAAATTTCAGTGGAAGGAATACCGGTCACCTTTGTGATGGCGTAATCCTTCCGCCGAAATTTAAATCAGGTCCTCTGTCTTTATTCTAACATTTACCATCCTCCAATGTCACAATATGTTTTCCCACTTTCCTTACTCTCACAGGACTGAGTACAAATGCAAGCCGAGGTGCAATATTTTGCTGCATGTAGGGTTGTATACAGGTAACTCACTTGCATCCACTACATAATATTATTGGAATATACCCCAATAATGGTGATTACCCTTAAATCACAATCCCACTACCTAAGTAGACATATATAAGGCTTCAGCTGGTCACCAGACACCACACAAGAGTAAGAAAACAAAACGCAATCGATTAATATACATGTAAGGTGAGCGTGTCACCGGAAAAAATTGTACAAATTGTCAATGAACATGGTAATGTATGAATTAAGGTGTGCATGTCACCGAGGATTGGGTGCATGCCAATAGATTAGTAAATTACAAACACAAATGAATGTTAATCTATTTACGGTGTGCGTGTCACCGAGGATTGGATGCACACTCATAGATCAATTACTGAATTATGGTGTGCATGTCACCAAAACATGCGGCATCAATTAAAAAAAAATGTTTACGTTTGCCGCGTACTGGTGGCCTGAAAGAAGAATCGCAGTCAATCACATTGAACATGGTGTTTGTGTCCCACTGAAGAGCTGTCACGCACCGATAGAATTGGATAATACCTGAGTATGGTGTGTGTATCACCAAACCAGTAACACGGGGCATTAATACTTTTGCAGTCCGCAACAGCTGCCACATCCCATGTGAACCTGAGGAATGAAACGAACTGCATGTCCGCGGTTATGTCGCCATAGCAATGTTTGGCTGAACAGCACTGGAGATCTGGAGGCAACATGAACGTGCAACATCAAGTCAGGCACGTAGTGAGGGATAAGCCAGGCAGGAACAGCCCATTGGGATGATGATGAGTCGTGAAGATCAATCTGACCCCACAAATAGTCACACCTCCCAAAACGCAACAACTTCTTCCACAGCCACCAAAAGCGCTGTCACGCGACCTTAAACGAGCCAGGAAACTCCTCGCACCGCATAGAACGGCCAAAAACAAAAAAGGTGCCAAGGCTAGCACGATGGGACCCTGCCAGTTTGCTCTTCGCCAATATAAAGATGCACTACACAGGCAATACTTCAAGAGTATGGACTGGCAGGGACACAGGCTCACAGCAACTGCCTGCTCCCACGTTCAAAGATAGACATTCCAAACACTACCATGATACGCCCATTCCATATTCTAAGATCCCAACACAAACCTGACGTGTTTAATGCAGAAGTAGCTGGAAGCACAGCAAATAATAATCAAAAGAGAGTTGTCATTTCAGCTGACGGGTGCTCCTGTTAGCAAAGAAGCCTCAGTTGGAGCCTAATGGAGTAAAGGCGCCGGAAGCGTGTAATAATAAAGTAATTTATAGAGTGACTGGTTACTTCAGCAGAAGTGTCCCCGCGCTAAAACTTCATACTCATGCAATACCTATGAGGCGAGTTCCAAAATGGCATTCAGCCAGTCCAAATAACCAGGTTTTAAGTTTCTTTTGAAAGAACCATTCAGAGCCTTCTTGTCTGATTACCAGGGGCAGGGCATTCCACCGCCAGCTAGAGGAGCAGCCTCCCATACCAGCCCCCTTCACAGTGGGGCGATGGCTAGAACGGCCCCTGTGTAGGCGCACCAGTTGCCTCTAGGCGTTGTGAACCTACTGAGTGTGCCTCGCAGAAGACCGAAGGCTTCTGTGATCGAGTAGCCAAGTTCTTTACATAAGTAGAGTACAGTGTCCCTGACAGAACAAATAGAGAAAGGATTAGGCATGAGACACAAATGTTTGTTTAACACTTAATGCTACAATACATGCAATCTAAGACACTTTATATATGTTTTCTTTCAGTTCAAGTTTATGGAACCTACTCTTGTGACAGAAATATATTACTTTCAGCAAAAATGTATCTAGTGAGCAGGTGGCAGGAACCTCTCTCTGAGTAAGTGCGAGATGTCTTTGAGAAGATGCCATTCATGCGTACAGTACTGAGTCCATTATTTTTCAAAAATCCTGCTTCGAGTGGCCAACGTAATAAATGAGGTTACCCCTTACAGAAATGTGCGACTACCCTTAATAAAATGGCTTCTCGTCCTACTAGAGCCATGAAACATAGCAAGCAGAATTGAGGCTGAAGGACGCTACAGATTAATAAGACGCATTATCCATAATTGATTATAAAAATATATTGGTACACATGGTGAAATGCAGATATAGAATATAAAACAATGTTGAAGTCCATAGAAATGTATTGTTGTTTCAACACCATGCCTTATTCAGTCAGTGCATATTGCTGATGGCTTTTTTTTATGAGCAAGTGATTAACTCTATTTTTATTGCTTGGAATCCAGCCTTTTCCATAGTTGGTTTGGCAGCTAATCTGGTCTGTTTTTTCGGTGGGTGTTGGACCCAGTGGTCTGATATTGTCATTCACATTTTTCGTCAGCCCAATACGGCTTGAGACTATGGGCCAACCCATTTGTTGCTATTGGTTAACTTCACTGTGAGTGACAGCATTCTATTCTGTCACAAAGAGCACCCCCATACACAAAAGTTCTTTCAGTGCCAGAGACTACTATGGCAATGTGTGTTTTGAACTTTGCTTTCAGGTAATGTTTTTTTCGATTGATGAGGCACAGCAAACCCCGAAAAAAATAACATTTGCCGAAACCACAAATAAACAAAGCTAGCATTGGAAAAGGCAAATGGCTGGCAGCCAACACTAGACGTATAGTTGTTGCCATTGCTTGTGTTCTGTGACTTAAAACAGTTCTGGAAACAGCCTTCTGGAAAGGGAATATTGTCCTTATGTAGTGGGATCAAGCGGGTCCAGCTGCCTATCAGTTTGTGAGAGGAGCGTCTTCTCAGCTGCTGTTTACTAAAAAGTTCTTACTTTTATCAAAAGTAGCTGCAGTGCTAAAATCTTTTCAGTTTTCAAAGTGTTTCGACTGCTTAACCCATTAAGTGCCTCATTTAGAAGCGGGTGTGTCACAGATTGCCATGTATTGTAGGTATTCCCACATTCCAATAATTTGCTGACTCGGAATATTTGAAATATGCTTACCAATGATTCATCACAAAGCATCTTCTTGTATAACAAATAAGAGAATCAGTTTGTTCTTATAGTACCCTACAAATGTACAATTTTTACCACAGAATCCCACATATGCATTCACACACACGTCCTAAGTATCCAGAATTGTTTTCCATGTTTTTTAATCTTGTGAGAGATTCTGCAAAAGGTCACGTTAATTTGCTAACAATCACAGAAGAAGACAATTCTTCTACACATAGGGGCCGATTATGATGTCAGTGGGGCCCACACTGATGGCACGTCCGTGTCGGTCCCACTGACATCTTTAACTGCAGTCAGAACGCCACATTACGATGTGGTCAATCTGACTGCATTGCCGCAGGAACCAACCATGGGCCTCAAGGAGCGGTCAGTTGGTCGGATCGCATTCTCCACAATGGGGACATTGCCTTCTCAGGCACCGCCGTGGGGATTACGATCCACCTTTCTGCCAGTCATTTCACGTTGGTTCTTCCAACATGAAAAGGCTGATTAAAGGCTTTTTTGGGGCCCCTAGCAGGTCCCCTGTCCCCCATGGCCCTCCACTATGGGCCTTGGGGAGCACCTGTGGTGCTCCCCTAAGCATCCCAGCATTGAGTGGCAGGCACCACAGGGTGCAGGGATGCTTGTAAACATGGCTCTTTGCATTGAGGCTTGTGTTGCGGCCCTTTTCTGAGCGGCAGCACAAGCCTCAATGCAAAGAGGCATGTTTACAACTGCATCCACATCGGTCAGATCCTAATTTGCCGTGCGGGACCTCCAACTACGTATCTGTCGGTCCCATTCCCACAACGCCATCTTAATCAGCCCCATAGTCTTCTCTATGTTAGTTCCTAATAGAGAGATGAGGACCCAAGATTGTGTGTACACTGAGTGAAGTAGAGGACCACCCGTACAAATAACTTCCTGAGCCTCTGGCAAGTCTGGTTGCATGATTCTATCCTGACCCTTATTATGATCTAGTCTGTGGGAGGGCCTGTGAGAACCTGGTCTGTTCTGTCTGCTCCGTATGGTCCATTGGTTATATTTGCAGACACTGGGGGCAAAGAGAAATCTACCTTATGTGACCAAAATCTTGGCGTGCATCAGGCACCCCCCACCTCATGGAGACTCTGCTTCATTTGCAAACCATTAAGAGCCATGGCCCAAAGTTTTACTCAGAAGCCCCTGGCCTGTGCTATTGCAAGGGTGCAGAGTACCAAGGCTGCGTAGTCTTGATTGCAGCTCATGCCTCTTTAATCCTCCACCAGATAATCCCTGCCTCTTTAGTTTACCTTTAAAGGTTCGTTTTCATCCCCAATGTATGCCTCTGTCACGGCTTTTGTTTATTTTCCCCCTTTATGTTCTTCTCTCTTAATCTGAATCAAAGCCTGATGGGGAGAAATGAGTGCTGGTGACCCCCACTGGCAACCTGGATCTGACTAGCCTATTGGGCAGTCGGGCAGTGCCCGAGGGGCTGGGCTGACTGGTCCATGTGTGGGCCTGTGTTATGGTCGGTGGTATCAAACTGTAGCATGTTTTGAAGACCGCATGAATAAATGCTAAAAGCGTAGTAGCAGGTAAGACAAAAGTATGAACCTGTATTGAAAGATTACTAGACTGAAAAATAAAATTTGAAACAGACCTTAGGGCACTGCTAAATTGGTCGTAATGCTCAGTTTACAAAACGATTGAGACAAAAGGGAATATCATGCAGATGGTGTTGGTTGATAAAATTACAACTGGATGCATCCGCGAGCTTTTGCTGTACTGAAAATTACATCAAACTCAAAATGAACAAATGAAAAAGCGAGAGTAAATATGCAAGGAGTATGTTTGGAAAACAGGAGTTCCCCGTCCTTCTCTTCCTGCAACAGTGTGCTTTCAGTGCACCTTCGTGCCCTTCCCTCCACAGGCTCTGTAACATGCTACTGTCTGGCTCGATGCTGTCAGCACTGGCTGCCCTTTCAGAACATTGGTGTTCTTTCACTCTCTCTTAGTGACCGCTTCCACTTTGTTGACTGAAAAGAACTGCCTTAACTTACGTTTTATTATTTGCATTTTACGTGTTGGGAGGAGTACGGTCGGGTGCGGGTGCGTCTATTAACAGTGGTGTGGCCCGTGCCTCATGGGCCCTAGGGTACACGGAAAGAAATGGGCCTCTAGGCCCTTTTTGAGCAGAGTACAGTGGGCCCCGGGGTACAGTGCATTTCACCTGCTGCAGCGATGGAATATATTACCTATCACAGGAGTGTCTCGCCGAGTCGCCGTAATAGTGATCTAAACAGAAAATGGAGAGGGGATTGCTGGTTGATACACCTCACACCAATGTATGCCGCTTGTGAATAAATCCGTCCATGTTTGTGATGGACAGAGAGCGTGTGTTTCAAGTCACTTCAGTTGTGAGTCATTCATATAATCCGGCCCTGGTTCTGTTCCATCTTTTGTAAGTCCAGGCTCGTGTAGTTAAAGGGTTGGGCTGCCTTGGGATGTTAGGCTGGGTTTCAAGTCTCTCGGGGTTCTGTTGGACGCATGCCTCCGCTCTGCCTTAGTTTGCCTTTGCCATGGACGCCCAGCGTCTTCTCCAGAGCATTGACTTACTGACATTAATTATGAAAATTGTTTGGGAGGTAGTCGAAGCACTCCATTCTACTGTGAAAGCAGAGTACTTCCATGTCAGCTCTTTGCATGTTTAGGTTGAGCCTGGCAGTGCATGTGCTGCTCTGGGAGGCATGTTGTAATCTAGACTGTTGCTTACAGCACCTGCCATCTTTTCCATTTGCTCCTGCCTGTCACACATGCCTGCTTTTGATTGTGTAGCATACTTAGCTAGTCATGCCTTTTCGTGTTTTGGACCCTCCCAGCCCACTGCCCCTGTTACATGTGGTCTTGCGCGTTTTTTAATCTGTTCCTTCCTGCACTATTTTTTTTGGGGGGGTTGACTGGGGCTTTTGTATCAGCATAGCGCCTGCTTCATGGATGTCGCAATTGCATTTTCCAAGGTATATTTTTCTTATAATCAGCACGGCAGCCGACACATGGAGTCATATGTGTATCTTGTTGGCAATCCTCTCCCTGATCGCTGCTTTCCCATTACTCTCCCTGTCCCCCCCCCACCAACTCCTGCATGTGGTTTATTTTTTGAGCTTCCTTTTTGTCCAACCTTTGACCCTTACACAAGGAAGTACTTTGGAAGATTGTTGGCAATCGGAGCAGAAATTCTTTAGAATTACGAAACTTTACTGTCACATCAAACATCTAGAATTTCCTTTCCTTTTTAGGTCAAGCCTAGAGCCAGCACGCATGCGCTGCTCTTCAAGACTTGTTGTGGTGGAGTAGCGAATAGAAGCCCTGCCCACTCTCCGCCCATATTTGCCATTTGCTTGTGGCATTGTCTGTCCTAAATGCTGGCTTCTGATTCGACAATAGGCTTGTTAGTCCCTCCTAAGTACTGCCTCCTCTTCATTTGTCACCTCCCATGGCAACTGGCCCCTTTACTTCAGTTGTTACACAGTAAGTCTTCTTTAGTCTTTCAGCACTATTTGTTTTCCTAAGGTTCGCCTACTGCAAGCACGACGTGGTTTGATGCCTTCTTTTCCCCTCCCCGCCCTCTCTCCCATTGTCCCTTCTTCTCCTCTTCCCCCGTTCCTTCTCCTCGAGCCGCCCATCCCCTCCCTTCCATTGTCCGTGCCTTCCCCCCGTCCTCCCTCCATCCTGTTGTCCGTGATGTCAACCATATGCAATGCAATAGGTCTCGTGTAAATTGGAGACCTATTGCATTGCATATGCTTGTTCTCAGTGGTTCTCTGTGTTTACTGCCGGACTAAGTTGAGTAGGTGTTCTTTCAGTAATGTGGTGGCAGGTCTTTGTTTGTTTGAACTGTCTCCTCCTCGTGGTGTTGCCTATCGAGATTTCCCTCAGTTCAGACTGAGCCTTCCTCATTGTTTGGCAAATTCCAGATTCCGGTCTTGATTGTACAGTTTCCGGGAACTGCATCGGCTCGTACCCTCTTCATTCCCACACTTAGTTAAACGCAAGCAGACCCAGAGGAAAGGGCTGTGTATATATCAAAATATGGAGATTCATATTCTATCGACTTGCAATAATAGTATGTCTAGACTATCTACCGCCAATAAATGTTGTATTACAGCAGCAGGTCCATTAAAAATATCTATGCACTTGTAGAACTCCAGACAAAAGTGCAGATTATGAGAAGAGGCCTAACAGCAGAGCCTTCAGAGTTAGAAGCTTCTAATTATAGGTGTCTGAATTATTGTATACATAGTAACATATAAACAAGTAGTAAAATACACCAGTTTCCTGCTGTCTGTAAGAAAAACTGTTTTAATCTTTTTTTAAACCTATTGGTACTGGTCCGAAGCATTCCAGGCAATAAACCTTTGTATTATTTGCCCTTAAATTCTGGCCCTCAGTAAACTGATGTGATGTGCAATAGAAAAAGAACTCGCGAAATCCTGCCACCTCACCCCATGCTCTGTCCGGCTTGAAAGATGAGGATCAGAATTTCTATTTTTTCACACAAAGCAATGCAGCAAACAAATTTACTGTGCTACTTTAGGTAAGGGGGAAATATCTAGTGAACCTGGCCTGCTGCTGCTGCCATCTCCCGTGATGCTGCTCTAAAACGGTGCCTTGTGCGGCGCACGGCCTTACATGTGGTTAAAGGGTTAGCATGCACTGCTTGGCATAGGTTTTCTGCTGGAAGCATACCCTTCCAATACACCTTTCTATGAGTCCCCAAACTCAAAACAACATGGGTTTTTTATTTATTTATTTTTAGAAAGGAGCACATTCCCCCTTAGTTAATGCCTGCTTGAGAGAGTTATGTTTTTTATGCCAAGCCCAGGCTTGCTATCCTAGTAGATCGTGCTTTGCATTAAAACCTAAGAGTGCTTGCTCTGACCCACCAAGTGTTGCCCTAGTAAGATTCCCTTGACACAAAGCGATGCAAGCAACATAAAGCACTGTTTGTGCACAGAAAATGGGCACCTTTCCAGCGTAAAATACATTTTGTGCTGGACAATAAATGCCTATAAGTCACTTTGCATTGCTTTACAGTGGTGCAAAGCCTTGATAAATCTGGGCTTGTTCTTCTCTTCAGAAGTGCAATTTTGAAACCAACAAGGTTTCGCCAAAGAACTCTATTCTCGATGTATCAGGCTCACATATCTGGCTTAACAAATCTGAAAGTAAGCAGAGGAGCTGTACTTTGTGCGGTCACATTATTATGTCCAGGAGGAGTTGGCGTGTGAATGCCACTAGTTGTATTCATAAAGCCAAGCCTACAGTGGACATTGACATTTAGATGAGATGCCATCACAATACTGCTTCTTGATGTTTTTCAATGTAGAGAACGAAGCAGAAGGCAGCTCAGTTAATGGAATATGTAAGAGTCCCTCAGCCAGGGAATGGAGGGGGGTGTTATGAGAAATGTTCAATGGAGGAATGCATACAATTAATATGAACGTCGTCGTTTTTTTAGGTCGAGCCTGGGCAGTGCAAGCACTGCTCTGCAAGGCATGCTCCGCCCACTCGCCGCCCAGTTTTTTCATTGGCTTTTGTCATTGTCCATTGTAAACTGTGGCTTTTTATTAGTCAATGGGCTTAATAGTCCCTCCTCAGTACCTCCTTTTCCCATTTTGTAACCTCCCATGAGAACATCCCATGTTACGTGTGTTGTTGCTCAGTAGGCTTTAATTACAGTCTCCGAGCTCTAATTTCTCAAAGAGCTTTGTTCTGCCTGCTCTTGCCGGCAGGAAAAGGCAGGACACGCTCTCTCCTAACGCATTTGCAATGCAATTGGTCTCGCATTTGCAAGAGTTCAAGCTGTTGGCATTGTAAATGACAATCCCCTTTACTTATCTGGTTTTTTTTAAACACATAAATAAAAGGTATTGTCCTTTACAATGCCAGTAGCTTAAACTTGCGCAAATGTGAGACCTATGGCATTGCTTGTTACTTTTATTTCTGCAACTGTTCAGGAATGCACTTGGGGCACATTCCTTTTCCGTGCAGCACGGAACAGCTTTCAGTTTTCTTTTCTGACTTCGCTTTTTAGGTCGAGCCTAGGGCAGCGCGCATGCGCTGCTCTAGGAAAACAACCTCTTGGAATCGATTAGTACTTTTCACACACTCATGCGTGTTTTTTGGGGGGGGGGCTTTCTTACTATTGGTCTTTGCGTGCGAAGGCAGCACGCAATTGGGCAAAGTCGGGTGGGTGTCCCACCTGTGCCAGGAAATGTAGCCGCCCATGGCATACAGCTTGCGGCTACGCGCAGCGTGCCATCTGTTTTTCGCGAGCACAAGCGCGTGCACCGCTCCCGGGCTTCTTGTTACTTTCTTGCCCCAGACACCCTACAGCCGCAACACTGCACCCCTCAATTAATACCAGCCTTCCCTGTCATTAGTGCGGTCGCGTTACACACTTGTGGCTCTTGCCTATGGGAAATGCACATGAACCGCATTTGTTGTTTATTGAGTGTTTCTCCCGCCGCTCCTCACTCGGCCTGGCATAGAGGCCCTGCTTCGCCAGCAGTTAAGCCCTGAGGATTGGGCGGCAGCTAGTGAGTCACACGCCTCCTACTGTATGATAAACGAGGAGTTCTAGTGACACTCGAGGGGGGGGGGGGGAGGCTTGACGTTACTCCGCCTGCAGTGAAGCCCTGATCTCTAAGGAGAGTGAGGCAGCGGTCTTATTGGCTTCTGCTAAAGATGCGCTCCAGCAGCACGCTGTGAAGATGTGCTACAACTTCAAGTTATACATAGTTGTAGCTCCACCTAAATAATAATCTTCATGCAGTCATTGCCCTGCATCCAAGTATCCAAGAACTTGAGGCTTTGCTGCAGGTTCCCCAGGGATCCTTCCTAGCTCCACTGTCGATCAACATGTGTGCTCACAGGTACACCTCATCGAATCACACCATCTGTGTTACCCAGTGAGCACAGCTCATCCCTAGATGAGGGGTCGCATCTCTCGCTCTCTCGCTCTCTCTCGCTCTCTCTCGCTCTCTCTCGCTCTCTCTCGCTCTCTCTCGCTCTCTCTCGCTCTCTCGCTCTCTCTCGCTCTCTCTCGCTCTCTCTCGCTCTCTCTCGCTCTCTCTCGCTCTCTCTCGCTCTCTCTCGCTCTCTCTCGCTCTCTCTCGCTCTCTCTCGCTCTCTCTCGCTCTCTCTCGCTCTCTCTCGCTCTCTCTCGCTCTCTCTCGCTCTCTCTCGCTCTCTCGCTCTCTCTCGCTCTCTCTCGCTCTCTCTCTCTCGCTCTCTCTCGCTCGCTCTCTCTCGCTCTCTCTCTCTCGCTCTCTCTCGCTCTCGCTCGCTCGCTCTCTCTCTCGCTCTCTCTCTCGCTCTCTCTCGCTCTCTCTCGCTCTCTCTCGCTCTCTCTCGCTCTCTCTCGCTCTCTCTCGCTCTCTCTCGCTCCCCTCCCCCAACTCTGTGATATTAGGTTTATTCCACCCACAAATGAAAACTAACCAATTTAACTTTTGCTGGTGGACCCCACAATGTTTTACGGTACTGTGGTGTCATATCACTACATGTGCAGTGTTACTCTAAAGCCCAAATTGTGTGCGTCCCGATAATTCTGTTGCAGCTGTTAACAGCAGTTAAACCCCCAGTGGAATTATAAGTGTGGGGCAACATTGGAGTACCTCGGTGTTTCACCTGGAGATTTCACCTCCTGCAAGCGGCAGGGTCTCAGTGCAGCACCTGGGCAAAAGCGTAAAATCGGCACAGTAATTCCGATTTCCTTATGTTTTTTCCCCAAACCTCCGAATTGCTGTTCCTTCCCTGTCCAATAATAACCAGGACTCCAGGCAGGCACTGGTAATTCTGGTGCGGGCAAAAAAGGAAATGACCACGGGTCATTCGGGCCTAAATCTGCATTGATTGTAAAATGTGTGATGATGCCATCGCCCCACATGTATAGCTCTGCAAGGACGGTGTACACGAGGGCCAAAGGTTTAATAAATACCGCAAAACCTTCCTTTGCAAATCATCATTTGCCTACTAATGATACACTAATTAGACCCCCTCACCCTCCTGCGCGCGCTTGGCTTCTGCTTTCTCACCAGCAAAGCCTCGGCACTTTGCAAACTGAGCCTGATCTGCTACCAAAGTCGGACCATCGGCTTTGTCAAATATTGCGACGGTACCAAATGCACTCAGGTGCGGTGGGTTTCTACTTCTTTGCCCCTCGTCGGGGGCTCGACGGCTGTCCCTTATCCTACCACGGAGGACGGGGACCCGATGCAACAACAAGGCGTGTTTGTTTATATGCTTCTCCGAAGCTGCGACTTCATAATACTTGAGACACCGGAGTCTCGGAGTTCACATAGCAAAAACAAAGCGTGGATTTTAGAGAAAAGGAAGAGTAAAAAGAATGCATATCAACTCTCCAAAAAATAAATTGATACCATACGCCCTGCCCTCGGGTACCTTGGCACAATTTCCTCTTTTCTGAAAGTGCGATGCATTGCGGGAATATCAAGTGTGCACCTTTTTGTGGGTGGCCCCGCCCCCTTGTTTACACATTTCACTGTGGGGCTTGGGCTCCGGGCACCGTTCTGTAATGCAGCCAGCGTTCCTCCTCGCGCCTTCTTTCAGGGAGGGGTCCTGTGGCCAGGGCCTCTCACACAGTCAAAGTATATGTTTATCTCATTCTGATAACAACCGGAGCAGTGAGATTAACTGGTGTGAATGCTTTGTACGGGCCCATTGTCTTCACAAAATGTGCGTCGTGCATGTATGCATTTAAGCAGGGGCGTGTGCGTTTGTTTACTTGGGCAGGGCTCAGATACGAGTAATGGGTGAGCACGAGAATGCAGGCCGTTTGGGGTTTCTGATGGCCGGCCATTGTCACTGCAGCTGGAACTTCCAGTTTCTGATGGGGCGGAGCCCAGGATGGGCAGTTCTTTCGGCTCTATGCAATGACCCCTTCACATGCAAAGCGTTCTGAATCTGCATCCAAGCAGACCCCAGCATGGGGGACAAAACACTGATAAGGTCCCAAAGGCGAGACCTGTTGGCTATACCTATGCTTGTTTTTTACTTCCTGTGCATGCTTCTTATTCCTGCTTTTATCCTAGTGTATCACTGTCTTTGTGTTGCTGGCCCCCTTTCTCTCACCCCTCCCCGCCGTTTGTCATGTCTGCCCTGTTTTTATGTTTTCTTTTGTGTCCTCGCTTCTGTTTCACTTAGTGTGCATGCAGTGTCTCTGTCTTTTCACTCTGCCCACCTGTGCCTCTATCTCTTTTCTGCGTTGCCCCCTTTCTCTCACCCCTCCCGCCGTTTGTCATGTCTGCCCTGTTTTTATGTTTTCTTTTGTGTCGTCGCTTCTGTTTCACTTAGTGTGCATGCAGTGTCTCTGTCTTTTCACTCTGCCCACCTGTGCCTCTGTCTCTTTTCTGCGTTGCCCCCTTTCTCTCACCCCTCCCGCCGTTTGTCATGTCTGCCCTGTTTTTATGTTTTCTTTTGTGTCGTCGCTTCTGTTTCACTTAGTGTGCATGCAGTGTCTCTGTCTTTTCACTCTGCCCACCTGTGCCTCTGTCTCTTTTCTGCTTTGCCCCTCTTTCTCTCTCTTCCACTGCCCCTCTCCATGCCCAGTCTCTGGTGCGCCCTTTATCTCTAATTTATGGCCATGGCACTGCCAACCAGAACAAAAAGAAACCTCATGCACAAGCAACAGGTTCACAGTGCACAAACCAACACATGCTGGGGTTAGTACCACGAGAAACGAGGATGTCCTCATCTCAAGACCAAGCTCTATTCACATTTCTTGTTTAATGTAGTTGCAGAAGTCCATATTTTATTACCTCGCCCCTGTGCTGCTTCCTTTCCCCAGTCTCCTGCTGCCTCCATGGTGTGCGTCTCTACCGCCCCCTGCTGCCCTTTCTCTCCTGCCCACACCGAACCTCTTCTCGATTCCATCCACTCCTCATGCTTATATTTGCACTTGGAACGTGACCCGAGTGCCTTTGCATGAGCGCCAGTAATATTACACAAGATCACATTCATTGTTTTATGTATGGGTTATGTTAATAAATTATCTTTACGTACACATCTGCACTTATACCTATAATTTTTCGTCAAGAAGCCCAGACCTGCCAGTGCGCTGTATAACTAAAATCACCCATTACTTAATCCAATCAGCAAGGTGGTGAGCACTGAGCAGGATAGCACAGTGTTCGACGAACAGACCGCACTGCATCGCTACCTCGACCTTCTCGCTGTATTATATTGCAGTTGTATTTCCATTGCGCCTTCATGCCCGCTGCGTGAGTGGCGCCTTTCTGGGCCTTAGTGAAGCCTGGCTCTACAGATCTGCTCCGCACCCCGCCTCTTTCTTGCCGAACGAGTTCAGTGGTCTTATCCCGGTGGTAGTGATTCCTGTCAAAGCTTTTGATGGCTGTCGAGGAGTGGGTGGAGTCATCTACACACTGGGTTACTGTGACCCTTCTCCCTTTTTACGAACTTATCCAGGGCCCTTTGAAAAAACTAAAATGATGTATACTTGTAAGGAGTTTCATTCGGCATTTTCATCCACTGATCGATTGTTGTCCACATGTTTCTTTTGCCCACTACAGTAAGCGCTATAAAAATACAGTTCCAGTTCACAACCTGGAGCACTGGCTCGTCCCACTTCAGCCACAAGCTCACTTCATTGTAAGTGGCGGCATTCTACTCTTCTGCAAGGAGCACACCGACCCACCCATCTGTCCTTTCAACACCAAGGACTAGTTGTTGGCAATGTGTGCTTTTTGAGACCAAGGAAATATTTTTTTGCCAGTGTTAATTTTTTTTGTATTGATCAGGACAGCCCCCGAACAATAATGTTTTACAAAAAAATACCTCAAAACAAGCACTCACAAAGCCAAAAGGATGGGAGGCTAATACCAGAGCTATTGGCTTTGCCAGTGATCCTCAGGTGTTTGTTAAGCGCGAATACTCTCCCGTAAGGGTCTCAAGGCGCTGGGGGGGTCGCAGGTGCCAGTCCATCAAGGAGGGGGTCTGTCGAAGAGCCAGGTTTATGGGATATTGGTAAGTAGCTTGCTTTAGCAGATGTATCTGTGATTAGGGGATGTTCACTCTGTGTGTTTCTGGGTGATGGTAGCAAACTTTATCGGCACGCAGCATTGTCTGTACTCGGGGTGAGGGCGCAAAGCAGACATATACAATCTTTTACTTAGTCACGAGATCCTTGTTTTTGATAAGCTCATGAGTAAGTTGTTAAGGATTCCATTTCATTGACTGGTTCTTGGCATTTAAGAGTCAGGATTTGGTGCACATAAACTTTTCAGAGATCCCCCTCAGATGACAGTAGAGGTTCCTTCCTCGTTAGCTGTGATAGGCACTTTGGACAACGAGAACCTCCTTTGCATGGTGCTGAAATGTTCTAGTCCTGGTGACTTGCATCAAGGCACTTGTCTTTCTGTCTGTGCTATAAAGAGCCATGGAATGTGTCCACAAATGCTTCCTGAGGCAAGCATGATTTCCTGAATCAAACTGCATAACCCAGTCTGTAGTAATAGGATAGTATTTCAATCCCTGGCGGCACAGCGCACGGGATAATGGCATCTCCAGCATTCTCAAATGTGACTCTGGTCCATCATTCAACAGCAAAGAAATCAAGGACATTTTTGGTCAGACTAAATGTCAAGCATCAAAAAAGCACACCTCTATGGCCCAAGCTAAGGGTGCTGTGGAACGATTCATGGGTACCCTCAAACTGGTAATTCAACGAGCATCGATAGAGGAAATCAAGTTAAACAGGCCCTGTGTCAAGCCCTCCATGCCTATTGTTCAACTCCTCCCTCTACAACTAGCGAGAGTCCGGCCCCCTTGCTATCTGGGAGAGCCATCGGACCCAAAGTACCACAGTGAACAGTAGACTGATCCTTGAATGTTGATAAGGTTTGTGTGTCATACACTTCTTGGAAGTGCCAGATGAAAATATATGCCGATCGTCGTTGACAAGCTCAGAAAACAGTCTTCGATGAAGGTGACTGGGTCTTGGTCAAGCAGAAACGAAAGCGGAAAACAGACACCCGCTTGCTGTGGATCCTTTGAGGGTTGTGACGTGCAAATGACATATGGTGATGGCGCAGTGTCCCAGAAAATCCATCAGAAGGGACTCGTCATACTTTAAGCACCTACCTCGACGGTCGTCCGCTCCTGCAATCATGAATGAGGCCACCCCGCCTCACAGTAAATGTCTAGAAAAATGATCTTAAGCAAGAGAATGTATGGACTGATTGTGGGCACAGAACACAACACTAGTAGCTTTATGCAATCATCAAACAATGACATATACAGTACAAATATGTCAGATGCTATGTTTTTGGCATCAACATTTTTTTATTTTTATTTAATGCAAATTAATAATAATATCTAAATATCCTTTAAAAACACATTCCGCAGACATACTCACATTTGTACTTTAAGGCATCATGATTTGATACTGTTTGTTATTCTTAAATGTTGTGTCTAAAGGATACAATAGATATTCATTCCTCGAAAGTTGGACAATTGTAGATAATATTCATAATGTTCAATCTTGCTAACAATGCAACATAGTATTCCCAGTGTACAGTTTTGCTAGTACATGGATGAGCAATTCAGCGTAATATTCCCTATGTGCAATGTAGATAGATCATGGCTAAACGGTAACCATAAGACATGATGCTGAGGGGCTTAGATGTTACTACGCTCGTTTCGGTGAAATGCCTTCTTCAGGGAGCCGTCAGGAGAATGGCTGTATGTGGTTACTTATGTTACATGTAGTAACTCACAGGTCACTGAGGTGATGGACAAACCTGATTTCCACAAAGGCTGCATGGGTGAATCTTACAGCATGCCCTGTTGCACATACGTATATAAAACCTCAGGTTCAGGTGTGCACTGGAGAATACACTAAAATTGGTCACCGCTTGAAATTGACTTTTTCATGGACACATTGCTCCCTGGTGGGTTATGATCAGATTGTATAAATACCCAAACGCAGTTCCCCTGACGAAGGGTTATAGAAACCCGAAAAGCATTGGGAAAAGAAGCAAGGGCAATGAAGTTTTCATACAGCTGAAATATGGACATTGAATATAAGCAATGTGATGTAACATTATTTGAGATGTAACATTGTTAATACTTGTGTAAGCGCCACTGAGCGAGATGAAGCAGTGCATGGCTGGTTATGCTTACACACTTGAAGAAATCTAAAGTGTTCATTACAAAAGAGAACAAAATATTACACATGGTTGTTTAATTGCATTTACTTTGGTAACGTTTGTTTATTACTGTTGGAACCCTAGAGGTCAAGGAGCAGTGCGCTGTGTGTGGAGTGTACGTTACATGTACACCTATGAGGTTACTGTGTGTCATGTAAGCCATGTTTCCTCTGTCAATTCTAACTTAAGCTGCTCTGCCCAAATTACTTGCATTTTAGCATAAGTAAAGCTGCCCCCCGCCCCGATTTTAACAAACTTTGAGAGTAAAGAAAAAAATAAGAAATCGGCACCGTGGGGAAGCTGATGCAGCATGATGGATACGTTGGTGGTATTGGAGCCAGCCCACTTATGCTGATCTCACCCGTGCCTGTTATACAGGAGAGGGAGAGAGAACCTGAATAAGGGCCTTCACCCGCACTCCCCCCCCCCCCCCCCCCCCGTCCTGGCTAGGACCAGACGCAGTGGCAGCTGGTAGGAGACTGTGGCAGGGGAGCGGGGGAAGGTGGCGGGGGTAGGAAATAAATAAAAAATACAACTTACCTGCCGGTCACCATCGCCAACCGCCACCTCCAGCCACCGCCTCTCTCGGGAACCAGGAGCAGGAAGTACCCAGGCTTCCAGACTCCCCTGACCAATCACGACGCTGCTGATAGCAGTGTCATGATTGGTCTGAGCGCCGTGGCTCCGCACTCAGAGAGGGAGTGGAAGCCTGGGCATGTTCTCCACCAAGGCTGTAATTCATTCTGGGAGGAAAACATGCAAAGTGCACATGACTGTTTCGCTAGCCAAACAGTTCTGTACACTTTAGAGTGGAGCAACCACTCCTCCTCCCTGTGACGCAGGGAGCTCAGCCCCGCCCAAACTGCACGACAACGACAATACAAAAAATAAAATGATAATAACGTTCCGTCATCATCATTTCATTTTTTCTTTCCTTTGCACTGCATGAAGCAGTGGGATGATGCTCCTCTGCTTTAGCGGAGGAGCCGCCGCTGACCAGGCATGGTTACCCGTAATAAGACAGGCCGGTGTTGGCAACTTTCCGGAATGCATTATTTTCCCAGCCTCAAGATGGCCTTTCCTTTCCCCAAAGGCTGGAATATTCAGTATCTACCCTGTCTTTCTAGACCAAAAAGCTTTTTGTAACCTTTTACCAAGGTTAAGCGGGGGGGGTTACCTCTCTTTCCTTGATCAATGACGGGGGGAACCGTTGCCCCTAATCGATGTCACATTTTTCAAGTGCGTGGTATATTGTTACATCCCCATGCCTTGCATATGGGTTCGGGATCAATATTTGTCCTCCATTCCCCCTTGCACATTTGAGAAGTGTGGGTAGATTTGGTGCCCTCGCCCTGCCCAAGGCCAAGAGGGAAGATTTATCAAAAGTTTTTAAAGAAAGGAGTAGAGGGCACTCACTAACTACTCTAATGTCATCTTAGTATTTGACCGGACGATGCCGGAGCGTGCTCGTAATTGCCTCGTGTCTTCATGACTCACAACATGTAATGGAATTGGGGAAGCAGATACCTACCCATAAACCTTTTTAGCACTTGTGAGCAGGGCACAGTGCAACTGTTAAATGGCCTCCTCCTCCTTTGTCTGCAGCATCTTGCATGCTACAGAGAAGTACTACACCATTGGCCAAAGTTGGGTTTGTCTCAACAAATCCCCCACCCATTTGCAAGATGGAGGGGGCCAAAAACAATGCCTTCTCCTGCCATTGCCAAGGCTGTGTGTAGGGCTAACAATTTAAAACCAAATTGACACACTTTTTAAAAAATTTCATCCTATGTTTATGAACATGCAGTAACATTAAATCAAAACCTCACCCTTGGGTAAGGTGGTAGAGATTTCAAATATATCACCCCCTTGCACATTTGAGCATAGAAAAGAATAACACCTGTTGAAATAGAAGTTTGGTTTCATTTTCAACAAACCATTTTTAGCAAAATTACCATTTCATTAAAACTGAACACTTTTTGAGGGAACAGAGCTTAGCCAGGCTGCAAAGATGGCAGCTCATTACAGAGGCTCTGCCAGCCGAATACACAAACCTGCAAATATCAGACATGCAGTGGGCTACCCACTGAGTTAATTAGCCGCTGTGCCATCTGCAGTCCATGAGGCCCCTGATGGCGCAACTTGACAACGATCAGTCGCCTTCAGAGCCCTTGACGCGAGGTAGCAGGCCGTGGCCAACAGGGGCCCAAGCATGGCCGGGCCGCACTGCCAGAGCGGGGGTCTGGACGAGCCTTTGGGGCGGGCAGCCACGAGTACTATGAGGTAGGAGCCCTGGGACGCCGGTTGGCTGCTGCCCATCATCTTTGCTGGGCCGTGATCTCCCCGGGCCCACGCTTTGGTGACCGGAGGGCTGGCTACCAGGACTCCTACTGCGACTTCCCAAATATGCTGCCCAGAACAAACTCCTGGCATTATGGGCCCGGACAGGTCATAGCGCCTGCTGGCATTACTGTAGGAGGGTGGCTGATGCCTGATATGAGCAGTGCTAGGACTTGCCAGTGTCCGGTGACTGTCGGCGAGCAGCCACGCCATGCTGCCTCTGAGGGGGCCTGAACGTGAGGCCTGGGACTGGCGACCAAGGAAAACAAAAGGAGATGATTGACGGAGCACTGAAACTTTTCAGACACTCAACCCCAGTCACAGATCTGGGTTGAATCCCTCATCGTTCTTTAGCTCACTTCGCCACTCCGGTTCAGACCCAGCTATATGCAAATTAGTCTGCACCCTGTGCCTCATGGGAACAATCCAGACTGAACTGCCAAGCCATGTCTTTCCCTGGACCTGAAATAAGCATCTGGAGACCGGTTTTAGGGTAACACTCCTCATCAGCCAGGCTAGCTTGAATCCAGAGGCAAAGTGAGCAAGGGACCCACGTCTGGGTATACCCTGCCACCACGCACTCCCTCTAGAGTTGGGGGATTGATACGCAGGCCGCTGCCGGTCCTCTAATGCAGCTTCTCCTGTTCAGGACTGGACCCTCTGTAGAGGATCTGCCCGTCCTGTTGGCTGGGAGTCAGATAGTCTTGTGGGCGGCCCGGGCGGGGGGCTCCGCTGCTTTCCTGGACTTGCCCCTGCAACGAGGATTGCCCCCCCTCCTTACGAGCACTGCTGCATGGCATGGGCTGGCCATGACCAGTGTCCTTAATCTAGCTACTATACCTGGTGAGCTGGGCTGAGACACAGCCCCCCGCATTTTCAATCATCAAATGGTGAGTGTGCCCCCTTCTACATATTAACTGCTCCATGCAGTGCAGACTACGGGTTGTACTACAGGCACCTACGTCGCTTTTGCTCTGATGTGGCTGGTTTCTCTGTTTCCAATTTACTCTGGAACCCCTGGTCAATGGACCGTTGGTGCCTGCTTAGAAGTGTAGAGGGGAGAAATAACTTGTCACACCAGGTTCTCAAATACATTGATTCATGACTCTGAAGAATTACAGACTCCAGGTTCTCGTTTAGTGAATTTATTACACAGCCAAAAATAACTGGACATAGACACACCTCAAGACGAGGTTGTAGAAAAACATCTGAACTAATACAAAGCTGAATCAGTGTGCAATATTCAGTCTCAGGATCATAAAAAAAATGATGTCTTCCAATATCAGAACGCAGGCAATAAGTGCTCCCACGTCAAGATCAGACTTCACTGAAGGTTTTTAAGGATAAAGCATTAGTCTGTCTCTATACTACCACTAGCATGACATCCCTACTTAGCATCTCCCCAGGCAAGTTTAGGAAAAGGTGTCGGCGCGTGACGACTTCCTAGGAAGTGCACTCGCGTTGTATGGGTCAAGTAGCCTAAGATGCTCCTTCCCTCTCAATTGATCTCCTCTCTTCTCCTGACTCAACCCCCGAAGCACTGTCCCTATTTCAAACACCAAAATCATAAAACACGCCCATTTCACATCATCCGATCACAGGGACGGCCTTAGTGCTGGTGGCGCCCTGTGCAACAATGTTTGCTGGCGCCCCCCCAATGACCACCTCCACCACGGATTCTCTCACTAGCACCCTTTAACAGTTTCCATAACCACACTCTCTCAGATGCATTGAATTAGTTATATAGCGCCACTCATACCAGTATAGGGTGTCCAAGCACTTTGCATCACACACACATTACACAGAGACAATCAATCATACCCGTGTAAATCAGTGTATAGGAAATGTTACATAAGCCAAAGGACTAAAAGTGTAGGAGTCACATGTCATCCATACTGGTAGGCAGTATAGTTTAAGACTGCTTGGTGTGGAGAAGCACAAACTCAGAGTCGAAAAAGAAAATGCATAGTTGGGAGTTTCCTTTAATAATAAGAATTGATTTCTAGCCAAATTAACCCTTTTTGCAAAATTAATCAATGTTCTAATAATGTATACTTTGCAGTGTGTATGCAGTTCAAAGATGAAAGTTAATAGCTCACTATTCTATATTAGGACTTTAAGTTATAAATTGCAAGTAACAAAAGGATGGCTCTTTTGAAAGCAGTAACCTGCTGATCTGTTTACATCATACACACTCTGTAATCTACTTGATACACGTTCTTAGCAGCAGGCATATGAACCCTCTGCACTAACTTCACCGAAGTCAAAACCTCAACTATACAAAATGCTGATCTCTCTCCAGGAAGATAATTAATCACACGAGTTATCTTGACATTTATGTGAGGCCTGGTAATTGCGAGGGGGTGGGGGGGGGGGGGGGGGGAAGAAATGCTGCCACAGGTGCTTCAAAAGAATAATTCACTTTCAAACACGGCGCCCCCAGGAAGCCAGCACCCGGTGCGGTGGCACCGGTCGCACCGCCCTAACGCGGGCCCTGTCCGATCACCTCATCCAGCTGGACACCTCCTCGTAGGTGACTTTCTGCTCACTTTTGATACTCCCAGCCTCTGGCACGATTACCTTGATTCCCAGGCCTTCTCCAGTGAGAAAGAACACAGTCTCACATTATCAGCACTCCTTGTACAAATGTCTCCTCTCCTCCCCAAGCCAAACTCCTGAAACTAAGCGTTATTCTAACTGACAAAGATGAATTTCTCCACCTGCAACAGTACGTGAGAAAAGACAAATCCAACATGCACATCAAATTCAGCTTATTATACCTCTAATACGAGAGCTTCCAGGAAGAATGCATTTCAGGCCTACAGAAGTCGGCCAACATAAGAGAATAGCACATAGGCCTTATGAAACCAGATATAAGTGAACGTTTTACTGAACATTTCTAAATCAACACGTTACATGAGCACATCAAATACATGAATAATTGTAAGCCTCATACACAAATTCTGCACATTAAAGCTTCCAGGGAAAACACACATGTATTGCAACATTAATTTCGTCACGTTTATATAAAAAATATCCCTAACACGTCACCTTCACATTATTACAGTACACATCCTACTATCACGTGTTAATACATAAAAAAAAAAAAATGCATGTGCAAACTACTTGTGATTATGATGCACCCCTACAAATAATAGCGCACAATCGCGCTCTATCAGCTCCAACTGTTCTATAGCCAGCATACCTTCTCTCTGCTCAGCCCAGAGGTGCCCATTGATCGTGGGAAGACGCTGGTGTCCTACAAGTATCGCCAGCGCCCATCACAGTGATGCCACTGTAGGGATATCAGCTGCACTGACAACTGTGGCGAGACCCTTAGCCTGCTCGTGCCACCTGGAAAGGCAGATACTCCAGGGTGTGGTGGGGTTCTAGAAAGACCTGCTCCTTCCACTACCGCTTACTGATCGTTTATCCCCTCTATGGCCTGGCAGACTGGTGTGCCATTTCCTCACAAAGTACGGGATCAGATACCTTAGGCCACTTGGTTACAGGTCACCTACAATACTGGACACCTCCACTTACTACCTCAGCCAAGAGCAAGCATGACCCAAAACAATCCAACCTTACGTTTGATGGTAATCGTCTCGCCCAACATGCAGAGCATGGACCTTGATCTGAGACTTCCCACGATCACTCTGGGGGGGAAGTGAACAACTTGATATCAACTTTAAGGAACTCCTAGTTGATGAGAAGACCAGCTTTAAAGCCATTGATGCAAAACTGGTCTGACTCACCAGTTGCCTGGATCAGGTTAAACAGCGTGTTGACAAGCATGGAAACAGACAGGATCATCTGAAATATCGCATCTCATGTGGAAGGCACTCAGACAGACACTTAAGAACACCTTTTGCGTATGGACTATGTCCTTGAGCTCAAGACGCAATAATCTTTGAATTACAGGGGTACCGGAATCCACTGCAATTACCAAAATGGAAGTTTTTATGGAGACCATGCTCTGCGACAAGTTTGGGGAGGACTTGTCTTCATTGTTGAGCAAGCTTCTTTAACCTGGACTTCATATTATTGGTCCAGCCCGCCCGCTGCAACTGTCTGCCTACCAAAAGACTATTTCAACAAGCCGAAATCCCCTACGCACTATTGTGCCCAGCCAAATTACAAATCTCCTTTGAGGCTACACCTCACTTCTTCACAGATGCAAAATTGACCTTCTAGTTCACCAAACATGTGATACTGACTGCTGAACTGATCATCCAGTGACACTTCGGTCCTGTGCCTCCCTTTTTACAGGACAGGAGGGGTGCCGATGTCGCTCCGCACACCGTTCGCAGTGCAGGGTGCCCTCGGATCATGTGCTTTGCTGGAAAGACAGTGCCATTTGAAGACTGTCTGTGATGGATCGCCCCTCAAGATCCTTTCTGTTCAGTCACCCAGACGTTTCAGGCAAGGCTGTATGTCAGGTTACTTTCCACCTCCAGGGTTGATTCCCAAACTAACCATAAAGTTGACGAGGAGCTTCTGGGGTGCGGGAAATGGGACTGTTTTTCTTAACTATGTTTGCGGGTTGGTGTGGGTGGTATGAGGTTGATTATTTTGTGTGTTGGTTTTTGATGTTCTCTTTCCTCTCTAGGTTTCCGCCACGGTACAATAACTCCTTTCCACTCAATTGCATTTTGGATGCTACTTTGCACAACCCCGTCCAAATCACTGTCCTCTATTTATAGGCAGTATGGCAACCACAACATGCATTGGAACATCGGCAATCTTAATGACCACAGGAAAGCTCGCTTAGCACACGCATACCTCAACGGACACAAGGTCGAATTTGTTTTTTACAGGAGATCCACTTGACTTGCTCAACTGCCACTGGATTGCATGCTTGGTGGTGCGGCAATTGCGCACCTCAGTTTACTCCAACTACGCCATGGGCATTGCTATTTTGCTGCACAGAGGGCTCCCATGGGACCTGACACACGCCATCACCAACAAGGAGGGTCGCTATGTGATCAAAGCAGGCATGCTGCATAAACACCCGGTGGCACTGGGTGTCCTATACGGCCCGAACTCCGATGACCCTGACTTTTTCTCTGAGATCTGGAGGCAGATTTCTATCCTCTGACACAGAGCCATACTCTGGGGCAGTGACTTTAGCATTGGATGACCGCCTTGATCGGATCGGAAGTTCCAAATGCCCTCACCCTAATGCTGCACTGATCCTAAACACGATTATCCAAGACAACTGCTTACAAGACATATGGAGACTCAAACACACGCAAACACTTCTGAGGGCACTTGTCCTACGGCGTATCTTAATGCATGGTAAAGGATAGACTACTGGCTAGTCTCTCGAGAGGTCCAGACATGGACCACCAGAGTGTCCCATTTACCCCACACCCTCTCTGATCATGCCCCGGTCCTGTTAGAGTTGCAGATCCCACAGATGTGTAATTCTGAGAGGAGATCTGTAGGGAGATAGTGAAGTATTTCACACAAATGAGGCATCAGTGCATTCTCACTCAGCTTCCATACTATGGGAAGCATTTAAGGTGGTGAAGTGCGGTTCCTCGCACAACTTGCAGGACGTTTGTGCTCAGGAGGTGGAATATTTCCGTTCCAAGGACGTGGTCACATTGGCCGATATTCAGAACAAACTGTTGGAGTTTACAGAGGAGGCCACCAGAGAGACTCACTACCTAGCTCGTCCTTTTGGGAAGGGTGATTGCCCCGGCAAGACACTCATGGGACTGCTCTGCAGGCTGTGCATGTCTACTTATGTGGTGGGACTGCTGGACGCAGAGTCCAACCTCGTTTACACCCCACAGGATGTATGCTAAGGTACTGGTAAACCACTTACTGACACTTCTGCCCATAATAGTTAGACCTGATCAATCAGGTTTCATTCCAGACCTTTCATCGTCCCACAACCTCTGCACTATTTTTGCGGCAATGCACCACCAGGACCTCCAGATTACTCCAGTGGCTGCCATATTAGGTGCCACTAACACGTTTGATTCTCTGGAATAGGCATACCTCTTTCTTTTACTCACACATCTTGGCTTTAGCCCACGGCAGGGGCGTAACACAGGCCCCCGCAGTGCGGTGGGTCCCCAAGCTCCAGAGGGCCCCCTCAGCACTGCACTTCAGCCGGGGAGCTCCTGATAGTCTGGAGGGGGCCCCTCCACGTACCTTGCAGGGGGGCCCCCTCAATTATCGTTACGCCACTGGCCCGCGGTTCACTCACCAAATACAACTTCTCTACACTCTGCCCACCGCTCTAGTGCACCTAAATGGGTTACTCTCAGACCCCTTTTCGATCCCCGTGGTACTCGACAGGGCTTCCTCCTGTCGCTACTCCTTTTTGCGATAGAAATAGAGCCACTGGCAGCGAGACTCCGGTAGCTCCATGCGAACCGGGGAAATTGGCTTCACTACAAGGGGGACAGGTAATTTTGCTGTATGTAGAGGACATCACCCTCAATGCCTGTGACCTGCAGGAAAACCTTGCCCCCTCTGACATCCAAAGTGATACACTTTGGTGCTTATTAAGGTATTCAAATTGGTCCAAATCCATCCTTTTTCTGTCCCTTACAGACAGCATCTATTTATTCAATGCGGGATACCCTTTAAAATGGGCGATTGACCCAGTATGATACTTAGGCATCTGCCTCAGTTGTGATTCTGAAGAATTGTGGCGCTCCAACTATGGACAAGACATCACATGGCTGGAACATAGAATATTGACATGGTCCAAATTGCCCCTATACGTTGCTGGAAGTATTGCAATAGGGCAAAGGATTATCCTTCCCAAATTTCTGTACCTCTTCCTCAACATACCCCCTTCCACTCACAGCTCAGTTTCTCAAGTGCCTGAAATCCAACCTGATAACATTGTTCTTAGTCTGCAAACAACCAAGAGTGTTGTGGGAACTCCTTAGTTTGTCACTTGGCCAAGTGGATCTGGGAGCACCCGACATGGCGCTTTATGGACTGTGCGGCCAAGCCCAATTCTTCCATTACTGGACTTACCCAACACAATTCCAGCTCCACATAGCCATAGAGTAAGATCGGGCATCCCCGTGGCCACTCTTGATGGCAATATATTTACCATACGAGGCCCGGAGGGTAGAAATAGACAAGGTCGCATGTGTACGCAGCGCATAGGAGGGTTTGAGAAATCGTGCACAGCTACCATGTTTGTAGGCCCCTTCTATCCACCTTGACAATAACCCCCAAATTCCACCACTAAATGACAAGAGTGCCAGATCGCACGCGCATAACCACTATAGTAAAATGTTCTCAGATTTGTATCCCGAGGATAAATGTATTCCTCCATTCAAGAGACCAACAGCTCTGTCCCCCCCGTACTAAACACCCTTCTATACTATCAACTTAGGGCTATACTTGCCGTGTGCTGCAGGACACCATTCCAGCCCCCCTGTCTACACCATCCGCATTGGAACACATCCTCACTACACCATCGCCACGCAAATTGATTACTCGCCTTTATAACATTATGCAATCCTCTGCACCGCTTACCACTCCGGCGGTGCGCAAGACAGACACAGATCCCCCATAACTGACAATCAATGGTCATTCTGCTGCGGACAGATGGAATGACTTTCCCCAAACTATCGTCTGTGCTTAATACACTTCAAATTTCTCCATAGACTCCATCGCACCCCACTACAGATCTTCAAAATGGGGTGTGTCCCTGACTCACGCTGCTTCCGATGAGCTTCACCTCAGGACTCCTTTATTCATCTCCCATGGCAATGTTTGAGAGATTCGGCCTTCTGCGAGGAAGTATAAGCTACCATACACACAATTACTGGCCACCTGCACCTTATACTCTCCTGGAGGGACTGTCGGGATATGTGGAGCACACACCAGCCATGCTGCTCCTTCTAGCCAAACGCAGAGTGGTCATGCGCTGGTGCCGAAAGCCCACTCCCACCATACGGGCATCGCGGAGTGATGTAGGGTACAGTCGGGAGCAATTATCCAATTACTGGGAGATTGCCACTTCGCACCCGTCCCAAATACATATGGGACCCTTCCTTTCCTTTCTCTTCTTCAGAGACTCCCCTCTGCTGACTACGGGGCTACAAATCCAGGGGTAGCTCTGCACGTGAGGGTACTCCGCGGGCCGCTTTAGAGACCGGAGTATGTCCAGTTGAACATGGACCCAAGCGGGTGCGATGCTCGCTTTTCCGATGTGCTTTATGTGGGGTGGCTAGTTTTTCAAAGCTTAATGTCCACGGGGTTCCTGCCGCTCTTGCATATCTTTTGATCGATCCCACTTTTGGGAATATTGCAAATGGGAATGTGCTGCATTAATGGCCTGCTGCTTTATGTTGATGACACCGTGGCAAGTTACGGTTATTGTACCGTTCTTTACTGATATAAATGCCAATAAAAAAAGACAAATGAACACTATGCGCGGCAGCATATTCTTGTATATCTGTGATTACAAGCAAAGACGTGGAAAACAAACACTGTTCCGCCCTTGAGCAAGGTGAGATGCAATAAATGCCCCACCCCTGCCAAGGTGAGGGTACAAGCAAACTCTGTCCCTGACCTAGGGGATGGCTGGTTGGAAATGCAAGGAATCCAAGCATTTCCCCTGCCCTTGGGCAAAGAAATGCTGAAATACTAGGGAAAAAACAGGTTCTCAATCAAGATACCAATGAAGCTCATTGTGCAGGAACCCGCTGCCTGCCGATGACGAAACATACACTCTTAGAAAAGCGCGAGACACAATGCCACAGAGGGGGGTCAGCCCCGAGGAAGGGGTCGTTTATCCAAAGATTGGATCTTATCTCGTGCTTTGAGAGCCCTACTTTGATTGATCAGAATAGACCAAATTGGATCTGAAAACCAAAATATGTTAACAATCCATTCCCTGCTTTCATCCCCAGAGCAATCTGGGTTTCATTATTTTCCAGGTGGAGAGTCAGGTTTGCAAGTGGTACTCAAATATGTATTTAGTATTTCAGTTCAGTAACAAACCATGAAATTCTTACATACAAATACATAACAAACAATTGAAGTTGGGTAACCCTGTATACAGAAAATGTTTGGAATATAGCAATTTAACTTACGAAAGGCTATATGTGGGTTTCAGGAGACCGGTTTTAGCCAGAGAAACCTATCAATCCACGAGTGGTGTGCTATTTTTCCCCTCGAATGCAGGTGAACTGGTGACTTGTTTACACATAGAGATTACTTCTTATGCTATAAGCGATTAAATGGGATAGCAAGAAGGAAGTTATCTGAACTAATAGTTAAAATATAGCTAATGTGATAGCCCAGCTCTGCATGTCCAATCGCTGTTCTAGCCATGTATCTCATGGGAGGAAAGAGAAAACATTAGTTAAAGAAAATAGAGTGAAAAGGAACAATACAAAAATAGCCAGCACACTTCTAGAACCCCCATATTTCTTTGCTCATCTTCAGTGACTAAGTAATGTATTTTTAAAAAAAATATATTTTTATTGAACATTTGGCACAGAACAATCAGTAGGCGATACAGTAAAGCATGAGTTTTGTTACATATCAGTGATGGTCCAGGAGAGTACAGATATAACATAGGATTTTGCGTAAGAAATTCAGATACCTCGACCCCTCTGTTTCTCTCAGGAGTAGTAGGGTGTGAATGATCTTGCCTAAGTTGGCGTGTAAGTCAGTCACGATCGTCTGATTCTTGCACATGCGGGGGAGGTTCGCAGATGTCACCCCGGTAGTGATTCCACTTGCCCCAGATCCATGACCATTTCTTTGGGCAGCCTCTGTGTATATAGACAGATTTCTCTGTTACCATTGTGTGGTCCATGTCTCGACACCACTGCTGCAGCATCGGGGACTGGTCCGAACCCCATCGCTGCGCTATGTTTCGTTTGGCCAGTATTGCCCCCAGTGTTACCCAGGCTTGATCTACGCGACTTAAATCTGTAGGTTCCCAAATGTTGAGCAGACAACACTTGGGCTCAGATGGAACAACCACCCCAGAGACCTGGGATATGGTGCGCAGGACTGAAGTCCAAAAGGGAGAGATCTTCGGACATTCCCAGAGTGTGTGCCAAAAAGTCCCCTCGGTCCCACAATTACGTAGACAGTAGGGAGTGTCAGCCTTTCCTATTTTGTGTAGCAGTGGCCGTGTATAATAAAGCGGTGTAAGATTTTTAGATGGAGTAATCTGAGGATAGAGGGTATTGCGACCTCCCTGGGGGACATCAGGGCCATCTGCCAGTCTTCCTCATCGAAGTCTCCCCCCTCTGCTTCCCATCCTTGCTTCAGGACTGCCGTTGGGTCTGGTAAATTGTTCGTTATTTTCCGGTTAGTCAATGATATGGCTTTCATTTGAAGATGGTCCGTTAGTAATCTGTCCTCCAGCTGCGAGGACTCGGGCAATTGAGTATTTACTAGGATTACCGCCTGTAGGGCGTGCCGTATTTGGCCGTACCTGTAAATGTGTGTGCCAGTCCGTAGGTTTCTTGCAATCGAGCGAAGTGCACCATTCCCCCCTTCTGCAACAAGTCTCCCACCCTGCAAATCTTTATGAGATCCCACTCTCGGAAACCCTTGGTATTTTTAAGTCGTCGGGTGTCCCAGAGTGGTGTCGCCTGCGTGAGCGTCCCCCTCCACCCCATCACCCTCTGTGCCTCATGTCAAATTTTAAGTGTATGGGCCGTGGGGCCTGTTTAGTGCGATTTCTTTATAGTATTATAGAGAGCACCGAGTACCCCTTCAGGCTCAAGGAGATGGCGATCCATGCGGAATGAGGGGTCGTCGTGTGAAGCATGTAGCCATTGGTTAATAGGAGTTAGGTGCGACGCCCAATAGTAAGTCCTGATGTGAGGAAGAGCAATTCCCCCATGGTACCATCCCTTAACAAGTTTCCTCGTGGCTATGCGAACTGTCCCACCGTCCCAAAGGAGTTTGGTCACTTCGGCATCTAAAAGGTTAAAGAAGGAGGGGGGGAACATGAAAAGAGGTGTTCTGTAAGGCATACAAAAATCTGAGCAATACTATCATTTAGAAAAGCGCCGCCCTACCCAGCAGCTTGAGGGGGAGAGAGCGCCAGTGCAGTACGTCCTGGCGGAAGTGGGCCAGTGGCTTCATAAGGTTTTCAGTGATGAAGCGTTCGACCTGTGGGGTGACATAAATGCAGAGGTATATGAAACAGTGCTCAGCCCGCTGGATATCGCAGTTCTGTGGCATCCTGGGGGGAGGCGTGGAGAACGTAGAGCAACAACTTTGCCCAGTTTATAGTATATCCGGATGCCCTGCCATATGCCGCGCAGATGTCAAGGAGGCAATTCAGTGATCAGGAGGGTGCCACCATATACAGTAGGATATCATCTGCATATAACGAGAGGCAGTCCTCCCATCCCGTCGTCCATCTGAGCCCTCTGATGACCGGGTCCTGGCGGATCCACGCCGCCAGAGGCTCAAGCACTATTGCGAATAGCAGCGGGGAGAGCGGACACCCCTGTCTTGTACCCTTGCCCAGAGAGAAGTCACAGGAAGTGCGACCATTCGCCATGCCATGTGCCATGGGTTTATTGTAGAGGAGGCGCACCCAGGTGCAAAATCTCGGGCCGAATCCCATGTGGCAGAGAACCACAAAAAGAAAGGGCCACTCTACCATATCAAATGCCATGCGAGCATCTAAGGAAAGGATGACCGCGTCCTCAGCGATGGTGGAACTGCGGGCTATGACCCCATTAAGCCTGCGAAGATTTAGGGCCGTGTTGCGGTGAGGCATAAAGCCGGATTGATTGGGATGAATTAAGGTAGCGAGATGGGGCTGGAGGCGTATGGCCAGTGCCTTGGCCAATATCTTTGCCACCGCATTGATCAACGATATCGGCCTGTAGGAAGCACATTCTTCCGGTGGCTTTCCTGGTTTGTGGATCGTGACTATTGTCACTAGTCGCTGGTCCCTGGGGAGCACCCCATCTCCAGACTGGCCCTATACATATTGAGAAGGCGTGTTGTGATATGCGTATCCATTCTCTTATATAACTCTATCGGTATACCATTGGGGCCCGAGAGCTTTCCCAGGCTTGAGGGCCGCGATGGCAGTGGCCAGCTCATCCGAGGTGAGCTCAAACTCAAGCTCTGTGACTGCCTCTTCTGATAAGGAGGGCATATGAATGTCATTTAGGAAAGCCATGTTATCTTCAATAGTGTTAGTAGCTATTGGTTTGTAAATCCCCTGATAATGAGCAGCGAGGGAGTCCATAATTCGCTGTGGATCGCCGCTGATTTCACCGTTTGCCATACGGAGGTGGGCTATCCACCTACTGGCCCGGTCCTTTTTGGCGAGCCAGGCGAGAGTCTGCCTGCTTTATCACCTGCCTCATATATGGTGTGCTTCGAGGCCTGGAGCTGCGACCTCGCCCCCTCCCATGCAAACGCCTTATACTCCTGCTGTGCTAGAGTGAGTGTGTGGGTGGAGTCATCTGTTGATGTCTGGACGTGGTCCGCCTCAGCGGCAGCCACCTTCTGCTCCAAATCCTACATCTGATGTATCTGCTTTTTCTTGTGTCCGGCTATCAGGGAGATCCCCTGTCCACGGAGTACCGTTTTGTAGGCCTCCCAGAGCGTTACCAGGGAGGTAATGGATTGATCGTTTTCAGAAAAATATTGTTTTGTAGTGTGCGGAGACCCCTTCTTATAGGTAGCCAGGGTGTATAGGAAAAACCCTCCTTCGTATCTCTGCATGCGAGGAAAGAAACAAGTATACGGGCGAATGATTCGATATTCCACGGGGCATGTGTTGGATTTCCGTTACCCAGTGTAGTCCTGCCGCTAACAAGAACATGTAGTCAATTCTAGAGAGACTATTGTGTACCCCCGAGTGGTGTGTGTATTGTCTGTCGTGCGGGTGGGTAGCTCGCCAAACGTCTATCAAGCCTATGGCGTTGGTGAAAACTAATAATTTGACCTGGGTACTGCTTGGGTCCCTGGGAGGATGCTTGTCTAGGGCAGCGTCGATCACTGCGTTAAAATCTCCACCCACTATAGTATCACCTGCAGGCAGTGATAACAAAAATGTACTAAGGGCTTTAAGCGCCGCTTGGTGTAGCGCCGGAGGGATGTACACAGAGACCTCATTATAGGGCCGTCCCTCACAGGTGCAAGTCAGTGCCGCAAAGCGCCCCTGTTTGTCAATTTTGGAGTCAGCGAGTATGAGTGGGAAGCGTTTATTGAGAAGAATCCCCACCCCCCGGGAGCCGGCAGTGAACTCTGAGTGTGCCACCATTTTGTACCCCCATCTGTCCAGGGCCCTAGTGACGGAGCCCACCAGGTGCGTCTCTTGTATTAGGACTACCGCTGGAGCTTTCCATCTGATATATTGGAGAACTAGTCCCCTTTTAATCTTGTCTCCTAGTCCGTTCACATTCCAGGATAGGACCGTAAGGGGGGGCAGGACCCATGGCCGCTCAAAGAGGGTTGTCAGGGGTGTCCGTCACCGCAGCAGCGTGTGCCATCTACTGAAGCACAGGAGCAGGAATCTATACTCGCTCTTGGGGCCTACCGAAGTGTGCTGATGTATGTTCCATTGCAAAATCAAAATAAAACAAACAGCCTGAAAAGAAAGAACAATCCCTCTACCCGCCTCCCTGCCCAGCGGACCCCAAACTGCCCGCTACCCCAAAAGAGCAGAGTGCTTAAGTCCTATTACTAATACTTGTAAAGTCTGTCTGAGAGTATCTGAAGCCCCTGTGTGTGTCGATGAGGCAGTGGCATGTTCTGTTGTGGTCTTCCTCAAAACCTGCCTCCGGAGTGGATCGCGTTCAAACAAAATGATTAGTTTGTCCTCCTAGTGAGTACTCAGTGCTAGGTATGAGTCCAAAGTCCTCATTCTTCCTTGTCCTCGGAATCCGCTGATCCCGATCGCTGCGATTCTGGGCGTCGGTGCTGCCGCCATCCGTCCAGCCAATCTCGAGCTTCCTCTGGTGTCAGAAAGAACCCCGCTCTGCCCTCGGCCTCCACCCTCAACTATGCCGGGAAGAGCATGGAATATTTTATGTCTCTGGCCCTCAGGTCCTTCTTTACATCCAGGAAGCCTCGTTGCTGTTTCGTAACCGCAGCTGTATAGTCTGGGTACATCGTGATCGCCTGGTTGTCTAAAGGAATTGGCGGGGCGATCCTGGCCGCCTACAGGATAGCGAAAATTTAAATTTCATGCCAGGATCGGTCTAGGAGGAAAACACTCGATAGACCACGTGGTTGTAACTGAGTTTTCACGAGGTCCTCCACGAAAAGATCAAGGGCAGGCCCACCTGCACTTTCTGGCACACCAACAATGCATATGTTGTTGCGCCGAGAGCGACCTTCCTGATCGTCGAGCTTGGCCGGGATTTGCTTGTTGTTCAGTTCTAATTGGCGCACCTGGCGTTGTAGCGTGGTTGTGTCCGTCACAAGCTCCTTCGTCGCGGATTCAACTTTGGTCAGTCTCCCAGAGAGTTTCGAGAAGTCTGCCCAGATTAGGGAAATGTCTGTGGAAATCGTTCCTATCGCTGATTGAGCTTGTTTCAAAGTGGCCATAATGTCTGTGAGCGTGACAGGGTCTGAGCCTTGTTGTATGGGAGCCTCTGTGTGGGCCAGTGGCTGCTGCTGCTTGTCACCCTGAATCTTGGTAAAGGTGAATTTTTCGAGTTTTCCGGCCGATCCCCCATGGGAGCCCCGTCCTGCCATCGAGGCACACCGTCCTGCTGAATGTCTAGTCGGGAAGGAGAGGGGGGGAGGGGGGCGGTGATCACCGCTGCCTGCCGCGTTATAAATAGCTATGCGCGGCCTTTCGGGTTTCTCACCCCCATGCCTGCTACAGCTCCAGCTCGTGGGAGATTACTGTTCGCGGCTTGCGCTGTGAGGTTGGATGACGTTGGGCCCTCAATCAGCCCGCAAGGTCTGTCGGCCCACTAGAAGAGGTCGGAGGTGAGAGATGAGGGGCAATAATGGTTGCGGACAGAGGATGGACAATGGTGCGGAGATAAGCCTTATGGCATCAACAGTGGCCTGGCAAGTCTATAGGGCTGTGCCCTCAGCCTGAGTCTGGAAATTGGGCCCCAGGCCCCTGTCGCCAGGGCTGGCACCAGCGTGCAGCAACTCACTTTTCGGCTCCACCGGGAGGCACTCCGGTGGAGCCCGGATTAATCGAGATGTCTGCTAGGGCTGCTGCTATTCTGTGCCAGCGGGACCGGCAAATTCTCACTGGCGGCTCCCAGCGCCGATGTGCCTCTCAACAGAGATCTTCCGGAGCGTCACCGCCGCACACTGCGCCCCCTCCGGAGTCCGTAGCGAAGTCCCGGCAGTGCCCAGGGGGACCGGGTCACGCAGACTCCCTCTCTGCCCGCAGCGGCGCAGACGTACTCCACCGGCCGTCTCACAGACACCGCTGGCCAGGGAGCCGGCCAACCTCAGGCCCCGGCGTCACTGTTTGCTGTAGGCCACCAAGCCTCCGCAGCAATTTCTCCGGCTCCACAGCTCACCGGGGGATCCCTCAATCGGCAGCGCCAGACTTCCGCCACACGGCCTTTTCAGATTTGTCCTCTGCTATCAGGATAAGCTGCAGGATTAATTACGGACGCTTTTATCCCTCACGGAGCTTGGTTAGGCTGCGGCCATCTTGTTCGGCTGCCAGCCACGCCCCCCAAGTAATGTATTTTAGGTGTTTGTGCAGCAAGCCTCTTTAGCTATTTAACAGAGCTAATTTGTCAAGATCCTAATCGGTAGGGATTTCCATTGGCCTCTTGCATTGTGATTCTGCGAAATTGCTTGTCACTTAATATGCCCTCTACTAGGCAGTGGTTAAAGAGGGCCTGAAAGAAAGTGTCTTCTGCTTATTTCTGTGCTACAGCCTTGCCCCATTGCCAGGATAACCACATGCCATCTTTTTTTGATGCAATATCTGCTAACACGCGTGTTGGGAATTGGGTTTTTGGTTGTGGGGGCAAAAACCCTTCTCAAGTAACAACCACAATCATTCTCAGAGTGAACCACAAAAGGCACCACATTAACCTGTGCGTAACTCTCTGGTAGCTTGGCACAAAAGCAGTCAGAGTTAAGTTTGAGGCAATGTGTAAAGTATTTCTGAGACACGGAACAGAGAAAAATTAAATAAATAAAATGAAACCAAAACTAAATCAGTGGAACAGGATATTGCAGTTTTAAGTAAAAATAGCAGCAAGAAGCAAAAAGCGCTAACTGTTGATCTTGTCGCGTTAGACCGGAACAAAGTCACAAGTTTAAGCCTACAGCGATGGAGTGCGGAATGGATACAGGGACCAGATTAGTCCAGCTAAAAACGTTACCTTCTCAAAGTCTGGCTTGCAGTGTTCTTCACTAAAGGATTTCACAGGAGGAGCTTAACTGATGCCAGACAAAGGCCCAAGACCTAGGGAGGAACCTCTTCTGGATCAGGAACTCTCACCAGCAGAGGCCTACGGGGCGCAGACAGGTCCAGTTGCAGGTCCAGTTCCAGGTGCAGCCATATCTAGTTGCAGCAGGTCAGCTGGGCAGTTGCAGGAAGGCCTCTGGAGTTTCTTGTGTCCCTGTAGCTCAAAATAGAAGGTCCGCAAACTGACCCTTTGAGTCACTCAGGTTAGCCTGGGATAAAGCGAGCAGGTCCAGTCTTGCTTCCAGAGAGCAGGCATGCCTCAAGCATGGCAGTCTTCTGAAGAGCAAGGTAGGCTTCAAGCAACATGGCAGTCCTCTGGGGAACAAGGCAATCCTCCTTCTGTAATGTGCACAGGTCCAGGAGTGTGGCTCGGGAGGTTCAATATCTATACCTGGTGCCAGTCTTTGAAGTGTGGAAACTTCTAGTCCAACCCCACAGCTGGTTCGGGAAAGTTCCTTTCTTTCCCTGCTCCTTCAAGTGGTCGGGGTGAGAAAATATTAGTGTTTGGTTTCTTTGTGTGTGCTGGCGAAATCAGTGCTTAATTTGTAAAATTTTAAGTGCCAGGGCTCTGATCAGGAGGCCACTGCAGCTTGCACCACCCATTGCTCCTATCATCGCTGCCAGAACAACTACTAAGCATCTCTCTCGCATGTAAGTGCGACAGTTCAGATTATTCCAGGTCCCCAAAGCTAAAGGAATGGTTAGGAAGGCAGGTATTAGCACTATTTTAATGTATATTGTGTTACTAAACAACCGTTGTTCTGCTAATCTCTAAATTAGATGAGCAGCGCCACCATGTGGCGGACTGTCCTAAGTAGGGTGTTGAAAATTAGGTGCCGGTGCCGAGCACCGGAAACCAATTAAGTGCCGGTGCTTCGCACCGGAAAGCCCCGGCTCAAATTAAGCACTGTTTGAAATGTAAGTGGGGCAGAGAACAGCTCCACCCCCAGCAATCCAGGCAGGATGGCCCTCTCCCAGCTATACCCAAGTCCTGTTGTCTACTGGACTACAACTTCCTGCTCAATCCAAATGGAGGAAACGGAAGAAGCTCTTTGAGTCGTTTATATTGGTTCAAGAGATGTCCCCTTGAGAGCTAGGTGTGGGTGCAGAGTGCAAAGTGGTCATGAAAAATTTAATTAAAACTGCCTTATGGTGAAGCAATACCTTTTATTAGCAGTTCCTAAGCAGCAGATTAAAACTCGGAGAGGAGTTTATCCTAATTGTCAATACCTTTGGTAACTTCTGTAAGTCCCTAGTAGCTGTTACTCCGGTACATAGGGCTTGAGGCACTAAAGAGGGTCCCTCAGAGCTGCAGCACGAATTGTGCCGCCCTAAAGGACCCCTCATCGAGCTCATGCTAAATTGCCACGGCAGGCAGCGTGTCTTGGTGCAGACAAAAGGGAAAACATGACTTGACACACATCCCTGTGTGCCATGTCCCCTAACACTGCAAGTAATATTTGCAAGATATGCATAATTTGTAGGGTGCCTTAAATTGGATGTGAAGACATATCTGCATGAGCAGATATGCCCTTGTGCTAGTCAGTTCCATTACTGCCCATACAAGGGAACGGGGAAGCCATTTAAAACATGCGAGGGACACTGGTGAAAAGGAGTTCCACAGCTACATGATGGCTTCAATGAAAAGAGGGATGTTTGGTATCAAACATCTTGTATTAATAAACCCACACTCACTAATGCCAGTGGTGGATTTAGTACTACATGCACGCAGAGAGCACCTTGGAGGTGCCCCCTGAAAACCTACCAGCCTTTGGTGCTGAATGACTGTCTTTAATCAGCCTGCCACCAGAGACGAGTGCCTGACCCACAAGGGTGAGGGCTTCTGCTCTCCAGGGACCATCAGCCAAGCTTGCTCGAGCAGGGGGTGCCGTGTTCCACCCCTGCTCACAGGATAACCTGTGGATTAGCATCCGAGGCCAGGGAGCTTCAAATAGGTCCACTGTCTTTGCTATGTGAATCTGGTTTCTCTCACAGGAGGGAAAACTGACCCCCTTGGCACCTGGACAGGCAGGAAAATTAGCAAGGCAAAACAGGCGTGTACTCCCTCAGATGAGCACCACCCCTTAACTGGGCTACCTGAAGTGGATGCGCCTTTCGGTAGTGGCCATCTTTGTGATGCCAAATTTAGGATTTCTGGGATAGGGTTATGCCCACTTCCACCAGGAAGTGGTCTTATAGTTGGTGTAGTGATCCCAGGGGTAAGTAGCCCATTGGCTACTACCCTATACCCCCCCTAGCATCCCTAAACTCAGTATTTAGGGGAGCCCTGGCACAAAGAAATCATACCCTTCTGACCAAAAGAAGAAGGACCAAAGAGCTGCGAAAAACAAGAACTGTGGAAGAAGCAACTGACTTGGTGCCAACACTGCTGGCCAGTCTGCTGTTCCCAACAATTGTACCGAAGGCAACTCACCCTAAACGCTGTAGTGTCTCCAAAAGCCTGGCAGTACTGCCAGCACTTCTGCAGGACTCAGGAACTCCCATGGAACAGTGGAACTGCTTCCTTGCATCCTGCAGACACTTAAAGAGACCCGAGAGAACTCTTAACCCCCAAAACCCGACACCAGTAAGCACCAGTGCACCCGTGCCGCCTAGCCCGGGCTGAAGTGGGCCAATGGTGCCAGATTGGTCCCCCAGCCCTCCAGAGACAAAACCTACCCTGGACTTGCCCACTGTGGACTTCCCAATTCCGCCTGCAGCCTCTGTTTGCAGGCCCCCTCTACCGGAAGTGCTCCAGGTGATGAAAATCCGATGCCTGAATACACCTCTGCACCCAACCCCCCTGGCCCGTGGAGAAGAGGGCCAAAGGTGTCCCCAAGCACCGTGAGACCTCCCTTGTGGTTCAGACTGACTGGCTTCCCAGTCCAAGCCTGCAGCCTCTTTTCGACCGGACCGATTCCCGTAGCATAACATTAGGCCCCTGATTCTGAAAAGCAGCTCTTCACCTGGCCACCTTAGTGCCGTTTGAGGTGAAAGCACCTTGGCACACAGCTACCCCAGTGCCGCCCGAGGTGACCTGTGAGTGCTGCCTTGGACGTTGCCACATACTCCCCTCAAGTCCAGAAATTTGGTCTAGTGAGTCGCTGTACTGTAACTGAATGCTGTACTTATTTTTCCTCCCATAGGATAACATTGCAGCGTCTGAAAAATGCATTGTCAACTTTTTAGATGCAAAAATATTCCTCTTGAAAAAACGTACTTACCTTTTTGCATTGATTCTGGTGTTTAAACATATTTAAAGATACGTGTTATTTTTAATAATTGGTGTGGATCTTCTTATTGAGTCGTGACTATTGTGTGTATTTGCAGATGTCTAACCCTCTTCTCTGATAGGCTTAAGGCTGCTCGACCACAGAACCCCCTAAAAAAACCACCTTGGGATTGCTAGAGCAAGCCCCCGTCCGCTAGTAAAGGAATACGGGACTCTTTGCACGGTATACCTCTTTGTGGTGTACCATATAAAGAGACGGCTTCCTACCCTCGTGGTGCAGTGGTGGGGTACAATACTTGATAACTGCTGTACCATTTGGTTAATGGGTGATTCCACTAATGGATCCAAAATGTTCTTTTAGTTACATTTTGTTTCTCTCCAATTTCTATATTTTTTTCCTAAATTGTTTCAAATAACTGTTAAGGCCTTGTGTTAAGTCCCCCAGTCCAAACTGTTTAGAATTTTAAAAAGTATTACAAAAAGTTTATATTTGATTTTTTTTTTTGTCATTTTCTAAAAAGCTGCTAGTTTTAGCAACAATGTATTCTACAGACGATCTGGTTCAGGAGCTCAAACTGACCCCTTACCAGCAACTTACAATGCAGCAGTTATGGGTCCTCAGTAAACCTTACAGAATAAAAACATGTCCCAACTCCTACCAAGGCAACGCTCCACGAGCTTCCCTAGGATGACACTGATCTCCCTTAGGGTCTGAGTTGAGACTGTGGAAGTGAGGAGACTGTAGATCTCCTCTCCTAGGGAAAGAGGGCCTCCCAGGGAAGGATCTCATTCTAGAGAGACTAGCCAGGAGAGCGGCTTCACAAACCCAAATCCTGGCTGTAGAAAAGAAAAGAGCTGAGATGGGCCTAGGACCCATCTCTGGTGGCAGCAAAACAATGCATAGGGAGAAAGATGAAGCGTTTGACCCGAAGATCCTCAAAGGGATTGTCCCCAAAAACAAAGAGGGTGATGGTATCACCACTTGGTTTACAGCCTTTGAGAGGGCCTGTAAAATGAGTCAACTCACCAAACAGTATTGGGGCTCTCTTCTCCGGGAGCTGTTCTCAGGAAAGTGTAGGTATAGGTTCTTGAAACCGAATTAGGCAGATGCGGAGTCCTATGGCCTCATGAAGGATGCCCTGATTGAGGGCTTTGGACTCACCCCTGAGGAATACAGGATCAGGTTCAGGGAGTTTCGAAAAACCCAGAGTCAGACCTGGGTAGAGTTTGTAGACTTTTCATTGAAAACACTAGGTGGCTGGTTAAAAACAATGTGCATGACTATGATGGGCTTTATAATCTTATTATGAAAGAGAATCTGTTGAGTAATTGTGTTCCTGTGAGAATGCATCAATACCTGGTAGACCTAGGTCCGCTTTTTCCTCAAAAGTTAGAGAAGAAGGCAGACCGCTGGGTCAAGACAAGGGTCACCAGGACAACTCATGGTGGGGGTGACCAAAAGAAAGGGGTCGCAAAGCCCTCCCAAGGGAAAGATAGTGACTGGACAAAAACAAGGCCCCCAAAAACCTGTTCAGGAGGGTGGGCCTAAGCCAATACACAGTCTAAGGGTAGATACCAGGGCAAGAACAGGGAACCCAAAAAGGCTTGGTGCTTTAATTGCAAGGCCAATGGGCACCACACTAAAGACCCTGGCTGTCCCAATACAAAGAGTCTCCCTGATGCACCTGCAATGAAACGGGTGGTAAGTCTCCAAATGGGATCCCAGGTGAGCCATGACCATGTCCGAGAGCTCACCAAAGCAATTTTAGTCTCAGAGGGTGGGGTGAATATAGCTGCCCTGGCTGTTTGGCCCTTTAACATGGAAAAATACAGGCACCATCCTCATCTAAACTGGATCAGAGTTGAAGGACTGAGAGATACCAGTGCAATTGCCACAATGCTGACTGAAAAGCTTAGAATGGGGAAGGATTACTGGCCAAACCAAGATGTGGTATCCTCTGCAATTCCTGTACACTGTCTGCTAGGTAATGATCTGGAGTCCTCGACATGGGCTGAGGTCAAATGAAAAACCCACACAGTTATGCTGGGTATACCTGAATGGGTGTGTGTGAAAACCCGAGCACAGTGCAGGAGTGGAAGAGGAGTTGGGAGTCTGGAATAACGGCCCAACTGGCCAAGAGAAGAGGCAAGCGGTCTGGAAAACCTGCTATTGAACAGACACAAGCTCAAGTCCCCCTCTTGTCAGGGGGAAGACATGTCAGCCCCAGAGGGAACTGAGCCCTAGGAACGTGAGCCTTACACTGCTCCCGTCATATTTAGATTACAGCCAGCATTCCTTTGTATTATTGATGAGGCTGGAGGACCACGCACCTTCTCACGCTGTTCACAATTTCCTTTCCTTGAGGGAACCTTTCTCTGTGAAATGTTAAAATGGCGACTATCAGTTTGTGGCCTTTCCTGTGATTTTGTGAAGAGACCTTTGTACTAAACGGTCGCTTCACAAAATTGCTGTTCACAGTGGGTCATTTGGAGCTACACACTACGCTTGATCTCTCCACCTTCGAGAATAAAACGATAGACTGAACTCTTTCGACAATTTGCATAGGTGCCCTTATGTCTGTTTAGCGCCGGGACACACTTTGAGTAGCTGCATGTTTTATAAATCTCAATAACATAACATAGCATAACCTAGAAGCACCTACCTAATGAATAATAATTAGGCAGGCAGGTTTCAATTTTCACACTTCTGTGATTGTTCACAAACAGGAATGGTGGCCTGCAAGGGACAGCAGATCACCCTCCGTGTGACTGCATTTCCACTTGAAAACAATATATATATATTTTTTAAAACATCGATTTGTGTTCCTTAAAGTAGCTCGTGTGACTTTAAAAAAGAATAACTGTTTCCAGTTTGGCGAGAACATCAGGGAAGGAGGCAGTGGCCCTCTACATCTCATAGCCTGTCTCTTTATGGAAACTTTTTGCAGCAATAATTCCCTTGTTACCTGTGGCCTCCTGATCAGTTGAGGCTTTGCTGCTGCCTGGGAAGACCGCCACTGTTGTGGTCTGTAAGGATTAAACTTCTGAAATTACTGGGTTGGCTGCGCGTTCACCACTACAGAGGGCTTACTTAGAGGCCCGTGGCATGGTCTATCCTAGACCACTCCAATGCAAGGAGTGTCTTCATTTAATCTGGGGTGTCAGAAGAAGGAAAGTGCGCAACAGCAAATTAAAAAGAAATACATCTTTTTGCTGACCTACGTTTTCTTGCCAATCCGTGTCCTTCAGGATCTTAATGTAGGACTCCCTTGGGCAAATGTCAAGCGATATACAAATGGGTTGTGTGATATAAATGTGGGCATTAATATAGGTTCCACATCACATTATATCTGAGTAAATTATAATGCAGGATTTGGTCTTGCGTGCGTTAACTAGGAGGATCTCAGGGCGCCCAGGGCACAGCATACTCGCTACTCACTGCTCCGAAACCAATACACCATACCGGAATGGGTACACACCCGAATGGTTAACTTTACACATGAAACAAGATACTGATGGATCCACGTATTATAATTTTTAATTGATAAACTGCGGATTCTAGGGAAAGGATCAATATCTATCTATGACACCAAAGGAGTGGGACGGAATTAAAACCGATCTCAAGGAGCTTTGGAAGAAGACTGTAGCCCTGAGGAAGTCGCTGTAAGGGACGAAACACGTGTTGGCTTATGAGGCTAAAGTTTTCAACAATTGAACAAGGAGAACACAAAGAAAGAATAAACAAAGAAGAAGACAACTGTTCATCTCAGAATTTTTATTGCCAGTATGTTAGCATGTGCTTGAGTATAAACTGTATATTGTTATGTTGTCTCTGTCTGTATGTTAGGTGGTGGGGTGGTTCTCCCTACCTCATTAGCACCCCATTTCTTTATTTCATAGGGACAAACACATTTTCTCGAAGGCTCCACCTCCCTGCGACTGAAGGGATTGTTTCTGGCAGCCAGTAAGTGGTGCATTATTATCACCCTAATGGTCAAGTGCCTGTCTATTTTTACTTTAGGTATGTTTCCCTTAGGGTATGTTTCCCTTACTGGGTCTACAGCCAGTTGGTCTAACAATAATTTCCTCTTTCACAATTGCCTATGCACGTGTTTTGACCTTTTTAAGTCTAGCATTAGCCAAGGCCTTCTGATTTTACTAAAACTGTATAGTATACTTACTTACAGGGGGTTTCAGCCAGCCCTCACCTTCCATTGGTCTGTTATTTTGTCATCCATATTTTATTTCCACCACTACAGCATGGGGCAGTTGTTCAGACCACTTCAGCTATTGACCGTCTTCACTGTGAGTGGCGGCATTATGCCCTTTCTCAAGAGACCATATTCAAACATAAAGTGTTTACCTTGAGTGCTAGGGACTGTTCTTGTAATGCATTTTTTTTATACTTAACATGTTTTTTGCTATTAGCAGTTGTTTTTATGTTTAGAATAATGAGAGACCAGAACATTTCCCAAGAATGTTTTGCAAAAAGAATAACAAACGAAAGTAAGCATTGACCTTGACAGTGCTAGTTTTCATAGGTTTATGTCTTTAGACCTTTCCATCAAATGTGAAGTAGACTACCTTCAGTACCATGAACTCGTTGGCACTTATAAGAAAACAGCGCAAACACAAGGAGATGATGGACGGAGCGCTGAAACTTTTCAGACACCCCCACTCACAGATCTGGGTTGAATCCATCATCATTCTTTAGCTCACTTCGCTACCTCAGTTCAAACACCGCTATATGCAAATCAGTCTTGACCCTGTGCCTCATGTTAACAGTCCAGCCCGAACTGCCAAGCCATGTCTTCCCTAGACCAGAAACAAGCATCCTGGGACAGGTTTTGGGGTAACAGCCCAGGTTTGCTTGAATCCAGCGGCAAAGTGAGCAAGGGACCCCCTTCTGGGCATACCCTGCCGATTTAGGGCGAACAAAGCAAACACAAGGAGATGATGGACGGAGCGCTGAAACTTGTCTGACCCCCAGTCACAGATCCTGGTTGAATCCATCATCTTTCTTTAGCTCACTCCGTCCATCATCTCCTTTTGTTGAATTAGAAGAAAACTACAGATAATGTGTGACTTTTAATTCCATCTATACATTAGCTTATTCTGCACAAGGAATTATAATCTTTTAGCTTAATGACTACATAGCCCTTTTAGTTTTTTGAAAAAGCATTAACAATAAGTGCCTTGCAATATTTTGGTATTTTGATTTAAAATAAATTGATCCCAGAGTTTGCCATCATTTTTACTCACACCCTGAAAACCCTTGACTACTTCCCATTCATGCAGCAAGGCACCCATTTGGCAGGTACTCCTTCTATCAGACTCTTCTGCACTGCCTCTGCCATCCTTTGATCCACTCTCCAGCACACTCAGCTAACTCTTGCACCTATTCAACATGGCCTTCACTACCCAGCCAGTGTTAGCATCCCAAAAGTCAGGCTCAGCACCCCAAAAACCAGGCCCAGCACCCCATTAGCTGTAATCCACATCGCTAGTCACACTTTCACCCACATTCATCTGCACATTACCAGACAATGAGGGAAGAACGTGCCGACACCTGGGAGCACTGGTTAAGGCCTGCGGAGGGGTGGTGTGACACATATCAGGGGTCACAGAATAAATTGAGAGAAGATCAGAAGCAGGAAATGTCTGGCAGAACATCAAAGGAGGACAAAATTTAAAAACTGCATTTGTACTGTTCTGTTCCCGGCTAGTTTATGTGGACATCTGGAGGTTACAGGCTTCATGACGTGGTCAGTTTCACATTACAGAAACAACTGAACAATGAAGAACCTCACGGTTTGATAGGAAGAACACAAACACAGAAGTCATAGCTAGGAACTGCTACAGCTTTGTGTTCAGTCCCTACCCGCAACGAATGGGTGATGCAAGGAGCTTGCCAGGCTTTTCTTCAAAGGCTCAACGGGGAGCCCAAGCTATGACCAGGAGCCTGGCGCTCTTGCACCATTGCTCACTGCAATTTGATTTGCATTCATTTTAATGCAGTGAGGGGGACAATCTGTTATCTTCTGAATATCTTCCGGGCCGACTTTAAGGTCTTCCTTTAAGTTATCCATGTATCCCCGCTTCTAAAGGGGAGAAGCAGGGCCCCATCTTTTGATCAAGGGTTGGACAGCAGTGTTGCCCACTCTCTATCAGTCTTGCCTGTTTTATTGAAGTCTGTGATTCTTTCAAGATGCAGCAGCATGCACAGCAATCCGAGGCTGACATCATACACTGATGGCGCCCACAGAGGGGCCATACCATGATATAGTGACCTAGATAGTGTTTCTGTCATTAAAGCGTTTGCAGCTCTGTACAATACTCCTCAAATACATATCTAAATGAACTACACCCTCACAGAGGATGTATTAGGGACTATCTTCTATTCTCTTCAGAATAGGCTAGCTTGTGAAATCCTCTCCTTAAAGAACAGCATGATTTATCTGTGGTTTATCTGTTGTGTTTAAGAAAGCCCACTTTGTTTATTTGACCTAGGCCCTTCAGGAGTGTGTCAGTGATTTTCTAATTTGTGACTTTGCTGTACTTCGAGACAGGGCCTCAGCAGCGCGATTGAACATGGCTTTCTTTTCCCTCGAATAATGTCTTGCGAAAAGCTGCTGCAGCCTTACCAGCTTGTATAATATTTTTCCATACATTTCCAGTGTGTCTATTTTTAGTGAATATATATGGTTGTTTCGGAATTGATATGCGTCATTTTCAGAACATTTTCGTGGGAGGTAGTTCGAAGTTTTCTCTAGAGTCTGCAGGCTCTCCCACTGCCTCTTATTAAATGAGTTTCTTTGTTTGGGTGCCTGCCGCAGACTTCACTCTGGTTCATTCAGCATGTTTTAGAAATTCCACATCACTTGCCGTCTTTCTCAAGGAGAATGTGCATGCTAACAGCTTCTCATTGTGCTATAAATCTAGAGTGAAATGTCGGAAAAAATGGCCGTGGGTTGTGTAGCATACAGATTTTTTTTTTCTTTTCTTTTTCGTTCCTTTATATTCATTTTATTTTTGCATATTTGTTAGGTGCAGAGAACCTAGGAACAGTACTAAAGAGGGAAGGTTTCTCCTGGTTCCCGAGTGTACATGAGGACGTTCCAACAGTTCAAAGGATACATAATTAGAAACAACAGTTTTAAGAGGTGCTTGTGTTGTGTAGAGAGTCGGCTAACAAGGGGTTAGGAGGCTGGATTGAGTAAGTCAAAATATGGTAGGAATATAGAAAACTATGCGCTCCATTGCCTTGCTGAATTGTTTTCAAGAGAGACCATTGGAAACGCAGTGGTAACTTGTTCCAGAGTTTTAATATATATTGAAGAAAAGGCCTGTTTATGTGTGTATTCTTTTAGGACCTATTGGATTGGTTTATGCCTTGGACAAAAGCAAGGGGAAATTCACGAGTATGTAATCAGAGGATTAATCTTTTCAATCGCACATGTCAGTGCTATGCCATGTTATAGAAGCAGAGATATGATTAGTGTGGGCTGTTCCCATTGGTTTGAATCCCACATCATTAGCGTTTATATTCATTATTCTTGATGCTGAATAAGTCCAGTTATTCCTTAAAAGCCTGCATACCCATAGCATCTGTTAGTGCCTCGATTCTGGGTACAAACCCCACAATGAAGCCACGTAACGTACTTGTAGTGTAGAAATGGATTGGCGCACATACAACTGTTATCGATGGGAACAAGCATCAAAATTGTGGGTAGGCAAGTCTTCTTGTATGTTTGCATCAACTCTAAATGATTAAATGTATGACATACAGTTGACTGACAATAAATAGTGGCCAGTTTATTGGAGAAACTCAGGGTGTGGGTGTACCCCGTCCAGTTTAGGGATATGGGTGCAGAAAGGTTACCTTCAGGTAGAGGGCCATTGAGGTAAGTCAGATATGCTTTTGGGAGGCAGAAAATAGGCATGATTATGTCAACCATGCATGACCAGAAATCGAATTCCAGAATGCACATGTGTTTCTGCATTCTATGCTTGGTTCCAGTATTGTCTGTTAAACACTCTGAATCGTAAGCATTGGTTGAGAGTATTGGACTGCCAATGAGTAATCACTTGGCCATGTAAACATAGATACTGAGTTGCCATAATAAATGGGGAACGTTGCACACGCTTACAGTTGTCATTGTGCACGTGTCATGTTATAATTGTACGCACTTGGCCTTATGCACTTAAATAAAATGGTTTTCTGAAGTGTAATGTTTTTGATGTGAGCACTTAGCCTTATACACTTAAATACAGAGTTATTCATCATTGGAGGAACATAAGAATGGTATTGTTGTAGGGCTTGGAGTTCCTAGGTGCACACCATCATTGGTTTAAAGTTAGTGCTGTGTACCTCTAGGTAGAGTTTTTTTCCAGGTGAATCTACAGAAGACTTCAAAAGAAAGAGCACAACTTGTAATGTATCCCTGTTGTTGGCTACTGTAGAATGTTCTGCTTGACAAGAGTGTCCTTATGCGATGTCACAAGTTGCTAAATACAATACATTGAGCAAATCTTGGAGGAGGCTCCTAGGCTCATGGTCCAACCCTTTTGTTTGTTTGAGTCTAGCATCTAATCCTCAACCACTTGGGAGGAGCTGGCACTTAGCATGTTTCGTCTCTGGGATGTGTGTTTCTTCTGCATAGAAACAACCTTACTGAATTCTATCTGCCAGGCAGACGACTAGCACAGGGGCTTGCCCTCAGCTGGGACTCTGGATTCCTTTCGAGCAGTGGACAGGAAAATACCAATATTTTTGGGAGTGCCCTCCTGTTCTTAAATACTTTTTTCTGTCAGTTCTGACTCTAATCTCCCTCAGGTACTCCGTTTTGATTTTTGCGGCAGAGTATATTCTTCAAAAGGGTTTGAGCACTGTTATCGAGAAATCATTCTGCTTTGATGGAGATCAGAAATATCTTTATAGTACCCAATTTTTCAAGAACTCTTACTGGCTGGACACCTCTGAAATCCATACTGTGCTAGCCTTTGGATAAAGAACAGTTAGGAATGTTTGTATCCCAGATGGAATTAGGTGATCTTTAAAGAGCACTGCGTTATTATCAGATTTTGGCTCTTCATAACATATTCCCTTTCTTCTTTTTTCTTAAAGGTTGATATGACAAATTATTATGTTCAGCAATCTATTCATGTAATTAAATTGGCTACGTAGTCCAAAAAACCCTTAAAACAGCAAATCTTGAAGTGGTGTGATATCCTGAGTCAAACTGGGGGCACTGTAGAGATGAGACGTAGTCTTGAATTGAAGATCACTTCTTTGTTTAATACAAAAGGCCCCAACCGCAAGGGAGTGTAAGAGCGTCCTGCTCCTTACAGTCTTGTCCCCCAACTGCCTACCTCCCACAAACATTCAACTTACATCACAATACCACCGATGACCTAGCAGGACTAAGGGTGCTTCCTGGGGACAACCAAGTTTCCCATTAAAACACATCGCCCTCCCAATAAAAGACAAACCTATTTATTTATTTAATTTTTTCCAAAACACTAAGCTACTAATTAAATTTCTACAACTATAAATGATAACACAAAAAGAATTGCAACACCATTAAAATGTATGCAGTATATGGTACAGATTTACAACATCCTTTGCATGAAGTAGGTTACACTATTTGCACACATAATCTTTTGTCCAGACTGGTTTATTGATTCTTCTACCAGCTCTCCCCACATTACTATTGTCATTGCACTGCATAGTCTTGTTACTACTAGAATTGCCACTATCTGACACTGGACTTATACCTTGCAATGTGGATTCTGCGTGGAAATCTGTGGTGCTTCCATCTCTGGAAGATTCTGAGTTTCCACCCACATTCCCATGGAACTCAGTAGAACCATCCTCTGTGGAAGATCCCATGTTTCCACTGTCGTTCATATGATCTTCAACTATCCATTCATCACATCTCTTGGAACCTTGAATTTTAGAATTGTCAAAACCCTTTCTTCCTTTGTACAAAGAAATGCGACTTAAATGCCACACTTTACCATCAGTCAACATAACCGAGTTGAACAATTCCTTTACCACCTGCATCGGTTGAAAATAATGTCCTTCCCCTTTTTTGTGTACACCAGGTTTCTTTACTCTGACCTAGTCACCTTTGCTAATACTTATTTGTCTGCACTGGTATTTCTCATCAAAATAATTTTTACACTTCTTACTCACTTTAACTAAATTCTGTCTTACCGAGTCAGGTGTCCACTCACTCCTTCTAAACTTCAACATCCAACCCACATTGTCCTTCATGAATGGTATCCTTCCTCTCATAATCGCAAACTGATTAAATCCTGTGGAATTACAAGGCGTAATCCTATATGCCCGAATTGTTCTCCAGACGTCCTTTACCCAATCTAAATTTGCCTCCTTGGCCAGCTGTACCGTATTCTTTATTACCCTATTTAAGCACTCCACAGCACCATTTCCAGCCGGATGATAAATAGAGGTAGTCTTATGTTCCACCCCATTCCTTTTAAGAAATTTTTTGAACACCACAGACATTAATTGTGGACCATTATCTGTGATAATTACCTTCGGTAACCCTTCCCTAAGGAATATTTTGTCCAAAAACTTTACAATGGTCATTGCATCCACCTTAGGAACAACTTCTATATATGGTTGACTAGGCAAAATGGTCAAACAGGACAATTAAGTATTTATCAACAGTCCCATGCTGAATTAGACCCACAATGTCCAATGCAACCCCCTCCCAGGGCATATCCGGAGTTTTCATAGGACACAAAGGAGGTTTGCACGTAACTATCCTTTCAGAATTATTACATGTCACACATTCTCTGACTTTCTTTGTTAATAGCCTTATCTAGACCAGGCCACCAATACATATATTTAATTCTACTCTCGGTCTTTGAAATTCCTAAATGTCCTTCATGACCCAGATCTAGAATTTTATCCCTTAGGCTCTCTGGAGGAATTATGCGCCCACAACGTAGAATCCTACCATTCTCTGCGGAAAGCTCTTGTCTCAACTCCCAGTATATCTTGAATTCTTCCTTTCCTTATCAGGCCATCCTTTTCGGACCCAAAACATAAATTTCTGTAACTTTACATCTCCCTCCATGGCTCTGCACCATTCTTGTTCCCTCGCCCATTCTGAAAACGTTTCTATGTCAGCCACACAACAGTTTTCTATATTGTCATCGTCTAAGGTATTCACAGGTAACAACCTTCTACTAAAGAAATTTGCAATACGATTCTTGTCTTCTGGAACGTAACACACACTGTAATTATAATCTAAAAGCCTACTAGAAAACCTGCAAGGCGTGGCGACACACTAAACAATTTTTTTGCAGCTAGAATTTTTAAAGGTTTGTGATCACTCCGTAGCACAATTTGTGAACCCCAAATGTAGGACTTAAAATGCTTGACTCCCCAAACACACGCTAACACCTCTCTTTCAATCACTGAATATCTCTGCTCAGTGGGCGTTAATGAGCGTGAAGCAAACCCCACAATATTCTCCACTTTATTCTTATCAAACTGCGTTAAAACAGCACCTAATCCCTTGCCACTGGCATCTGTGGTAACCACAGATTTCAGTTTGGGTTGAATCCCTGCAAAGCAGAAACCTTAAGAATATTTTGTTTGATTTCTAAACATTCTTCATGACATTTATTAGACCATATGAACACACAATCATTCTTCAATAATTGCCTAATGTGGAATGTGCTACTAGAAAAATTCATAACAAATTTTTAATAGTATTCGGCTAGCCTAAAAAATTATCTCACCTCATCTTTTTTGGTGGTGTAGGTGCATTCAAAATAGCTTCTACAAGAGCAGCTTTAGGTTCCACTCCTCCGCTACTAATCTCGTTACCTAAATATATCACAGTATTTTTTGTAAATTAACATTTTGCCAACTCCGCAGTTAAATCTTTCTCTTGCAAAATTTTCAACGTTTTTAACACAGCATCATGGTCCATCTGTGCGGCTGCAGAGGCCAAAGCAAACGGTACCCTCACAAATTAATAACAGCCAAAAGGTGTAATAAAAGCAGTTAATCTTCGACTCTGTGTGCAAAGGCACTCAATGGTAAGCCGCGGTTAAATCTATAGTGGTAAACCAGTTCATGTTTTTTATAGTGGACAACATTTCTCCAGTTTTGGGTAGGGGAAAATGGTCAATCAATATATTCTTGTTTAGATCCCTCAGATCTACATACAGGTGGAGTTTTCCATTGGCCCGGCGTGACATGACCAATGGAGATACCCAATCGGAGGATTCCAAGGACTCAATTATACCAGCATTAACTAGTTTCTCTATATCTGTGGATACGTCCTCTCTGATTGACATTGGTATGTTCCTTACTTTATGGACACAAGGAACAGCATTTTCCTTCAAAACAATTGCTAAAATCATTTTAGTTCCTCTGTGCCACCCAAAAAAACTCCTGGAAATGCATTAAGCATGTTTTTTTTCATCATTTCCATCTTCTGAGATTACCATCACGGGTTCCAAACTACTGGGACGAAGGACAATTCCTAGATCCCCTTGGTCCCACCAATCTAGCACTCATGGACCCTTCTCTGAAACATATAGTTTACACTCAGCTTCCCAATTTTTAAATTCAAATTTAAGTGCTCTATATACCAAAAGAACTATGGACTCCCCAGTGAAGCTTTTTGAGTGGTGTAGAAAGGGATTGTCTTCTCATTGGATATGGGTTTACAGCTTCCAAATATAAACACCAGTATCCTGTCTCAAGTCATCTTGGGTATTTCAACCCCCAAAAATATAGCCAAATCTTCCGGGTAGACAACCTTAATTTATTCTTGCCCTAGAGAATGGAAGATGAGCACAAACCATCCCCATATTATTCTGGAGAAATCACATGCAGATATTCATGGAATTGTATCATGAAGTATCTTAATGGGGCTGGACACATTGCTTATGTATGATGGGCATTGGTTTTGGTGGGTACCAATGCTGCTGTTGCCGATTTCACTTCACAATGCCGTCAGTGGTCTGTTGTGAATTGTTGGGACAGCACTGTCCTCTGCTTGGTGTACTGTCATTTTCTCCTGCCCTGAGTGTCCAACTATGAGTTTCTGATATCCTGTGTTTTTACTTTTGGGCATGGTGTCATAATAATCTAGAATGTGCAAGATAACTAGGCTTGTCGCTTCATATGAGCAACGTCCTGGACCTGTTCTGTGACCAGAATGGGCACACCAAGCAAGCCTTCATTGAAAGACATTGGTGGCAGGGTACCATGTTTTGTTAATCCATAGTTGTGACCTGACATTTTTATATGCGTCACTGGAGTGGAAGCCTTATAGCCCACTGAAGTAAAGTTCTGCAACTTTGAGCTTACCCAACTCCTAGCTCTAATATCCCAAGTGTATGTTAAGTGTGTATGTAGACTCTGTGGTACATGCATGGTGTGTGTGTGTGAGCCAGAATGTGAAAGCCTGGCTTTTTCCACAAGATGGAGAAGGTAGTGTTGCTTTCCCAGACAGTGATCGTGTATTGCTGACATTCCTGAAGCTGTAGGGAGGAGACTTGACACTGAAGTCAGGGAAATTGATACAAGTTTCCTTTAGGAATTCAATGAGCCCTTTTTTCTGAGGCAGGAGCTGCTGATTAGTCTTCCTCACCACTACGATTTGGTGGATGGTAGGGTTGAAGGGTGGGACTGCAGATTGTTATGCAAGGTGAGGGGACCAGTTGCATGAAGTGAAGCCTTTTTTCTCTCCCTGGTAGCACTTTAAGTTGGCTGATGACCGCCAGGAGCAGAAACCTATTTGCGCCTATGGTGTAGGTGCTCTAGGCTGGAGACAACACTGCTGTAAGAAGCATCATCCTACAAAAAACCTGTTTTGCAGAGCGTCCTGGAAAGGGCACTTGAAAGGAGAACCACCCCAAATCTGTTCTGAAAGTAGACAGTGGATGCACATTTCCTGTCTGCTTTTTTCTATATGTTGTTCCGGTTCCTGGTCCTCAGTGGCCAAGTAAAGCAGTACTGCAAAGATGATTCAAAGGGCTGCTGTTCAACCAAAGCTGGTGTCTTACCTGACAACCAACTTCCAAGGTATGAGTTGACATCACCTAGGGCTGAATCCTTACTGGAAAAGCTGTATACCTGACCTGAAGCACCTAGGAGTGAATGAGCCTGGGAGCCCCGAAGGAGGAATGCCTATCTAAGAGGAGCGAGGTGCAGCATGTTCCTAGTGCCTATGAGACTTCTAGAAGATGAGGACTGTAGAGAGTTGTGTGGACCCTGGTACCTGTGGGCCTACAGTCTCCCCAAGATCGAGACCGATGAAGCCGGTTTGGTGCAGCAATCTAAGTCAAGAGTGGCCTGGGCATTGCTGTGTTGCCCAGAAGATTGAAAAATGCATGGCCACATCGGCCAGAAGAAGATTGTCAGTGCATGGGTGCACTGCAGAAGGACATTGGCATGTGTGTATCTTCATCTCAGAAGGAGATCAGCGAGTGCATGGCCAAACTGCAGGAAGGACTTTGGCTTCTGCATAGCACAGTGATCCAGGAGAGACTGCTTATGCAGGTCTACTGGTTCTACTTTGTGATCAAGCCCTCCATGGGGATAATTGTTCTTGATTGCACCACCAGTGACCATTAGAGACTAGCTAGAGTAAGACCACTGAACCGGTCTGCTGAGAGGGTGCCCACTACCGGCAAGGAAACCCGAAGGAGCTGTCAATTGGTACTACTTCTCCCAGACAAGGAAGAAGCAAGTGCACTAAGACGAAGCTGGGCGGCTACCCAAAATACTATTCCAATGCAGGTAGTAAAAAGTCAGCAATCTGATCTGTAAGACACTAAGGACCAGTACTTTAGGATATTTTGCATCTGAGATATAATCATGCTATAATCAAACCCAAAGCGGTGGAGACGCACTTAGGCCAGAAGGAGGACTTGGGAGAGATAGCATAGAGACGTGCAGCCCAGGACACTAAATTGTGTTTCGCCTATATTTGTTTGTAGTATTCCATTTCTAATGTGCATTAAAGTACTTTTCATTCGTAAAAGTAAAGCAATAGGTAGACATTCAGTGATAGTGCTGCCCTGTAATTATTGAGTTCTGAGCTTGAGCACCCCCACCCCCACATTACCTCCCTGAGAAGCCTGTGACTGATTGCCTTCACTACTACCGAGAGTCAATTATAGAAGGGCTTGCACTTGGTCCACTTTTGCAGAGTCGTAGTACAACAGACCCCAGGACATCAAGGCATGTAACCTTTACTCTGATGGTTGAGTCCCAGAAGTTCCTACTTGCCTTTGAACTAGGTCAGACATGAATCTTGCAAGATAAATGATGGCTTGTTATTGGAAAGAGAGTGGATTACTTAGTTATGCCTTATCATGTTTTTGCCGGTGTGGGAGAGGTACCGCCCCACTCTCGCACCGCCAAACCCATATACAAACCGCCCACCATATCAGAAGTGTCCGGTACAGATGGCCTTTTGGTATCCCCTCTCCTCCTCCCTTTTCTTCCCTCTGGTTCAGATGAATAGGCTGGAGGAAGGTACCTCTTTGCGCTTTTGAATTTCCTCATATATTATGAACACCCAGGCTCAGAAGACTGATATCTTGGGACCAGATTTCAAATGATCAATGGAGAAATGGCCATAACTAATCAATCACCAGTAGACTTTTTAACGCAGTCATTAACGGTCCCATATGCTTGATTGGTTTTTTTTGGTTTGCTTTTTTAAAGAATGGATTCATGTCACAGTGCTTTGATTACTTCCCCCCCCCACTCCTACCAGCGTGCACATCTGCACTTTTCCATGGAAGATGCTGTCTTTAGAACTTTATTAGGTGTACGCACTTTCTCTTTGGGGTGCCTCAGCTGAAACAGCTTCCCGCTTAAGCTGGCAGTCGGCTGATGATTAACTGTCTTAGGCACACACCTCTCTTCCACGCCACCCTTAAGCAAATGATGACTGTGCTTGAGAAGGGGGGCCCGCTAGTCCCTCTCAGGACCACCGCCCTGCCCAGATCCACACAGATCCTCTTAACCATGGACCAACCACAGCAGAGGCCATGGGAGCTGAAGTAGAACACGATTAAGCTGGTGCCCAACACTCAACTGAGCTCATCTACTTGCAAAAGGCAAAACAGAACTCAATGTACTGGACTTTGTTATTTTGGAAATATCCAAATTATTCGGGCTCAGATTGCCAACTTTCGTGATTCTATAGGACCTACAGCTTGTTAAACCATCTCCTAGAAGTATGAATGCCTCATTTCAGATAGAACAAGGACGAGGACGATGGTGTAGTGGTCAGGTTTAGGTGCAGAGTGATTGGTTTGCACTATGCAGGACCTCGTGTTTCAATTATAGATATATTTTACACATTGGAAACCATCACTATGTAGTTATAGTTGGGCCAGATTTGCCATAAAAAGCATTTTTTGTTTTGCTTATAACTTTAGTGCCGTTTGACGAATCTGCACACAACTTTCCCAAAAATAAATTTCATCCACTTTTCTCCTTCATGGAAACCATTTCTTTGATCTGTCAAGCAGGGATCAAGGAAACAGCCAACCTGTTTCACCTACACAAGAGCTTGTGGCTTTGCTTATGTGTTTTAGCCATGTTGTACATGGGTATGGCTGCTGTTTAGCATGGCGTGACGTGAAGTGTCGTAGACTGGAGTGGAGAGAGTTGGAGTGGCATAAAGTGGATGGGTATAGAGCGGAGTGGAGTGGAGTAAAGTGTTGTAGAGTGGGGTAGCATAGAGTTGTGCTGAGTATCGTTGGTTTGAATGGAATAGATTATTGTAGAGTGGAGGAGAATGTAGTGGAGTAGCATCACATAGAGTGCCATAGAGTGGAGTATCATAAACTGGAGTACAGTGGAGTGGTGTAGAGTAGAGTGAAGTGATGTAGAGTGTCGTAGGTTGGAGAGACATAGAGTGCAGTAGAGTTTCATACAGTGGAGTGGCGTAAAGTGGATTAGCTTGGAGTGGTGTAGAGTAGAGTGTTGGGGAGTAGTGTCATGGAGAGGCATAGACTGGAGTGGTGGAGAGTGCCGCAGAGTGGAGTACAGTGGAGTGGCATAGAGTGTCGTGCAATGGAGTGGCATAGAGTGGAATGTTGTAGAGTAAAGTGTCTTAGAGTGTAGCAGAATGTAGTGCTGTGGAGTGTAGTGGCGTAGAGAAGAGTGTTATAGAGCGGAGTCGAGTGGCGTAGACTGGAGTGTCGTAGAGGGCACTAAAGTGCTGTGGAGTGGCATAGAGTGGAATAGTATTGTAGAGTGGTGTAGAGGTAAGTGGCATAGAGTGCCGTGGTGTAGAGTGGAGTAAAGTGTTGGTTAGAGGCATAGAGTGAAGCTGAGTGTCGCAGAGTGGACTAGAGTGGCGTAGAGTGGAATTTAGTGTTGTAGAATGGAGTATGCATGGTGTGGTATGCGCACTGCCATGTCAGTGAACATATCTTCAATTGAAATGACCAATACATTTGCACATAAGTTTAGTTTTACTGAAGCAAACACATGATAATGTATAGATATCCGCTTCACCTAGTGCATTGATTCGTTTTGATCCTATTAAAATATGTTTCCACCACACTTCAGAATTCTTTTTAAAGTGCTTCATTTGTGCTTTGCTAATTCTGAAATGTGTACTGTTCATTTGCATTGTATTGTGTGCTATAAACTAATACCATCATACAATAGCCTTTTTACATTTCCACACCTGGCAAGATTGTCCCATAGATCCTCTCATTTTGCAGTCAGAGAAAGACAAGGACACACCAAGCTCTGAGGAAGACAGAGCCTGACATTTGACCTCTGTCTTTGAATGCACAGCAAATGTGACGAGGTAAAAACACAATTTAAAGGCCTATTTGTTGCTCATTCACTTCTGAACTCTAGTCTGGTTATGTTGGGGGAGTTTCAGCACGCCCTCCCACACTCTCTTCCCTACTTCCAGTGACTATGGCATTGGTTCGAAACTGAGGAAGAGGATTGTTTACTTTACGCTATTAGTAAAGAGCACTGACCAAAATAAACAAGCTTGTAGACTGAACATTATTCCTCACAGGCATGCAAGACTGAGGAACTGGTACTGGCAAAGATAAGTAGAATCAGTCAAGCAGAAAGATAGCAGGCAGGAAACCTTTTCAAAGAAATGATACATGTTCACTGCTCCCTGAACTTGCATACAAGGGAGATAACTAAAAACACATGCACTCTTCTGGAGTGTCTCTCAAAAAAAGAAGAAAAAAAAGAGTTCCCTGAAAGTGAGCACTCGTTGAAGAATGCAAGGAGCCAGTCAGAGAGCTGGTAAATAGGCTGTGCTCCACAGGCGGGACAAAGGCATGCTGAACGGCCCACAACAAATAAAGCCAGCAAATAGAAAGCAAGCAAACATGATTTACAAACCACAAAGCCAATGGTAGGCAGTGGGCAGAATGCATTCCTAGGGAAGCTTTCCGAATTTCCGCAAGGAGTCTTTCGCAACCAGACAGCTGTAAAGTCTGCTAGGTTTCGACATACAAAGGGGCAGAGGCGTAGCATGATGAATTAAAGTTCATAAAACCTAAAGGGCGCTGATATGAGTGATGCAATATGTGAAGTCATAAACCGTGCATGGCGGGCCGCAAGTTATAGGTATTTCACTAAACTGTAGCTGGCGATTTCCAGTGGTTTTTCGTTTTTTAAACATTATTTCTTATCTCATTTCAACACCTAACTAGAAAGCATGTTTAACTTTTGTTTTTTTCCATCGACCTATATATATTAATTACGTTAATATAATCAACTGTAACAGCATTTCTGCAGGTGTGCAGAGACATTTTTTTCAACTCTATACCACTTTTGTTCTCAAATATCCTGTAAAATACAATTTATTTTTCATGTATTATATTTATTTTAGTTTTTTTTTTTACTAAGTTCTTGAAGTTGCTTAGCTTTACTCGCTGTCTTGAGAGCCATTGCTCGTCGGCATGAGGCGTGGGTCCAGTGCTTCAAACGTCAAAAAAGAGAACTTCATTGTGGACATTCTGCTCGAGCTCAAATTAACTCAGTAAAGGGTAGTATTTAAGGAAATTACGGTTATTTAAAGTAAATTACAAAGATGTGATGTGGTTCCCAGCCTTTAGTAATTGCATTACAAACCTTGTTTTAGAAGAAAAGAGCGGTTCAGTGACCCGGCTCTTCCCTCGAGTCTCGGACCTTAATAGGTTTTTGGCGAAGATCAAGCAAGTTTGTTAACTTTGGCATTTAAATGTATTAAACAGTGCTGAAAGGCAATGAACAATGCTGTGATTGTACTGCAGTGTAATATCTCCTCTATATATATACATATATATATATATATATAGAGAGAGAGAGAGAGCGTTCGTTCGTTCCCCCTCCCCCCCACCCTACCCCCGCCCTCCCCCACCCCCCCAAACCGCAAAGGACGGCGCACTCGCAAATCGGTAATCAGCCATTTGTTTTACTCACTTTCCATCGGACAACCAGCCTGATGCGTTTCGGCATTGCGACCTTTCTCTAAGCCTAAGGCATAGTTCAGCGTCACATTGTCACAAACCCCTCATCCAATTGCTTAATTTATGATATTGGACCTCCTCCGTGGATGTAGACTGGAGCATTCTGGGACTTGTGGTTCACAATGTGAGTATTTATACAATTCAACCCTCCAGTGGGTAATACCTGGTCTATTGTTGTCCACAGTCTCTATTTGTGCTGATTTGTTCCATCACAGCCCACTTTCAAGGCTACACGGTTCCCGACCTCGGCAGGTCCAAGGTGGCAGCCATTACCCCTTTTGTCTCTCAACGTCACAAACAAAGGGTCAATTTCGGGGCGTTTTGATGCTCTTTTCTGGGTGGTGAGTCAGGGCGGCAGACCCAAGCCGAATTAAATCTCCAACACTCCTCCAACCACAAAGGACGGCGCACTCACAAATCTGTAATCAGCCATTTGTTTTATTCACTTTCCATCGGACAACCAGCCTGACGCGTTTCGGTGATTGCGACCTTTCTCTAAGGCATAAATCTATATTAAAACTGCTGCACAGCCGAAACACGTCCTGTTTGTCCGGAGTTATCAATAAACAGATTTGATTTACTTCTGCCCCAGAGAAATTGCGTTTATAGTTTTTAACATTTTTGAGATGGAACAAGCATTTGAATGCAAGTTGCTGCAACACGTTGGTTTAGGAATGTTTTTACCTTAAAGGGACCTGCAGAGCTTTTTAAAGCTGACGACCTATAGTAAACCATAAACTGCACGCCTCTGTCTCACTCTTCGTCAACCATCACCCTGATAAGTGCTGCACCCTATAACATGATAACTGCACCTCACTGGTCATCACACACGACTTGGAAAAATATCCCACTTATGATTAAAACAAAGACAACACACATCCAACCACACAACCTACATGGGGTAGCATCTTACTCATGTCAACAAGCGCCTCAGTGATCCACATATGGGTAGTAAATACTATAAAAACATAGGCACTGTAAGTAGCGGGAGGGAGCTCCAGCACCCCCTCTAAATAACCAGGCTGGAGCTCAGAAACTGAGCGAGCAATAAAGATGCCTTTAAATATTTTGTTTATCTTGTCACAATTGCTTTGCGTTTAAAGACCGAGGTCAAATGTCATGCTAGGTCTTCTGACAAATTGCTGCTTCTTCTTTCAACATGGAGATTGATGTTTACTATTCTTTCTCTGGCTGCAAATTGAGACTATTTGGTAAAGTGAACTATGTGGCAACCTTGCTGGCTTGCAGGGAGTGTGAAATGAAAGGCTGTACCATGTCTATTTTTCTCTAACACACAGCAAAATGTAAATACCTGTAAATGAACTGTACACATATTTTAGAATATATCACAAGTTGGGATAGCACAAATGAAGCACATATTTTTACATTCTGAAGTGTGATGGAAACAGAGATTTTAATACAATACCTCCTGGAAGGAATGGACAACATCGGCCTCACACAGTTGATCTCAGAACCCACGAACAGAGCAGGACACATGCTGGACTCCATCTTCACGTCCAGCAACAGAATCAGATAAATGCACACCTTGGCACTCACCTGGTCCGACCTTTACATCATACACTTCACTATCTCTGGATCCCCCTGCACCACCCCAACCGCCACAGCGCCCCCTTCCGATCATGGTCACTCAGCACCAATGGACTGATGACCTCAGCATCACCCAGCCTGATGTCTCCACCAACCTGAATCAGGCAGTAGAGAACTTAAACGCCTGGATCACAAGCGTTGCCGACTGAGTTGCCCCCACCAAATCAGCCAGAACACACAGTCCCACCAAACAAGCCAGCTGGTACACCCCATAACTCAGTGTGGCTTAGCGCAGAGAACTGGAAAGAAGATGGCGCACCAGGAGACGCAAATTATAGTGCGCTACTGTAACATGCTCTAGTAATATATTTGCGACGGTGTGCTCCAGAATGCTACTCACCTGTCTCACCCTTACCACTCTGCTGCTGAATTGGTGACTCATTTGCTATACTTGTTTGTGTGGTGCTCAGAATTATTCAGAATTCCCATGATTTCTGTGATGTAACATTGACGGCAACACCCCAACTCTGGAAATTGTTCCAGCACTATTGTATATAAATGTTGCAATACAATACCTTGAAGAAGTGACCGTGATTGGCAGCACTGTCGGCGGTGAACATACCACATAAAGAAGCATTTACCATTGGCACAGAAGAGTAAACCTAGTGCTGGCACTGACGCGTGGCTGTGTTTATGTTTTCTTTGATTGCCATTAGTGGGAAACGGCAAAATAAAGTTCTCTCTTTTTTTTTTTTTTAATTGACCATTCCCATCTCCCCAGAGCGTTCCTCATGCCGAGGGAGTGGGAGCTTTTGTTGGTAGTATGAGCCACCAGTCCAACATACCTGAGCTTGGGATGGGACTTTACACCAGTAATTTAGAGGCAGCATGTTGTGCACTCTACGAATTACCACTCTTCCCTTATAGGTAACATAAAGGACAAAACGCGCGTCCGGAATTGACCAGGACTGGCTGTGCATTTCCTTGATTGCAAAACACTTTGCAAATGAGGACTGCATGTACCAAATGCATTTGAGAGATGCATGTGTGTCCGTGAGCCAGCCACTAAGTATTCAATAAGATTGTTGGATCATTATCCGAAGACGTTTGTGGGTAACCTCAAGGTGTCCTGTTCGAACCCTAGTTGGGTCCATTCAGCCCGTGCTCCAGTGGTCCTGGTCCGATTCAATGGACGCACTACCACATTTCGGTGGGCTGTTTCTCATGAACAGTTGACCACAGTTGAAATTTTGGGGTCTGTGCAGTACCCATGGAACTTGAAATACTCACTGGATCTCAGAAACAAGAAGAGAAGTGGGGTGCAGGGTCCAGCCATGCCTTTAAACTATGATATCTCTGGGACTTTAAGGGTGATAAAGGTGGTGAAAGCCTTTCAGGAATCCGAATGACCATGCTCCGGCAGGGGTCCTTTTGGTTGCTGGGTGCCCCATTTCATGGACAAAGTCTCTTCACAGGGTCAGTCCTCTGGGATTAGCTCTTGTCCTGTTGGTCCTGGGCCAGCTGCGTCTCTCCACGCCATACAGTGCAGTGCTCTCCTATCCTGATGCAAGGCACACACTGGGAATTCTTGCAGAGGCCTAAGCTTGTTGCAGACCTTCGGTGGACAGCTTGGATAGCAGCCTTCATAATCTTGTTCCTGATCAAACATCTCATGGACATGGTGCCTTGGGTAGCCTGGGACACTGGAATTATTTAGACGGATTTACTAAACTGTAAAGGAAGGAAAGGCTAACTATGCAACAATGTTGGGGAATTAATACTGTGCTATTATGACATTACAACTCACATAAATTAACATAAATAGAACAGTGTGCTTTCGTAAATATATATTTTAAGAAAGAAACTACACATTCGGCAGATAGCGTGGACGCGGTTTTTCATCAGCAATAACTGATTGTCTTCCGTGAAGGTATAGTGTCTCCGTTGTGTTAATGCCTGCCTTTTTGTCCCATAGTATAAACGTTTGTGGAAATCCTCTACGATGTAGCAGTCACCAGAAGGCAACGTTTCAAATACGCACTTTGCGTAACAGAAGGTGGATCTTTTTATTCTGTGCATCCCAGCTTGAGTCTAAAAGCAGTCTCGGGGTACCAGAGCTAGTCTGTGCCCACTGCATGTAGAGCTGGAATCACGTTGATCCCCTTTGATGCCTCATCAGGGGTACCAAGCTCTATACAAGTACAAAGCCCTCCCTTTTCTATCACTCCATTATCCTTTTCTACCCAAATAACGTCACTCACATGTCCACCCCTTCAACATCTCATCAGGGGAAGCAAGCGCTATATAAATGCAAACCTTTTCCTCTTCTATCTCTCCACTATCCATTTCAATCCAGATTAGCAGACTAACATATCCACCTCCCAAATGAGTTTCATGTTTCCCTGTACTAATTCACCACTTATCCTTTTGGGGTTCCAGAGTGATGTGCTACTCGCTGAAAAGCGCTTTGACGCCTCGTGGGCTAGTAAGCGCTATACAAATACTATTGTGTTTCTTGTTGTTTTCTGAAATACTTTCCCTTATTTCTCCATTAGGGATGTTTAAAAACAATATTGTGAAATCCTGGCTGTTTAGTGCCATAATACAGCAACGAGAAGATTAAATGTGACCAGTTAACCTTTCGAAGTGATAAAGAGATACGTTATTTGCTTATTCTTAGTACCTTTTGATCTGCTAAGTCTTTAAATATTTCCTTGATGAAAAGTGCAGGAGGTGGGTTTGTGGCAAACACTGCAGCTCCATAAATGTGTGAAAATCTCTCTAGCTATTGAATCTCACAATCCTTGTGACTCGGCTTAAATGTATGGGCCTTCAAGTGCAGGCACACAATGCCTGTTGGCAAAATGCCAAGACATCCTGAAGGGGACTATTGTGACATGCTACCAGTTGTGAGATGTATTCTACACAGTTGTTTGGTAAACAGGAGCAGGGTTTTTTCATTTAGCTCTACATGGAAAATCTACTGAGTTTAGCAAAATATGCAAAAGTATAACCTGAGGTGTGTTTAAAAAAAACAACATCTTTAAATAATAACCACATTTGTCAAGCGCGAACAATCACCCGTAAACGGGTCTCTAGGCGCTGGGGGCTGTCGGGAACATTAAGCAAGCTATTGCCCAGAGTCACATGGTGCTGGGCTAATCTGCTGCCGGCGCCGGGGATCGAACCGTGATCCCCAGATTCCGGAGTCAGTCGCCCTGGCCGCGGCGCCACACCTCTTGCTACCAAAGAGGCCCAGGGACTATTTTTCATGGGCTTTAATGTGAACAAATAATGCTTGGAATCCTTGTTTTGAGACATTAGAAGAGTTAGAACTGGTGTAAGGTGTCCTTTACCTATGTGCCAGCTGGCCCCTTGCATCCACATCATTTTCCCCCGGCCCAGGTGTGTATGTGCGAGTGTAGACCGAGATATAGTGATAGGCATAGATCTGTTTCATGGTTAAGCCTTCCTATGGAAGGTTTTCCAGTGATTTCAAAACTCATCTTTTACAGAAAGAGGCGTGCACTGTTAATTATTTTCCGTAAATCACAAGACTGACTTCATTTGCCAGAAATGTAGCTTCCCGAGATAAATAAAACATTTGAATGGATGATTAGCACAGCAATGCTTCTTTCAGTGCAAATAGAACGCACTTTCACTAGGACTCTGGTGATCTCGGAGCTTGATTCAGCACGACTGCCGAGCTCACCCTTTCAGCTCAATCCTCGATGCCCGCATTTACCAAGGAGTCCTCTCCCGAGGAGGATAGACCGTAAATGCAGAACCCTCTCAGCAAGAAGGAACTGCCCCACACTGTCGTTTCTTTTCCCATTTTCAGTTTTGTTAAACTTACGCTATAATTTCAATACACTACAAAAGAAATGTACATTTTAGAATGCATGTTTTCATTTTCCTTACTAAGCTGCTTTACATTTAAAATGGCATTTCTAATACACTTTATTTCAAGGAAACACATTTTAAATAGTAGCACATTATCTGTCCCCCAACAAAAACCAGCATTTGACAAAACAATGACGGATATCTGCAGTCTCGGGCAAACAATACATACTAAAAATGAAACCGACAATGATATCCATGGCTCTCAATCTTTCTAAAGAGTACGAAAAATATGTATGCAATCTAAAAATACACAGTAAGCTACTTGTGTAGTATGGTCGTGTAGTGCCATCTCGCGATTCAGGTGACATTTATACACAGATCTGCCTTCAGCTTTGTGGTTTATGATGCTACATCGATGGCAATAAAGGCCAACATTACACAGTTATCCATAATGTATTCTCTCTACATATATATATTGATACATACATAAGATCTGAAAGCCACGCTGGGGTATTGGGCCTCTGTCTTAAAGGAATACCACCAAAGTAAACAAACTCTAGCCGGCCGAATAAGGACTTGGAACAAGTGCAGCCTACTTTTTGCTAAACAGAATAATAACCTTCTGAAAGCAGGGGGGAAGTAACACCGCTCAGTAAAAGGCTTTTTGGCTGACGTTTTTTGTTGTTGTCGATGGTCTAATACCGGAAGTGAGACACCCACCGCTATAGTTAATCGTGTAGGAGCAGCTCGCATTGAACAGGAAGTAAGTCTTAAGCGCTATGTTACAGTGAAAACTGAAAAGTTTCAAATTATTTCTACATTTGGAGGACTTCACATAAGCACCGTGGAAAAGCAGAGCTGACGCCGCCGTTTCTTGGTGTTTTGAGGAGATTGCCCGCATGGGTGAGAATTTATTTTCAGAGCCTTTTTAAACCATTCTGTTGGTGTGGTTAGTGCCACGTGCCTCTCGAACAGTTCAGTTGGTTAAAACCCCTGTTGCAGAAATCTGTTCGCACCCTGAAAGCTAGAAAGTCGGATCCTAGCTGGGCCAACTTAGCCTTTCACCCTTCTAGGTCGATGACTGAGTCCAATGCTATCCAGAATAGCCACAGGTGTTATTTTAGAGTGCTACGAAGCTCCAAGACTGTAGCACCAAACGCTAAATGAAAATACCTGTTACTATTGAAGACACAAAAAGATGATTTGCCCTGGAAATATTTTAGGGTATTTGGTAAATAATTGTAAATGACCGTCGTTAAATAATTGTAAATGACCGTCGTTTGATGACGTTGCTTTGCTTCTTAGCCAGAATCAGTAGGATGCAAAATGTGGATAAGTAGATAAGTGAATAGAAACGAGGGGTTGGTTTGCTGGGCATGTTCCATCATTTGAATTGTGTATGCTCCGTTACTTCTTCTAAATTGGGAATGTGGCTAAGTCTCATGTGCTTTCAACTGAATTATTTCAATATGAGACAAAGAAGAATTAATCTGTGACCAACAGAGATTCTGTTATACACTCATTTCTGTGATGATGTGAGGTCTGAATATCCCTACGGTGGCCTAACCGGTTCCCAAACCTAATGCAGCGTGTGTTGTCTAGTGAACCGTTGGCAAACTACAAGGTGATGAAATAAAATGGCTTATGACTTCTTTTGTGTATAGAGTTGACAAAATATGACCGCAGATGTTGGCATTTGGGAAAGCTGTATTTTTATTAGCCCAGTTAACTTGGGTCCCAGATAATCCTATCCGCCTCGTTCAGCAGCGCCAGAGGGCACTGATTATGTATATACCTTATCTGTTTGAAGGTCTTGCAGGGCTCACTCACCTGCAGGCTTTGTCCAGGACTAAGTCCGAAGGTGATGGGGAATGGGCTGCTTTTAAACGGTCTCTTCCTTATATTAGATGGGCCGCCCTAACTAGCTTGAATGTCCAGGTTTTGAGTGCTACCAAAAGGAAAACCACTTTTCACATTTCCTGGTGTAATAAAATGTCCATAAAAATTACTTTATCTTGGTTTAATATGTTTTTATGTTCGTAATGTCCATGTTTTCTTTTATGTAAATCATACCCAAGTGGATCACGAAGATGTAATCGGAATAGCACAAAAATCTAATATTCTCCCTCAAAGTGAAATCCTACCTGGATGTCACTGATCGCCCTGAAGCTTAATAGCGCCCAAATCAAGATGCCTTTTACTGGTGGTTGCTCAGCTGCTCAAATCTGACCTACCTCATGAGACCTTATCCTGAACCCACTGACTCAGTGGAAATCCTGTGCATTCCTTTCCATCCCCAGCTTCCTCTGGAACTACATTGCTACAGCTTGTGTTTTTTTATCTCGTGTGTATAATTCCACAGAGTGAGACTTAGTGGCCGAGCCGTCTCTGTTTAGGTTGCCCGATTATGGAACACTCTCATGACATTTTGCTGAATAGGGCCTAACCACCAGGGCTAAATTTGAACCGGTGGTATCCACCGGCGCTCATTTTTGGGGACTGTTAGACCTGGCACCATTGGCGTGGGTCTCCCTTCCACCTTTCGCTTTTGTCTCCTCTGTGTTTGCTGGTGTTAGAGGCTCTGGGCGCTGTGCCACTGCCATCCAGTGCCACAGCGCGAATGCTCCCTATTGTAAAATGACTGTATGAATTGGTATTCCCTATAATCCTAGCTGACCCAATGAACATGTTTGGAAAGTCGAATTTAGTATGCCTGAGCTCAGAATATTAGAGTGCATCTGTTGGTGAGGATTATTTCTATATTCTGTGTTTGAGAATACCACTTTTGGAAAGAGGGTATTTTTCTTGCCCGAGTCTTCCAGTGTGCTCTGCTGTTATGTGTATTGGCTGTCTGGTTTTGGAGGGACAGGGCAGGCTGAGCCCGACCTGGATTGAATAGAGAGATCTGCAGTTGGAGTATGGGGAGGGGTGACCCTTTGATCTGAGCAGGGCTGTGCCTGGCAAGGTGAATGATGGCTCCACCTCCCACTGTGCGTCTGATGGCAGACCCCCTCTCCCTGAAAGGCAGGATGCCGCCTTGTAAACAAAGTACTCCAGGACCACACAAACTGGTTTTGGCTGGGGTCAGTGACTTGTGACTTTTGAGAACAAAGACTTTTGGGGTATAAATATCTGTGCTAAAACCCCCTAAGCGGTGTGTTACTTCTGGATATCAAGATGAACCTCTGTCCGTGTAACTAGAGGGAAAGGACTCTGAAACTTCTATCCATCTTGCTGAAGCAACTACCCAAGGGCCTGATTTGAGCTTGCCTCCTGCCGAAGTCTCAGGGACATTAGACTTCACCCATCAGCCTTCCGAATTCCTATTGAGGGGGATTCTACTTGCAGGTGAGGCTTCTGTCGAGAATTCCAGAGCCTCTGGGTCTACTGCGGGGAACGTGGGCTGAGAATCATCGCTATCGCTATTGTGGGCCGCTGCAGCTGAGGAGCTGTTGCCGCTGAGAGCCCGCATTTGTCCGTGCTATGAGAATTATTGCTATCGCTAATGTGGGCCGCTGCAGCTGAGGAGTTTTCAACTATCGTGCCCAGACGCGGGCGCGATAATTGAAAACAAATGGGCTGCTCGCTCTCCCAAGCGCACGTGCACCACTCACGGGCTTTCTTTATCCAATGCCGTCCTCGCCACCCCGACCCCTTTGCTCTCCGCTTTCTTGACTTTGCGATTAAATATCCTTTGTTGTCTCAGTTGTCTGTGCCTCTTACGTAAAAAAATAGACACTTTATCATCTGATGTGCGAAAGGTTAACCGCTGTCAGGCAAAGCTTCTGACAGACATCTGAGGTGAGGAGGCACTTTTGTTGTATCGGGCTCCGGTTACAGGAGAGATAGCCGGGGAGAGGCATTGAGGAAGAGGGAAGCGCCGGAGCGGACATGTGACTGGATCACATGTCCCGGGAGCAAGGCCCTGCACTGGCGGCAGAGGCGCAGGAGTTGGTGAGGTGCAGGGCTTTGTGGACAGGGGAAGGAAGCACTTACCCCGCCACCATCCTGCTCTCCGAATGCTGCTGAAGGTCCAGACGCAGGTGAGGTTGTCTAGGCGCTGTTATCACGCCAGGGTTGTCAAGCTTCCTGGGAGGCATTTATTGGTTTAGCTCCAGTGCAGGAAATCACTGCTGTACCATATATAAATACATGCGTGTGTACCTGTGTATGCCACCCTCGCTCCCTGTGACCTACATATCTGCCTGGTTTTGTGTCCTGCTGCAGCGGGGAGCAGTGTTTTGCATGCACGGGGAGCTGCACTTGGCGCTGCTGCGCTGATAGGGGGTGCATGGATACAGCACATGAGCAGTCCGACCCCGGGCAGGCATTGGCTGTGCAACAAGGTGGTTGGGGCAGCTTGGTTCCCCTTTGTTCTGGTGGATCCGGTTGCCAGGTTGGATGCTTTGTAAAAATGCTTTGTTCGGAGGTCTGCACTGGTGTCATCACGGGCACCTCCGGGTTCCAAGCGACCCCTCCCAGGAAGGGATGCCACCCAGTGCTTAATTTGTAAATTATTAAGTGCCAGGGCTCTGACCAGGAGGCCACTGCAGCTTGCACCACCCATCACCCTTGTCATCGCAGCCAAAACAAGTACTAACCAACCCTCTCGCATTTAAATATGACAGGTCAGATTATTCCAGGTCCCCAAAGCTAAAGGAATGGTTGGGGAGGCAGGTACTTTAACTTTTTATGTATATTGCAGTCCTAAATTACCGTTGTTCTGCTAATTTCTAAATTAGATGAGCAGCGCCACCATGTGGTGGACTGTTCTAAGTATAGTGTTGACAATTAGGTGCCGGTGCTGAGCACCGGAAAGCACCGTCTCAAATTAAGCACTGATGCCACCTCTTGTCTATGAAAGGGTACACCTTTTTTTTCCTCACGAAGGTGGTCCTTAAGCGAACCCGGTGCAAACGTGATGTGTCTATGCCCTCCCTTTGAAGACATGGTGTCTTCACCTGCTCTAGGTTTTAGTGAGGAAACCCATGCTAGCTGTATACTATTATAAATGATAAATTCACACCAGACTGGGCGTTATATCGCCCTCAGAACGCATCCTTGAATTGTGGAGACTGTTATGGTATCTTGTTTACAGCTCAGCTGCGTTTCGGGTCCTTTTCCAGTGGGCTGCTGGTGTTACTTTCAGAAGATGAATTAATTATTAATCAGTAAAAACAGTCCTGTCCAGGCATGTTTCTATGTTTTTTTATTGACAGTATAGGAACCGCTGAGGCATTTGATAGTATATTGTATTTGAAACCCGGTTTGATTCTGATCTTTATTGGCGTCTTCGGCTCCATTTCCTTGTGGTGTTGCCAGGGCCTTTGAATGATACTGATACTTAGTTTTGAGTGAGCCGATTTCCCTCTTTGCTAAATCTTTACCTTCTTATAGCACACAAAATACAAGAGTGGAATTCACCTCCCCAGCGCACGTGATGCTCCGAATACTTAAACACAAAGCAGCTCTGTTTGCATGTGCGGCTTCTATAAAAGTCAGCCGAGAGCCGCATAATTACAAACCGAGCTCCGCAAGCAGAACGGTCCGGATCTAATCCATTGCTTGGCGGAAGCTTCCGTGCAGATAGCTTTGTCTCCGGACAGCCAAGCAGCAATGTAATGTCAACAATGTATTGTCTTTGCTATTACCCAGTCATTCATTATTATAGATAGTTATGCAGACTCTATGTCAATCAATATTACACTGTCTGCTTCTCCACATCATGATGTTGTGTCACACCCTACTGGGAGTTAAAAATTACATTATAAGGAATGAGGTTCTGGTCGACTTCATCTTGGTATTTTAGAATTTCACGTTAACTGATACTTCGTGATATGTTAAAGGTAGTTTTCTTCCAAATATCTCCCGCGCTATCTACCAAGTGTGCTCTTCACACATCAGTGTTATGGATTCATGACAGGTCATTTAGGCACTCAAGTATTTCCTTAGCAGGCTTCAATTTAGACTGCAAAAAATCCCAACAACAAAAATACAACTATAGCAAAGTTACACTGCTCCAAAAGCAATTCATTATAATTCCCAATCGAGGTGCTTCCACCCCTGAGGCTTCACTGCCCAAGAAACCCCACATAAACAGTAAATTGAGCACAGCAACTGGAGGAGCACTCAGTAAAACAATGTATAATTAATATTTTAATGTCCTTAATGCGAATATATACATTGTGCATGCAGTCTATTAATTCAATGAAACTGGTTACATTTTTAAACAACTTTATTCTTTCATCTTCCGCAATATATGTCCAACCCAACCAACGCGTTTCGTCCTTAGCTTTGTTATTCCCATTTGTTTATTTGGCAGAGCAGTAATGCAACTCTGAACAATTTCAGAATAATACCTTTAGTGAGGAAATGTAATGCAGCTAATATTCTAATATTGAGACTTTCCCACAATGCAAGGACACTTTGAGAGAAACAGGGCTTGGGGAAAAGGTGTGGAGGGTCAGTCTAGGGAGATGCCAAGCTTTTTTTTGCTAAACATTTTCTATCAAGGTTTATCCAACAGAATATAACCACATATAGATCCCTGGCTGAGGAAGAAACATTAATTACATTGACCTGCGCTAACGCTGCTAGTTTTAGGTCGAGCCTTAGCGCAGCGCGCATGCGCTGCTCTAAGGATACGGCCTCTTGGAGCTGACCAGCACTTCGTGCACGAGAGAGCAAGCTCGTGCTCGAAGTCCTGACATTCCATTGGCCTTTGCGTGTGTTTTCCTTAAAAGACAGCATGCAAGTGGGTAAAGGCGGGCGCATGTCCCGCCTTTCCCAGCCAATGTAACCGCCCACGGCCTAAGGCTTGCGGTTACGTGCACGGGCCACATCTCTTTTCAATTATCGTGCCCAGACGCGAACATAATTGAAAACAAATGGGCTGCTTGCTCTCCCAAGCGCACGCTCACCACTCGCGGGCTTTCTTCATCCGTTGCCGCCCTCGCCACCCCGACCCCTTTACTCTCCGCTTTCTGGCTGAGGATGCATTATTCAGTTGACTCGCATGCTGTGGCTGGCAGGTCCATTCTTATATATGTAAAAGAGATTAAAAACTGATATCCGTGTCAGTTTTGTTGGCTCTCGGCTAGTAGGGCAATAGATAAGTGCGCTTAGCACCAGGTCTCTGTACTGTCATTTGTCTGACCCTGACTTCAGTTCTTCCTTCTGGTTGAGTGCAGTATAGCAAAGGCCATTTTTGGGAGATGTTCTAAGTTTTTTCTTACTGGTGGAGGCTCCATGAGACTGCATTCCTCTCCTCTGGCGTCATGTTACACGCACAGTGCCAGAGGCATTTATGGGGGTTCCATATGGTTCATCGCCTTACTGGTCACTTAATCATTCATCCTGTCACCAGGTTCAGGATATATCGTGAGTATAGCGCAACCTTAGTGTCATCATTTGATGGAGCGCGTGGCTTTCTGTAAGCGCGTCAATGTTCTTACTCACGGGGAAGGGGGTACAGAGTTACCACTACAATGTTAAAGTCCCCACATTTCCAACCCAGAGGGCATTACCCCGCTTCTTAGAGCAACCAATCTAGGCAGGCAGGGGACAGAGCCATGCGACATCGCGATCTGCTCAGGATGCATATAACCGAGCGCCTAGACAGAATGCACATTACTGGATACACCTGGGTCCCAGTGCCGCCTTTTGGTCACGAGGGCGCTGCTTACTTGCCCCTTGTTATGAATGACGGGCAAACGTCAATTGCCCGGGTTTTATTTACCCTTTATGATCCTGCTGGGGTTTGCTCATATGTGTGGTGCGAGACATTCTTGCTGTGCGTGTCCAAGGAGACTTTTTGCACACTGTCATTTTCAACAAGTGCCCTGGTTGTGTTGCTTCCCTGTGACCCATTCATCCCCCTCCCCCACCCCAACACCACCACTTTATGCTCACACAAACTTTGCAAGGAAAGTTACGTATGAGGCGGTTTCTGACGCTCCCCATCATATATGCTTTTTGCTCGTGATCCGTTTGCGCTTCTCATAGGCGCTTCTTTTGTTGTGGGGAGCAAAATGGTTTGCCGTTGGGCCGCGCGCCTCGAGGGAGGAAATTGATTAGAGGGCAGACTTCCCTGGCAGTGGCCATGGACAAGATCACCGTCTGGTGGTGCTAGCTGACAAGTGTCACACAGCGTACTTTTTTTTTTTTTACCCGACGCCTCTTTGCCCACCGTGGAGTGCGGTTGTGTTTTTAGCACTAGGCAAATGGGTTTAAAAAATCCCAGTTTAGAGTGTGGTTGGCAGGGTCAGATTGGCCTACAGGGCAACCCAGAGGTCTGGTCTGACAAGTCAGTATGTGGGTTGTTTCTTTTTTGTTGGCGGGCCTGTTTTACACTGCTGTACAACAGAGCTTAAACAGATTGTCAAAGCCAATAGCTCTGGCAAAACACTTATAAGATCCCAAAAGCCAGACCTATTGGCTATGCCAATGCTTGTTCCTTTAATGGGTGCACCCTTGATCCCACTCATATAGCTATGCACAGCACAGAATTGCTCCATCTGGTGGTCACATGTTAGGTTAACAACATTTAGAAAATGGAAAAGGTCACTGCTTTGATGTGATTCCAAATGCAAAGAATCCAACTTCACAGTAGTCCTACAGGCAGCACGGAGCAGGCTACAGGGTTACAGGCTGCAGAGAGCAATGTGCAGGCAGCACAGAGTAACGTAAATACCAAGTATTGAAAGTTCCAGAGTATCAGCATCATGTCAGGAAACAGAGGAGCAGGGTATCCCAAAGTCCATTAAACACTGATATAGATCACTCCTACACGAGACATTATACTCTGTTGAGTGCTATACACACGTTTTTAATCAGGGAAGGAGGCCTTCAGAATAAAACTTAATTCCCAACCGGCACTTCCAACCCTGTTTTACATCACTTATTCACATCTACATTAGTCAGGCCCCCACACCCGCACTTCACCATACGGCAGTTGGATTGAAGATCTCCGACAAAGTGCCCCTTTTTAGGGAGCCCGTTAGGCATTGCACCGCCGGCCCGACGAGGAGCAGACCATATGATGAAGCATGACACCTGAAAGGGTGTGTGAGGGCATTATTATCCAACAAATGGATTACCAACTATATACACATTTTGTATTTAGTTATATCCAGCCTTCTTGTTGACTCCTCCTTTCTTGTCTTGAGGAACAACAGGTATACTCCTTTTTGGCAGTCTTCACCCTTGGGGCCACTTGCCCTGCTGGACCTCCCACACCCTTGTGAGTGGAAATAGCCCCTACTGTCCCTCTCTTTGTAGCTCTTATCCTAAAGTCAAGACACACAAGAAAGCAGCTATTTTCCGTCATAAGATGATTAATTGGCCACTATGTGAGGATGAGAACAACTTCAACAAGTTCACTGCTCCATCTTCCAGATGTAACTTTCTTACAACATCACCTGCATGCTTATCATTGGACAGAAACCATAAACGGATGTTTTACTCGCTCTCGTCTCATGAATCCCTGATTTGAAGCAGGAGAATCATACCCCCCCTATTCTGGACATACAACTGCACGAATCACAGCTTACTTTGTTGAGTATTGCTCTGAGTCTATTGTAGTAGACATGCTCCAGAGACAAATCAAAGTTGATTTGGTCATAAGATGAGATCTTAGCCTTGTGTGAGTTTGCGGCTTGAGGAGAGCGTGAGTAGGCGCCACTGTTATAGTGGTGATGGCACAGGGATCATTGCTCAAGACATAACCTATTAAGGGTCCTGCAATCGGCTCACTGTATCCTACTAACAGTCCAAGGCTTTTACAATAACCCTTGTGGACAGAACCTTCTCTGGTGGCAGCAAGATGCTGGATCACTCTTCCTTTTAAATATTCATAGTGAAACGTAGCCTCAAGGATTTATAAAGTTCCTGAAAAACTGACATTTAGCCAATGATTTTTTCTTTTACCACTTCTATTAACATCTCCTTTCTCATGGTGTTGAAAAAAATCTATTTTGGCCAAGAGCCTCGATTGTGTATGTTGAGCTTATTAAATAAATGCATAACACCATCAACCTAACTCTGCTAGGAGCTCCTTGACACCTGTGCTCCAGGGGCCCTGACTCCTCGCTCCTTCGGCCATGACACACGCACCAGCGTTTCCCCCTGAGGAGGCTTGGGGTTCTGGTGGGGGAGGTTCACTGTGGAAATTTGCTGAGATACAACTATCACTTAGGAGACAAACAGCATGACTGCAATGGCCGCCATCTTTACCTTACTCCTGTACTCACCCATGCACGTTGCCCGACGGTGTGTACGCTCTTCTGTTGAGGCTGGGGCAGAGAACTGTGCATGAAAAGAAAAACTGGAGGGAGAGAACTGCAGCTGTTTCTCAAGGAGACAAGTGACCGCTGCTGTTTCTATGAGTTATACAACTGCTGTTTCTAAAGGAGGGGGTTCACTGCATCAGCTGCTAAATAAGAGACCAGTTCACTGCACTCCTGTCTAAAGGACCACTACAGCTGGTTTTAAAGGTTTGAAGTTATTGCAGCCTTTTCCTTAGGAAGGAGGTCGCTGTAGCTGTGTCCTCAGGAGGGAGGTCACTGCAACTGTTCCTAAAGGAGTGTGGTTACAGCTACAGTGGCAGAAGAAACTGGCGGCCAACAGTGACTACGCGCTACGAATGCCCCTTACATCCAAAGCTGACCGCAGTGACCTGTTCCCTTGCCCTAACCTCTCGATATATTTCTTCCGCTTCCTAATGGACTCAAATCTCCATACAGGGACTCATTTACCCAATTTGTTTCAGAATATAACATAATGTAAGGTTCTAGCTCCAGACATCTCGAACCCTGAACTTGGGTACTCATTACACTGCGGACTTCAAAGCTTACTCCACGAGGATCACACAGTGCAACAGCTTGAACACTTAGCTGGCTTTTCTACATCACTCATGCAGGAGAACCGCTCACACAGGGATGCCGCAGGGCCGTGCCAGGAAGGGAAAGGCGCAGCCCGCAGACCATAGCTCTGCAGCTGTCTCCGCCTTTCTGTTCATCCACGCCATCACCGGAGGTGATGAGGCGCCATGGCTGGAAGGGATTGGGGTGGTTCAGCGAGACGTGGGAGCAGGCTTCGAGAGAGGCTGAATATCCCAGAACCCTTGGGCAGCATCTCAAAGAGAACCGCAGCCATCAGCCACCCTTTTCCAGACTGCATGTGTGCCTCAACATCTGGAAGGACACCATGCGAAGTTTCAAGCCTTCGGTTGATTTTCACCTGTTTACATTTTCTCTTCACTTTGTTGAAAAGTCAGAGTTGAGGATCTTCGTATCTTTCGCCTGCATCGTGGCATTATACTTGGCAGCCATGCTTTTCCAACCGAAGGACTAGAGACGAGCAAATCATTCCTTTTCTAAACATCAGAGACTCCTCATTGCACCAAACACAGAGAAATCTAGGAGTGGAGTACGTTCTTTCGCCTGTTTGGCACCAAAACGTAGGAACTCGCTGCCTTTATCCTTGAGGATGTCTGAGGAAGAAACAAAGTTTCAAAAACGACAGTTCTCTTCCAATGAGTGGCTTGCTTGATGCTCGGTGCGGCTGACCTGCTTCAGTGCTGGGAGGTCTGTCCGCTGGGTAGTCACGCGCTTTGCAAATCACTAGCATAGCATTGCATAATAATAGCCTTGAGAAAACTACAGGCCTGCACGCTGCCCTAAGAAGTGGCCTTAAAGCGTTTTGAGAATAGATACGCTCATGCAAGCATGCAGAGCCCTGCAGTCTCACAGGGTCTGCATCAGACACACAAAAACCACATTGAGCACAAATCCCCTCGGTTGTGCGTGCTTCTATTAACTATAGGAAAATTCCCACAGGATTGGCAAAGCGGCAACCCATATAAACCAACAATATTCCCATTATACAGCGAGTGAGAGTATGTGCTCTGGCCTTTTGTGTTCTTTCCACCCAACAGTGGTCTCTCTCTCCCTGCCATCTCATCCACTCATCTAGCTGCAGGGTGCTTTGCTTGTGTCACCCTCAGTGCCAATAGGAACCCTGCGCCCCCAGATTTTTGTTAGGCCTCAGCTCCTAAATCCACAACTAATACCTAGGCCCAAGCACGTCTAATCTGCAGGGACCCCACCACTAGCCTCAGAATTTAAAATGGAAATACAGAGGTCCGGGTACTCCAGATCCCAGAGTCACTGTTTCCTACTGAGAAGAAGGGAAGACTTCGCCGGCACCTGGGCCTGCCAGTGGACGACCTCGTCTTCACGAAGGCACCCAGAGCACATTTGTAGGCCACAACATCAGATGAAATGGCTTCATCCTTGGTGTGTTATTGGAGAGGAAGATGAACAACCTTTCCTGCCATGCTTAAGAGTTCCTTTCGCCTCACTCATTAACTGGCAGCCACATGGGATTTAACTATGAATCAACATGTACTTCTCCCAGTCCAGGAGGTGGTACCTCCAAGGGTGGTGTGTGGTGTGGTGTAGTGTGCATGTATGCCATGGCAAGAATGATCCCATAGCTCATGTGAAGGGTGCACCTGGCACAATGAGGTTTCACTGTTTTCATAGATAAGTTTGTTAAAACCAATGGGTTTTGGCTCCAGTGCCATTAAATGGGCCTCTCAACTCAGAAGGCACATTTTTAATTGTGCCTCCTTGGTCTGAAGAATGAGTGAGCTCCAATCACTCACCCCACAGGAGCTACAGAGTGCGGTGCATAATCATAAGATAGTACGAAGGGCTTGAAAATAGTACACATCAAATCGTGTTAGAAAAATATTGGGAAAAATAAAATCATCAATTTTCTAGCATTGACAGTTATTTCTGTAGCTTTTTATAGCTCCACCAGAAAATACCAGAAAAGGTGTGCAAAAAATGGAAAATAGCGTTTCTTCCACTAAATTATACAAGAGGAAACCTAGACAAATTGTGCAAATAGTGCATCATTAATCTGTGGTTTTTATCTAGTATATTCGGAAAAGTGCTTGCATATCATGTACAACAGAGCCATAAACCAGACATTAAATGTGGTGTGTCAAAATAACTACATCAAACTGCACGGTGGTACAGTTAAAAGCTATGCATCTTGTTGCATCTGCTGTATAGCAACAATATTACGACAAAATATAATGGGAACACACATGGGACAGTGTAACCATGCACAAATGTCATATCCTTGATGGACTGCACATGCAACCAATGGCAAACCATGAAAAATATATAAAAGCCAGTGTCTGGAGAGGGCTAACACAAAGCGCGCGTTCTCTTTATCACCGCTTTTTCCAAATTATTTTTTCTTTCACTGATGGCATGAGGTCTTCCTGGCAACTAAAGCGGTCTGTACTCCGACATAAAAAGCTTCTCCCTCCCATACTCATGAGACAAAATGAGAGGTTTGAGGAGTCATTTGTGGAAGGACTGAGTGTTCTCTCTGCTTTCAGGAATAGAGGTTTGTCCTTGAGGTATTGAGGGTCTAAGGAGGCTCTTGTGTAAAGTAGACACACGTTGGAGGACAGTCCTGCGTTTCACACATAACCAGTGGAGAGCTCTCCTGTCCGTAGAGTCATGATGGCATCTACAAAGTTCAGATGTTGCTCTGATTTCAACTTTTTGTGCAATCGGAAGTCTGTTTAACAGCTACTTTGCGTTCCCTAGATAGAGTGGTTTCCCAACTCTAGCCTGGCATTGACTGTTGCTCCGGGGGAATGCAGCATTGTATTTTTCTTAGTCTATACCAGGGTTCTCCAAAGTCTGTTCTGCAGGGCTGGATCCATGCCTGATTTTAAGAAAACTACATTTATCTAAATGGGGATATGCTAAAAATCTGGCATGGATCTGGCCCGCCACGACCGACTTTGGAGAACCCTGGTCTTTGCAGATAGTTAAACATTAGGTGTAGATTTAGTGATTTTAACCAACATGTGCCTTCTTATAGACTAGTTGAGGGAGGTTCTGGAAAGACCAGAGCCTGCGTGAATCACAGCTAGGACCCTAAGGTCTCATCAAAAGTAAACGGAAAGTATACAAAATGTGCAATAGATATACAGTGAAAGAAGATACGAATAGTATAAAATAGTATAAAAAACACCGAGCAAGTAGCTGGTTTTACCAATGTTTGTTTGTTTATATTTTTTGTGTTTTATAACTGGTTCAGTTGGTATTGTTATCGTCACAATACAGCAGTTATGGATTGTATTCTGATTCAAATTAAATTACATTTGTTCAACAATTGTAACAAACAAGGTCCCAATGCATTTCGGGTTAATCTCTAACCCTTCGTCAGGGGATGAATACATTCACAAATAATCAAAGTAAATGAAGTTGCTCTCTTTTAAGTTCTTTTCAGCCTCCAGCCGGAGCTACAACAAAAGCCACATGAATTCAATTAGAGATGACATGTATGTTGAATTTATAGGATTTGCACTCATTAGGAAGATCATAGAATGGAAACCCACTTCAGAAGGTTAATGTGCGAGAGAAATAAAGATTCACCAAGATATGTGTTTGATAGACTGTAAAGGGAAAAGGAGCGAAATGCTCAAAGAGAGGAGGTGTGTGCTTACCGGAATAAATAAGTCCTACGTAACGCAAAGTATCTGTAAAAAAACGTGATGAGTGAGCTCTACGTAAAAAGCGTGTTTAAGCTAACAGGTCAGAGAGACCGACACTCGAAAAGAAATCAATTGCGCCCCGACTCACCCTGTAGTTACGCCTGGAGTTTTACAAAGGGTCTGAATATCTGCCGGTCAAGAAGTAGAAAGTATCTGTAACAAGCGAAGCCGAAGGTTAGAAGCAACCAGGTGGTTGTGATACAATGTATCAGCTTAACGACCGCTTACGCGTCTCACCTTGCAAGTAAAGTGTTCGTGCTTGTCAGCAAAACGTCCGGAAACTGCAAGCCTTCTGCTAGCGCATGCGTGTGGATGACGAGTGTGTCGGTTATAACGGGAAAGGTGATGCGCAAATAACATGAAAAGAGGACTAACGTATAGTTCAATGAATAGAAATGAAAAGTGGAGTCAATGTACGTAAAATGAATGAGTTTGACAATGATTGTGCTGTAAAGCACTGCGAGTGAAATCTAATCTACCGCATGTATTATAAAACAAGAGAAAAAAACGAAGAAAAGTATAAAATAAAAACGAGAAACGTGGTGCGAGTGCAAATCCTTTACAATGAAATACATAATATCACAACACATTCAGATGAAGCATAACATTTCGTAATGGTCATTCAGACCACCCGGGATCACCGTTCCCAGGAATTTTATCCAATGTGTTTCTCTGCATGAAAGAACTGTGTTCATATCTCTATCTGGCAGTATGGAAAGACGTTCCAAAACAGTGAATCGTAATTGAGGGATGGTGTGAGGTGTATTGATCCAATGTGTAACCAAAGAGGAGGTCATGTTCCTATTACGAATTCTACTCTTGTGTTCAATAATTCTGGTCTTAATTTTGCGGCTCGTTCTCCCAGCATATACCAAGCCACAAGGGCATTTAATAGCGTAGATGACCCACTCTGTATTACAATCTGATGTGTGTTGTAATGTGATAGTTTTGCCTGTGTGTGGATGTGTGAAAGCTTTGCCTACTATGACGTTGCCACATTGTCCACAGTTGTGGCATTTTTTCATCCCTGTGTTTTTTACAGTTTGAGGTTTAACTTTGTTTTTAAGGAGATCCCTCAAGTTCTTCGGTCTGGTGTGCGCAAACATAGGGGGATCCTTAAACAACTCGTGAAAATCAGTTTCCTGTGCAATGATGTCCCAGCGTTTGTGAATGATTGATTTGATATTTTTGGATTGCATAGAGTGTCTTAATACAAAAACTTCCCGTTTAGAAGAGATTTTAGAGGTAGTAAGAAGTAGATCTTCTCGTCTTTTTTGTGCCACTTTTTGTTCTGCCTCTAAGAGGATGTTGTCAGGATAGCCCCTGTTTTTGTATTTGGCCAATTGTTGTTTGATGTTCATTTCACATTGTTGGTTGTCTGAAGTGATCCTTTTGATTCTCGTTAGTTGGGACACCGGTAGATGTTTCTTCAAAGAATATGGGTGGGCACTGCTGAAATGCAGTGCATTATTGACATCTGTGGGTTTTCTGTAAACTGTAGTGATTAAGCCTTGGGTGGCTTTGTGGATTTCAATGTCCAAAAAGTTGATCTTGTCATTTTGAATATCATGGGTGAATTGTATTCTTGGGTTGCAGTGATTCAACTCAATGATGCTGTGCTCCAAAAGAGTTCTAGAACCTTTCCAAATAACTAAGATATCATCAATATATCTCAAGAAAAGGATTGTGTTGGCTCGCCAGACTGGGTTATGTAGAATGTATAGGTGCTCAAAGTACGCCATGAAGGTGTTCGCGTACGCTGGGGCTCCTGGAAAGCCCATGGATGTGCCTGTAATCTGAAGGTAGAATTTGTCTTTCCATGAATAGTAACTGTGGTACAGTGCGAAATGTAGTAACTCCAAAAGAAAGATGCTTTTTTCTTTGGTGTATGATGAGTTAAGAAGTCTCCATTCTACAGCCTCGAGACCTTCATCGTGGGCTATCGATGTATAGAGGGCCACAACGTCTATTGTGCAAAGGAGATAATCTGTATCAAGGTGTTGTTTGATCGATTCCAATTTCAAAAGGCAGTCAGTTGTATCTTTGATGTACGTTTCCCATGATTGAACCAAAGGTTGCAAATGGTGATCCAAATATTGGCCTGTTGCTTCGTGCATGGATCCACAGCCTGCTACTATGGGTCTAAATGGTGGATTTTGTCGGTTTTTGTGTATTTTAGGGAGCATATATATATATGCGGAACTTTTGGTGTGAGTTGAAAAAGAAATTTTCGGGTGTTTACATCAATGATGCCGTCTTCTTCTCCTTTTTGTAAAATACCATTTAGTATTATAAGAAAATCCTTGGTAGGGTCTTGGTCCATGGCTATGTATGTGTTGATGTCTTGCACATGCTCATCAACGTTTTTTACATAGAACTCAGTATCCATTACCACTAGGGCTCCGCCTTTATCGGCTGGTTGGAATGTGATGGACATGTCTTGTCGTAATGCATTCAAAATACGTGATTCCTTTTGAGAAAGGTTCGGGTGTTGAGGCTTGTTGTACTTGATGCTTTCCAGGTCCTTTTTGACCAAAATCTCAAAGGTATCAAGAGTTTTGTGTGGCAATGGAGACATGAATTTACTTTTTGGTCGAAATGATTGAGTGGTAGATGTCTCATCTTCAACTCTCGGGTTGATGGAAAAGAACCATTTGAGTCGTAGTTTGCGCATGAATTTGAAGAATGCAATTTCTGTTTCCAAGCTATTGGATGTATAGGTTGGCACAAACGATATCCCTCTGTTCAATACTCTGAGTTGATCTGTATTGAGTTGTTTGTTGGAAATGTTAACAACTAGGGAATTGTTTTCTTGGTACTCCGCTGTGGTCTGCCCGTTTCAATGTTTTTTTTGGATCTTTCCCCTGCGGGTGCGTTGTCGCTTGGTGTGTTGGTTTTGTCTGGAGGGGATTTCGAAGATTGGCCCTCGGCTAAAAAAGACGGTTTAGTGGTTGAGGTGGTTGCTTGTTCTTCTGTTTGATCACCAGGTTGAAGTCGTGATCCAACAGTTGGTCTATGAAGTAACAGATCTTGTTCATTAGCCACACTTTCTTCAGAAGAGGAGTTTCCGGTCTTCTTAAAAGGGCGTTTTTGAGCATAAACTTCAGCCCATGAGTAAACTTCGTCAAGTTTATAATCGATTGTGTCCCTTTTGAATTTTCTGATTTTGCGCTCGTGTACTTCCTTGGCGTGGACATCAAGTCTGTTATTAATGTCTTCTAAAACTTTATTCCAGTCTTCCTGTTCCATATTTTCAACTATTTCATCTTTCAATTTGTTGATGTCTTGATCTAATTCCTGAAATATGGACGAGATTTCTTCAACTATAAGTAGTATAAGATCCAAGGAGCATTTATTCAAAATTGCATACCAACGAGACATGAAGTGTTTATTGAATTTAAAGAGCATGGGTTTTAAAGCAATTCTTAAGCCTCTGGGGATTCTTTTGACTTTGTGGTACTCGATAAGCGTTGTAGCGTGGAGACGCTGGTTAATTTCTTTCCTCATGATGTATTCCAGTTGTCGTAACTGTTGTGTTGTTGTTCTGGCGGAGGAACTGAAGGTGCGTGTTTCTTTAACAAGAGAATAAATAGATGTTGCTTCATCAGGTGTATAAGCTTTCGTTTGTGCCTGATTGGTGGTCAAGTCTGCAATGTCTTTCCACGACATTTTTGTTAATGGGTGCTGGACCACAGGGACTCAATAGCATTAGATAATAGTGTAGTTGAGTGGGCCTGCACACCTATTCTATGTACTGATGTGTTAGAATAAAAAAAAAATTGAAAAAAATCTATTGTGTGTTTTTTAAGCGTGCTTTCACGCGGAGGGATGTGAGTCTACGTCCCTATGTGTAACAATAGTTGAGGGAGGTTCTGGAAAGACCAGAGCCTGCGTGAATCACAGCTAGGACCCTAAGGTCTCATCAAAAGTAAACGGAAAGTATACAAAATGTGCAATAGATATACAGTGAAAGAAGATACGAATAGTATAAAATAGTATAAAAAACACCAACTGGTTCAGTTGGTATTGTTATCGTCACAATACAGCAGTTATGGATTGTATTCTGATTCAAATTAAATTACATTTGTTCAACAATTGTAACAAACAAGGTCCCAATGCATTTCGGGTTAATCTCTAACCCTTCGTCAGGGGATGAATACATTCACAAATAATCAAAGTAAATGAAGTTGCTCTCTTTTAAGTTCTTTTCAGCCTCCAGCCGGAGCTACAACAAGAGACTAGATCATCAAGACCTTTTGGTGCCTTAAAATAGAACTACCCGCAAACCATTTCCAGGCGCATCTTAATCTAGCTTTGGGCACTGGATCTGACGCATTTAATTCTAGATCCAGAGCATTTCTAGTGTCCTTGGAAGAGGCACAGATTAAGCCATTTTGTGGAACTGTATTTGGCCACTATATACATTAATGTACACCCTCTATGCCGTGATCAGCAAAGAACTCACCAAACAACTTCAAGCCAATCAGAACTTGGCTGCAAGAAGCACACTTGCCCTCCCACACTGCACGCACAATGCACCACACGTCAAGGAGCTCCACTACTCGTTTGCGTATTGGGAGCCAGAATTCCTCACACACACCTTCAAAGCGCAACACTGGAGCGGCCTACCTCAATAGCTGTATGTCCTTTTGCCAACCATCCAGACACTTCCACTTGGCAGGACTATTTTTTCACACATCCCACCATATACAGGACCAGATCAGGTGGTCTGGCCTTCTTCTGCATCGCCTCTAAAGCCTGCAGTGACCCGCCACTACACATCAGAGCCTGCTCTTCAATTCTCTGATTCCGAAAGATGCTGAAGACTTGGCTCTTCCAATAGCTTCTCCGTCCTACTCTTTTTCCCCAACACCCCAACATCCCTCCAGCCCTCCAAATATAGCACGTTACAACGCATGCTATTACCACGCAGTACGTTACAACGACTGCGTTGTTACCACGCGTGGCTTTACAATGCAAGTAGTTTCTACGACTTGCGCTAGGTGGAGCGCTGGACTTAGGAATAGTATAAATTACTATTCCTACTCCAGTTAGCGCAACAGCAGGGAAGGTGTTGGATTCAAAATCCATCACATTCCCTGGTGTTGCTCGCCACCTAGCGCAAGTTGTAGAAACGACTTGCGATGTAAAGCCACGCGTGGTAATAACGCAGTCGTTGTAACAACCGCATTGTTACCTACATGCGTGGTAATAGCAGCGTTGTAAACACTGTTTCCCCCACGTCTCCGAGGTTTCACACCTGCTCAGTAGTGTCAGGATACACCCGCAGGTGATAGCGCGCTCTACAGATATGCACACCATTCTATAACAATGTTGTAATACACAAGGTTTAGGTACCTACTGCAAATATTTTGAAATTGCTCCTAGTTTTTCTACTGTTACGCATAATCCTCTTGGCCTTCTCTAGCATGTTTGTACTGTCACCTGTACCCTTTCTCTCTTTTCATGAGTATAAGCATTCCAATATTTGCTGCTCTTTTTATATGATTTTTATTCATTTGTTCCCTTTCACTTATCAATCCCCGCAGTCTTTCTTTCATTTCCATCACATGTGCCACTGCAGAGTTTCCGATTAATTTGCCTCTTTCTCCATGATTATCCGATCTCTCCATGTTGTGAGCCAGACAATATTCCAGTGATCGGCATTCACTGAACTTCCAAATGTATTCTACGAGTTGTAGTCTTAGTTCATCTCAGTTGAACCAATTGAAATACATTTCTAGTTTATGTTCGGTCCCTCTGTAAACATTTCTGGAGACACAGATGTTGCTGGAGTCTCATGATTTAGATGCCCTGGTGGTGACAGTGACCTGGACTCACCCCAGTTCTGATTTAGAATTGGGTTTAGCATGTCCTCAGGGCTACAAAGCCTTTCACAAGCCACGTTCCAGCGGTAGAGGTGGAGGGGTTGGGATTTTTTTCAAGGAGGCATGGAACTTCTCCCCTGTGGATATCAACATGGTCGAAGGGGTCGAGCTCTTGGGCTTTGCTCTAAAAGACCATGGGCACCAGGTGCTGACAGGTATCATCTGTTATAGGCCTCTGGGAGTGGCCAGCCTCCTTCAACAGAAAAATCTGATCGATGTGTTTAGCAATATGGCTCTTTCACACCCCAGACTCCTTATATTAGGGGACTTTAACCTATGGGCTAACGGGAGTATGGGCCCAGGGTATAATAATCTCCTACAATCACGTATGGACCTGTTCCTTACCAAATGGGTGGTAGAGCCTACACACACGGGACATATCTTGACCTGATTTTTGCCAGGGAAGACTCACTGGAAGTGGGGAATGTTCTACCGGTTGGCTGGTCTGATCACCATTTGATAAAATTTGATGTGTTTGATATCAAGCGGAACGACACTGTTGTGAAGGAGACAAGATGCTTTCCTGGCAGGGACTGGAAAGGTCTGCTGAGGAAAGCTAGTGCCTCCCCAGTATTCCATCTTGAAGGTTCCTTTGACCCTGGGAAACAGGTGGAGGATAACTATGTCACCTTCTGCTTACACATTAATGACCAACTTGACCAGCTTGCCCCTCGAAAGATGATCAAAAGAAGTTCAAACCCTCAGCGCCCTGGTATAATACTGATCTGCAAAATCTAAAACTTGGCTGTAGACAGGCAGAGCGAAGGTGGAGGAAGGGGTACTCGGATACAGACAAAGCTATCTGGAAAGAGAAAATTTCTAGTTATAAGAAAAGTATTGTCTCTACTAAAGCTGAGTATTTTGCCGACGTAATCCTGAGGGCCCCCAATAGCTCCATGAGCGTTTTTAAAATACTGAATGATATGGTTAGCCCCGCCTGCACTAAAAATAAGGTTCTCCCCACACAGGAACTCTGCGATAGCCTGGCTGCTTTTTTTGATAATAAGATCAGCAAACTTATTGAAGGGCTAGAGGGGGCAGCACAGCTAATGAGGCTACTGGCCCGCCACAGGATAGGCAGGAGGACCTGAGAGTGATGAGGAAGGCCTCAGTTCAGATGCCTCTCCCAGATCACTTTGATATTCCCTCTGTTGAGATTTTTGATCAAACAGCCCTTGGGGTTTCTTCTGGCTCATCTTTAGACCTCTTCCCCACAGGGTCTGGAAAGCGCTAGGTTCCGAACTGTTTCCTCCACTTAGGCAGCTGTGTAATCAATCTCTGTGTAGTGGGGTGGTTCCCTCTTGTTGGAAGCAAGCGGTTGTTTCCCACTTACTGAAAAAACCCTCACTTGACCCAGCCTGCCGTAAGAACTAGAGGCCTATCTCACTCCTTCCATATCCAGTGAAGATCATTGAGCGCCTTGTGAGCAGGGCACTCTCCCAGTTCCTGGAGGCAAATGATCTACTGGATGACATTCAGTTTGGATTTCGCCCGGGACATGGGACGGAGACTGCCCTGTTGACTGTGTTGGATGATCTTCGTTTGCGTGCAGACAAGGGTCAACATGCCATCTTGATCCTGTTGGACTTGTCTGCCGCATTCGACACGGTCAATCACAAGGTTCTCCTGGAACTATTGGAAGGAGTGGGGGTAGTTGGCCAGGCACAGGAATGGCTCCAGTCTTATATATCTGATAGATGTCAGGCAGTGGCTCCCCCCCCCCCCCTTTCAGTCCAAGTTTACCAAGATCCACCATGGTGTGCCGTAGGGCTCTGCAATAAGTCCAATTCTATTTAACGTCTATATGCGTCCCCTGGTGGATGTCATTAAATCCTATGGCATAGGCTTGGTAAACTATGCGGATGACACCCAGCTGATTCTATCTTTGGAGGGAGAACAGTCATCCACATTGGAGAAATTCCATGTCTGTATGCAGAATGTGATTCATTGGTTAAAAAACAACTCTCTGCAATTTAATGCAGATAAAACTGAAATACTCTGTATTGAGGGTGGAAGAGTGCCATACCCCATCCCGGCCGACTTCTGGCCTATTCCTGCTGATCCCCCATTGGTACATCCAAGTCGATTCGTAATTTGGGAGTTTCTTTTAATGAAAAGCTGACCTTGGAAACCCACGTTAATAAATCTGTGGGGAGCTGCTTCTCCCATATCAGGATTTTGAGGGAAATCCTCCCCCAGCTCCACGCACATACACGCTCCTTGGTAGTTAGGAGCATGATTTTGAGCAGGTTGGATTACTGTAATTCTTTGCTGTTAGTCTCCCAAGTATTTAATTGAGATACTGCAGAGAATTCAGAATATGGCAGCCAAGTTGGCTTTGACACGTTCTCAACAATCTTCCTCCTCTCGGGCCCTCGCGGAGCTGCACGGGCTCCCTATAGTGCAGAGGATTCACTTCAAATCCCTCTGTGTTGTGTTCACGGCACTGCACGGCTTGGGGCCTATGCCTATATCATTGCAGAGCAAATTTTGATGGTATGTCCCCTCCCGTTGCCTTCCGTCCTCTTCAGCTAACTGGTTGAAAGTACCCCTGATTAGAAGGGTTAAGCTGGGGGGTCAAGCTTTCAGTGTTGCTGCCGCAAGACTCCGGAATAAGCTGCCCACGGAGCTGCGACAGATGAAAGATCTTTTGCCATTTCACAAACCAATAAAAACCTGGCTCCTACCCAGAGTTTAATGCCTACTTGCTCCTGTCTTGGATATCTTTTTTTCCCCGTTTCTTAGTGCCAGGATGCCCGATGGGTTGCAGTGCGCTCTATAAATATATTTTACATTACGTTACATGTTGGTTTTTAGGAGGAAGACTTAGACTGGTGCCCGGGGACTCTGATGAAAAGGTGTCATCGCCTGGCAGTGTGCCCATATAAATGCTATTATTCATTCGTAGCCGTAGAAGATTATCACCTACTTACCCTCTTTTTCGAATTGGATTAGGAGAGCGCAAAGAGTGACCTCGGATGCCCTTCCAGCACTAGACGCCACAACAGATAAGGCAGCATGTGTGACCATGCAAACAGACGTATTTGGTGGCATGAGTATTGTGCTGGTCCTGTGGGACCCTCCCTTGTAAAATAGGCCTTTATGGAACATATTTGTGCTGTGCTCCTCAATAAAGAACTCTACAATGAAGTGCTTGCTGCAGCATCGATGAGAGAGAGAGAGAGAGAGAGAGAGCGAGAGAGAGAGAGAGAGAGAGAGAGAGAGAGAGAGAGAGACAGAGAGAGAGAGAGAGAGAGAGAGAGACCCACAGACAGACCCACAGACAGACAGACCCACAGACAGACAGACAGACCCACAGACAGACAGACAGACCCACAGACAGACCCTTTCATTATACCCTGTCCATCCCCATGGTGTGCAGATCAGAACACTGTGTCTTGCAGCCAAAATACATTTCTCTTCCTTGTGCCAACACAGCTGCTGTGCCCTTTTTCAGCTGTACAAATAACATTAAAATAGCTCCGCCAGCTCCCACCCTGCTCCACATTCAAGAACAGCTTCTGGTGATGACATTGTCAACTTTCCACCATTGCTTTGGCAATTTAACCCCAACAGTATTCCGGGCAGTCGAAGGTGCGCCCTGGTTCGCCTCGCGGTGGAGTGGCCGGGATCTGTGCGCTGTTTTCAGTAGAGCGGTTCTGACCTTGCTTCCATCAGACTGAGGCAAGGGCAGCAGCCTGGCACGGAGCCGCCTCCTTCTCTTCGGGCGTCTCTGCTGCCACCATTGGCAGAAACACACTGAAAATGTATGTTGAAATAACGGAAACATGATTTTCCATAAAATGTGTTTCTTCAGAGGGTGGGATGATAGTAGATGTGGCCTAGAGGCTACATTTCCAGTTGTTGAAGCAGGACATCTGAGGTCAAATCCCGGCTTCCCCTCCCCCCACTTAAAATGTGTGACCTTGGGCATGTCCTTTTACATCCACATTTTTTTGCCGGTCATAACTGCACACAGTATAAAGTCCAATCTGAAACGTTTTATGAAAATAGTGGACATTTACATGTCTATTGTCAATGCCCACGAGAGGAGAATCTATTTAAATGTAATATTAGTTTAAAAAAGGGTAATGTTATTGGGAACCCCATTTCAGACTCATCACTTATTGTTCAAAAGAGCTCTGTTTTGTCATTTGAAAAGACAATCTTGTTCGCAAACGGTCAACTTGAAAATTCACTAAAGAAAATGAGGCCCCTACGAATCCTCCCGTCCTCCTTGTGCTGTGTCACACCCACGCACAGCCAGAGATGTTATCTTAGCGGTGCTGCCGCTTTCACAAGCTCTGTGCAGACACCGCTGCTTGAGCAGTTCGCGCGTGTGCTGGTTCCTGCTCGAGTGCTCGCTTCCACAGACAGTACAGGGACAGAGCGCTGCTCTGTGCGGCTCCCCGGCGTCACCGAAGCTTGACGGCCGCCCCTTTCCGAGGACCCGGGTGGCTTGTTCCAGGCGATGAACGTGTAGAGTTGATTTCCATGTCTGGAAGTGGCTTCAGTCTCACAAAGAAGAACAGAGTGCGGCATCTGTGGTGACTGGCAGGGTGGCCAACACGGGTAAGGCCTTGGGCTATGCAGCGTGTAAAAATAACCGGGACCCACACACGATAGTTGACTGTATCGGGAGATGACCCACGTGCGGGCAAAAGTGGTGCTTTTTAATATAACAATTCGACTTTCTGAATTCTATTGGATATATCAGGATGTGATTTTGTCTGCTACGATTGTGAATGGACTAAAAAAACACAAACAGCCTTGAAGAAGTCCCGTGGGAACGAAACGCGTCACGTCGGCTATGGCTATGAACTTTGCATTGTTTTTAATTAACGAAATCTGATGAAGTATCACATAAAGAAATAAAAGAAAAATATTTTTTCATAAGAATTTGAAGACTCAATCTATTCTTTTGGGAGAGCATTTCATGTTTGATTATTATTCTAGATGTCGCACTGTACTATTTTGTTGTTACACATTGACTTTTAGGTAGGTGCTGAGCTATTGTGTATCTTGTGTTTTTGGTCATCCAAATTTGTGGGAACTAGGAAGGTCAAGTTCTCAGCTCTTTACACTACCATTTCTGCTCAAACTTTCAAATCTTAATACTTACTGGTGCAGGCCTTGAGTGCCCTGACCTTCTATTTCTTGCTTTATAACCCCGTAGGCCACGCCTGGCCTGCTGATGACGCTAAAAACTTCAAACAAAAGTCTAGTACACATAATCAGTTCAGTCGTAACAGTCTCTCATGTTTCAGCACACAAAGTCCTGGAGCCGCCGGTCGGGGCGAGGAATGGGCCGGAGGCTATAACAATGTTGCTGGGCTCGGAGGGACCCATCACTTGTCGTCGGTCTACTTGGAGGTGAGCCAGGAGGCCGGGATCCAAGGGTTGCAGACTCCAGTGCGCCATCATTTTCTTCTCCTCGGTCCTGAGGGTCCCTGCCCTAGCTCGGTGGGTGTCGAGGGTCAGCATCTCCAGACTCTGCGGGACTTCCTTGAACCAGGAGATGTTACGAGATACTTCCTCGTCCCCTCTTCGGACGGTCACCATCGTCCCATTGCTGGTCACCACTGTCCAGGTGCCTGGTTCATGGACGGTCTGGAACTTTCCCCCGGGCCGGTGGTCTTTTAGTAGGACAGTGGTATCTGGCCGGAGTGACCGGGGTGCGGCATGGCATCACATCTGAAACTTGCTCGATGATTCTGCCTTTCTCCTCTTGCTTGGGTCTCCTCGACGTCCTGGGGTGGTGATGTCCACCCTGGACACGTACGGATCGAGTCTCTTCGTGGCCCTCTGAACATGAGGGACCAGGGGCTCTGCAGTGTAGTGCAATGTGGGGGGCTTCTGTATTCCCTGAGGAACTCGTGGAGGGGCCGTTCGGGATCCACTTGCTCCACATTGGCAATATGCAGCATTTTGTTTAAGGTCCTCATAAAACGTTCTAGGTCCCTCCAAGACGGGGGCCACATGGACGAAGGTGGTCGACATGATTGGTTCCACTACAGGGTATTTAAAGAACCCATCCACGAGGACAAGTGTGTGCTTCCCTCCAAGGAAACTCCTAAAGTCTATGCTCACTTTCGACCATGGGATGGTACAATTTTCTTCTGCGATTACTGGAATCTGCCTTTCTGGAGCTCTGGTTATCTGGCAGGCCGGGCAACAGCGCACTAAGTCTTCCACCATGACCTCGAGTTCCAGAAACCAGACCTTCTCTCTCATTCTTGCCTTAATTTTGGTCACACCTTGGTGCCCCCCATGGGCTAGTTGAGTTGCTTGTTGCTGCAGGGAGCGCAGTATCACTAACCTCGGGCCTCACAGGAGTATTCCATCTGCTGTGGTGCTCAATTTACTCCTCACCCTCCATATCTTCGTCAGCTCCCCACTGTCTTCTGGCGCCCACGTGGTAGCCTGTTGAAGATAGTTTTTCCACAACCCTTCTTGAGCAACTTGGAGAGGCAAGGTGTAGATGAAGTATTGCTTGGCGGCTTTCCTTATTTGCTCAATCGTCATCACCTGTGGGCACGCTGAGATCATCTTCACATATTGTTCCGACCCTTCGGAGTCATCCTCCCCTTCCTGGGGTGTCGGATGTCGGGACAAGAAGTCCGCGGGGTTCTTTGCCCCCGGTTGGTATACTACTTCCATCTGGTAGGGCTGAAGTTGCACAACCCATCGCTCAATCCGGGGAGGTGGATGAGGGGCTGATCCTTTGAAGAGGGGAACTAGCGGCTGGTGGTCAGTTACCTCGGTGAAGGGCTGGCCCGTCAGGTACAGATGGAAGTGGTTACAGGTCCATTTTATGGTGAGCGCTTCTCGTTCAATCTGGGCATACCTCATTTCGGTGGGAGTCAGGGACTTGCTGGCAAACGAGAGAGCCGCCCATCGACCCGGCTCCTGTTCCTGGGCAAGCACTGCCCCGAGCCCCACTTGACTGGCTTCTACCAGTAGTTCTGTCCGCTTCGCTGGGTCAAAGTACGCTAGGGTGGATTCTCCGAGTAGTGCATCCTTGATGCTTTGAAATGCTTCCTCTTCCCGCGGTCCCCATTACTATTTGACGTCCATTTTCATAAGAGCCGTCAGTGGCTCTGCACGGGTTGCGAGATCAGGGATGAACCTCCCGCAGTAAGTAGCCATGCCGAGGAAACTCCGCACCTCGGTGGGGGTGGTTGGAGCTGGGGCATCTCGGATGGCTTGCGACTTTTTTGGGGTCCACCTGGATGCCTTGCTGATTGAACACGTACCCAAAAAATTCCAGAGATGGTTGGAAAAACAGACACTTCTCTCTGTGGAGGGTCGCACTGTGTTCACTGAGGCAATGCAGGGTACTTCTCAGGTGTATGTGATGGTCAGAGGCTGTGGCAGAGTGGATCAGGATCTCGTCGCTGACGTTTATCACCTCTGGCAGCCCGGACAAAATCTCGCGGATAGTGTTCTGGAACACCTCTGCGGCTGAGAATATCCCGAAGTTCAGATGTTTGTAACAACGCAGCCCTAAGTGGGTACTGAGCGTTGTAATGTAGCGGCTTTACTCCGCTAATGGCAGATGGTGGTACCCCGCGTTCAGGTCGATCTTTGAAAACCACCTCGAGCCGTTGACATCCGCAATTATGTCATCCATCTTTGGCGTGATGTGATGCTCTTTTGATGGCTCTGTTGGGTAGCCTCATATCGATGCAGAGGCGGATGGCACCCGGCTGCTTGGGCTTTTCCGTGATGACCATCAAGCACACCCAGGGTGTCGGTCCCAAGACCTTTTCAGTCACACCTTGTCTTTCCAGGTTCTCCAGTACTTTTTCCACCAAGGGTCTCAGGTGAAAAGGGACTCTCCTATGTCGAAGTGCGATCGGGGTTACGGATTTGTCAATCTGCAACTTGATGGGGTCGCACTTGATACCAAGTCCTTGAAAAAGTTCGGGGAACTGGTCCAAGGTCTTGTCGACCTGGTGTGTCTGGAGGCTCAGGGCAAATGACACGAGGCCGAGGTCTTCTGCTGTGTGACTGCTGATGAGTGTCCACCTCAGCATTCATGATGTGGATGATGGTTGTAACTTCCTGAGCGTTTGACCTGACTGGGACGGATATCTTCCCTTTCAGTGGTAGAGGAGTTTGGCTCCCATAGGCGAATATCTTGGTCCGGGACGGGGCAATTGGTGGTCGAGGTTGGAGGCGCCAGTATTGCTGAAGGCCCATCGCGTTGACGGACGCCCTGGTGTCGATAATCGCCTTCACTTCTGATCCGGCAATGTTGATCATACAGGTGGGCTGCGGTCTCCTGCGACACTTAAGTTCCCATCTGAATGAGATCAGGTATGTTTACACTTCATCCTCATCCATGGAGGAATCTTCTGGTCCCTGGTATCTTCGGCTTACTCTTTGTGCCTCTTCCGTCTGTGGGAAGTCTGTTGTGGACAGGTGTAGTACTGCTCGTGAGGGTGAATTTTGTCCTCGTGTGTCTTGGCCTCGATTTAGTCTCCTGCACACTGCTGCGAAGTGGTTGGGAATCCCACAGTTTGTGCAGGTTTTTCCTTGCGCGGGGCAGTCTTTTGCTGCATGTGGCTCATGCCTGCAGTATCCACACCGCGTCTTGGGTGTATTGGGCCTTGTCTTCCTGGGTGTGTCGCTTCGTGCCTTCATGTGGAGTGCGTCAGCCCGCTCTGTTTTGAGGGTCTCTGGTCTTCCTTGGGGTTTTGTGAGAGCCTTGTCCATTTAGTTAGCTCTTGCCATGGATAGATCGTGGGTCCTCGCTAGTATGAGTATGTCTTCCAAGGTGATTCTTGGCTCACGTAGGATGAGTCCCCTGAGCGTCTTGTCTCGGCACCCTTGAATCATCTGGGCTCGTATCTCCTTGGGTTGATCATCCTCAGTACATGTGTTGGCCAGTTCGCGCAGACGGGCGTAGAATGCATCAATCGACTCTCCTTCTCTTTGGCGGGCCTGGCGCAATTTAAATCGTTCAAAATCAGGATTCAGTTGGGGGTCGAAATGTGCATCTAACGCCACCACTGCAGCATTGTAGTCCGTGGCGATACCTGTATTCGGTAGGTGTTCGAATAGCTTGAATATCTCATCTCCGGCACATAGTGAAGAAGTAACAATCTCTTTACTGCTCGGTCGGTCTCTCTGGTGGCTACAAAATAGTTATTTCGGCGTTCGATACAGATTTTCTACATGGGGACACTGGCCGGGTCTTCCAGTTCACTGAATGGTGGCAGTACCCCGGTAAGTGCGTGTTGCACTCACTGGGCGTCTCTGTTGTGCCTGGACTTCATCACCCATGTTGTCTGTGGTTAGGTGCCTTATGTTCTTCCTCCTATCCTTGCCCCTTTGCTATGAGTAGTGTCCTGTGGATTAGAATGTATGTGCTGCTATGTCCTCTTCTGGGAGAGCGCCCACTTGTCTCCTGCTTAGGCGCGCTGCGTGTCTCTTCCACTACCCTCCTGATTCTGTTGCTCTGTGGCTGTGGTTGCTTGTGGTGGTATGCCACCTACCACTGTACTCCCTTTTTCCTTTTGGTTATTTAGTTTTTTTTCTAAATGAGGTGTTGGTCGTGTGCCTTCTTCCCCTCGTCCTGTTATGTCCTTCCTTTTTTAGTTATGTAGCAGGGTTTCTATGTCCTCCTTTCCTTTTGTGTCTGCCCACGTGCACAGGAAGGAACACTGCACACTCCCTCGCAGACCTCCTCCCCAGGTGGCAGGTGCTCTGGCCGATCCTCCTCCTCACCTCTGGGGGCCTGCGAGCCCCTCCTACTGCCTGCTGGTGCACCGCATCACGCTCCTCGCGCATGCATGCTCACCGGGGATTGTCTTCCCCGCACCAGACAGCCGCACATGTTCCACCGGAGGTGTGGCAGCCGGACTCTAGAGGTCAGTGCACTGCAGACAGAGACCAGGCTTGGCATAAACACTGCGGCACCACAGCGGGGCGGCACACACCTGTGGCGCAGACGTCACTCCCGCTGCCTCACAAGCGATATGGCAAAGTGCGGCTTCACAGCTCATCAGCGGCAGCACCTTCGATGGAGGTTCTGGACAGGAGCAGCTGGACGTGTACGAGGGTCACGGTCCTCTTTGCCGCCAGTGTGGTGACTAGCAGGGTGGCCAACACGGGTAAGGCCTAGGGCTATGCAGTGCCTAAAAATAACCGGGACACCCACACAATAATTGGCTGTATCGGGAGAAGACCCACGTGTGGGCACTCCCCTTTTATTAACCTCGAAGGCCATGCCTAGCCTGCGGATGACGTGGTCATAGTTCCGGGTAACGAGCTGGAACACAAGATTGCTAACTATTACAGCATCAGCATGTAGACAGACAGATGGACAGTCCCATGCTGGAACTCTATCAAATAGCCGTGGTTAGTGTAGCAGGTGCAGTTGCACCAGGGCCAATTGCACTCCAGTTCAGGATGTATTTTCGGCATAACTGGGTGGAAAGGGGACATTTTCCGTGCTTGCCCGTGGCCCCTCAATACACCACAATCTCTCTCTCGCTCTTAACTCTCACACACATGCACACACCCCTTTCCCTCTCTCTCTTTATGACGTTCATTTTTCTCTTTCGTATTTTGTTTTCTGTGTCTTTGCATCGCTCTCTTTCTGTGCAATCTCTTTCGATTTCTCTCATTGCATCAGCGTGCAGACAGACAGGTGGGCTGACACATGTTGGCACACAGGGGTATAGCCCCTATTAGTGCAGTAGGTGCAGTGTGCTAGGTCCAGGTTTGTGAGGGCCCTCACTGCACTCCAGTTAAGTATGTCTTTCTGCAAAACCAGATGGAAAGAGGGCGTTTTCATTGCTTGTCCCTGGCACCCTGACTACACCACTGCACACACTCTCTCTCACACTCACACACTTTCCTCTCTCTTTCTGTCGTTCATTTTTTAGGTCTCGCCTGATCCAGCGCATGCGCTCGTCTGGCCGAGACATTTAGTCAGTGGCATTTCGAAGTGCTACCAAACCAAAGGCTTTTCCCCTGCCACCAGTTTGCGATTACGCACACAAGCGCATGCGCCTCGCTCCACCCCTCCAAGTGCCTCTCTGTCCTGTTCTCCTTCTTTGCGCCCCTCCCACTCCCCACCCACAACCCGCCCTTTACCTTCTTTACTCCTTCCGCCTGTCTCTGTTCCCTCCCCTTTCTCTTCTTCGCGTCCGTCCATCTGTCTCCTCGTTCCCCTGCCACAGTTGCTATGTGACACTCGCGCTCTCCTTTCTCCTGCACCTTGGCTCCTCCCCTCTATGCCTCACCTTCTCCCATCTTTTCCACCTATGCCCTCATTGCTCCCAGTTCCAGTGCCGTCGGACCTTGCCCTCGTGCCCCCGTGTTTCACTCACAACGTTTCCTGCTAGTTCTTCTCGCGTGCTCTGTCTGCTGCCATCCAGCTTTCTTACTTCCAGTCTCTCACGCCTCACAGCATAATTCTTGTTTTATCGTGGTAGCAGTTGGTACAAATTACGGATAAGTAGCTGCGCATTTTCATTCTTCAGATTGGTCCTGCTAAAGCACGCCTAATGTGACACGGTCCACCTTTTTTTATTATCGATAACGTCCTCATTGGCAGTCATATGATCGGCGTGGTTTGGTGCGTTGCTCCATGCACTCTTTGCAGTGCATGTTTCATACATATCGTATTTCTTTCTGTCCATGGACCTTTTGTGTTTGCTGCCTTGCTCAGCCGGGTCATTCTTGAGTGTTATGCACTCGTTGTTCAGTGGCGAATACATCGTGGATGTAGTTTCGGGAATCAGTTCACAAGGGAATTATTGGTTATTGTCATCAAATAACGACAGTTGTATATGCCCATGCTGCCGTTTGTGGCTGCGTTGGGCTTTGTTCTTTCCGATCTTGTTGTAGACTGGAGCATGCGTGGCTGCAAATGTGGGTGTAGAGTGTGGTCCGCGGGGTAAAGAGGGGAAGTTTAGCTTCACTTTCATACATCGATGCAGTGATGAGAGAGTAGCACATCCATATTCCTCTTTTATTTGCACCTTATTCATTAGCCTCCTGATGGTCACAGTTGGGAGTTTTGGACACCCAAAGGACCGTGTTTTTATAGGCAGTCTCCAAAAGCGTAATGTTATTTACTTAAGACCACATTGGTCGGCGGGCTTAATTTCTTAAACACTTGTGCCTTCCGGTAGCAGACATCGCATCAAGTATAGCACCTGAGGCCCGTGTTTAAGATGAGCTGTTCAGCTGTGTTGAAGTTATTATTGATATATTTAGGCGGGCAGACGTTACAGTAACATAGGGTCTGTAACTTTAACTGATGCTATCCACAGTACCAGCATCACTCAGGGCCACCACGCATCACTCTGCAGCACCACAGCGTCAATCAGCATCACCACAGCATCACTCGGGGCCACCACAGCATCACTCAGGGCCACCACAGCATCACTCAGGGCCACCACAGCATCACTCAGGGCCACCACAGCATCACTCAGGGCCAGCACAGCATCACTCAGGGCTAGCACAGCATCACTCAGGGCTAGCACAGCATCACTCAGGGCTAGCACAGCATCACTCAGGGCTAGCACAGCATCACTCAGGGCTAGCACAGCATCACTCAGGGCCAGCACAGCATCACTCAGGGCCAGCACAGCATCACTCAGGGCCAGCACAGCATCACTCAGGGCCAGCACAGCATCACTCAGGGCCAGCACAGCATCACTCAGGGCCAGCACAGCATCACTCAGGGCCAGCACAGCATCACTCAGGGCCCGCACAGCATCACTCAGGGCCCGCACAGCATCACTCAGGGCCCGCACAGCATCACTCAGGGCCAGCACAGCATCACTCAGGGCCAGCACAGCATCACTCAGGGCAACCACAGCATCACTCAGGGCCAGGGCCACCACAGCATCACTCAGGGACACCACAGCATCCCTTACGGCCATCACAGCATCACTTAGGGCCATCACAGCATCACTTAGGGCCATCACAGCATCACTTAGGGCCATCACAGCATCACTTAGGACCATCACAGCATCACTTAGGGCCATCACAGCATCACTCTGCAGCACCACAGCATCACTCTGCAGCACCACAGCATCACTCTGCAGCACCACAGCATCATTCAGCATCACCACAGCATCAGTCAGCAGAACTACAGCATCACTCAGGCCCACCACAGTATCACACAGCATCAGTCAGCAGCAGCACATTGTCACTCAGCACCACCACAGCATCACTCAGGCCACCACAGCATCACACAGGGCCACCACAGCATCACTCTGCAGCACCACACCGTCAATCAGCAACACCACAGCAACAGTCGGCACCACCACAGCATCACTCAGGGCCACCACAGCATCACTCAGGGCCACCACAGCATCACTCAGGGCCACCACAGCATCAGTCAACATCACCACAGCATCAGTCAGCAGCAGCACATTGTCACTCAGCACCACCACAGCATCACTCAGGGCCACCACAGCATCACACAGGGCCACCACAGCATCACTATGGACCACCACAGCATCACTCTGCAGCACCACAGCGTCAATCAGCATCACCACAGCAACCGTCAGCACCACAACAGCATCACTCAGGGCCACCACAGCATCACTCAGGGCCAGCACAAAATCACTCAGCACCACCATAGCATCACTCAGGGCCACCACAGCATCAGTCAACATCACCACAGCATCAGTCAGCAGCAGCACATTGTCACTCAGCACCACCACAGCATCACTCAGGGCCACCACAGCATCACTCAGGGCCACCACAGCATCACTCAGGGCCACCACAGCATCACTCAGGGCCACCACAGCATCACTCGGGGCCACCACAGCATCACTCGGGGCCACCACAGCATCACTCGGGGCCACCCCAGCATCACTCAGGGCCACCACAGCATCACTCAGGGCCACCACAGCATCACTCAGGGCCACCACAGCATCACTCAGGGCCACCACAGCATCACTCGGGGCCACCACAGCATCACTCGGGGCCACCACAGCATCACTCGGGGCCACCACAGCATCACTCGGGGCCACCACAGCATCACTCGGGGCCACCACAGCATCACTCGGGGCCACCACAGCATCACTCGGGGCCACCACAGCATCACTCGGGGCCACCACAGCATCACTCGGGGCCACCACAGCATCACTCGGGGCCACCACAGCATCACTCGGGGCCACCCCAGCATCACTCAGGGCCACCCCAGCATCACTCGGGGCCACCATAGCATCACTCGGGGCCACCATAGCATCACTCAGGGCCACCACAGCATCACTCAGGGCCAGCACAAAATCACTCAGCACCACCATAGCATCACTCAGGGCCACCACAGCATCAGTCAACATCACCACAGCATCAGTCAGCAGCAGCACATTGTCACTCAGCACCACCACAGCATCACTCAGGGCCACCACAGCATCACACAGGGCCACCACAGCATCACTCAGGGCCACCACAGCATCACTCAGGGCCACCACAGCATCACTCAGGGCCACCACAGCATCACTCAGGGCCACCACAGCATCACTCAGGGCCACCACAGCATCACTCAGGGCCACCACAGCATCACTCAGGGCCACCACAGCATCACTCAGGGCCACCACAGCATCACTCGGGGCCACCACAGCATCACTCGGGGCCACCACAGCATCACTCGGGGCCACCACAGCATCACTCGGGGCCACCACAGCATCACTCGGGGCCACCACAGCATCACTCGGGGCCACCACAGCATCACTCGGGGCCACCACAGCATCACTCGGGGCCACCACAGCATCACTCGGGGCCACCACAGCATCACTCGGGGCCACCCCAGCATCACTCGGGCCACCCCAGCATCACTCGGGGCCACCATAGCATCACTCAGGGCCACCACAGCATCACTCAGGGCCAGCACAAAATCACTCAGCACCACCATAGCATCACTCAGGGCCACCACAGCATCAGTCAACATCACCACAGCATCAGTCAGCAGCAGCACATTGTCACTCAGCACCACCACAGCATCACTCAGGGCCACCACAGCATCACTCAGGGCCACCACAGCATCACTCAGGGCCACCACAGCATCACTCAGGGCCACCACAGCATCACTCAGGGCCACCACAGCATCACTCGGGGCCACCACAGCATCACTCGGGGCCACCACAGCATCACTCGGGGCCACCCCAGCATCACTCGGGGCCACCCCAGCATCACTCGGGGCCACCCCAGCATCACTCGGGGCCACCCCAGCATCACTCGGGGCCACCATAGCATCACTCGGGGCCACCATAGCATCACTCGGGGCCACCACAGCATCACTCAGGGCCACCACAGCATCACTCAGGGCCCGCACAGCATCACTCAGGGCCCGCACAGCATCACTCAGGGCCCGCACAGCATCACTCAGGGCCCGCACAGCATCACTCAGGGCCCGCACAGCATCACTCAGGGCCCGCACAGCATCACTCAGGGCCCGCACAGCATCATCACTCAGGGCCCGCACAGCATCATCACTCAGGGCCCGCACAGCATCATCACTCAGGGCCCGCACAGCATCATCACTCAGGGCCAGCACAGCATCATCACTCAGGGCCAGCACAGCATCATCACTCAGGGCCAGCACAGCGTCATCACTCAGGGCCAGCACAGCGTCATCACTCAGGGCCAGCACAGCGTCATCACTCAGGGCCAGCACAGCGTCATCACTCAGGGCCAGCACAGCGTCATCACTCAGGGCCAGCACAGCGTCATCACTCAGGGCCAGCACAGCGTCATCACTCAGGGCCAGCACAGCGTCATCACTCAGGGCCAGCACAGCGTCATCACTCAGGGCCAGCACAGCGTCATCACTCAGGGCCAGCACAGCGTCATCACTCAGGGCCATCACAGCATCACTTAGGGCCATCACAGCATCACTTAGGGCCATCACAGCATCACTCTGCAGCACCACATCATCACTCTGCAGCACCACAGCATCACTCTGCAGCACCACAGCATCACTCTGCAGCACCACAGCATCACTCTGCAGCACCACAGCATCACTCTGCAGCACCACAGCATCACTCTGCAGCACCACAGCATCACTCTGCAGCACCACAGCATCACTCTGCAGCACCACAGCATCAATCAGCATCACCACAGCATCAGTCAGCAGAACTACAGCATCACTCAGGGCTAGCACAGCATCACTCAGGGCCAGCACAGCATCACTCAGGGCCAGCACAGCATCACTCAGGGCCAGCACAGCATCACTCAGGGCCAGCACAGCATCACTCAGGGCCAGCACAGCATCACTCAGGGCCAGCACAGCATCACTCAGGGCCAGCACAGCATCACTCAGGGCCCGCACAGCATCACTCAGGGCCAGCACAGCATCACTCAGGGCCAGCACAGCATCACTCAGGGCCAGCACAGCATCACTCAGGGCAACCACAGCATCACTCAGGGCCACAACAGCATCACTCAGGGCCACAACAGCATCCCTTACGGCCATCACAGCATCACTTAGGGCCATCACAGCATCACTTAGGGCCATCACAGCATCACTTAGGGCCATCACAGCATCACTTAGGACCATCACAGCATCACTTAGGGCCATCACAGCATCACTCTGCAGCACCACAGCATCACTCTGCAGCACCACAGCATCACTCTGCAGCACCACAGCATCACCCTGCAGCACCACAGCATCATTCAGCATCACCACAGCATCAGTCAGCAGAACTACAGCATCACTCAGGCCCACCACAGTATCACACAGCATCAGTCAGCAGCAGCACATTGTCACTCAGCACCACCACAGCATCACTCAGGCCACCACAGCATCACACAGGGCCACCACAGCATCACTCTGCAGCACCACAGCGTCAATCAGCAACACCACAGCAACAGTCGGCACCACCACAGCATCACTCAGGGCCACCACAGCATCACTCAGGGCCACCACAGCATCAGTCAACATCACCACAGCATCAGTCAGCAGCAGCACATTGTCACTCAGCACCACCACAGCATCACTCAGGGCCACCACAGCATCACACAGGGCCACCACAGCATCACTATGGACCACCACAGCATCACTCTGCAGCACCACAGCGTCAATCAGCATCACCACAGCAACCGTCAGCACCACAACAGCATCACTCAGGGCCACCACAGCATCACTCAGGGCCAGCACAAAATCACTCAGCACCACCATAGCATCACTCAGGGCCACCACAGCATCAGTCAACATCACCACAGCATCAGTCAGCAGCAGCACATTGTCACTCAGCACCACCACAGCATCACTCAGGGCCACCACAGCATCACTCAGGGCCACCACAGCATCACTCAGGGCCACCACAGCATCACTCAGGGCCACCACAGCATCACTCAGGGCCACCACAGCATCACTCAGGGCCACCACAGCATCACTCAGGGCCACCACAGCATCACTCAGGGCCACCACAGCATCACTCGGGGCCACCACAGCATCACTCGGGGCCACCACAGCATCACTCGGGGCCACCACAGCATCACTCGGGGCCACCACAGCATCACTCGGGGCCACCCCAGCATCACTCGGGCCACCCCAGCATCACTCGGGGCCACCCCAGCATCACTCAGGGCCACCACAGCATCACTCAGGGCCCGCACAGCATCACTCAGGGCCCGCACAGCATCACTCAGGGCCAGCACAGCATCACTCAGGGCCAGCACAGCATCACTCAGGGCCAGCACAGCATCACTCAGGGCCAGCACAGCATCACTCAGGGCCCGCACAGCATCATCACTCAGGGCCAGCACAGCATCATCACTCAGGGCCAGCACAGCATCATCACTCAGGGCCAGCACAGCGTCATCACTCAGGGCCAGCACAGCGTCATCACTCAGGGCCAGCACAGCGTCATCACTCAGGGCCAGCACAGCGTCATCACTCAGGGCCAGCACAGCGTCATCACTCAGGGCCAGCACAGCGTCATCACTCAGGGCCAGCACAGCGTCATCACTCAGGGCCAGCACAGCGTCATCACTCAGGGCCAGCACAGCGTCATCACTCAGGGCCAGCACAGCGTCATCACTCAGGGCCAGCACAGCGTCATCACTCAGGGCCATCACAGCATCACTTAGGGCCATCACAGCATCACTTAGGGCCATCACAGCATCACTTAGGGCCATCACAGCATCACTTAGGGCCATCACAGCATCACTTAGGGCCATCACAGCATCACTCTGCAGCACCACATCATCACTCTGCAGCACCACAGCATCACTCTGCAGCACCACAGCATCACTCTGCAGCACCACAGCATCACTCTGCAGCACCACAGCATCACTCTGCAGCACCACAGCATCACTCTGCAGCACCACAGCATCACTCTGCAGCACCACAGCATCAATCAGCATCACCACAGCATCAGTCAGCAGAACTACAGCATCACTCAGGGCCACCACAGCATCACTCAGGGCCACCACAGCATCACTCAGGGCCATCACAGCATCACTCTGCAGCACCACAGCATCACTCTGCAGCACCACAGCATCACTCTGCAGCACCACAGCATCACTCTGCAGCACCACAGCATCACTCTGCAGCACCACAGCATCACTCTGCAGCACCACAGCATCACTCTGCAGCACCACAGCATCAATCAGCATCACCACAGCATCAGTCAGCAGAACTACAGCATCACTCAGGGCCACCACAGCATCACTCAGGGCCACCACAGCATCACTCAGGGCCACCACAGCATCACTCAGGGCCACTACAGCATCACTCAACGTCACCACAGCATAACCCAGGGCCAGCACAGCATCACTCAACGACACCACAGCATAACTCCGTGCTTCTTACACTTTTTAATTGCAAATTCTTAGCATGCTGCACAGCAGCCACACTTCTCTACTGCACAGCTTAGAAACATTGGCAAAGTCAATAGCTCTACCTAAACACTTAAAAGGCGCCCCAATGCATAGCCAATAGGTTTCACCTTTGGGACATTGTAAGTGTTTAGTTATCCAGCACAATATCCTTCATTAAACAACATAAACTGTTGCATGGCTAAACACTTAGAAGATCCCAAAAGCTAGACCTATTGGCTATGTCAATGCATGTCTCTTTTGCTCTTGTTCAATGTTGCTCTCTCTGTCTCCCTGTCTGTGAGTCTCTCCTCTCCCTTGCAATCTATTTTTGTTTCTCTTGTGCTGTAGTGTCGCTTCCTTTCAGAAAAGGATGATATTTTTGACTAAAACTGAGCAGCCTGAAGTGTGATAGTCAATATATCCTTCTTAAGGAAGTCCATTTAAAGCCTGGTTTGTGTGAGACATACACGGGGATAGTTTTCAAGGCCCACAAATGAATGCACTGGGCGAGTCCTGACTCTCTTTAAAGAGACTGAGAGCGGCCTGTGACCAGAAGAGAGGTGCTTAGATTTCACCGATAGATGGTCTCTTGTTTGCCTCCTCTGTGGGCTCCACAGCTGCATTAACATAAAACCCTGTCCCATTCATGTCCATGATCCCTTATCTCGGGGCTCCTGGCTCCCGCCACCCTTTGGAGTCCATTATTAACCAGATGTAAGATGGTGAACTTGAGGCAAGGATAGTAATCGCATTAAGGCTCGGTTCGTGCCATTTAGATCCTCACAGTCAGTACTGCTTCTCCATCAAAGGGTGTCCGCCGACCCCTCTGTGTAATAAAACACAAGAAGAAGTGATGATTCAGGGTCGGACGCCGCGCAGCTGCTGCGGATTGCAGAAATGAAGGAAGAAAAATAGAACTATTTATTTTAATTTCAACAATATGTTATTTCCAAAATAAAGTAACATCAAACACTCTGTTAAGGTGCTCCTATTTAGCGATGGCGCAGTGAGAAGGGAAGCAGTGAACAAACAGTGCGCTGGTGCTATATCCAATACTATATACATGTAACTGGCAGGGATAGTGAGATGTTATTTTAAAAACTGTTCTTACTAGTTTGACAATCCACAATCAAATTTAAAAACTGTACACATTTGTAATTGTAGCATTACATACCAGATGAATCAGAAAAGGGTTGTCATCGGGACAGGAGATTGAAGGAATAAAGGTAATAGATTAAAAAAGGTCAAAGAATAAGGATGAATTCAGTTCTCCGCGCGCTAAACAATTGATGTTTTGTCGTGTACAGTATGCTAGTGTGACTCAGCATTTCCTTTGTGAACACAACACAACATAATTTTTCCACGGTATTTAGTCTTCAATGCCCTCGTGAATTGAGCGTCCACCAATTTGATAAACCCGAAATCAGATGAATGCTGTTGCAAGGATCACTATTGTGTATGAACTTGCACGCTGTGCTGGAATGAACCCGAAGAACGGCGGGCGCGCAAGTTAATGCACAATACGGATACCTGTGGCGGTATTTGTCTGACCTTGGATTTATTAAATAGGTACCCACCCAATTCATGATCCCCTAGACGACTGAACGCAGTGGAGAAATGTTGTTGTGTTGCATTCACAAAAGAAATGGTGAATCGCTGTAGCAGTTTGTACATGACGATGCATCATGTGTTCAGCATGAAGAGAACTGGATTCACCCATATTCATTGACCTTTTTCAACCAGACTCTTACCTTTCTTGCTTATTTTTAAGGACAAGCCTGATGATATACCCATCGAGCAAATATGCATTAGGATTACAGGGCTGCTGCTGCGATTCTCTGGGGTCTCATTCAATCTTCTGTCCTGATGATGACCCATTTCTGATTCATTTGGTATTGCAGCTCGAAACGTCTACAATTTACAAATGTGGATTGCTTTTTAATTTGATTGTGGATTGTGACCTTTGTAAGATGAATGTCTTAAATAACATCACACTATCCCTGTCAGTCACAAGTGTATAGTATTGTATATAGCACCAGTGCACTATGTATTCACTGTATCACTTTTCACTGTGCCATCACTAAATAGGAGCACCTTAATTAACTGAGTATTTGATATTACTTTCTTTTGGAAATAATATTTGTTGAAATTAAAGTAAATTAAGTACATAAACAAACCTTACTTGTAAGAAGGGTTCCCTAAGAAACTATTGCTGTGGAAGTCGAGGGCCACATTTCCCACATAAGGACTATTTGTGCCTTTTAATCATTGTTCTGCCCAGGTCCCTGGGTGCCCCCCTTTTTTTTCCCCTAAATGAAGAAAAGAACTAGCCACGGCTCCCCCTTCTCTGTGTTTCCCACGCATTCAATTATTCTCGTTGAAAGCTGCTATTGTGGAAGACACTGCAACACATGCCCATTATTTCAATCTGTGTTCTACTTCTAACATAGATGTGTAAGGGCAGCAGGCGCGTTGATCTCAGGAAATACCTCTGAGGACCAGAAGGTGGCAGTGTAACATAAGAGGAGTGCTGCTAGAATCCAGTTCTTTACATCGGAAGTAAGACATGCTCGTATGGTTATTGTAAACAGTTTTCTGGAACTCTATCAAATTTAGTTGTAAATAAAAGATTCCCCTTCTGCCCTTTCGCTAAGGTTGACATACTATGGAAGTTGTTATGTGAAAAAAAAATGTCTTTTGTCTTTTTAAAATGTGTACTAAACTTTAAAAGATGCGGATGAATACTGCATAGCGGCCACGTTTTCAGACTGCTTATGTGTGACTTCTCCGTGTTTATAGCCTGCTTACGAGAGACAGTTCAGTGCTTACATGTGACACCTTACCATGAGTATACCAGAGCACTTATGACCATGTTGTGAAATAAATTGACAACTTCAACCCCTTTTGTGCAATGTGAGGATCTAGAAATGGCTGCAGTGCTTATAAAATGCTTATGCCTCAGTTGCAAGACATGCAAATGGTGCACTGCACTGTAAAGAGTTAGTGTCTGCCTTATAACTAAATCACATCATGGCAAGGCATTTCTTGGGATGTAATAAGCTGCTGTCCATGGCCAAATAAGGCCCGTTTCCCATTGTGAAGCGTGATACTTTTAGCCGTTACTGGCTTTTGTACGTGATATCAGTTGCATTCTGGGATTTGTAGTTGCTTTTTATATTAGTTGTTGACTGCAAAGCCAGAACTACTGAAAATGTGGTGCAGGCCACCAGCCCCATTTATAGCTGCAACGTTTACCAGGTCCGTGCCTGACTAATTCATTCAGCCTGCTTTTTTCTTAGAATTCTGGGACTTGCAGTCCTTGTTGTATACTGAATTAATTAACACTATGTTGTAATCTACTTGTTGGGTTAATGCATCCTCCCCATTGTTGATCTCTGCCTTGCTGCTCAGTCAATTGTGAGGTCATTGGAATGTTGAGAGTGTTTGTGCTTGAAGAAGGATCACTTGGAGTGGATGGGCTGAGCAGCAAGGAGGCCGCTCCTGGTGGGGCAATAATATGGATCTTACCATATAACTGAAACTGTAACCTGAAGAATAAATCAATAACCTGTTTCTACAAGACCGGTCTACGTACCATTCTTCATTTTAACACTGGCGACGAGGATAGGATGCGAACCCACGTGTGCAGAGCACAATGCATTAAGACGGACATTGCTGCCTGAGTAAGTAATGGATGTCGCACCGGAGTGCCACTGAGCAAGAAGGTGAGTAAAACAAGCACTACAATCATTTGGTATGGCCAAACCATAATTTACAGCAAATCGATGTGCATGGTAGTGCATGAACTGGTGCTTGGAGTGATAAGGTATCGGGTGAGAAATCGCTCACCGGAGGGAAAATCATTGTTTTATTTTTCATAATCTTAGGCTATTTGTTGTTTTTGGTTAGCATATATCCCTAGTATAGTAAGGGGGGGGGGTAGAATATCTCAGAGGTGTGGAATGTATCGAGAGGGGATGTGGTATCTTTTCATGCTTGGAGGGTACTGAGTAGTTGTCTTGTGTAAGTGGTGTGGTGTGATTGTATAACCACTGTTTAAGGGTTGGAGAAATACTCTGTTATCGGTTACCCTTAGTATGAGGTGGGATAGGTTGGATAAGGTTTTGTTATACCCACTGTATTACACTGTATTACCCACTGTCTTGCTGATTAATTTGAGCGGTGTAATACCCTGTGTGTTTGCCTTGATGTGAGGCGAGGTGTGTTAGGTTAGGTTACGTTTTGTTATACCCACTGTATTACACTGTATTGGTAATTAATTCGAGGGGTGTAATACCCTGTGTGTTTGCCTTGATGTGAGGCGAGGTGTGTTAGGTTAGGTTACGTTTTGTTATACCCACTGTATTACCCATTGTCTTGGTGATTAATTTGAGAGGTGTAATACCCTGTGTGTTTGCCTTGATGTGAGGCGAAATGGGTTAGATTATACTCAGTGTCTAGGGATGAATAACATCCTGTTTGTGTGAAGTGATGTGGGAATTTATACCCACTGTTTGAGGGGTGATTGATACCCTGTTTGTATGAAATTATGCCTTGAGAGTTAGGTGAGGTGGGTTAAGTCATGCATTACCCACTGTTTAGGGGTTGTCAAGATGCCTGTTTGTGTGTAGTTGTGCCTTGAGAGTGAGGCGAGGTGGTGTGATATACCCACTGTTTGAGGGGTGAGAGATACCCTGTGCATAGTTGTGCATGGAGTGTGAGTTTAGGTGGGTGAGCACCCACTGTTTTATAGAATGGAACTTTTACTTGTGTTTTTCCTAGAATGATTGGGCATGTAGTTTTAGATTAATTTATTGGACGTGTTGTATGTATGTTTTATCATCTTGCATACCTTTATTTTATATACTCATGATAAGGGGGAGTGTTGTAATCTACTTGTTGGGTTAATGCATCCTCCCCATTGTTGTTGGTGGAATGTTGAGAGTGTTTGTGCTTGAGGAAGAAGCAGTTTGAGAGAGTGGGCTGAGCAGCAAGGAGGCTGCTCCTGGTGGGGCAATAATATGGAACTTACCATCTTCCTGTAACTGAAAGTGTAACCTGAAGAATAAATCAATAACCTATTTCTAAGAGACCGGTCTACGTACCATTCTTCATTTTAACACACTACAAGAATTCTAAGAAAGAGCAGGACTGGGCAAGCACCTTGGAAACTTCGCAGCTATGCAACACTTTAAGGTCAGCTGAACAAAGCAGTTGTGTACATATAATGAGATTAATTTCACACAATGTTATGCTTTAGAAGGGGCTTTAAAATGTTTGCAAACTTTATGCAAGGTGATTAGTTTATCCCGGTTGCCCTTTCCTTGGAGCATTGCCTACTCTGACATTTGCACCTCTTACCGTCTCCTCACTCATTGGTGGTTCTGAGTGGATATTTGTAAGACTGTTTTTTACTTTCATTATGCAGAACTTAGTCTGCTAAGCACTCCAATACCTTTCGGCCATGTTTGTGCTATATAGAGGGCCACTGGAATTATGTGGCAGGGGAGGGCCAAAATATGTGGCAGAGTTGGGTAAATAGTGTGGCAAGAAAAGTCTTATTATGCAGCATAAAGCGGAACTTTTTGTGATAGTATTACTTCTTTATTTTGTCATTTGTACACTTGTTAATACTGTATTGGCATTTGTTGCACCCCATTAGTGCCAATTTATTTATTTATATTTTTATATTTTACACCCAAATATAGAAATAAGCGACAGAAAGGAGAACAGTCAAACTTTGCAAAGGCCCCTGCATGGCAACACGTGTTGTTGGGTTTTTAGTAATTCATTAACTATTTAAGCTAGAAACAAAGTATTCTTTTGATACAGTCTGAAGATTAGGCAGCAGATGATGGATTATGTGGCAAATGTGGTACATCTACAATTATGTGGAAAACAGCTGTGGCCGCACAATCCCATAATTCCAGTGGTCCGGGCTATATAAACTGCTGGTACAAAAAAACACACACACACTCTGTCCTCTCTCCATCCTCGCAGCGATAGCCTATTCCAAAAACACTCTGGCTTGTTATGTACCATATTTAAAATCGTTTGCCCAGAGATCTCTATATCCTACTGTGCCATCGGTGTAGAAAAGATGAACTGTTTATCCTGCTCCCATGTGGCAAAATTCCAAACACAGGTAAACTCAAACCTTTCCGTATTTAGAAGCCTGGCACACTCACTCATTGCCCTCTCTTAAGCTGCAGGGACCAACACCGCCTACTTATATGTCTAGACCCCATGGCACACAGTGTCCACCCTCCCTACATCCGTAAACACCTTTGACGTACTTCATCACGCATCACCGTCTGCATTGAACTCTGGCTCCCCATATGACCTGGTGTCACCTGCAAAGACTAAATATAAACCATCTGTTTTCTGATCTGGAAATCCTTTCATCTGAAAGCGCACTGCCATGGAAAACCATGGTCCATTGGTCAAGGAAGTGAATATCTCCCTCTCTGCTAAGACCACCTCCCACACGCGCAATCGCCTCTTTGACCCACCACACTCCAAACTGTCCTCAGGGATCTGTGTAAGAGGGCAGCAGATCTTCTTGCTTCAGGAAAACCAGGATTCTTCTGAGGGCGCAGTACAGGCCAGCAGCTCTTGGTATGGGTTCAGACGCAAGGGATTGTGGGATCTGTCCGGCACCAGCTCTTCTAATGGCTCGCTGCAGGTGACTGCTGGTCTTCTTAGGGCTCCTTCTAGGGGTACAATGGCTGTTCTCAGGGATCAACACAAGACTCAAGGGCTCTTCGAGGGACAGTGGGTTTTCTTTAGGGATCTCTTCTGCTGTAGATCAGCCACTCTCCTTAAAGTATAGAGTAGGGAGATAGCCGCTCTCCTTAGCACCTCATGCAGACAGTACGAGACTCCGTGCAGGAGAACAGGAGCTCTTCTCAGGATCTCTCCTCAGCAGGAACAGCACCTCTTCTTGGTGATACGTGTAGCAGTACAGTGACTCTTTTGAGTCATGTAAAGCGCTTTTATCTAGGCTTCATGCAAGAGGAAAGCAGGTTATCCCTAGGGCTCCGCGCTGCAAATGCTGCATGTGATGTGTCTCTGTTCATCGAAGAGGAATTTGTGCAATATATTACACCCCAGTGAGATGTATCTATGGAATGTTGCTTCTATGGTTTGACTAGGGAAAATGTTTGCTTTAAAAAGAAAGTTATTAAATGTCTCTTTTACAATACACCTCTCAGTTACACATACACCCAGTACCTGCACTTCCCAGACACGCACTGCACAGTGCTTCTCTAACCCTGTACTGTACCCTTCCCAGACACACACAAGACCAGCACAGAGTCACCACTCCCACACTGCGCAGCACTTCAAATCTGAATGATGTAGGCCCAGGGTGAGTTAAGCACACAGCAGCAGATCTTTAAAAAACGAGTGAGTCTGCTGGCCTCACTCCAGTTGCCCAGGTTAACAAGCATATGCAATAGGTCTCGCATTTGCGCAAGTTTAAGCTATTGCCATTGTAAATGACAATGGCTTTTATTTATGTTTTGGTTTTTAGAACATAAATAAAAGGAATTGTCAATTACAATGGCAATAGCATAAACTCTCACAAATGCAAGGCCTATTGCATTCCAAATGCTTGAAGGAATCGCTGAGTTGCCCCCTTCTGTCGACAATGGCCCCTGAAGAGCTGCCCATTGCTACGAGTTAAATAAACAAACCTGTGGTCAAAACTACGCATGAGAGACCCTCCTGCAGTAAAGAGAAACTCATTAAAGAAAATAGTGCTTACAGACTCAAGAAGATGTACCGTGTAACGACCAAAGTAAACGGGCCAGTCCTCACGGGAGGTTATGAATGAAGACAAGGCGGTACTAAGGTGGGATTAAACAAGCCTAATAATGAATCAAAAGCCAGCATTTAAGAAGGACAATGACACAAGCCAATGACAAATATGGTCGGAGAGTGGGCGGGGCTTCAAGTACATACTCCAATACAGCATGCCTGGCAGAGCAGCTCATGCGTTGCCCAGGCTCGACCTAAAAAGGACCTGTCCACTGCAACTGATCACTGCGCTGTATGCTACCACCACTGCGCTCATACTGCTAAACTTCTAGTGAAGCTAGTAACCTTCCACCACCATGAGGGTAGTGCTTGTGGGACCCTCCTAGTCCCACAAGACTGCAATCCGTGAGACAGGCTTATGTCATGGCGCACACACATGATCCGTATTCACATATGACAACAAAATCAGCATTATGGACCTAGACATCAATATAGTTGGACTTGCAGGTCAGGGGTACACATCTCTTACCACGCAGAGAACTTTCCCATCCCAAAAATCCCCTAACAGGAAAATGCACTTACAGCTTAAACGTCCGTACAGTTACCTTAAACAGCTATCATCAAACCGTACATATTGCCATAAAATTGATAATCAGTCCCTAGCTGTTTATTTGGAAAGTTGTCTCAGACACTCGCAGACACTTACAAAGACCTGGTCGCTTTTGAGCATTCATATTGGGGTTCCAGATTGGATGTCTTCAAAATATAACTTGGCCGCAATCATCAAGAACGAAGACCCACTGCCAATCCTTAGAGTCTACAAGTGTGGATGTTTGATGTTAATATGCTGCACTCCTTTGTTTCAGCTTAATTGTTAAGGTCTCGCCTCCTTACCAGTACCACTCTAGGCTCCTGAAATCCAGAGAAAACGGAGAAGGCTCTTCCTGAATATCATGTAAATGCGCATGGCCACATGAGCAATTTCTTTGTCGGAATAAGTCTGAATATTAATGCATAGATGAGATAAGTTCCACTACTGCGACTCACCATGAAGCCCAGAGTCAGACTGGCGTACAAGGCAATCAGACTGAGCCCAATGCGCTGGTCTGACGGATCAGTGCATGGTCTGTTTTTTTTAAAGCAGTTTGCGGGCCTGTTTCATGGCCAGATTGACCTATTTTTACTGTTAATTTCCCTGCTTTTACCACAGACATTACTACACCAAATTCAAATGCATGCAGTTTCTTGTACCTTGCAAAATACCCATACTGCGTGTCTCTACAAGTTCAAAACTGACCTGAATTGCAAACGTGGGCCACTTTTTAGCTCTCTTGTTCGCTAATGGGGCCACTTTTATTTTGGTGTATTATTTAATTTGTCCAACTCTGGTGAAGCCCACGTGTATTGCTCTAGAATCAAACAATACTGCCCTGTAAATGCCAGTTAACCCCAATAAGGGCGGTCGTTTTAAACCATGGGGGCAACGCTATGGCAATAGATTGCACTGTAGGTTCAGGAGATCCCTTACTTAATGATTGGTTGTTCAGTGAGAGAAACAAAGGCGGAAACAATGTGCTAATTGATTTAAATAAAAAACATCTACGGCCATATAACAGTGTGTGCTGCATTAACATGCAGGAGGTGTTGTAAGTGATTCCTCCTGGGCCAGCAGCAACTCAGAGCATTGCACAGCGTTGACAGAACTTTCCCGCACAGTAGCACTGAGCAGTGGTGTTACCCATCGCGCGTCAAGATGAGCTAGGGGGAGTGAAGTAAGTTTTCTATTGTGGGGGAAGGGGGCGCAATGGTGACCACTCGTGGAAATCTAGGGACGATGGCAAAGGCTCACGGTGACTAAGACCTGGTGCGGACTGTTGGGCACTACCTTCATGTATTTAAGTAGGATGGGGCCGCGGAGGGAGGAGCTTTAGCACCACGCACAAGCAGGAAGGAGACTCATGACAGTCGGGTGGGAGGAAGATGTTGCAACTAATAAATGTGGTGAGGGCCAACATGAGATGATGACATCCCTGGATGCCCTCTTGAAAAAGTTAGACAGGATGGAAAAACTTTGGCCGAGGTGGACGGTCAATTGATGAGGGTATGGGAGCAGGAATAGAAGGGTTTGAATCCAGGTCACTGGACAATACTATAAAGGCATCAAATCTCAGGGTGACAATCTTTTTTTTGCACATTATCTGAGCTCTCTAAATCAGAAGTCTACACTTGCGAAGAAGACATGCAGGCTTCCTCCCTGCTCAAAACTTTGGTGGGATCATGCTAGTTTTTGAAAGTTTCTCAATTCCTTGACCTCATTCTACAAAAGGTGGTAAAGATAAAATCATATCTCCAAACCAATGGAAAGCAGATTTTGCTTTTTCCTGACACCTAGATTACAGAGGGAGATAGCTGCAAGAACTGCATGCAGAGTTTGTTCGAGAGTTTGGCATTTAAATGGAGGCCTGCAAGACTGAGCTACTTTATGGAGGGAAAATCTACATTTTCTCACACAAGGTGACTGTCACACCTTTATTAAAGGCAATACACCTAAGGAGAGTCAGTCCACTGCAGTTGACACCGATGGAGAAAAATGTTGGTCTTGTAGTCGCCTCCTGACGTCTCTTGGTTGTCACTTTTTTTATAACATGGATTTGGCAGGGACAGCGTATGATGTGCAACTATTCCGGCTGTATATGTGGGGATTTTTCACCTTGGAATGTCTTCCTCTCCCCTTTCACTTGTTCAACATTTCCTTCCTTTTGATCTTTCCTTTTGATCCCCTCTTCTCCTCCACCATTACTTCCCTGTCCTTTCTACTCACTTAACCTTGTTTCGTTCTTGTTGTGTATTTGGTGTCACTCAGAACTGAAAAACATCTTTGAAATTCATGTTTTCCCTTCTTATCGAGCACACTCAACCGAAAGCGAACAGCGCGTTGTACAAAGGAACAACTAGAGATGCAAAGCATCCTACAGGGAGAAAAAAAATATTAACAACAAATGAACCTTGCATTCAACAGAAAAGCAGGTAGGAGGAAGAGTCTGTGCAGTTGTGCAGCTTGGGGAAAAAGAAACAAAAGAAAAGGAACTTGGAGTGGAGACGAGGCTTAGCAAGAGGTCAGTCACCAGAGGAGCACGTAGACAAGGGTGGGATGAGGGAAAGGAGAGTGAGGTCTCGAGGGACGCATGAAGGGCAGATAAAGTGTAAAAGTGGATAGATATGGGTAGAATGGGAGGGGGAAGTGCAGGATTAGCGAGACCTATAGAGAGGGAAGGAGTTGAGAGCAGCTTGTTGTATGTTAAATCATGTTATAGCTCTAACAGATAGGTTTTCAGTTTTTTTCCAACCGTCATTTTCCTGGACTGCATGAAGTATCCAGCTGCCCTTCACACACTGTCATCGTCTTTATTATTATTATTTTAATTCTAAGTGAAGCCCGCATCCGGGATGGCGTAGAACAAGCGTAAAGGCAATTGGATGTTTTAAAAATGTCTGTTCCCGAAAATGTGCCCAGCACAACAAAAATGATGGGGAAAGTTGAATGTAAACTTCAGCTGTAAATATGCGAATTCTTGTTTTTATTGATGGTGCCACGGAGAACATATGTTACGGAGGCGTATACTTGTAGCTTTCAGAATCTGGAAGTAGAAAAACTAAAGAAACAAGAGAAACAAGCATTTGCAATACAAATCGGTCTCGCTTTTTGGACCTTATAAGCATTTAGCCATGTCCCTTGTTCTTTGTTACAGGGTTCATTACTGCCCCACACCTGGGCTGCCAAGTGCTTTTATTGTAGAATCCATTTCACAATTTCCACCGTTGATCACACTGAGACACTTAAAAAACTGTTTTTATGAGACACACATATACGCACATACATATGTAAATATAGAGGAATGTTCTAATTCAATTACACTATGATCATGGAGCAGCAATCAGATTGCTAATCGGAGGAATTAATGCTAATATTATGTGCATCACTTTTGTGCTGCATGATGCACTGCAGATACGAGTGAAAGAGCGATAGAGTGGGCTGCTACCAAGAGGAATTTGGTTCATATCTGATTTTTTTAAAAACATGTAGAATGCTGATACTAACTAAAGTTGTTTGGTTACATTCTACTATCAGTGGCATGGAAATAAACCAGTCTAGTGTTTAAAAAAAAAAAGTTACCAGTTGTTTATTAGATTAAGGACATGGGTGCTAACGGCCTTCTTGTCCACATATTTTCAGGTGTTAACTGCTGTTAATTGCATTTGGTGTCATACCCCTGAACCTCACACCTGTATTTGTGGAGTGAGCAATTAAGATCAGTTAGGCCCCTCCGAAGATGACGTTAAATGCTGTCAATTGTTCATGCCACATTTCTGCTCAGACATTAATGCCCGAAGAGATGGCAATAATACCTGTATATTTCGAACAACCCGTCCGTTTTTGCTGTCGAATTGCTTCCTTTGAGATGACAAAATTACACAGTTCAGACACGCACATATAAAATAAAATCAGACACCCATTTCTTGTTAATTTTTAGCATTAGGTCATTTTATTTGCCAGTTTTACAAAGTTATTTGCATATTTTTGCCTGTATGCCGTGTTTGATACTTCAGTTTCATTAAAAATAAATTCAACTTTACCTGACTACTTGACCCACTTGCTCTTTGGGCCTAGGGGTAGGAGAAGCCTCTCTGCCCCTCCAAGGAGTTCTTGCAGTAAGCTGACAGCCAACCTGTCGGCACTAAGCCCAAATGCTGCTGCTGAGGAGAAGCTACCAGAGGTAATGTGCCCTCCAAAAACATGTCTCCGAAGGCAGAAAAAACTGTTTATAATGAGTCCCACAAATGCACTGATTACCACAGCAGTCAGCGGCGGAAGCCAAGAGCACCCAGAACAGAGCAGTTATCGGCGGGTTCTTGTAAGGGCGGCAAGTAATACTTTTAGAAACTACAGTCACTTCTGCATTTACGTAATTTCCAGCGTGGGACAGTAACATGACTCTGCCACAATTCGAGAGAACTGCAAGCAAGTCACTGCCTCATCAGGCTGAACACGCTATACAAGATAAAGGTAAATAGCGTAAAATACAATATATATTTTTAATGAGGCGGCCCTTCCACTTCACAAAAGGCTGCATCTATTACGAGGCAGTACAAAGCACAGTCTCTTAGGTTTCCATTCTGAGAACTTGCTAAACGTGATGCAGAAAACAGGCATCACTGGAAGGTTTGCGTACACCCTTTAGAAGGCAGCTAAGCATTACGGTACGAGAATGGCGTGAAGCCCCTCACCCCTCCTACACTGGCCTCGAGCGCCTTCCACCAGGAACGGCGTGCGCTGCCAGTGCCAATTAACTTCCAGTCTGAAGTTAAACAAAAACAAGAGGCAGACTTTTGGCGCGCATGCGTATGATGTAAAGCATCGCGTACATGTGAGAGTCAGGACAGGTCAGGCAAAACAGAGTGCAAATGCAGCCAGCCAATCATAGGAAAAAACAAGCATTTACAAATTCAATAGGACTCGTATTTACGTGAGACCTATTGCATTGTAAACAAAAATGCAGGCGTCCAAGAAGGCAGGAACGGGAGTGGGTGGGGTGGGGGTGGTGGGCAGAGAAGTGACGGACTGCGGGAGGGAACGGTGGAGGCAGGGGAACAAAAGAGTTTTAAAAGTAAAGGGGCCGTTAGCCATGGAAGGAGAAAAATGACGACATGGCGGTCAGGAGGAGGGACTTACAATGCAGCATTTATGATTGAAGCCAATCAAAAATATGGCAGGAAAGTGAGCGGAGATTCCCCCACTATAGTGTATACTGCATGCCTCGCAAAGTGGGCAGCGCATGCGCTGCACTGCTAAGCGACACCTAAAAACTAATATTGCGGTAGAATATCTTCTGGTTATTTGTTAAAATATTTAGAAGTTTGCCAGACTCAAGGTAGATAGATCATTGTAAATGTTGTCGCAGTTGTTTGATTTACAGAATATCCATTTGCAAGCAAGAACAGAGAGCTTTGCAGAGAACGTTCTACTACAGCAGGAGCATCCCAAACGGAGGTGGGCCGGAGGGTGTGGGTCTGCATCACAAACCCAGGGTACATCTAAGTGCGACAAAACATTTATGTTTGACAGTAGTTCTCTAGGCTTATGGGTATTCTTTCGCAAACCTTCCCAGTGGATTATTAATGCAGATTGCACCTACACTTTCTCCCAAAGTGTAAATGGGGTGTGCACATTTCCTGACACTTTTATATTGCCTGGCTCTGTAAGATGTGCATTTCTGCACATTTAGATTTGCACTTCAACCCTAAGTTCGAACTATTGGGTTTTCAACTGCCAAATTCTAGGACTTTGTATGCACACAGAAATACAATATTTTCTTATATTTTACATGTTAACATTGAGGTTTTAATGAACAATATCAGCCTAATGCTGATAAAGTTAATATTTGTTGTCAAAATTGGGACCACCAATTCCTTTGCACCTGATAAGTTGATATGATGTTCTTGTGGCGGTGTAGCAAGGTGGAAATATTATGTGGTATGGCTGGGGAGCCTTACCATGTAATAACAAATTACCCCCAAAGCGTACCTCGGATTCGCACTAGTAATCCTTGGCTCAGTCGTGCTAGAGTAGCAAAGAGCAGTTAGGCTTACTGAGAGGAACATGTGTTAAGCATTTCAGAGCAACAACATGGCCGATAAGTAATTGACACGACTCAAAAGAAAACCAACACCAATTTATAACAATAGAGTTTATTTTTATATAAATTTAGACACCAAAACAAACTCAATACAAGGCGTATAACCGGAGATATCTATTTGAAATTTTTCAGAAAGTCAGTACTTTGCAGAGCTGTCAAACTTTACCATTGCTGTCAATGGAGAAAACACTAAGTGACACTCAGTCACTAGCGGGGTGAGGTCAACGGAACCCACTTGGAGTTAAGGTCTTGCGGGTCCACAGGCCAAGCCTCCACAGTCAGAACAGTTTTACCCTAGGGAGTCTGGGTGCAGAGGTGGCTTGGCTGTCCTTGGTGCTGAACGGGGAGCCGCGGGAACTGTCAAAAAATACACTTGTGACACACGGTCACTTGCAGGTTGGATTCATGGGAACCCCTTGGAGGTTAAGGTTGGAGGGGCCCCAGGACCAGGAATCACCAGGCAGAACGGCTCTTCCCATCTCTGGCGTCTCAAGTGCAGAGGTGTATCTGGCTATCCATGGTGCGGTACGAGAGCAATGGGGGCGGACTTTACCAGGTGTGCCGATGCAGACAGATTTGGGATGCCAGTACTCTACAACAGCAACACAGAAGTTGAGGGTCGACGATGCAGTATGATTACCTCTTATTTGAGTGTCGAGTAAAGTAGTCACCCAGAGCACCAACAAACCTTGGTCATGGCAAATGCAGCGATGTCGCAAATCTTCTTCCAGAAGTCCAGAGAACGCTGAGGAGAGCTGAGACTCTGTGACGTTCAGAACTACCCTTTCCAGAAGGTGCCTGGTCAGTTACTTTTGGTCTGGTCCTCAATGGAGCCCGGTGGACAGTTCTCCTTTGGATCTTAGAAGTGCAGTTTGTACCTGCCTACTGCAGGGAAATAGTACCTCTAGTCCTAGGGAGTTCTGATGAAGTATTTTGGTTGCAGAGGGGCTCACCTTCCTTTTGGAACCAGCCTCTGGTCCAGGACGAGTCGTAGTCCAGTGGGTGAAGGGGGGCAGCCTCAGGGGCAGAGCTTTGCGCCTTCTCTTTGTGGAGTTCTGCCTTGTGCAGACACAGGTCTCTTCTTTGTCCTTCTTCCCTAATGGGCTACTGATCCTGCAGCTAATATGCTCCTGAGGTGACCACATTGGGGGGGTGTATGTTACCAAACTACCCAGAACCATCTATTTTTGGGACTTTTCAAGATGTCACAAGCCATCCTTGGCTGTACAGACCAGCTAGCCCTCCCTGGAGGTGTGGTTAGCCTTTGGGGGTTGTACGCCTCCTGAATACCTAATTTCCCACCTGCTCACAACCATGAGTGCCTGGGTGTATGGGGGATCTTTATCTCAACTTGGAGAAAAGTCACCTACATATCAGAGGTGGTGTGGCCTTTGAGGCTCACCTCACTGATGTGTCATTCATCAGCCATCCTGGGAGGGCGAAGGTGTGACGTACTTCCTGCCCAGGCCTTTTGCCTCCATTCTCTGGGAGTTATCGCACTTGCCAGCAGGAGAGCAGACTTCTGTGTTGGCGGCACCTGGCTCGGAAAGCCCGCTATAGCACAGGGAGTCTGAGGCAACTTGTTGCTAACCTCTAAGGATGCCACCCAGGTTCATGCCAGCTCACCCTTGGCACAGAGATCATGTCAGGTGTGAAAGAGCATGGTGTTTGATACCAAACACAATGGAATTCGGTAGTACTATAATGGAGCTGGCTAACTAGGGTTGCCCGGTAGCCAACCCATATTAACCTATGGCCCACCGTTCACTTACAGTGATATTTAATGGAAAGATCACCGTAGGGACATGGATGCTTGCACATACATGTTCACACCATTTTTTTATTGAGAATTTTAATCATTTACCATAACAAAACAATACAGCATATTCCAAAGCATATGTCTCACAGTTGTACCAGCATATCTTTTCAATACCATCAATAGTGGAGTACGCTTTGAAGCAGACAACAAACATAAGATAACGTCCCCACGGGGAGGGGGCAGAGGAAAGGGCGGGGAAGAGGGGGGATGTCAGTCTCTCTTACAAGGATATGTTAAAGAAAATAAATATACATCATATATGCTTCAAGGTGCAATAAGGCACTACATTTCAGTAGCGAGGACAATCTAGTGCTGCCACATATCTTCACCATCGGCTTCCCAGGCGGCATGCTACGAGGGGTGAAATGATGCCCTAGGGTTCCAAGAGAGCAATGGGGGCCGATGGGGACACAGGCCTGTATTCTCAGTCAGTGTGGGGAACCTGGGGAGGGGTGTGGGGATGATTGTTGTGTCTGCCGCAAGTAGCAACGGTAGACATGCCAAATGTCCTTAGGACGAGAAGTTGGAGGCTGAAGTATGGCATAACTTTCAGTTTGTGTGTCGCTGTACGCCATGCTGTGCATCTACATGTCCTTCCTTGGGCTGGTTTTCGCCCCCCAGTGCACAGCAATCTCCCTCTTGGTGAGTAATAGTGCCAAAGCAACGAACCGTCGATAACATGGTTTTACGCCATTAACTATTCCCAATAAGGCCAACTTGGGGGAGGAAGGGAAAGAGACAGCTATAATGTCCGAGATCGTTTGGAAGACAGCAGTCCAATAGGGTACTATCCGGAGGCATACCCAGGTCATGTGGGCAAAGTCCGCTTTGGGGGCTTGATATTTTGGACAGGTGGGAGGCCTCGTAGGATCAAATTTGTTCAGCTGACACGGTGTGATGTCTGTCCTATGTACAAACTTAAGGTGAAGGAGTTCGTGCCTATGGTTGTGAGACACCCTATGGATTTGTTCGAGGCAGCATGCCCATTCCTTATCTGTTATGGTTGACCCAGATCTTTCTCCAATCGGTCTCTAGCCCCCTGATCCCGAGCCGGCTTTAGCGCCGAGCATGCTCGGTAGAGTTTGGTGACGAGGTTGTCTCCCTCTTTGTCTGTTATGAGTAGCGTGAGTGGTTTGAATTCTGCAGGAGTAGTAGGAAATGTGGCAGTGGATGAGCGTTCACTAGCGATTACAAGACTTCTTGGGGCACTTCGCTCATGTAGTGGAGAGAGGTTGTATATCATTGGGGTCCAGCGAGAAGTCCTGTGGAAATAACGCGCCCAAGGGAGTGGGGGAGGCCAGATCTAGTTCTGGTTTGGTGTAAGGTATCCAGGCGTCGGAATGGAACCAGTGATGGGCAAAATGTGCCTACACAACCAGGTAGTACAGGTGAAAGTTGGGGACTGCAAACCCGCCCCCATCATATGGGAGCGTGAGTGTGTCAAATGCTACCAGCAGTCTGCGCCCTCCCCAAATCAGATGAATCAACACCCCCTTTAGTTGTCTAAAAAAAGCATTGGTGAGTGGGATGGGTATACTAACAAAAAGATATAGAAAACGAATATTCATTTTAATAAGAGCGATACGCCCAGCCATGGAGTAAGGGAATTGAATTCACCTCTCCACCAGTGAACGAAGTTGCAGGATAGCAGGTCCGTAATTGAGGCATATAACTTGTTTCTTTTGCTTATGTAGCACAACACCCAGATACTTGGTAGTGTCCCCAACCTAGCGTAAGGGCATCTCCAGCTGCCCCGGGGTAGCGGATTCAGTGATTGGCAATAGCTCTGATTTATTCCAGTGGATCCCGAGTCCAGACATTGCCTGAATCTATTTACCTCATCAATGAGGGGTTGTAGGTTGGTGCTAGGATGTCTGACAAACAACAAAATGTCGTCTGCATACAGGGCCATTAATAAGGGACCGGAATGAAACTGGAGGCCACGGAACAGATGCTTTTCCTGTAGGTGTCGAACCAGGGGGTCCATGGCGATGGGACAAAGGGCAGCCCTGCTAATCCCTCCGGAAATAGGAATTGGTTTGGACAGAGAGCCATTTACTCAAATTCGAGCCGTGGGAGCTGAGTACAAGAGCGCAATCAGTGCAATAAAGTTAGCTGGGAGCCCCAACTTACAGAGCGTAGCTAGTAGGAATGGCCATTCTAAGGAATCGAACGCCTTCTCTGCGTCGAGAAGGGCTATCGCTGCGGGTACTCTCGGGTCGATCCGATTAATGACTGAAAAAAACGTCCAGAAGTTTAGATCAGTAGATCTACGAGGGATAAATCCAGACTGCGCCAGAGACATCGTTTGGTCTAAAATTAGAGAGAGTCGGGTGGATAGTAGTTTTGCCAGAATTTTATTATCATAGTTAATTAAGGATATGGGCCGATAAGAGGCGCAACTAGTGGGGTCTTTATCCGGTTTCAACAAGAGAGAGATGGCTGCCTCCCTCATAGAGGGGGGGAGGGCCCCAGCCTCCAAAGCCTCCGCATAGACTTTAAGTAACTGGGGTGCTAGAGTGTCCTTATACGTTTTATAAAATACTCCGGATAGACTGTCTAGGTCAGGTGCCTTTGATCCCCACACGGCCTCTATTGCCGTGGTAATCTCCTCTACCATGAATGGATCACTGAGAAACTTAGCCTGGCCCGTGGTAAGCCACACCTAGGCAACCTCCTGTAAGTACGTCAAATGTTGCGTAAAGTCCTTGGGGAGCCTGGTAGCATAGTGAGACCGATAGTATGCGACAAGCTCCATGAGAATGTTGGAATCCTAGGTTGCCAAGGAGTCATCAGCTTTTTTTTTATTGCCACTATATACCCTGCTCCACGAGGGGGTCTCACCAGACGCATCAGCATTTTACCGGGGCGTTTTCCTTTGCCATATCGGCAGGCTGGATGATATTTACCGAACAGGGTAGCTTCCCTATTGGCTTGATTGTTAAATTCCAGTAGGAGCGCATTTCGTTTAGTTAGTGTACCGGGAGCATCTGGGGGCGCATCTAACAGCGACAGTTCCCTCTCCACCCTGGCCAAACTACCCCGTATAGAGCGCAACACACCCGCCTGCTTAGATATACAGATACCATGGATATAAACCTAAAGGCGTCCCAAAGAGTAGCAAATTTATTAGCGGACCCCGTGTTTAAGGTAGAATATTCTTCAATAGCTTCTCAAAGTTCAGATTTAAACAGGTCATCGAGCAGGGCAGTAGCAGGAAAGGACCATCTCTGTTCCCATCCAACCGCATGTGGAATGCCCAAGTGGAGGAGCACTGGCGCGTGGTCAGAAAGTGTATGCGGCAGCGTGTCTATGTCCTTTGTCTAGTGGCATCCCAGTGCATCAGTAAGCCAATAATCTAAGCGTTTCTGGGTGGAGTGTGGTGCCGAATGAAAGGTGTATTCGGAGGCTGCTGGATGGTGTATGCGCCAGAGGTCATGCAGGTGTCGGGATCGGATTAGGTCCATTAACTCCTGGTGCGCGTGAGGCTTGTTGGTGTGTGCAGAGCTCGAGGAATCGCGCTCCGGGTTCAACCATATATTCAAGTCTCCCCTAAGGAAAATCAAGTCGTATTCATATCTGTGCAATAATGTGTGTAGATGCATGAAAAAAACGGGGTCATCTATGTTAGATGCATATACGTTGAGAAATGCCACCATTTTACCCATCATTGACCCCACCACCAGCAAACATCTACCCTGTGCATCAGCCATCAGACTTTTAAGTGTAAGCAGAAGAGTGTGATGAATTAGAATGCATACCCCGCACGAATAGTTACTGTAACTAGCAAAGAATCTATTCACTATCCAAGACGACGTGAATGGTGGGGCGGTCTGCACCGGGAGGTGAGTCTCTTGTAGGAGGGCTATCTTGACATTATGCCTTCGAAGATACGCCAGCACTAATTTACACTTTCTAGGATTGTTAAGTCCTCTAATGTTCCAAGTGATCATGTTGGTCTTGACAGCTAAGTCAGGGGCCATGTCCAGCTGGGGGATGAGTGCCTGAAGCATATACTCAATAAACCAGTGTCTGTACTCCGATTTCAAAGAGAGAAAGACATTTAGGGAGAGCAACATAGGGATCTTTGCAGAACCACACAATAACAATGCAAATAACGATGTCAATGGAAAAGGTAACCACCACCATCCCCTCCCACACCTGGACTCAAAAATCTAGTGAAAAAAACCCTCCTTTCCCCCCCATTCGTAAACGAAAACCGCAAAGTGGCGCTATCCCCACAGCTAACCCGATATAGAGCTAAGGCACCCCAGGGCCTATCATCACAATCCGAATTGTTGCTACTCTGCGGTGAACAGTTCTGCACTTGCAGCAAGTTGCCTGTCTGGGGAGGAGTGTTCTGAAATGCGGCCGCATCTTTCAAAAAAGTTAAAGCGTTTAAAATTTACATGAACACAATCAATTAGTCCCCGAATTCTTTAGATCCTGTTATAATATCCATTACTATGTTTAAGCCTCCTACGCTATTTGCACGAAATGTTGTTTTATACGAGTGTTACCTGCACATTCTTGTTTGTTTAACTAACAGTTGGTTGTAATGTAAAGCGCTCTGATATCCGAAAGGATCTTGTTCGCGCTCTATAAAACTTTCAAAATAAATAAATTGACCAATCCGCCACTCTGTGCTGAAATTGTTTGGAAGGCACGAGATTAATGAAACTCTATCATGTAGTCGTCCTACTGTGTCAGTCAAGCTTAGGTTAAAATGTTGATATGGTTTGCCTGCCTTTACCATGATGGCCGTAGCCATGATCGAGCCCAATACGTTGCAAGTAGCTAAAGTTTGTTGATGTTAAACCTAAATTATTTTTTTTCTTGATGGAAATTGTTTCCTTTTCTTGGAGGTTTCACTACTTTCATACTTGTTTGTTAAGTTTTATCTGTAGACATATTTTTCTTGAACAATAGTAATCTGAAAATGCGTTGTTTCTTGTACAACATTGAGAGATAAATCATTACAGGATTACGAGTGAATGTCCTGTCATAATTTTTCGTCATAATTTTCCACGGGCACTGTAGAGTTGTCTCCAAGGATTAATATGTATATATTATTACATACAAACAAGTGGCTTGAAAACCACATGGTACCTCATGGTGCTTTCAGTGTTGACATTGACAAAGTTCGAAGGCAGGGCTATTGTTCAATGACTGAATTGGAAGACCGCTGTATCGAAACCCTTGTTTCATCGTAGTCCGAGCGGATTTATAGAGCGCGGCAAATCACCCGTGAGGGTCTCAAGGCGCTGGAGTTTGCTGACTGCTTCCTGGTGATCTGTTCATTCGAACAGCTAGGTCTTGAGTGCTTGTCTGAATTACCAGAGTGATGAAGCGGTCCTGAGGTGCAGGGGAAGGTCATTCCAATCTGTGGCCGCCAGTTGTTGTGTAGTGTCCTGTTATTTATTGCTCTATAGTGCAATTTTAAACTAAGCATATGATCACGGTCAGACTCTCCCAAATAATTGGCCTGGGGCCTAAAATAAAAGCAGTTCCCTTTAGTGAACTAGATAGCTAAAAAAGTGAACTTATAAGTTCAGAACTGACCTGGTTTGCAAATATGTGCCTTGGAATTGGTTCACTTAATGAACTCTCAAAAACAACAATCTTTACAGACTCTGGTAACTCGTCATTGGGTCCATGAAATAATTCAGGCTGAATGGATTTATGTTTTGATTGTATGCAAAATAGAAGACTCAGAGTTGGAAACAACATTCACCATATATATTTGACATAATCAAGGAGTTGATTTATGAGATTACCTGATCACTATGACTATTGCTTGCGGTAGAGATGTTCTAGCCTAACCCCTAATGAACATGTGACGTCGAAATGCATTAGGGATATAAATAGGTATTGGGAGAGGCCCTGTAAGGAAATAATAAATGCAATGGTTTATCAAAAAAGTAAAGACACAATTGTGTGATTCGAATTATTTTTTTGACATTGAGTGTTTTTCATTCTTATTAGTCTGCAATGTGGATTGTAGTTCAGAAATATCTAAAACAGATTGGCGATGCTTTTAGTGGTAAGAGGACAGACTTCAACATGGATTGGCACCTGCTGACGCGTAGGAAGTGAGCATTGGTTAAAAATAAGAGGTGTTTGTAAGGCTGGTGAGCCACTTTCAAACCAATGCATTTAAATAGAACACATGCGCAGTTGATTTGATTCGCTGATAGGCGGCGGGATTCTGAATTCATGTATGTATGTTTGTGATTTTATGAAGTGCAAACATGGCTACAAGGCTGTCTACTGTGGTGCGTATACCAAACAGGTGGCTGTGGGCCCTGCGCCACATTGGCACATTGGAGACTGCTGGGAGGGACCAAATGCAGTATGTGTGGAGCCTGCAAAGTCTTTAAAGGGTTTGGGAGTAGGGTGGAGTAGGATCAGAGGTTCATGAAGGGAATCTGAGATGGAGGACAAAGCGAGGGGATGTTGGGTTCTCCTCAAAAGTACAGTAATATGGAGCCTAGTAATGTGCTGCTTTCAGAGACGCGTCTTCAGCATCGTCCGTAAGTCAAGAAGGCATTCATCTCATTCTGTCTTCTAGGAAGCAGGATTTTTTGCAGTACTGCCAAATCCATATGAGTGCCTGTGCAGGCAGTGCCTATAACTGTCTTATGGTGAGACCTCCTTTCTGGGCTTATAAGATCAGCTACTGACATGTGAATAGCTGGGCATTAGGTACCAAGGTCTTGTACCTGGTATTGGCACATGGTCTTATGACGGCAATGTATACTATGACATTGCAAAAGTAATTTATAAACTACCATCATGGCCAAGTAAGTAGCATGAAGGGGATTAGCCATCCTGCCTGAGCCTATGAAATGAATATAGTTGAAGTTTACTATTTTAAACCTCCTTATTTTCCGATTATTTCTATTTTAGATCATTAATTTCGTTTTTTTTTTTTTTTTTTGTTTTTTTTCAGTTTTGTAAAGCGCAACAGCTGCCCTGGCAACGGGGCGTCCCGGCGCTAGAACCATCGTAACCAACTGGGAGAAAAAAGAAGGGAGAGAACCTACATGGGGGGGAAGAGAAGAGTTTTGATAGCTTTGCGGAAAGCCAGTAGGTTGTCAATACAGCGGATGTGGAGGGGGAGGGAGTTCCATAATTTGGCCCCTAGCAATCTGAAGGAGCGTCCTCCTATCCTATGCGACAGTACTTCGTGTGGGGGACCAGTACTAGGTGTTGCCCTTTGGAGCGGAGGTTGCGTTGGGGATTGTGGGGCGTTAGCAACGGGCGAAGGAGCTCTGGTCCCTCAGCACTCAGAATTTTATAGGCAAAGATAAGGGCCTTAAAATGGATACGGGCTTCTACCGGTAGCCAGTGTAGTCTTTGGATGGTGGCTCTCGCGGAGCACCTTCTCGGCAGACCTACTATAGCCCTGGCGGCGGAATTCTGAATTCGTTGGAATCTCTTGATCTCCGCTTTGTTAGCTCCTAATAGCAGGACACTCGCGTAGTCCAGCCTGGATAAGATGGTCGATTGTACGATGAGTTGTCTCGTTTTGGAATCGAAGAAGCCTAAGATGGGATGAAGGCTTCTCAGTAGTCCAATGCAGGTCGCGGCAACTTTTTTAGTGTGAGCCTGGAAGCTGAGTGTCGAGTCCAGCCAGACTCCCAGGTTTTTTGCCAGATTTTTAGGCGGGGGGGCTGGGCCCAATGAGTGGGGCCACCAAAGGTTGCTCCAGATGTTGGAATTTTTGCCCATGAGCAACACCTCAGTTTTACCTCCATTAAGTTGAAGGCAATTGGCTGTCATCCAGTTGGCGACGGCGGTCAGTCCATCCCTGAATCTAGTGGCATCGGGAGAGGGAGCCTCATTAAGGCTGATGACCAGCTGTGTGTCGTCGGCGTACGATACCATTATGAGGTCCCATTTTTTAGCAACTTCTGCCAGAGGTTGCATGTAAAGCTTAAAAAGGGATGGACTGAGGGCAGAGCCCTGCGGGACTCCCTGGCCTATATCTTGGGGTTGGGAAATGAAGGGGGGGGCCGATACCTGGAAGGATCTGTTCGTGAGAAACGAACGGAACCATTCTAGTGCTGAGTCTATGATCCCTGCGTTTTCTAGTCGTTTGAGTAGAATGGCATGGGAGACCGTATCAAAGGCCGCGCTGAGATCTAGCAGTATCAGCGCGGCGCTTTTGCCGGTGTCCATGATTTTCCGTAGGTGTTCTGTGGAGGTAAGGAGAGCGGACTCCGTGCTGTGACCCGGTCTGAACCCATGTTGGGAGGGATCCAGGATGTTATTCTTCGCCATATGGTCATTAAGCACTTTGTTCGCGTGGGCCTCCGCTAATTTCGCCACCCAAGGTAACAGTGAGACCGGCCGGTAGTTCTCCGGCTTGGAGGGGTCTAGAGTGGGCTTCTTTATAATGGGTGTAACCCAGGCCTGCTTCCAGCAGATGGGTACCGTTGCCGTTGCGAAGGAGAGATTAAGGAGTAAGGTCAGAGGTGGAAGAAAGAATTCCAGGGCTCCCTGAAAGTAAGCTGGCTTCATGGGATCTGCGGGGGCGCCGGATTTTACCTTTTTGCATATTGTAGTTATTTCCTCACGCGAGATGGCTGGGAGGCAGGAGAGCTTAGAGCCCTCATAGGTGACGTTGGGAGAGTTCAAGTCCTCTGGCAGGTCGTGAGTGAAGGAATCGTAAATCTTCTTCACTTTTTCAGTGAAGAAGGTGGCTAGATCTTCACATTGCTGAGTGGAAGTGATGTGAGAGGCCGGCTTGTCTCCATGTTGCATTTTTTGGACGATTTTAAAGATAGTTTTCGTGGGGTTGGGGCTTGTTTTAATCTCGTTGGCGAAAAAGGCTGCGCGAGCCAAGCGAATGGCTTTATGATATGCTTTAAGCAGGACCAGGTATGCGTTTTTTTCCTCCCGCTTGTAGTCCTTCCTCCAGTGACGTTCTGCTTTTTTACATGCTTTCCTCAATGTTTTCAGGTTCTCATCATACCAAGGGTTGGAGGGGGTGTTACGACCTTTGGTCCACTTGGCCGGTATTGCAGCATCCAGTCCCTTGGTGAGCCAGTCCTGGAAGGCCACACACGACGTTTCAATGTCGTTGATGCCCTCCAGGTTAAGCTCACCTAGGCTGTCAGCAAGGTTAAGATGTTGGAGTTTATGCCAGGGCCGTTTTAGGCACGCGGTGGGTGCCTTTGTTTCGGGAGGGGAACTACTCGGGATAGAGAACGTGACCAGCGAGTGGTCAGTCCAGGCCATAGGTTTGGGATCCTCGGCTGTGGCTGCTGGGATATTAGTGAACACAGGGTCGAGAAGATGACCAGCTATATGGGTGGGGGTTAGAACAAGAGGGGTCAGCTGCAAGGCTGCTAAGTCCGTTAAGAAGTTGCGGATATTAGCATCACCGGTGTCGTCAAGGTGGAGATTAAGATCCCCTAGGATAGTAAAATTGGCCGAGCTCGTGATCAGTGCAAGGGATGTCTCAAGGAGCTCTTCTATGAATTTCAAAGAAGGTCCCGGGGGTCTATAGATAAACAGGCCTGAAAGGGAGAAGTGAGGGCTTGTAGATATTTTAAAGCGTGCGCATTCACTGCCCGTGATGCTTTCTAATTGAAAGGAACAGGTGAAGGAAGATCTATAAATGGCGGCGATACCACCTCCTCTTGAGTCCCTATTGATGGTGGTCATAGAGAACCCGTCCGGTAGTGCTAAATTAGGGATGCTAGTTATGTCGTCTTTTTGTCGTTATGGGTTACTATTATGTCCATCTGAGAAGTGCCTGTACATTTTATATACTTATTTTACCTACATATAGGGCCCGATGTAGCTAAATATGAAATACCGATTCCTAAATACCGAATTTTACCAATTCAGTATTTAGGAATCGGTATTTCATATGTAGCTAATAATTCGGTAAAAAATACCGAATCGGGAAGGAATCACCTTCCTATTCATTACTATGGGCCTGGAGGCCCATAGAAATGAATGGGAAACCATTCACTATTACCGATTGGGTAAATACCGAATCGGTAATAGGGGGAGCATATTCAAGGGTGGCAGGGTGTCACATTGACACCCTGTTGCACTCCTGAATCGTGCATGTGTGCACACGTGGCGCACATGTTGTATGTCTGCCACATGGCACCTTGAGAAAAGCAAATTATTGCTTTCTTAAAGGTATTCGATATTTACCACCAACTTGTAGTTGGTGGTAAATAACCAATCCTGAATGCAAAAATGCACTCACTTGGGTGCCTCCTACATAGCTTTTAAGGATTCGGTATTTTACCGATTCCTTAAAATAAGGAATCGGTAAATTACCGAATCTTTAAAACCTGCCTACTACATTAGAAAGGGCTAAATACCCATCGGTAACGTGAAAATTACCGATTTTCGGCCGTTACCGGCCGGTATTTAGCTACCTACATATGGCCCATAGTCTTTTTTTATTTAATTTGTATTTTTCATAATAGTTAACTTTTTGTGAACGTATAATTAATTATCTTTAAATGTTAACTCTACACCTGTTTAATATACATGTATATTTATGATTTGTTAAGCAATGTTACAGGTTTATTTTTTTAATTGGAGCAAAATAAAACACACACACACCATGCAGTGAAAATAAATTTGGAGCAATGAGTCCTAATATTTATAGCAAGTGTGCTAGCAAACACACATTCACACTACTACTACAGTGCAAAGGTCAAATGTAACCAAACTGACATGAGAAAAATATTGTTTACTGCTTCGCATATTGCATGGAACAACAATATCTTTACAGAGGGAAACAACTTTCCAAATAGTCATCAGGCCTCCTCAATGTGAATTTACTTTAGTGCTAAAATGTAACCCCATGCATTCTGGTGTTGGTTAAATAACTCTGTTTTAAACAAATACCCTTGAAAAATACCAATGCACAAACTGTATTTGCCAAGTATAATATGTAATTTTTGCCAATGTTGAGTCCACCTCATGATTGACATTAGCATGGGTCTTTGAATTCCTCCTCCTTAAAGGCAGTAGGTTCCTGTTGTCCTATCCCTCCTCCTGTCCAATGTCCATTTGCCAGTACTTAATTTGAGCCAGTGGTTCTGGTGCACGGCACCAGCAGTTAATGTTCAACACCGGCGCTTGTGACAGCTGCCACAAGGTGGCGTTGTCAGGCTTAGTTGGAGATGACCACAAGAACAGTCAATTATTCGTTCATTATACATTAAAAATGACTATTAACTGCCCCCCAAGCCATTCTTATAGGTCTAGGGGCCTGAAATAGTCCGAATTGTCATAGTTGTAGGAGTGTGATGGTTAGTAGTTGTGTTACTATCGTTGGCAGCATGGCATGGGCAATGTGTGGTGCAGGCTACAGTGGCCCCCTAATGAGAGCCCTGGCACTTAATGTTTTACAAACTAAGCACTGCAGGTGGCCCCATCAATACCCTGGCCTGATACTTCTCTCAACTGTAGGCCTCAAGCTGAAACAGCATTACTCAAGTTGCAGAATTGGAGGTGGGGCCTTGGGGCACAGTGTAACATGGTCTCTGCCTCCACCCAGCCTGACAGCTGGCACCCCTCAAATGTCAGTTCCCGCTGTAGCTGAGTCCTCTCATGATCAATGTCTTCTGAATCGCTAATGAGAGGAGTAGGGCTGGTGGTCAAAATTAATCAACATCTATTTTATGGGCCTTTCCCAGTCTCTACAGCAAGATAAACTAAATGAAATGGAAATTGACATTCTCCCCTGGAGCATGCTGACCTTGATTTGGCCATCGACACTCGGCTGTAAATCCTCTCCTTCTAGTGAAACATAAAAGCAGAGCCTCGGGGAAAGCACAGCATTAAGGGTTTTAAAAAAGAGATAAAAGAGAATGAAAAGAGGGTTTACTACTGCGCCATTATTTCTGCTTTAAAAGAAAGACACCCAACCCCCACAACAAAACGGTAGGGTTCACAACTATTTCCTGTGCACTGTATGCAGAACACGCATGGTCGTGTGAGCGGAGTCTGGAGTTGCAAAGGCAAGAGCTGGGCAGACTGTGTTCCTGTGTCTGCTGAAATGACCATGACTGCCCTGTGAGCATGTGACAGCGCCATCTGAAGACACAGCTATTGCAATTGGAAAATTGTTTAATTTAAATGTTTTAAGACTCTATATGAACTCTATTCTCTGTTACAGAGCTGCCACTTTATGGAACACACTCTCTGTGCAGATTCGTGGTCTTAACAATTACTTAGAATTTAGGAAGGCCATCAAGACTTTTCTCTTCCCTTTAACCTAGCTGGTGTCAACTTTGCTGTCTGTCAGTTTTCCTATCAGCGCCGGGATGCCCCTTTGCTGGGACAGCTGTTGCGCTTTATAAGATTTTCTGCTTGTTTCATTTTTTGTATAACATACAAGCCGTTTGTCCTGCCTGAGCCTTTGTTACTTGAGTTTTTGTGTTATATGTATTGCATTGGACGCAGGATTGTGTCCCACTCATTTTTTTTAACGAACCGAAATATTAGTAAAATAATCCTGTCCGGCTTGACAGCCTCAATATAGTACTGATTCCAAGTCTATATTTAATGCTTTTCCTTCGTATCTTCCCTGTCAGGAACTACTGTGTTTGTAACCTAATGCTTGATTCCATAGCATCCATTTTCAGATGGTTTTATCTGTGCTTGCTCTCCAATTCACAAATAAGCAATGGCAAAACCAATATAGCAGGCCTGTCAAGTGCCACGCATGCCGTGTTAGGGTAACGCAAATGAAGTTAAGTTACCACATTCAGGGCCGGACTGCCTGTAGCGCGTTTTAGACCCCTGGGGCCCATTTTTGTTACTGGGGGCAAGTTTTGCAGCAATATCGGCCCCCAGCAACAAAAGCAGCACAACGCTTTCCGCTTGCACCCCCACACCCCTGGGGCCGGCCTAGCTCTTTGCCAGGGCTGGTTGAGGTTCCCAGTCCGGCACTGCCCGCATTAAGGCATGATTGGTAATTTGTCACACAAACAAGATGATGAAAAAGCTAAGCGGGATCAATTTTTTCACTGCTCTGTTGTGGATGGCTCTACTGTTTTAATTAGCTGTCAGTGACACCTATTGGTAGGCCCTAGCAGGCCTGAGATGGTTCCAGAACTATGTTCCGGCTTCCAGTAAGAGTATTGCAGCCAAGTAGATGGGGTGGTTGAACACATGCTGACTGAAGTGCGTGGGTGGCAAATTAAATCCAATATGTTGATGTTTGCAGGTCCAATTTAAGTAAATGAAAAAAGTACATATCTGAAATTCCTGCAGGTGGGAAATGCAATTGAATGAGAAACGCTATTCATATTTAGTAGTGTTTGTAGACGAGGCAGTGGTTGTGAAGTGGCCTTCTGTTATGTGATTTACGTTTTATACCAGTTCTGACTTTGCAGTCCGATTGATTACCTATTCCCGTATTAGGCTAGAGCCTTTTCATATGGCTACATTGAATGCTGGCTTAGAACGTCTTCGCTGCATTAGATCACATGCCTTAGCAGCCTTGCCAATTGCATTTACGTACAGGAACTGGTACATCCCACGCTACACTCAATATATCTTGGCCCATCATAGGCATATATGCACAACTTAACTGAGCTGCACTTATGTTCAGTGTGTGTACAGGGTGGAGCTAGGGACATGCACTCATTAAATTAACAAAACTGCTGGACTACACTCACGATAAAATATCACACGTATGGCGATCCATTGTCACGCAAACAATAATAACACCGAAATGTCACACTTACGGAATCCGAAAACTTGGCAGCTATGCCATGCTGCTACTATGTGTGGGTGATATTATACCATTCTCAAGAAAGTGTCACTCATTGTCCTTGAATGTCACTCCTAATTACACTGCAATTATGAAAATGTTACACATAAGCAATCTGAATCCTTGGCAGCTATGACTTAGTGTGACATGAAAGATACTCATGGCAAACCTGCAGGCGTAGCCAGCCCTTGTTGTGGGTCTGTCACCCTCTCAAATGAATTACCGAGAAAGTCCAGACAGGCAAGAGTTGAATTACCTTCTCCTGTTTATCCAGTTTGTAACAGAGCTCCTGTTACCCAAAAAACATTTTGCTTACTAGACGGAATTGGAGGATAAAAGGCGGAGCAGAATTTTCACCTCCATGTGCAGTCGCAGTAACCGAAGGAGTTTTTGGCAGGCTTATTTCTGCTTCAGTTGGGGTGCGTTCATTCTAGCGGTATCTTTTATTTTAAGAATATAATAGAGATCTTGCCCCGCCCCTTGGGCCTGTGAGGTGCACTCAGCAGTCATTTCTCAACTCCGCGATTGTCTCGTGACCTACATGATTCTGACAGTCCCCACAATGGCCCTCTCTCGTGCACTCTGCTCGTTCATTTGATTGGCTGATTCACCTCGAGTTGAGTCCGAGGGGGGCCTCAGTGCCAGGCTTCAGGGCAACATTTGACAAAAGTATTTTCGGATGCGCATCCGCAAGGCCTTTCTGAATAGATAACAATGTTCTATTTTTCAGTGTTTCTCAAAAGGAGGGGGCGAATTGCTTTTTCATACAAATTTTACAGCTGCAACAATGTAACTTCTGTGGCGAGGACATTGAATGTAGGAACTGGAATGTGAACAACAAACTGTCAGAGTACTTTCACTGTTTTTGAGTAGGGTATGTGTTGTGTTTTTGGTGGGGGGCTCACTTTAACCTAAAAGATCCTCTGAAACGTGTTCATTCCGTTTTTTTTGGTGGGGGGCGGGGGGTTGAGGAACCCATGCGACTTACTCCTGCATCGTTTATGAACAAAGTAATTCTGTGGAGCTACCAAATAAAAATGTTGAGTTTTTTCTTAGTTTTTTTTTTCCAGGCAAACTCCATTTTCATCTATTTTTCTTGTTTTCTGCCATCTGCACACCACTCTCTTCTGTTCTAGAGGCTGATGCCAGCACACCCTCACTTGCTGCGAATTTGCGTTTGCTGCTCTTTCCATTGCCGTGAGTGACTTGTCCCTCATTCCGTCTGCGTACTGACTGGTGCTGCGCCCTGTTCATTCTTAAAAGTCAACAAGAGAGAAACTGGAAAGTGCACTCGTTTTAAAGTCAATAATAATGAGGTAAATCACTTATTCCGTACAAAAGTTCTTTTATTCAATCAAATTGTCCAAAACTGGCACACAGCCAACGCGTTTCGTTCCCAATTCTTTGCCAGCGGGACCTTCGTCAGGGCTCCTAAATAGTTAATCCACAAATTATCTTCAAGGTAGTAGAGCAAATATCGAGCTCTCTCAGAGCGAGCAGTCCCAGTTGACTGATTAATGAGAACTTCACCACTCACTTATATTTAGTGAGAAGAAAATATCTTAAATCGATCGAAAAACTTATTGCATGCAGCATAATAACCGGCAGTAACCTAGTCATTCTTAAAAGTGCAGGGATAACAGTCAGTCCTCACATTACCAGAAAGTTTTGCCCTCTTGCCTTGTGTAAGAAATTGGGTTACTGGTTGAAGCGAGTGATGCCATACTCGAGCAACATCCACAATTCTTGTCAGATTGACGCACAAGCAAATCCCAACTTTCCCTGTGCTCACCCTTCCGGTAGATTGGCACAAAAGCAGTGAGGCTTAACCTAGAGGCGATGTGTAATGAACTTATTCAGCATGTCAAACTGAAATAAAGTTAAAACACAACACAAGAAAAAATCTCACACCAATTTAGAAAAACAGAATAAAATGTAATAAATTATTTGAGATCGAAAACAACAAAAATCCAAGCCTCTCACGTCCTGATAATGATAATTAACGAATGGTGGTATAACTCTCCAAGCACTCGAGCATGCTGCAATGGGGAAGACCCCTCTCCTCCAACTCCACTATAGCTCTAACACCCTTGAATCATTGCCCTCGGCATGTAAGGTGGTGATTCAGCTTTGGCGGCTACAGTCCGACAGATGGGATGGTACGGGACTCTAACCCAAACAACCCCCCTGTGGTATGGCACGTATCTTCGACCTGTAGCGGCCCTACAGGGTTTCCGTGGGTGAGACTTTGTGGGGAACTCTACCCTGGGGATGTCATGCGGGGTACCCAATTGAAATCGTTCCAGCAGTTTCAGAGACTTTCAACTGCACAAGACCCAGTTCTATAAATCTCTTCAACTTCGTCACGCTTTGAACCCCCTGAGTCAGACCCTAGAATCCCTCCCAGAATTCCATCCCCTTGAGGGGCGCCTCTTAATGGGGGATCTGGACCTACATAAAATTAGACGAATATATCAAACATTGACAACTCACACCCGGACCACCCTCGACAAGACGCGCATGGCAGGAGGACATTCCCGACCTGACGGACGACGACTGAACGGAAGCCATCGCCAGCCCTCTGAGCGCCGCGGTATCTACGCAGTTTTGTCTCGCGCAATTCAAATATTTACATCGCACATATTATACCCGAACCAGACTCTGGGCAATGGGCGCTATCCAATCCCCTACATGCTTGAGATGCGAGAGGGAGGAGGGGACATTTTTCCATATGGTTTGGGGGTGTTCTGCATTGCAGCCCTTCTGGCGCGGGATCTCCTCATGCCTCAGCAATATACTATCATGGGAACTCCCATACGATCCACGACTCTTTCTTTTACACAGCACTGATGAGATAGGGAGCAATAAGTACAAGCAGCATTTACTCTTTTTAGCCCTTACTATTGCCAAACGTGACATTGTACAGCTATGGAAGGGGACCTCCCCCCCGACCCTGGGCAAATGGAAGTTGGAGCTAGATAGATGTATAGGTGCGGAAATTACAGTATTTACGACACGTGGCTGTCCCAAAAAACACCGCAAGATTAGCAGATTTAGTGAAGACCACAGCTGGGCTGGCAAAGCACCTTGAGCCCCACTTCCAAGCGTCCAGGACAAGGGGGGGCACCAACTGGGGGCTTAGAACTCACAACAGAGAGAGTTGAGGTGCAGGGTTCAAGAGAGTTGAAGCCTTTTCTGCCCTTGAGGCTCTGATTAGGATGCCAGCCAACTAGCCCTTGAAGTCACTCTGATGGTCCTGGGTTCAAGATACAGGTTCCGTCCTTCTCACTAAGGCAGCAGGGCAGCAGAGTAGCAGTACTTCTGGCAGCAGAGCAGCACAGCCGTCCTTCTTCTGAGCCTTCCAAAGGTCGAGGTGCGCAGTGAACAGTTGGGTCTGAGGGTCCAGTATATATACTTGATGCTTACTTTGAAGTAGAAGAAGCGTATAAAGTCCTCCCCCATATGAAGGTGTCTGGAATGTCCTGCCTCCCTGCCCTGGCTCCAGCTTTTCTGGGGGCACAAGAGACTAGTGTGAAACCCTTTGTGAGTTTGAAATCCTTTGCGACTGTGCTGAGGCAGAGTCTTTGTGATGTGCATGTGTGGTAGATGACCACTCCGTCCCTATCCAGTCAGAAATGGACCATTGTGCCAACATCTATTCTCCTTTGTCTCACTGTCTGGCAGTAATACACAAAGACCAACTGCCAGTTACACCTAGTCATGTGACGCAGGATACAGGCAAACTCTGCATTCCTACTTGCTCCCAATTGAAAATTATCACTTATTTAAATATAATAAGGTAACCCAATGTTACCCTATTGGAGAGGTAGGCCTTGTAGTAGTGAGAAACGAAATTAGGAGTTTTTCACTACCAGGACATGTAAAGCTCAAAAGTACACATTCAAATTTTTGAATACTCTCTGCACTCGTTCCTCTAGGATGTGTAGGGACTACTATAGGGTTGACTTGTATGTATTTAAAAGAAAGATCTAGGCCTGGCGAAAGGCTTATTTTGCCAAGTCGAAATGGCAGTTTAAAACTGGACACAGACAGACTGCAGTGGCAGGCCTGGGACATGCTCAAAGAGTTACATAAGTGGGTGCATTTAATTTACAGGCCCTTGCTACATGTAGTACCACTTTACTAGGGACTTACAAAAAAAATAAATGTCCCAATTAGGTGTACGTCTGTCTTACCATGTTTAAAGGAGAGAGCACAAGCACTTTAGCTCTGGTTAGCAGTGGTAAACTGTGCAGTGTCATAATGCCCGCAAAAATTAAGTCAGCAAAAACAAGAAGATGGAAGAAAAAACATCGGGGGAAACTCACACCAAGAATGTCCGGTTCAGCGCCTTATTTTTGCTTTTTCACCCTGCTCTGTGATTTTCCTCCCAGTGAACTCTGAGGCTGCTGTAGGTGCCTTACATCTGGTATTTACTCCCCCCTCAGAGCATGTGATGGCACTGAAGAGGAAGTACTCTCAAAAGGTACCCCTGCCCTCAGTACAGAGTAGATACTATACCCTCACCAGACTATTGCGAAATTGACAGTATTTGGCAGCTGAATTACAGCACAAGTGCTTTGCCCTTTCACCAGTAGGCCTTGGAGACCCATTTTGAAACATCAGTTCAGTCTCACGTAAATTGGCTCTTTCATTTCCACTTATATGTGGACCATGACATGTAACATGCACTTGGAGTATGTTACATGCTTGAATGTCCATGTGCACAGTGAGGGGTGTCCTGCCTGCTAGAGCACTGAGATTGCAGGGTAGCATGAAGGTTCCCTTCAGGTGGTCCTTGTGGATTTGAAACCCAACGTGTAGATGAAAGTATCCTCCCACACCCCCAGATCCCCCTTTTCCCCCCAAGAGGCACAAGCACTGTAGGGCATCTATTTGGGGAAGGGGAACACCTGTTAATATCTAATGATACACGAACTATGCTTGTGAATCAGTTTGTTTACCTGAGAAACTCTGTCCTCGCATGTTCCAAAAGGTAGGTTACCTTTGCTTGGGGTGTATAAACTGTGTCTTTTACATTTCACATTCTTCTGACCAGCTCTGGCTTCCCTCTTCTGTGCTATGTTTAGTACCATGATTTGATGGGATTTAGGATGTTGGGGCCCCAAAACCTTGATATCATAAGTTAATGCTAAGTTAATAGGGAGGGAAACATTATTGGTTTTGATGTGCATTCCAAAGACCATGGGTAAATGCCCCAGCCCCAGAAAAAATGTGATATCGTTTCAGAAGAGAATGCTTTCAGTTACCAGCAAGCTCCTTGTCTACTCTTTTAGGGCCTTCACCAGCTACTTTTCTTATCTGCTTTATAACACTTTTTACTGTTTAGGTTTCGCAGACCTGCGTTGCAGCGCATGCGCTGCTCGCGTCTGCGAGACATATTGTGGGTGAGTATATTTCAGAAGGGGGCTTGAAGCCCCACCCCTCATTTTCAATGGGTTGCATCAGCATTTATGGTAAACGGTGGCTTCCCATTGAAAATGAGGCTTCTTAGTTACCGCCCTTTCTCCTTTTGGGACGGCCCATCCAGACTGGGTCTCCTGCTTCACGGCTGTCGTGAAGCAATTTCTTATCTCAAGGAAGCTGTTATGTAAACAACCCCTGAGATCCAGTCCTGATGGGCCTCCCAAAAGGAGACAGGGCGCCCTGTGTTTATTTGTGCATCGCGCTTTCGAAAGTGAAAGCGCAATGCAAATATAAACAACGTTGCCTTCCCCCAATGGCGAGCGCTTGTTCTGGTATGCACTGGCTTTATCACCTTCGGATTTGGGGTGTTTCCACTCTCGCCTTGTTAATGAGAAGTGCGGTTTTGTCGCTTTAGAAAATGTACAATTGTGTGTTTTCAGATTCCTCGTGGATTTGTGCATTTTTTTTCAAATGCGCAACTGATTGTGAAAAACAAAAATTAAAGGCCTCACAACACTTGTAATGTACTTCGCTCTATTGTAAAAGCGCTCTGACACCTCTGGGCAAACTGCGCGCTATATACAAACGTTTAAATAAATAAACGAGAGCGTTCATTCCTGTAGGAGTTGAGAGTGCAAAGAGGGCTGGGGGGCTGGGGTGCCACGCACGGTAAGTGGCCGTGGGGCTGGGGGTAATCGAATAAGTGGGGGACATATACTCTGCCACGAAAAAACAGTGTTAACGGAAACACACGTGTTACGTTTCCATTTTAATCTATGGGAAACGCTGAGAGAACGGAATGAAGCGCTATAAAGCGCTCTACGTGCCGAGACCCACCACGAAAACAGAAAGGCTCACAGCAGACAAGAGACCGTTGCTGGCCTGGAGATGCTGCCTGGGGGTCTAGGCGGGGGCTTTTCCAAGCTGGGCGTCCGTGGTAACTGATGGAGCGAGTCATCCCACAGCCTTGTGCTTTCTAGCGCTTGCATGGATTCATTCGGTCTCTTTCTGATGAGCTATATTTGGAAATCTCCATGAAATGTGGAGCAGTGTAACATACAGGGGAATATTCTAGCGCCCATGAAATCACGGACATGCACGTGGGGTTGGCTTGTTTCAAGCTCAAACGGTTTAATGAGTGATTGTTTACATTTGTCAATGGGCAGTGTGTCCCATGCAATAAATCTTGGAAATGGGATATAAAGTAAATTATTAAGGCATCGAGTGCGACGGTGTTAAAATACACACATGGCGTCAAAGCAAGGTCTGCCTCAAAAACTGTGTACGAGTAGGTAATTTATTTCTAAAAACACTCACAGTAAAATCAACCAATGGGCATCCTGCAGCAGGGGCAGGTGGGGGAGGGCATGTGCTTCTCGCTGGGGAAGCCTGGGCATACTGCAGGGGGGGAGAGAGCCCTTGCCCCCGCATCTACCAGAGGGCAGTCTGCGCATTCATTGTGGAGCACTTCTGCATCTCACTGCGCCAGTATCCGGCATTCAGAGTGTGCACTGAGCAACGACCTGCTACTATACCGGCATAGTCATTGACAAACGTGTGTTATCTTTTAGCGCTCAACCTGTCATCATTAAGGCCTCGTAGCGCTGTGTCAGTGCCACCCACACAGTTCTGAGGTTTAGAGTCCGGGTCATCCTGGGATATGTTTAATTTGTCGAGCTTTGCATGTATGATGTTAGTGTCCGGGGAGTGGCGGGAGGGAGGGGGTGTGGCTTTTCTGTTTTATCTCCATTTAGTAGATCAGCAAGTCATTAACTTTTGTGCATCGTAAGCTTTCCCCAGGTTTTTCTAGTACACACAGAACAGGTGCATCACGGGCTGCATCAATGCAAGATTCCATCAAACCTAGAACCAGCCTTTCCATCCCCCATACAAATGTGGAGGACCGTTGACTGTCAGTGCTTGTACAGGAAGTAAGGCTCTGATCTCCGGATGGCCTTATTTCCCCCTCCCTGGGGGACACACTCTGCGTGCCACTGACTCCCTCCCCAGGACCATCGCACCCTTACATACATGTCTCCCAACAAAGTTTTGAAGTATAACATTTGCCCCTTTCAACCCCATTCCCTTTCCCGTATTTCAACATGAGTTGATTGACAGTTTTAACTAGTGTCCCAGCATTTTTGGGGGAAATGCTGGGCAAGGGGGTTTGATGCAGCTCAGTACTTTAAGTGGCAGGTACTGTCTGCTACTGAGTACCTGCGCCTTTTTAATATTTATTTATTTGAGAGTTTTATATAGCGCCAGCTAGGCCTGAAGGTATCCGAGTGCTTTACAACAGTAAATGTTCACATCAAAGAAAACAAGTCCATACAGAGCATCTGAGTCTGAGTGCCTTACAACAGCAAATGTTTACAACCTGGATAACAAGCATAGTGAGCATTTATGCTTTATGTACAAATACCCCTTTCTCTCTTTTTCTCTGGCACAAGCCACCAGTAGCGGCTTTTCTCACAGTAGAGTGGCTGGGAAGGGGTCTGGGGTGATGGGGAGGGGGAACGGACGAACAGAAAACTGAAAAAATTAAAATAACTTACCTGCTCCTTGCCATTCACCGTTCTGCTGCTCTTCTCCTTCCTGCTGTGTACGTGCTGAGGCCACAAACACGCACCACTGGAACTTCTCCCGGCAGGGAACCAGAGACTGTGGTGAGCTGGCCTCCAAACATGTTTTCACACAGAAGAGCTATCCGAGATTTTATTTTTTGATTATATATCCCTCATGGTTCTACTCAACATATCATCTGTAGCTGTAAATACACACAAATATGACGGGATGTCCTCACACACCACCAGGTGGGAGGAAGGAGCAGACGGGATCAGGTTTCTCGAGATGAACGCACCTTGACAAAAGTGTGACTACAGGGGTTCCTGAGCTCTTGCTTCATTGGGCCTGGATGACCAGATAGTGGGGTACATATGGGACAGATAGAAAGGGTGACCTGTGTCATCCTCTTTCACCAAATGGGCACTTCCTCCAATGGTAACTAGATGCTTTCTTCTTTGGTGATTTACATGCACTTCCCTGCCTGTCCCAGAAGTCAGTCACTCAAGGGGACACCCACATGTCGCTCCGCAGGTCTCCATCACCATGTTGTGCTTTCTGAGGCCAGTCTGTTAGCAAGTCACGTAAGGGCCACGCTTCCAGAATCCAGCACACACCGATCAGCAACACTATATTCATGCTCGGGAAAGATAGCTAATCAGCAACAGGAGGACTTGCAGCGAACCGAACCGTCCAGAACTAGGTAAGAGCCAGTGACCGGAAAGTTAGAGGAGCCGGTTGGATGGGGGAAGAACGTACTGTATGAATTTGATGAGATGACTAAAGTTATGGGGAGGCTAATGCAGCTGGAATTAGAACGAGGATCATGCCTCTAATCAGTGCGGTGTGGGGAGACCTCATTAGAGGTGTCCCAACGCTAGGTACAGGTGTCCACCGGCTTCAATGCGGTTATCAATCCGGACGATTTTAAGCTATTAGTATTGAAAATAACAATGCCTTGCATTTATGTTTTAAAACCCAAAACATAAATAGAAGACAATGTCATTTACAATGCCAATAGCTCAAAATCGTGTCAATGCGAGACCTATTGCATTGCAAATGTTTGTTTTAATGTGGCTACAGGCCACATATGTACCTTTCATAGAGACCTTTATTGGCCTTCGCACAGCTAACCAATTGTGACCGGTATACCAGGACTGTCATGGCATACAGGTCAGGTTGTGATTCTTACTGCCCACACTTACTTACCACATAGACATATATCAATATAAATATAGTTACCATAATATGCCTGCTTCTAGCCATCACAGGGAGGCCTACCAGAAGCCGCTACTGGGGCCACACTCCCACAACCAAACTTACGATGACAATGCATTGTTGGACTCGGATAGAAAATAGGTCCAGGCACCAAAATAAATGTGGCTCCCATTAGAGAGTCAGATAGCTAAAGAATGGTGGATATTCACAGATCAGAGCCGCTTTGAACTTGTAAAGACATGCTGTATAAATGTTTTGCAAGGTATGGGAGAAAAAACTGGCCAATACACTGCCAGATTGCCCTTTAGAACAGTCCATCTCAGTGACTATGCCATTTTTACTATGTAGACAACCACCTTTTTTAGAATAACAAACGTTCACAACCCACCTACTCACTAGCGTAATGAAACTTGAGGGCGGCCCTCTGCAAACTACATGAAGGGGACCCACTCCATGCTCATTCAAGAGCTGTCACGCCAGGGTACTGTGCTGGGGAGCCGAGAGCTTGCCCCCCGCACAGCGGGAGCCTTTGTTATGCCACTGCGCCTACCTTTAATTAACATGAGGTGGGCGATTTCTGATTGTAACTAAAGCATCGTGTGGTAGTGCATTGCCATTCACAGAGAGCACATTTTTTATTGAAATGGCTACTACATCTGCACACACCTATAGTTTTACTGAAGAAACTATATAGCACACACATGATAATGTGTGGAAATCCGGTTTCTGTGTATATTGATCATTTGTTGATCACCAAGTGTCTTGATTTGCTTTGATCATATTATAATCTCTGTTTCCAGCACACTTCAGAATTATAAACAAAAATGCTTCATTTTTGCTTTTCTAACTGCTGGATGCATTTTTGTTGTGTATTGAAAAAAACAACATCCTACAGTTTCGCATAATTCACTTAAAAACACCTCTCGCTTTGAAGTCAGAGAAAGAAAAATAAACATCAATCCCCATGTTAAAACAATAAAGCAGCCTGACATTTGACCTCTGTCTTTGACTCACTGGCAAATCTGACAAATTAAACACAGAATTTAAAGGCATCTTTATTTATTGCTCTGATTTTTGTGGCCCTCTAAATCAGCTCGGGACCCCCCAGTGGGTTGCCACCCACAATTTGGGAAACGCTGATCGAGACACCCTACCCATGAGTCTCTTCTCATGCTTGTCATTATGCTACTGTGTATTGTATTGGAAACCATCTATAACTTCAATCAATCAATCATGTGTTTGTTAAGCGCGACTACTCACCCGTAAAGGTCTCAAGGCACTGAGGAGGAGGGAGGTGCAGGTTCCAGTCCATCAAGGAGGGGGGGGGGGGTCAGTCGAAGAGCCAACTTTTGAGGTTTCTCGTGAAGATGGAGAGTGATGTTGTCTGTCTGAGGTGGAGTGGTAGGGCGTTCCAGGCTCTGGCCGTGAGGAAGGAGAAGGAGCGGCCTCCTGATCTGGTCTTTCTGGCGCGGGGGACTATGGCGTAGGAGAGCAGGGCTGATCGTAGGATCCTTTGGGGTGCGTGGAATTTGAGTCGGCTGTTCAGGTATGCTGGTCCGGTGTTGTTGAGGGCTTATTGTGCGTGGGTGAGGATCTTGAAGGTGATTCTAACTTTGTGTTATTATTTCCCAAATACAAGTAGGCCAAATTACCAATCCCCTTATGTTGGACTGTTTTTAATCTAAGATACTGATATTAACAATGCAAATAGTTACTTACAGTGTGAGAAGTTACAATTGCACATTGCTAATCTCTCATATTTACATAAAAGCAAGCCCCTTCTATTTTCCGCATGCCTTCCAGGTACAGAGTTACAGGTCGGCAAATGGCTATTCATAAAGCAATCTCCCCATAACGTGCATAACATACTACTTTGACATGATTGTTTCTCTCTCACATTAGCCGCAGTTAGTTCTTTCTGATACAATGGTATGTACATGGATAAACACAGGTTACTCATATAGGCCCACTCCAAAGATTCCATTCCAAAGAGAGGCGAACGTGCCATCGATATTCTCTCATCCCGACACTCCGATCGCAGCTAGGTAGTGATGTGAGCCCCGGCAACATAGTGATTGCCGCTCCCACAAGCTCTCAGACCCCATGGCCTGACCCAAAGATGGCCGCAAAAAGCTAACCCCAGAATTTAAAATGGGGAGCTGCATTAGCCCCACGAGATCCCCGATAATTCAAGGACCCGGCACAATAAACTATTTAATAAGCAAGCAGTGGGAAACCAATTAAAGCTAACAGCGAGCCACCAACGAGCTCCGCAGCGCACCCCATCCCAAAGCTGTGTGCCCCCATGGCCTGACCCCTTGATGCCCGCCAAGATCTAACCCCTAGAAACTGCACCGGGAACTACATTAGACTGGCGTGAGTCCTGACAGCCTAATACCTTACTTTAATCTAACAGAGACCACGAGAACTATAAATAAGCTAATCACATTGCTACTGACAAGCTCTGCAGCATAACGTCCAATGGCCGCCCAGGGCTAACTTCCGACCTACTTCACCGCCCGCCCAGACCCGCCACTCACTAATTGGGAACCAGCCCCCTGTGCAATATAGACAATATGCCTTCTGTCACGCCATACTACCACATCCTGACCACTTCGAACTACCTAAAACCACACGGCCCGAACTCCTACTCGATCAGCTTCCCACCCAACCTCTCAACCAAAGCGCAAAAAAACTCAAACTGAATAGACAGCACCCAGAATCACTATCTGCGGATTTATATCACTGCTCCTCCAAAGGCCAGATTAAAATGGATCTCATTTTTCACACTGAAAGTCCCGAAGAGTGGAACTCCGTCATCCGATCACAACTGCACATTTCCAAAATGACGAATACACCTCTTAGCTGTAAACTAACGATCCCTATCACTAAACCGCTCGAGGCGGTGGGGGAATACTTCTGTGACCATCTACCCCAACGGCACAGTCTTAATCCAAGCTAGCAAAGACAACCTAGAGGCCAGTCAGTCAGTCATAAAGCTGTATTCGATACATTGCAAAAATGACCATAAAAGCACATGTAAACTACATAACATCACCATATAGAATAATTACAGGGTACAATCATATAACTGAGCCATCCGAATAATTTAAACATCATGCTTTACCTTACTTGGATACATTTAAGAAGGTAGGTAGCAGTAAAAAAAACTAATATCTACTTCATACATATTAAAAAGCAGTTTCATTGAATCGTGCACGGTACATACACCATATTTTACAAAAATAGGTTTTAAAAAATGTGTTCGTAAATGATGGTACAATTTACATATCAAAAGTAGATGTAAAGTGCTTTGTGCTGAGATGCCATCGCAAGGGCAGGGACCAACAGGATGTAATTTAGAGGGGGGGAAGGCTACCAGATTATGTACAATACCCAACCTTAATCTGGTCAGTACAAACCGGTGAGATGCTCTAGTTACATTACTGAGATAGATTTGATAGCCATCTCCATCCACAAATTTGTTATAAAATATACGAGTAACTAGTTGACCAGTGCTTTCCTTCCGTTTCTCCCCCTGGTACGTCATAAATATATTCTTCATCTCAGGTTTTGACAAAACTGAAGCAGCATAGCAATCCACAGTAATATCTATACCATAGATATCTCGGAAACTGGAGACAACAATTTTTAGCCACGGGATGTTGAGATAGTTAACAAGGGAGAGAAAATCAGTTACAACTGCTCTATTTAAAGAGGTCTCTTCCTTCAACCATACAGATCGCCACAGCATGAGTGGCCTTAAGGAGATCAAATCGGACAAATGGTGGATCCCTAGCTCTCTATGAATTAATTCATTAGGGGCTGACTTAGGCAAGCACAGGAGCCTTTTGAGGAAAAGATTTTCCTCCACTTGCAAAGTACTGTTCGATGTATATATCCCCAAACCCCTGCTCCATAAAGGGCAGTGGACACGCTACGTGCTTGATAAATTTGTAGCATGTCCCATATACGTCTTTCCCCTAATTTAGCCGCAAATTTAAAAACTCCATGGGCACTTTTTGCCATTTTTGTCCGCACATTGGTGGTTTCATGGGACCATCTACTGTCCTTTGCAAATATGATTCCCAAATAGCAGAATTTATCCACTTGTTGGACCTTGTGCCCATCTAAAAAATAGGATTGAGGTCTCCTAGACCCTGCCCCACAAGTCATGATAAAAGTTTTAGTTTTGTTGATGAGTAGTTTCCTATTCTCAATGAAAATAGAGAAACTATCTATCAAACGTTGAAGCCCTAATGGGGTCCTTGCCATTAACACGGCATCGTCTGCATATAACAGTACCGGTACGTCAAGGCCATTAATCTTAGGAACATCAGCGCTCACCCCCTTTAAAACAACATCTACCTCGTTAATGAAAAGTGTGCAAAGAAGTGGGGCAAGAACACATCCTTGTCTAATCCCACGTCGAAGCCTAAACTTCGTCGTACACTCCCCATTAGTACCATATCGTATGCTAGTTCGGAGATTGGTATATAATTAGGCAAGAAAATAGACGATTCCTTCTGGCGCGCCCATTTCTGACAATTTGGCCCAAAGAATCGAATGATCAACCAAATCGAAGGCACTACTTAAGTCTGCAAAGCAGAGATAAAGGGAACCCATTTTAGCCTGCGTGTACTTCCTTATAAGGAGGTTTAAATGTAAACACTGGTCCACGGTTCCATGCCCCTTCCTAAAACCATATTGGGTACTAGCCAAAATCCCATTATCTTCTGCCCATTGTTCCAGCCTTACCAATAGAACCCTACTCATAATTTTGACCGAGGAGTCTAGTAGGGAGATAGGGCGGTAGTTCTTAACATCCCCTCTATCACCTTTTTTATGAATTGGAATTATAATAGATTCCTCCCAGGTTGGTGGCACCCCATCGCTTACAGCAGCATTAAATAAATTGGCTAGCAGAGGTCCCCACATCTCTGGCACAGCTTTATAAACATCAATAGGGACCCCATCCGGTCCCTGTGCCTTGCCCCCTTTGCTAGCATTAATACTCAATATAACCTCTGCGGTGGTAACATCCAACGGGATAGAGGACCAAGGTCCACTACTATCATCCGGCGGTATATTAGTGTTAAAAATGGTGGAAAAATGAGTTACCCATGTAGCCTTGTTGACATTCGAGGTATGTTCTGAGACCATATCCTCTTTAAGAAAAGGGCAGTTAACTGTTGCCCAAAATAGAGCATAGTTAGATGTCTCTGCTGCCTGTGTCAATTTGTCCCAAGCCTCTTGCTGTAACTCCTTCTTGCACCGTTTAACCTCTATCTTGTAATTCTGCCTGAGTTGGTTAACAACGTTCATATCTCTTGGCCTGACGGCCAAGCCCTGCTTAAGCTCTGATAGCTTTGCGGTACAGGCATGATCGAACCATCCTTTCCTGGGAGCTAATTTCCCGGGGACCATTTTAGTAAATTTATTTTCAATGACTTTATTAATAGATATAAAATCCTTCACGATGTCATCAGCCTTACGATTGCTCTCAAGGATAGCAAGAATTTCTTCTCGACAGTCCTTAACTACCTAGAGGCTTTTGACGCACTCTTCCCCTCACTTCGGTCTACCTCCTATAACGCCTTCCTTCCCCGCCCTACCCACCCCCTCTCCCCGGACAGTCGGACCCTCCAGCAGAGCACCCCAACCATTCATGTGCTCCAATCAACAACACTAGCCTTCCGGCATGTGACACCACCCTCACAGCTGTCACCAAGAACACGGCTCCCTTCAACCATCCGACCGTCTCCTTGACCACCCCCCGCCTTGTTCCCCCCTCAAACTATCACAACACACAGTCCACGACTCCCATCTACTTCCCTATACCCACACTTATAAGAACGCGGCTGCCACAACATGACCCTCCACATGCTGCGCCCTCGGCCCCTCTCAATGACCACACGGACAGCACACTATCAACTAGACATTAAGACAGCAGCATTAGGACACCCCCCTCTCTGGTGGACCCAGTTCTGAACCACCTTACCCCCATCCCTGAAGAGACGGGTCAGCGTCTCACTCTGCTTGAAAGCCAGCTAGCTATTGTAATCCAGGGCTTCAACTAAATCCTAACCAACCTCGCCTCGCTACGTAAACCACATCAAAATCCCCACAGCACCCCCACCGTCAACAACCCCACTCACCAATGGCTCCCCACGATTCCTGCCGCAGGGGGATCCCAACCCCCCTCTCAAATCAAAATCGGAACCTGGACCGTACCAGCAGAACTTGAATAGCTAAGTCCCGAGTGAAGCAGCAGATCTTGCCTCCTCATACGACACCCCATCTACTGCCACCCCTCGATCCAAAATCCAGGTGATCTCTGGATTCAGAAGTGAACACTCCCCTCCTAAACCAGCTACACCCACAGCCTCCCTTACCAACATCCTCAGGGCCCCCCTTAAGAAGAATCCCAATAAAGAGGCACGCACCACCAACTGCATGCTCATAAACTGCAGATCAGCCACTAAACATGCAACAGAGCTAGCAGAATCCATCCTCACCCATGACATAGACATAGCTTTCATCACCGAGAGGTGGCTAAATGAATGCTCGACACCAATCATGGACACTCTCGTGCTACCAGGCTTTGTAATCATCAACACAGATCGAAAAGACCAAAAAGACGGAGGTATAGCAATCATTCATAACAAAAATACATCTGTGACAGAAATCAACACCTTTAACTATAACACCTGTGAATGCCTTTCCGCCAACATCAACACAAGCGACAACAAGACATTCCAGTGCCATCTCCTATACCATCCCCCAGGAAACACCACCGCATTCACCAAACATCTGTCTGACCTGATTGCTCATTGCTCTCTCTGAGCCACCAACAACCTAATTCTGGGAAACCTGAACCTACACTGGGACGAAAAAAATAACTCGGGAATCCAGAACCTAAATGAGCTGCTACACAGCAACAACCTTACCCAGCACTGTTCAGAAGTTACCCATAACAAAGGAGCGATCCTTGATGCCATCATCTCCCAACGTGACACTATTACAATCGATCATATCCTACCCGTTGACTGGTCTGACCACCACCTTCTCCTATTCCACATCACTCAACCAATCACATATCAACCCCCCACCAAAGACCCCCCACAAATTAATGAGAAATGTTACACAGATCTCCATGGCCGACTTTGAAGAAAGGGTATGCTCACTCCTGCCTACCTTCACTGATGATCTCTCCACAACGGAACTCACCACTCACTATAACTCTACTATGACTTCCATCCTAGATCAATTAGCCCCCCTGGAACTAGACAAAACCAGGAACATTCCATCCAGATCCTGGTTCAACTCAGACATCAACGCTGAAAGAAGACAACTGAGAGCTGCAGAACGACTATGGAGGAACAACCCTTCTACAAGCCTCCACGAGCAGCTCAAAGCAACCCGAAGGAAATACAAAAAACACATTAACAATGAAAAAAACACCTTCTTCTGCACCGCCCTGGACAATGCAAAAAACAGACCCAAAGAACTATTCAACATCATGAGACAACAATCAACCAACCCCTCTGCTACCCCAGGTCAGGCCTTCAAAGACCTGTGTGACAACTTCGCCAACTTCTTCAAAGACAAAATCACCAAGATTGAGCTCTCACTAGACATCAACCCCAACCCCTCATGCACAACCCCACCCCCAGAAACCAAAGCCAACACACGCAAGCACCCCATGAAAGCCTGGAAATCCTTCAACCCCATAGCCGAATCAGAAATTCTCAAACTGATCGCCACCTCCAAACCCGCATCTCACGCACTAAATCTTATACCCACCCAATTCACAAAAAAGCTGAAACTCTCCATAGCTCCATTCTGGTGCAAGATCATAAACAGCTCCTTGAGAACCAGTGTCATACCAGACTGCCTCAAAGTCTGCCAAGTCACACCACTCCCGAAAAAAACAGGCATTGACACCAACGATCTAAACAACTTCAGACCCGTTTCAAATCTCCCCCACCGTGCCAAAATCCTTGAATAGTGCGTTCTTCTACAACTGATTCAGCACATGGACAGCATCAACCTTATAGATCCCCACTAATCGGGATTCAGAAAAGGCTGTAGCACTGAGACCGCGATCCTTAACATCGTGGATGACAATCACAAGTCTCTAGATACTGACAAATGCTGCCTACTCATCCTCCTGGACTTATCGGTAGCCTTTGATACGGTGGATCACAATCTACTCATCAAGGCTCTTCAAGACAGGGTAGGTTCAGACGAGGTAGTCATACAATGGTTCTCCTCCTTCTTACACAACCGCTCCCAAAGGATAAAAATCAAAACCTTCACGTCCGACTCACACCCCGTCAACAGAGGCGTCCCCCAAGGATCAGTGCTGTCCCCTCAACTGTTCAACATATATATGGAACCCCTCACCTCCCTACTTAAAAAAGCCAACATCACCTTCCACCTCTATGCAGATGACACCCAGATCTATCTGGAAACCTCCTCTATTGAAGATATTCAGAGACTAAATAATACTCTCAAAGAAGTCCAACATTGGCTATCCATAAACCACCTCAAACTGAACCAAGGCAAAAACGAAATCCTCCTCATCTCCTACAAAGAAGAAAACCCCCACATCATGGAATGGCTTAAAGCAATCTATGCTCTCAACGGTAATCTCACTCTGGCCAACTCCATAAAATCATTAGAAATCACCCTAGACCCCAAACTCAAACACATCAAGAACTCTGCGAATAGTGCCTTCCTCAATCTGAAGCTTCTTAACAAAATAAAACCCTTCATCCCACCCAAAGACCTTAAACAAGCCACTCAATCCCCGGTGATATCTAGACTCGACTATGGAAATGCTATCCACACCGGTACAGTCAAATCCCACCTAGACCCCCTCAAAACAACTCTAAATGCAGCAGCAAGAATGGTCACCGGAGTCAGGAAGTTCGAGAACATTGCACCCGTACTCCAAGAACTAAAATGGCTCCCAGTAGAGAAGCGTGCCAGCTTCAGAACTGCCTGCCTCATGCACAAAGCCCTCCACACAGGAAAACCTGAATATCTGGCCTCTAAACTCAAAAAGGCCGGCCAGACAAGGAACCTCAGGAGCTCAAACTCCCTACTGCTCATCCCTTTGAAAACAAAAAAATGCTGCACGATCCTTCGCAGGAAAAGCACGCAAAATCCGGAACTCCATCCCAGCAGACATTAGGACTATCCTGTCCTTTGTAAAATTCAAAAAACTCCTAAAAGACCTCTTCCTCAACCGTGCCTTCCCGAACAGTTAACCATCGCTGAAGGCCACCTGCCTGCATTCCGCAGCACCATGACACTTTGTCACCAAATTCTACCTCCTCCAAGCACCCCCAACGCTCCTCCCCGCTCGCCCCTCCCTGAAAATGGTTCCGCCCAAGACAACATGCTCTCTGCGAGGTTCTCAGGACTTCCATGCCTCAATGTTGCACCACTCGCTGGAACTTCCGAACCAATATGTATACCTATGCCTTATTTTGGGATTCCTGCATTATAACTGTTGTAAAGCGCTCCGATACCCTCGGTTCTAGCCAACGCTATTTATAAATAAATAATAAATATAAATGATCTCCTTGTGTGAAACACAATAATACGCATATGTGCAAATTTGATTTGCCACTTGCATCATGTGTGCTGTGTCACACCAGAGTGGTGGTCACTCTGGACATCAAATGCAAAAACAGCAAAGTGATTGGTGGAATGCTTGAATTAATCTCAGCCACTGTCAATCACTCTGGCTGCATCCCAATCCATTGTTCTTTGCACACCATGCCACCTCAGTTTGGGCGCAGCCGTATGCATATCAGTCTTAACCCTGCTCCTTATGGGAACAGTCCAGCCCAAACTGCCAGGCCAGGTCCTCTCAGAACCGAAACACAAGCAACCCAGGACTGGTTTCACCCATGTTATGGGCTCATTGACCGGGTATAACTTGGTTCCAGTGGCACAGTGAGCCCGGGACCTAGGTTCAAGACTGATTTGCATATAGATGGGTCCAAACTGAGATGACCTGGTGTGCAAAATAACGATGGATTGAGATTCGGCCCTGAGTTATTACCAGTGGCTGAGAATATTTCAAGCATTGCATCGATCACTTTTTTGTACACTCTGGAAGTCATACCGCTAAATGTTCAGCATCATGCTCACATCTTGTTTTTCCACGTTTTTGCCCTTTTCTACTGAGCCGTGGCATTTGAGTCCAGGGTTCGAGCTCCGCGGGAGGAACAGGTCCGGCTGTTATCTATGTACACCATGCGGGATATAACCCTCCCTGTTGCCTCACTAATATTGCGTAATCGTCGGAGGGTCACGGTGACCATTTTACAGCACCGGGGCCGGACAAGTGCCACAGGTCGAGGGAGACTGAAAGTAGAGAGGGGCTTTGGTGGGCTCTACTCATATCAACATGGCTTGCTCATTCTCTCTATCCCCCGCTCTGGGAAGTCGTAGGCGCGCAGGAGATCAGAAGAGGCAGCATCTGTGAGCCCCTTCAGCTAGTCCGGGTTAAAGTTGCCGTTCCTCGAGAGGGTACAAGCTGCACAGGGACAGCAGGGCTGGCGGCCGTCTGTAGGCACCCAGCAGAGAAAGCCTCCTGGACTCATTTCCCCGTTGCACGGTCTTCATTACGATATTCGCTGTGTCGCCCTCTATATTGTTCTCAACACTGTTATCAGCTGTGCAGGTCGAGGTAATTTCCTTCTGTTCCAGATAGGTGGTGAATTGATGAATGGGGCTTTTCTGGGGATTTACACCAATGGCGATCCTTAGCCCAGGGAGCTTCCAGCGGGAGCCCCTTAAGGGTCAGCCTTTTTGCGGCAGATACGGTAAGTGGCAGTAAGCTGGTGCTTTATATGAACTTATGTTTTAACGCGCATAACACAAGTGGTGGCAAACTATTAGTTATGGCATGTACACCTGTGGTGGTCAAGGAGGTCAGTTTTCACTTCTGGTTTAGGTCACATAAAGTGGCATGTGGTCATTAAGGTGTTTTTTAAGACTGGCACGGCATGGACTACACATCTAAGTGTTTAGACCTGGTTTTTAGGTCTCGCCTACGCAGCGCACATGTGCTGCTAAAAAGGCCTTTAGCCGTCGTTCTTCACTTTTTCAAGCACTGCACTCGTGCTTGTGGCGGCATCCACCTTGCGGGAGCGTGCAGCGGTGCACCACAAGCATGAGTGCAGTGCTTGAAAAAGTGAAGAATGCGCGCACACTCACGCACCACTCCCGGGCTTGATAAGAGTTTAATGTGTTTTTTCAGGTGCGTTGTAATCCTTACCCGATGTGCTGTCTCTCTATCTTAATTGAATTACTTTAAAATGAAATCGATTATTATAAAGTAGCAATGACGAGCAGGAGTGCTTTAAAACAGCTGCGGCTTGTGCTCTTTTGAAAGATGGGATATCACAGGTTTTCAGAACATGCAGATTCAAGTCTTCACTATAATTGGTGCTTTTATTTGTTCAGCATGTATTTATTTGCATATAATAATGTAGTATCCTCAGAGCATTAGGAATAGCCACAAATCGTTAAACTCTGCAAACATGTATGGGTTTTATATTCGAATCATTGTCACAACGAAAGTTGAGCTTTAGAGTACTCACCCAAACTGCAAATGCCTTGCATTAATGGCTGACTCACTCTCACTGACTATCACACTCTCACTGACCCTCTCACAGACTCACTCTCACTGACACTCTCACTCACACTCTCACTCACACTCTCACTCACTCACTCACACTGACTCTCACTCACACTGACTCTCTCACTCACACTGACTCTCTCACTCACACTGACTCACTGACTCCCACTCACACTGACTCTCCCTGATACTCTCCCACTCTCACTGACTGACTCTCCCACTCTCACTCACTCTCTCACTGTCACTGACAGACTCATTGACTGACTGACTCTCCCACTGACTGACTCTCCCACTGACTGACTCTCCCACAGACTGACTCTCCCACTCTCACTGACAGACTGACTCACTCTCACTGACTCACTCTCACTGACTCACTCTCACTGACTCACTCTCACTGACTCACTCTCACTGACTCACTCACTGACTCACTCTCACTGACTCACTCTCACTGACTCACTCTCACTGACTCACTCTCACTGACTCACTCTCACTGACTATCACACTCTCACTGACCCTCTCACAGACTCACTCTCACTGACACTCTCACTGACACTCTCACTCACACTCTCACTCACTCACTCACACTGACTCTCACTCACACTGACTCTCTCACTCACACTGACTCTCTCACTCACACTGACTCACTGACTCCCACTCACACTGACTCTCCCTGATACTCTCCCACTCTCACTGACTGACTCTCCCACTCTCACTCACTCTCTCACTGTCACTGACAGACTCATTGACTGACTGACTCTCCCACTGACTGACTCTCCCACTGACTGACTCTCCCACAGACTGACTCTCCCACTCTCACTGACAGACTGACTCACTCTCACTGACTCACTCTCACTGACTCACTCACTGACTCACTCTCACTGACTCACTCTCACTGACTCACTCTCACTGACTGACTCACTTACTCACTCTCACTGACAGACTCACTGACTGACCCACTCTCACTGACACTCTCCCACTCTCTCTCACTCATTGACTGACTCACTCTCATTGACTGACTCACTCTCATTGACTGACTCACTCTCATTGACTGACTCACTCTCATTGACTGACTCACTCTCACTGACTGACTGACTCACTCTCACTGACTGACTGATTCACTCTCACTGACTGATTCACTCTCACTGACTGATTCACTCTCACTGACTGATTCACTCTCACTGACTCACTCACTCTGACAAACTCACTGACTCGCTCTCTCACTGACTGACCCACTCTCTCCTTACTGACTGACTCACTCTCACTGACTGACTCTCCCACTCTCTCTCTCTCTCACTGACTGACTCACACTCACTCACTCTCACTGACTCACACTCACTCTCACTGACTGACTCACTCTCACTGACTGACTCACTCTGACTCATTCTCACTGACTCACTCTCTCTCACTCTCTCTGACTCACTCTCTCTCACTCTCTCTGACTCACTCTGAATGACTCACTCTGAATGACTCACTCTGAATGACTCACTCTCACTGACTCACTCTCACTGACTCACAGACTCTCACTGACACTCTCACCGACTCTCTCACTCTCTCTGACTCACTCTCTCTGACTCACTCTCTGACTCACTCACTCTCTCACTGACTGACTCTCACTGACTGACTCTCACTGACTCACTCACTCTCACTGATTGACTCTCCCACTTTCTCACTGACTGACTGACTCACTCTCACTAACTGACTCACTCTCACTGACTCACTCTCGCTCACTGATTGACTCTCCCACTTTCTCACTGACTGACTGACTCACTCTCACTGACTGACAGACTCGCTCTCACTGACTGACAGACTCGCTCTCACTGACTGACAGACTCGCTCTCACTGACTGACTGACTCGCTCTCACTGACTGACTGACTCGCTCTCACTGACTGACTCACTCTCACTGACTGACTCGCTCTCACTGACTGACTCGCTCTGACAAACTCTCACTGACTCTCTCTCTCACTGACTGACTCACTCTCTCCTTACTGACTCACTCTCTCCTTACTGACTCACTCTCACTGACAGACTCTCACTGACTGACAGACTCTCACTGACTCTCCCACTCTCACTAACTGACTCACTCTCACTGACTTTCTCACTCTCTCTCACTGACACTCTCACTGACTGACCCACTCTCACTGACAGACTCTCATTGACAGACTCTCCCACTCTCTGACTGACTCACTTTCACTGACTGACTGACTCACTCACTCTCTCTGACTGACTCACTCACTCTCTCTGACTGACTCACTCACTCTCACTGACTGACTCACTCACTCTCACTGACTGACTCACTCACACTGACTGACTGACTCACTCACTCACTCTCACTGACTGACTGACTCAGTCAGTCAGTCAGTCAATACTTTATTTCGGCTTTATAGCCATAAAAGCCAATATGCAATAAACAAAACATTTACATACAAGGCCATAATATACAATTACATACGATAGACAAAAGGTGATTTTATCTCCATGATTAAGCAATACCAATTAAGATATAAATAAGGGTATTAATTTAATTAAAAACCAGATTTAAAATGAATAATACTATAAAACTGAGGTAGACTAGATAGAATAATACACTAAGCAAGGGTAATCCATAATTTCCTCCCTCTGCTATTACAGTTTATAACCAAAGTGTTTCCTAATAATGTATACATTAAATAGAAATCTACTTACACCAAACACCATCAATTGAGAGGTGTTAGATTTTAGTATGCGCTCCGCTACTTTGTATGACTCGACCCCCATGTTTTTACAAAGGGGTTTGATCCAGCAGAGCCTCGGTTTCATATAAGCCGGACAAAAGAAGAGTATGTGGGCAACGTCTTCCCTTGCCCCTAGAGAGCACATAGTGCACACATCCGAACCATTTTCCCCAACCACCTACTTGTGTGAGTGCTGATCAATAATACCCCATACCTGAATTGTAGATAAATTGATTTTGCTAATGGAGGAGCAATCTCATCCATAAATTCTTCGAAATTAGGCGAATCTTTTATATCTAGGAATTTCTGAGTCAGTGTGCCAATCATAGATCCAAGGATTAGTTCACCATTAACATAAGACCAGAAAGTATCCTTAAGAATTTTTTTGGAAAACTGGGTCATATTGTGGGTCTCCTCCCAAAAATGTGAAAGCCCTAGTCTCTTAAACCACGTACATATATACTTCAGCCATGGGGTTTTCTGATACTCATCCATCCTGACTCACTCTCACTGACTGACAGACTCACTCACTCACTCTCACTGACAGACTCACTCACTCACTCTGACAGACTCACTCGCTCTCACTGACTGACAGACTCGTTCTCACTAACTGACTCGCTCTCACTGACTGACTCGCTCTGACAAACTCTCTCTAACTCTCTCTCTCACTGACTGACTCACTCTCTCACTGACTGACTCACTCTCTCACTGACTGACTCACTCTCTCACTGACTGACTCACTCTCTCCTTACTGACTCACTCTCCTTACTGACTCACTCTCACTGACTGACAGACTCTCACTGACACTCTCCCACTCTCACTAACTGACTCACTCTCTCTGACTCACTCTCACTGACTTTCTCACTCTCTCTCACTGACAGACTCTCACTGACTGACCCACTCTCACTGACAGACTCTCATTGACAGACTCTCCAACTCTCTGACTGACTCACTTTCACTGACTGACTCACTCTCTCTGACTGACTCACTCTCTCTGACTCCCTCTCTCTGACTCACTCACTCTCTGACTCACTCACTCTCTGGCTCACTCACTCTCACTGACTGACTCACTCACTCTCACTGACTGACTCACTCACTCTCACGGACAGACTCACTCACTCTGACACTCACTCACTCTCACTGACTGACAGACTCGCTCTCACTGACTGACTCACTCACTCTCACTGACAGACTCACTCACTCTCACTGACTGACAGACTCGCTCTCACTAACTGACTCGCTCTCACTGACTGCCTCACTCTGACAAACTCTCACAGACTCGCTCTCACTGACTGACTGGACCACTATCTCCTTACTGACTCACTCTCACTGACTCTCTCACTGACTCACTCACTCTCTCTGACTCACTCTCTCTCTCTGACTCACTCACTCTCTCTGACTCACTCACTCTCTCTGACTCACTCACTCTCTTTGACTCACTCTCTCTGACTCATTCTCTGGCTCACTCTCACTGACTCAATCTCACTGACTGACTGACTCTCACTGACAGACTCTCACTGACTGACTCACTCACTCTCACTGACTGACTCACTCTCACTGACTGACTCACTCTCACTGACTGACTCACTCTCACTGACTGACTCACTCTCACTGACTGATGCACTCTCGCTGACTGACCCACTCTCTCCTTACTGACCCACTCTCTCCTTACTGACTCACTCTCACTGACAGACTCACTGACTCACTGACTCTCACTGACACTCTCCCACTCTCTCACTGACTGACTCACTCTCACTGACTTTCTCACTCTCTCTCACTGACTGACTCACTCTCACTGACAGACTCTCACTGACTGACCCACTCTCACTGACAGACTCTCATTGACAGACTCTCCCACTCTCTGACTGACTCACTTTCACTGACTGACTCACTCTCAGTGACTCACTCACTCACTCTCTGACTCACTCACTCTCTGACTCACTCTCTCTCTGGCTCACTCACTCTGACTCACTCACTCTGACTCACTCACTCTGACTCACTCACTCTGACTCACTCACTGACTCACTCTCACTGACTCACTCACTCTCTCACTGACTGACTCTCACTGACTGACTCACTCTCTCACTGACTGACTCACTCTCTCACTGACTGACTCACTCTCTCACTCTCTCACTGACTGACTCACTCTCTCACTGACTGACTCACTCTCACTGACTGACTCACTCTCACTGACTGACTCACTCTCACTGACTGACTCACTCTCACTGACTGACTCACTCTCACTGACTGACTCACTCTCACTGACTGACTCACTCTCACTGACTGACTCTCTCACTGACTGACTCTCTCACTGACTGACTCTCTCACTGACTGACTCTCTCACTGACAGACTCTCATTGACAGACTCTCCCACTCTCTCTCACTCACTCTGACTCACTCACTCTGACTCACTCACTCTGACTCACTCACACTGACTCACTCACACTGACTCTCTCACTGACTCACTCACACTGACTCTCTCACTGACTCACTCTCACTGACTCACTCTCACTGACTCACTCACTCTCTCTCTCACTGACTGACTCACTCTCTCACTGACTGACTCACTCTCTCACTGACTGACTCACTCTCTCACTGACTGACTCACTCACACTGACTCTCACACTGACTCTCACACTGACTCTCACACTGACTCTCACACTGACTCTCACACTGACTCTCTCACTGACTCACTCTCACTGACTCACTCTCACTGACTCACTCTCACTGACTGACTCACTCTCACTGACTGACTCACTCTCACTGACTGACTCACTCTCACTGACTGACTCACTCTCACTGACTGACTCACTCTCACTGACTGATGCACTCTCGCTGACTGACCCACTCTCTCCTTACTGACCCACTCTCTCCTTACTGACTCACTCTCACTGACAGACTCACTGACTCACTGACTCTCACTGACACTCTCCCACTCTCTCACTGACTGACTCACTCTCACTGACTTTCTCACTCTCTCTCACTGACTGACTCACTCTCACTGACAGACTCTCACTGACTGACCCACTCTCACTGACAGACTCTCATTGACAGACTCTCCCACTCTCTGACTGACTCACTTTCACTGACTGACTCACTCTCAGTGACTCACTCACTCACTCTCTGACTCACTCACTCTCTGACTCACTCTCTCTCTGGCTCACTCACTCTGACTCACTCACTCTGACTCACTCACTCTGACTCACTCACTCTGACTCACTCACTGACTCACTCTCACTGACTCACTCACTCTCTCACTGACTGACTCTCACTGACTGACTCACTCTCTCACTGACTGACTCACTCTCTCACTGACTGACTCACTCTCTCACTCTCTCACTGACTGACTCACTCTCTCACTGACTGACTCACTCTCACTGACTGACTCACTCTCACTGACTGACTCACTCTCACTGACTGACTCACTCTCACTGACTGACTCACTCTCACTGACTGACTCACTCTCACTGACTGACTCACTCTCACTGACTGACTCACTCTCACTGACTGACTCTCTCACTGACTGACTCTCTCACTGACTGACTCTCTCACTGACTGACTCTCTCACTGACAGACTCTCATTGACAGACTCTCCCACTCTCTCTCACTCACTCTGACTCACTCACTCTGACTCACTCACTCTGACTCACTCACACTGACTCACTCACACTGACTCTCTCACTGACTCACTCACACTGACTCTCTCACTGACTCACTCTCACTGACTCACTCTCACTGACTCACTCACTCTCTCACTGACTGACTCACTCTCTCACTGACTGACTCACTCTCTCACTGACTGACTCACTCTCTCACTGACTGACTCACTCACACTGACTCTCACACTGACTCTCACACTGACTCTCACACTGACTCTCACACTGACTCTCACACTGACTCTCTCACTGACTCTCTCACTGACTCACTCTCACTGACTCACTCTCACTGACTCACTCACTCTCTCACTGACTCACTCTCTCACTGACTGACTCACTCTCTCACTGACTGACTCACTCTCTCACTGACTGACTCACTCTCTCACTGACTGACTCACTCTCTCACTGACTGACTCACTCTCTCACTGACTGACTCACTCTCTCACTGACTGACTCACTCTCTCACTGACTGACTCACTCTCTCACTGACTGACTCATTCTCACTGACTGACTCACTCTCACTGACTGACTCATTCTCACTGACTGACTCATTCTCACTGACTGACTCATTCTCACTGACTGACTCACTCTCACTGACTGACTCACTCTCACTGACTGACTCACTCTCACTGACTGACTCACTCTCACTGACAAACTCTCTCTCACTGACTCACTCACTCTCTCTGACTCACTCACTCTCTCTGACTCACTCACTCTCTCTGACTCACTCACTCTCTCTGACTCACTCTCTCTGACTCATTCTCTGGCTCACTCTCACTGACTCAATCTCACTGACTCAATCTCACTTACTGACTCTCACTGACAGACTCTCACTGACTGACTCACTCACTCTCACTGACTGACTGACTCACTCTCACTGACTGACTCACTCTCACTGACTGACTCACTCTCACTGACTGACTCACTCTCACTGACTGACTCACTCACTCTCACTCACTGACTCTCACTGACTCTCACTGACTCACTCTGACTCACTCTGACTGACTCACTCTGACTGACTCACTCTCTCACTGACTGTCTGGCCCACTCTCTCCTTACTGACTCACTCTCATTGACAGACTCTCACTGACAGACTCTCCCACTCTCTCTCACTGACTGACTCACTCTCACTGACTGACTCACTCTCAATGACTGACTCACTCTCACTGACTGACTCACTCTCACTGACTGACTCACTCTCACTGACTGACTCACTCTCACTGACTTTCTCACTCTCACTGACTTTCTCACTCTCTCACTGACTTTCTCACTCTCTCACTGACTCACTCTTACTGACTGACTGACTCTCACTGACTGACTGACTCTCACTGACTGACTGACTCTCACTGACTGACTGACTCTCACTGACTGACTGACTCTCACTGACTGACTGACTCTCCCACTGACTGACTCTCCCACTAACTAACTCTCCCACTGACTGTCTCACACTCTCTCACTGACTCTCTCACACTCTCTCACTGACTCTCTCAAACTCTCTTACTGACTCTCACACTCTCTCACTGACTCACCCACTCTCTCTCATGGACAGACTCTCACTGACACACTCTCCCATTCACTCACTGACTCTCCCACTCACTCTCACTCACTGACTCAGTCTCACTGACTGACTCACTCCCTCTCACTGACTCCCTCTCACTGACAGACTCTCCCACTCTCTCTCACTGACTGACTCTCTCTCACTGACTGTCTCTCTCTCACTGACTGACTCTCTCTCACTGACTGACTATCCCTCACTGACTGACTGACTCTCCCTCACTGACTGGCTCTCTCACTGACTGATTCTCACTGACTCTCCCACTGACTGTCTCTCTCACTGACCCACTCTCACTGACTCTCTCGCACTCTCTCACTGACTCTCTCACACTCTCTCACTGACTCTCACACTCTCTCACTGACTCGCCCACTCTCTCTCACTGACAGACTCTCACTGACACTCTCTCCCACTCACTCACTGACTCTCCCTCTCACTCACTCACTCTCCCACTCACTCTCACTCAGTCTCACTGACTGACTCCCTCTCACTGACTCACTCTCACTGACTGACTCACTCTCACTGACTCACTCTCACTGACTGACTCACTCTCACTGACTGACTCACTCTCACTGACTGACTCACTCTCACTGACTGACTCACTCTCACTGACTGACTCACTCTCACTGACTGACTCTCTCACTGACTGACTCTCTCACTGACTGACTCTCCTACTGACTGACTCTCCTACTGACTGACTCTCCTACTGACTGACTCTCCCACTGACTGACTCTCCCACTGACTGACTCTCCCACTGACTGACTCTCCCACTCTCACTGACTCTCCCACTCTCACTGACTCTCCCACTCTCACTGACTCTCCCACTCTCACTGACTCTCCCACTCTCACTGACTCTCCCACTCTCACTGACTCTCCCACTCTCACTGACTCTCCCACTCTCACTGACTCTCCCACTCTCACTGACTCTCCCACTCTCACTGACTCTCTCACTGACTCTCACTGACTCTCTCACTGACTCTCACACTCTCTCACTGACTCTCACACTCTCTCACTGACTCTCACACTCTCTCACTGACTCTTACACTCTCTCACTGACTCTCACACTCTCACTGACTCACCCACTCTCTCACTGACACTCTCACTGACAGACTCTCACTGACACACTCTCCCACTCACTCACTTACACACTCTCCCACTCACTCTCACTCACTGACTCAGTCTCACTGACTGACTCCCTCTCACTGACTCCCTCTCACTGACTGACTCTCTCTCACTGACTGACTCTCTCTCACTGACTGACTCTCTCTCACTGACTGATTCTCACTGACTGATTCTCACTGACTGATTCTCACTGACTCTCTCTCACTGACTCTCGCTAAAAGACTGACTGACTCTTGCTAAAAGACTGACTCTCATTGACTCTCTCACTGACTGACTTGCGTTAAAAGACTGACTGACTCTCGCTAAAAGACTGACTGACTCTCGCTAAAAGACTGACTGACTCTCGCTAAAAGACTGACTGACTCTCGCTAAAAGACTGACTGACTCTCGCTAAAAGACTGACTGACTCTCGCTAAAAGACTGACTGACTCTCGCTAAAAGACTGACTGACTCTCGTTAAAAGACTGACTCACTCTCTCTGCCTGACTATCCCACTGACTCACTCTCTTTCACTCACTGACTAACTGACTCACTCTCTCACTCTCACTCTCGCTGACTGACTTTCACTCTCGCTGACTGACTTTCACTCTCACTGACTGACTCTCACTCTCACTGACTGACTCTCACTGACTGACTTTCACTCTCACTGACTGACTCTCACTCTTACTGACTCACTCTCACTGACTGACTGACTGACTCTCTCACTGACTCTCACTGACTCTCTCACTCTCACTGACTCTCACTCTCTCACTGACTCTCACTCTCTCACTGACTCTCACTCTCTCACTGACTCTCACTCTCTCACTGACTCTCACTCTCTCACTGACTCTCACTCTCTCACTGACTCTCACTCTCTCACTGACTCTCACTCTCTCACTGACTCTCACTCTCTCACTGACTCTCTCCCACTGACTCTCTCATTCTCCCACTGACTCTCTCCCACTGACTCACTCTCCCACTGACTCACTCTCCCACTGACTCACTCTCCCACTGACTCACTCTCCCACTGACTAACTGACTCACTCTCCCACTGACTAACTGACTCACTCTCCCACTGACTAACTGACTCCCTCTCCCACTGACTGACTCTCTCACTGACTGACTCTCTCACTGACTGACTCTCTCACTCACTCTCACTAACTGATTGACCTTCACCCTCCTGTTATCGATGCCCCCCCATAACAAAACAAGCATTGGCATAGCCAATAAGTCTCGCCTTTGGGACCATGCACCAGTTGATGCTGTTGTACCACTGATATTGTGCTGCATAACTAAATACTTATAAGGTCCCAAAGACGAGACCTATTGGCTATGCCAATGCTTGGTCACATATGGTGTAAGTTTATGCAAAGGCATTAATGGACCTTTTTATTGGTTGTATGTAGTATTTGATAAATAGGTACTTCAATCCTCCCAAGTCCTGGAGCGGCCTAAATTAAAAAAGGGGCCAGAATGTATTGACTATGAGTTAACTAAACTTCAAAGGCTAAATAAATATATGGACGCATGATCAAAAGGTTCAGGGCAGGACTGCCCACGAATGTGGTACCATTAAAGGACTACTTCCTTTGTGGATTGCGTATGAAATTAGGAGTGCAACCACATCTTGCTAATACATAAGGAAGAATGGAGACAAGATTGATTGAGTTTAAGTTATTTTGTATTGGGATCTATGGTGATTTTCTTTCCTTTGTTATTTTCATTTTCGTCTCTTTTTAACAAAGACTCCAGGTACTGTGTGCGAGGAGTGAGGATTACTACACCATAACCGATTAAATAAAATGTTTAATATAAATCATACTGTTATTCCAGTGACAAATTAATGTTTCATTGTGGTACAAATAATTGTCTGATCTATCCCTATTAGATATCATGTTAAAGTCTAAGAAGTTTCATGGCCAGGTATTGTGGGGTTATTCGGGCACACCACTATATCTTTAAACGGTCATAGGGGGCAAAATGTGTTGGCTCTTGTTGTATTTTGCAGATTTCATCAATATCATGACTGAGGCCACACAACGAAGCTGTTGGAAAATGAACAAAATGTTGCTACGGGGAAAAAAGTGTAAGAATTGTTTTTATGATATAGAGCTGAATCTCGTAGAGTGATTATCTCAATTTGTATTCTGGTGGCTTCATTTAGTCTGTAAACCATGATTGGACGTGGCTGAAAATCCAGAGACCCTTTCCAGGAAGCGTCTCTAGTCACTACTATCTTTCATAATTTGGTGCGGAAGATGTTCCCTGCATACGAAGGCTAAACCGTATCAGCATTGTCTAAGCCTCTGAAGGCCCTGCCACCGAGAGGAGGCGGTAAAGGAATTTTTGCTCAAACGCCCCTAAAATGCGAGCTGCCCTTGACCCCAACCCAGCTGTCATCCTGACGCTAATCCTCCAGGACCAACTACAGACCAGTTCTCCTCGGGTGGCGTACCTCAGCGCCAGGACACTGCAGTATGTAGTGTCCTGCTGGACACGTTCTAGTGTTCGGTACTCTAGTGTTTCCACCAGCCGCTCCCCGAGAGCCGGCTTCCACACTCATCCACACCCATCCATCACAGGCGTCACCAGTCAAGTGGCCCTGCTAATAAATGGAGCTGGGCGCACATAACATGAAGCAGTTCCAGCTACTCTAATGATGTGCCCGTGCCCTCATTGAGGACCCTACACAGTGGAGCACTCCAAGCAGCCATAAGGTAAAGACACAGCTTTCAGTGGGATGAAAAAACTGGGGGGTCTCTCAAAGAGGCGTGGCCAATGTCATTAAGGGCGTGGCTTACAAAAAACATCAACTAAAAATCTGTGCTTAGCATAGTGTGCCACCTGACTTGTATTTTGCTGTTTCTGTCATTGCATCCAGATATATGATATAAAAAGTAACATCATACCTACAAGAAGTCAGGACTGTTGGCTTTGTCAATGGTTATTAGTTGCATAACATAAATAAGCAGCAACTATGGCTTGTATATAATATTGAAAAAGCTTCCACTTAAAGCCCTGGTGACACCACAACGATGTTGCTGCTCCTGCGTTTCAAGGAGAGACGGGAAATCCAGAGAGATAATGACTGTCTGTAAAGGATTTCCCTTCTACAAGTCTCACTCGGCATGATGTCATGCCGTAACTTCTCCACTAGTGAAAAGTGAGCAGTGTGAGCGCGCGCACATCAATGTGCCTGCTGTAACTGCAGTCCGGGAAATAATGCACCATCTGCGCCAGGGCACAAGACGGAGCCCGATAGTAGAGACCCGCTTCGAGGCCCCCTTTAAAAAAAAAACTGCCTGGGCTGAGCCCCTGTGAGACCCGGCCCACTTAAAGCCCTGAATGGTCTCACAGCTAGACTGCCGACTTTGGAGCTGGGAAATCAAGGTTCGAGGTTTGGGGTCGACTCCACATCCTGTGATTCTGGGCAAATCACTTAATCTCCCCGTGCCTACCAAAAAAGAAAGAAGGTCCTTGTGTAACGTAACTGGTGCTCATGTAAAGCGCTCCAATACCTTCGGGTCGAGTTCGCGCTATATAAATCTGCAACAAAACAATAAGTGTTGAGTACTTCACTAAAACGGCAAACAAATAAGCACAAATATATCTATTGTTTCGGATTTAAACTGGATAACAGTTGATGTGATCACTCGGTAGTCTCGAACGCTGGAATTTAGAGATATGTGGTATCACCCGTTAATCTGCCAACGAGCGTTACGCTTTTATTATTGCGCCATAATGTGCTTAAGGCCGGGTGGTTTGTGGTCGACTGGTGTGAGTGGCTTCCCTGCTCTGGCCTGCTGCAAGCGCGCATGCGCACGCTTCCGCAGAGTAGGCTTTTGTAAACAGGACTTTTTCATAACCAGAGGGGACTTTCGCAAGGGGTTGAAAGAGGAAATGGCATAAGTGCAGCACTGTGCTGCCGTTGTTTGCTCTGATTAAATGAAGCTTATCACATATTTCCCCAGATCTGCTCAAATAATCAGGCCTTTCATGAGCACAGAACAAAAGCCGCGCGGTGGCAATGGGGTTGAAAATAATACGACGCGTTTGCCTCTGACAGCGAAGCATAATGAATTTGATGTAAAACAACAGTTCCACATTCTTAGAAAAAAACAGGAATCCGAAGTGTCACAGGACAGAAGTGTTTCATTTCCCGTTCACTTCTCTCCGACTTCTGTGGAGCTTAAGTTGCCCATCCTCCAGAAATACTTCACTGCCAAAACCTCGCCTCCCACTTCTAAAACATGTGACTGCTGGGCTAGGGGGGGGTAGAGGAGGGGGGTGGGGGGGTGGGGGGGGGACGCCACGGTCAAAATGGTAACCTAACCCTGCTCGAACCACTGTGGGAAGCACTGCTAACTGCTTACCATAGTTACCAGGTGTATTGGTCCAATTTGCTCAATTAAAGTGAACCAAGACTACAACTTCCAGAATACATTAATATGCAAAAGCAAAGTCCAGCAAAGGAAACGTGGTGTCTCGGTGACGTGGAGTCATCTGGTCAGTTCCAGAGTACCAATGAGTGCACAAACCTGCCCACCAATGCATTGACTTAGCATCAGTACCGAGCATCACTTGTTAACACAGCAAGCTGTTGTCTAGTCTTATTAGTTACCTGAACGTGAGCGACCATTGCCCTGACGCTCTTATTCCTATTGCAGCAAGGTTACCAGAGAGCCGGGCCTGATATACAGGTGATAGGGCCGGATTCTTGTCTACCCAATTATCTACAAGAACCCTTTCAGGTCGCCAGGATCTTTTTACTTGCCAAATAGCGTTGAGGGAGTAAACACAATTATCAGGATATAACTACCGCAAGTTGACATCATTAAAGGACAAAGGACTCCAGATCTAAAATTTCCGGGATTTTATTATGAGCAAAAACATCTGAACAGAAAGGCACCTTAGTACAAGGCACAAAAGATAAATGGGCACTAACACAAAATCTAGCCTTCGAAGAATTCACATTCGACTAAAAATAAAAAGAATTACAGATTCTAAAAGCATCAAATAGAAAATCGAAATACTGATGTCAATACTGGGAATCATCAGTCAAAGCATTTCTGTCCCTACCCTATTCTAAAGTGGCATTCCTACTTGGCATTCCCTCCTAAGCAAGAGAATCACGGAAAAGGTGTCAGAAGTGAAACTCCCTAAGAAGTCTTCACTTAGTGAGAGCTCGATCTTTGATGCTCCTTCTAGCTTCCCGCCTAAGCCTCATCTGCTCAACCCACGGGGCACTGTCCCTAATACAAAACCCCAAAATCGCAGAACACGCCCTTCGACACACCTCTTCAGCCAGGTCTTCCTCCGGTAAATTTCCATCCAGAGCTGTCCATCTTCCATCGTCCGTTAGCTTGGCCTTGGGTCCCAGGCACCTTCCATACTGAGAGTTACAGTTGCACATTCCAATGCACTCCCCTGTTGGCTCCACACTGTATCTCAACTCCTAAAACAAAGACTTATTCTCACTAACGAGCTAAATGTCCTTGCACCTGCAACAGAAACATGGGAACGAAAAAGAAGAACTCTTCGCATCTTGAAGTTTTACACTCCGCTGCAACTCAAACCTTAACCAAGAAATCCCTGTCAGCCTGCAAAATATAGCTAAAATAAGAAATGAACGGGCCTTCTCTTCTACATAGGCAGTTAGGCCTAGCGAAATTAAACACTCTACCAAATCACATCCTAGGCATTAATTCGACATTACCATCATGTGAATAAGCAACCTACAATTTTAATTCTAACATAACACGCATTTTCTCTATTACAGTATTCTGTGAAACTAATCAGCTACGTTGTAATGAATACATTCACGATAACTTGCAACGTTAAACTTCACAAAACGTTATTACATTCTAACACTTCTATGTTACATGATTATAGCAAATACATTTCTAGGACGCTTCAAGACATACATCGATTATATGCGGGTGCCGACTAACAGTGAATATGAAGCACCCCTACAAATCTCAGAATCACATGGCACTCTATCAGTTCCCCCCTTTGATAACAAATTGTCATCACACCATCACAACTTCATTCCCTTTGGAGAAAGAACCGACCTAATCAGTGCTTGTTGCTATTCCACTCTGTCGGAACCCCTCCATCTTTGTAAGGTTCTGATATTGAGTGTCCTGCAGTCTCGCCATTCGTCTCTCATTCGCCCTGAGAGCTCTCTCAACCTTATTTCCCCTGTACCACTTACATGCCCTTACAAATCCCCACAAGCAGATCACACAAACCTCAGCAATAACTAGTGGCTTCAGTACAAATCCGAGGAACCCTTTTCCCAAGTTTGCAAACCAACTCCCAATACGACCAAATCCTTTACCAATCTTCTCCCACCCATTCTCTTCAGTCAACTCCGTAATCTCTTGATGAATCGTCGTGATGTTGTCTATATATCTCTCCAGATCCTTGCTGTTGTCTGGAATATATGTACAACATTCCTGAACCTTCAACAATTTACAGACTCCGCCCTCTTTTGCCAATAACACGTCTAAAGCAAGATGATTTTGCAAAACCATCGTTCTTATCGATAACATCTCCCCATCAACCAACAGCAATGACCTCGCAGTGTTCATTGACAATTCATCAACCACAGTCGCCAACTTTCTTATTTTCACATCGTTCAAGATCACACCCAAACCTGGTATCATTGTTTCAAAGATATCACCAATCACTGCACCTGCACTTGTAGCTCTTCGCACTTTCGAATGATGTCCTGTCTCCAACAAATTTAAATCTTCTGTATGGTAAATCTTCGGAAAAATGATAGCCAAGTAGCATGTACCATACCAATTCGCAGGCAATCTCACATATGCATTCTTTCCGCATACAAAATACACCGTTGGAATCACTTGCACCGGACCGTGCAAAAAGTTCTTAGCGGAATCCTCCATGGTAAAGGTATGGTCACACTTACTATGTCCCACTGAAACCTTGTCATAATAGGTCTGAGGACGTCCCACACACACATTCCCCTTCTGTACTTGATCTAATGCATGGGTACTCACAAACTTTCTCTCGGGGGCCAAATTTACAGTGTGGTTTCTGGCAGAGGGCCGCACTGGTGGGGGCGGGGTCATTGGGGGCGGGGTCAGTGGGGGCGGGGTAAATGGGGCAGGGCTATAGGGGGGGAAAAAATCACTGCCGTTTCAAAACATTACTAAAATAATACAAACGGTTCTGTCGGGTAAAGAATATTACTTCTAGCAAAAAACCTTCATTGGTTTGTTTGTACGAAGATTAATCAAAACTGACACACATAGAGACCATCAACAGTATTCAAAACAGCTTTATGAATTGTTTCAAATATTTGCTTTTCTGGCCTTTTGTAAATTATCAATACTTCCATAAGTCACACTGTATATATTACGCACTTTTCACCACAGCACTGAGCACTATATGTCACTTTGTCACAAGTATAATTCACGATTATTCCTTGACAGCCATTGTAAGTAGGTATTCATAAATGATGCAATTCATAAAGCTGTTTTGAATACTGTTGATGGTCTCTATGTGAGCTCCTACAGTAACCCCTTTTTGGCTGGAAGTGGTAGGTGTAGGTGTCCCCGGTACCTCCCTCTCCTGCTCAAGTGACACTATATATGAGGCTACAAATATAGCAGCTATCACTACCCCTAAAAGTGTACCTATCACTAGTTTAGCCCTACGGTGAGTATTTCCAGCTTCTGCCATTTTCGAAAAGTTCTCAGAGTTCACTTTGATGACAACAGTTGAAAGTCTCTCTCTCGTTCAAGTGTCTCTTGTCAGATCAGTTCAATCACCACACTCTGAAGCTGGAAAAACCCCTAACAATTTTCAGTTTCTTATTTACACAGTCCAGAAAAAGACTTCCCTAGCCTCCTTTAGTTTTATCTAACGGAAAAGTCCCTAAATTTGTTCTTCTTCCACTCGGGTCTAGGTTATCTTCTTTCAGACTTATATACAACGAGAGTTCACCATCAGTCCAGAACAATATTCGGTCCCAAAAGCTCCAGAACCCCCTGCAAAATTTCAATTTGAAGTGTCATCAACTCCTGAGGTGCTTGTATAACAACAAAAGTCGGAAAGACTAAGGTTTCCAAAATCAGTTCACGAACTTTACTCAGAAGCGGTGGACTCGGAATATTGAGGGTCAATATCCCATTGATCTCCAATCCTGGGATTTTCAGCAACACTTCTACCCTCAGATTCGGAGAACTGCTGACCAGCGTCAAGGATTTCAGCCTCCCCGTGCTCGGTATGCCTGGCATCAGTCACAGCGTATGTCCACTCTGGTGAGGCGTACCTTCGACACGGCACTCTTGCTCTCCTCGACTTTCTCAGGCCACCTTGAGCTTGCTCTTCGTCACTCTGCTCTGATTCAGACGTTTCAGAAGCTGGGGCAAGATCTCTTCCCGGTGCCACTCGCAAGTTTACCCGTCTCTGACCCACGGGCCAAACTCTTTCTGCTTCTGTGACACTTCTGCTCTCCCTTCGAATACCCTGTGCACTATTTTCTTCTTCGGCAGAGTTTGACTCTACTCCACCCACAGCAACACTTTCTTCGTCTGAGTCAGATTTGGGACTTCGACTTGCACTTCCCCTTTCAGCTCAGTCTAGTGCACAACCAACTGCATCAGCAACCCTTACAGCTTAACTTGCCCTCCCAGATGGCTCTGCCACCTCAGCTGGATTTTCATTCACGAGAGGGGCTGTATCTTCCAAGGGTGCTGGAACTCTACGGGTATGGGAGGCATGCACCCAGTTCGGCAATCCCCCACACTTCACTGCTGTATTCGTGACCAGGATTATCTGGTACGGCCCACGCCAACGAGCATCCAGGCAACTCTTCCTCATGTGTTTATGCACAAGTACCCAATCCCCTGGGCACAAGTCGTGGCACAGGTCACTTGCGGCTGGAACAGCTGCTGCTTGCACCTGCTGAGACGCAGAACGGACTACGTCAGCCAGGCCGCCTTTACAGTAGTCGAGAATCGAATCATCAGTGATGTTAATCAAAGCAGTGGCAGGTATCGCTGGCAAACGCATCGCTCTCCCCATGAGGATCTCATGAGGCGACAATCCAGTCCTCCTATTAGGCACACTACGGAGACTCATGAGAACCAAGGGTAATGCGTCTGGCCATTTCAAAGAGGTCGAAGAACACACTTTAGCCATTCGGGCTTTCAAAGTCCCATTAACTTGTTCCACAATCCCAGAAGCCTCTGGTCGATAACTGCAATGCAACCTTTGGTCCACATTCAAGGCCGCACAAAGCAATTTCATAACCTCACTATGGAAATGCGTTCCTCTGTCTGATTTAAAAGAGGTCGGGAAACTGAACCTCGGGATAAGCTCCCTCAGTAGTAGCTTGGCTACGGTGAGTGTGTCACATCTACAGGTTGGGTAAGCCTCCACCCATCTAGAAAAGACACATACTACAACTAATATGTACCTCAACCCATTGCACCTTGGCATCTAAATGAAATCCAACTGCATTCTGTGGAAAGGCCCATGTGACCTCCCAATATGACTCAGAGTCTCCGCTGTCCTTTTCCCTACATTCATAAGTTGACATGTAACACATCTCTGACACACAGCTTCAGCTACTGCACAAAACTTTGGATTGTACCATGTTTGGCGAAACACTCGCACCATTGCATCCCTGCCAAGGTGTACAGCACCATGTATCAATCTTGCCATTGGATTCAACAGACATTCCGTCAACACAGCTCTTCCATCATTCGAAACCCACACATCCACGTCTCCCTTCTCACATCCTGCTCGCATCCAACTATCTCGTTGTTGGTCAGAAACCTCATCTTGCAACCGTTTCAGTTCTTCCCATGTATCGGCCATGGCTAACATCACTTTGAAATCGGTTCTTTCTTGGCTTTCCTCGATATGCCTTTCAGTGAATGTGCATCCCTGCTCTGCACAAAATCGAGCAACTTCATCTGCATAGTTATTACCTAATGACACAAAATGATTCCCCTTGGTGTGTGCCGAACACTTAACAAATGCGATTTCCTCTGGACATTGCAACGCTTCTAACAACTGCCTCACCTAATCCCCATTTCTAATGGGTGAACCAGAAGATGTCATAAACACTCTCTGTGACCATAGCTGTCCGAAGTCGTGAACAACACCAAACCCGTACTGACTATCAGTATAAATCGTTATACGGATCTTGTCAGCAGCCAAACAGGCACGGGTCAAGGCAATAAGTTCAGCCACCTGTGCGGAGTATACTCCTTCTAAACAAGCGGCTTCAACCACTCCAGTGATGGTACATACAGCAAACGCTGCTTTCAGTCGCCCTGCACTGTCTCTTAAGCAGGAGCCGTCCACAAAGAAAGTCTCATCTGAAACTGGAAGCGGCTCATCGACAATGTCAGGTCTCGGTTTGGTGCACAATTCAGTCACATCGAGACAATCATGGTCCTCACAATCTTCATCATCTACATTTGGAATAGGCAACAGTGTAGCAGGATTTAAAACAGAACACCTCTTCAGCGTCACATTCTCTGCAGCAAGGATGACTTGTTCATAACGCGTCAGCCTACTATTCGTGAGGTGCTGTGTTTTAGTCCTAGTCATCAACAGTTTGACAGAATGTGGTACATAAACAGTAAGCGGGTGACCCATTACAATGCTCTCACATCTTTCGATACTGACACCTGTTGCAGCAACGGATTTGAGACATCCGGGCAACGCAGAAGCTACTGGAACTAAAGTAGCTGAAAAATAGGCAACTGGTCTACGGACATTTCCATGAATTTGAGTTAAAACTGCCAATGCACAACCCTCTCTCTCACAGCAGAATAAGGCAAATGCCTTGTTGTAATTGGGCATTCCCAAAGCTGGAGCGCCACACAAAGCTTCTCTCAGCCTCAAAAATGACCTTAAACAGTCATCGTCCCATGGTACCGGATCACTCACATCCTTACGCGTCAGCTGCTGTAAAGGCTTCGCTTCAAAGGAAAAGTTTGGAATCTATTGGCGACAATAACCAACCATTCCCAAAAACATTCGAACTGCCTTCTGGGTAGTAGGAACAGGCATTTTCAGAATAGCCTCAATGCGATCTGGTGACACCTTTCTCTTGCCTTTCTCAATTCTGTGACCCAAATACTGTACTTCGCTTAAACAGTACTGCAGCTTATTCGGAGACACTTTATGCCCATTCTCCGCCAGATAATTCAACAGAGCTACGGTATCGATCCTGCAGGCGTCTTCAGTTTTTGACGCAACAAGCAGATCGTCAATGTACTGCACGAGAACAGAGTTCTGTGGCAGCACAAGACCTTCGAGATTCTTCTTCAAGATCTGATTGAAAATAGACGGGCTCTTCGTATACCCCTGTGGGATACGACACCACGTTAACACACGGTTTTCCAGCCGAAAAGCAAAAAGATATTGTCTCTCCTCGTGTAGAGGAATCGAGAAAAAGGCTTGGCACAAGTCAATCACTGTGAACCATTCAGCTTCACATGGGATCTGAAACAGGATCACAAACGGATTCGGTACCACTGGACAACATGGAACAACTATATCATTGACTTTTCGCAGATCTTGTACGATCCGGAACTTCCCACTCGGTTTCTGTAGTCCCATAATAGGCGAATTGCATGGGCTACCCATGATCTCCTTCAGAATTCCCTGCTTGATCATAGACTCAATTACAGGCTTAATCCCTGCAATTGTTTCCGGTGACAAATTATACTGAGGCGTCCTAGGGTACTCTACATTTGGCTTAATCTGGATTTTCACTGGGTCTACTCCCTTGACTAATCCAATCTCCTCTCCACTGAGGTCCCATACATCAATTGACACTGAATCCCTCAGATCAAGTGGAAGTTCCTCCACCGTCAATGCTGGATACATTTCCACACACACACGCTGATTTGCAACCTTAAAGGTCGCATCGTCGTCCCTCGTCTGTACCTTCCACTCCCTTCGGGGTACAATAGATAGTGCAGTTGAGCTTGCACAATAGGTCTCTACCCAACAGGCAAACTGGACTAGAATCACACACCACAAACTGGTGTAGATCGCTGAAATTCCCTATCTTGACTGGTATTGGCTCCGTCAATGGACTGGTCAGTTTCTTATTTGCCACGCCAACAACTTGGATAGATTGTCCAGAAAGTGGTAGGTCTGGGACCGCTGCAGATCATACAGTCGATCGAGTAGCGCCCGTATCATCCAAAAAGGTCGTAGGGTGACCGTCAATATCTGCTTCCACAAAGGGTCCCTTCTGATCTACCTCTAGGACAGCTCCAAGCGCACAATCCTCTTCTCCTCTCGAGCAGGGTCGTGCCAGTTGGTCTAGATCGTTTTCCTCACTCCCCTCAAACATAGTCATCTGTAAATATGTCCGAGCTCCCGGTTGCATATTCTGTATCTTGGGTGGTTGGGGAATCTGCATCTGCGGAACACCCATCCCCCCTTTGACCATCTTAGGTCGAGTCACTGTGGGGACCACGTCCGCCACCGGAACCTGGTCTAACTCTCCTTCCTGCTGTATCTGGTTCAATGGGTTCAGAGGACACTCGCGTCTCCAGTGTCCAATCTGGTGACAAAGATGACATGCTGTAGTCTTTTTCAATGTCGCCACATCCATTCCTGTCTTAGGGTCTATTGACTTTGGCCTTCCCTGACCCTGGGCATTCTGCCCTCCTCCTTGATTATTTCCCTGTCTCCTTCCCAACGTTCCCCCATTAGGCTGTCCCTGGGCTGTTTGCATCTGCACAAGCATCAATTTATCCTTCAACTTCCTGTGCTTGGATTCTATCTCATCACTACAGTATCTAGCATACCGTAAAATCTCATCAACAGGCTTGTTCTGCCAACAAATCAGATGCTGCTGTATCATGAGACTAACCTCGGGCCTCAATCCCAACACAAACTTAGAGACAAACTGTCCCATGTCTTTCGTATCCAACGCATCTAAACCACTGTACTGTTTAAAAGCCTGCAAAAGTCTCTCATAAAACTCATGCACAGTCTCCTTAGGCTCTTGCACTGTCCTATCGATGTTCACCCAATCGATGTCCTGAGGTGAGATCTTCGACTTCAACCACGTAATCACCTGTTCAAACTTTTTCATCACTATAGGCGATGGACCATTCGAAACCGGGTCCCTGTCAGGCTCCGAAGTCGGCCACTCAACAGCAATTTTACATGCCGACCACAAATCACTCGGAACCACAATGTCAAATAAAGTGTTCAGATCAATCCACAATACCTTCAAAATTTTGACAAAGCGATCATCTTGCTTATACCACTCCACAGGTTTCTCCCTAAGTCGGGGAAAATCATTTGTGAAGGCAGCCAAATCACCCCTACTCCAAGGTACATGTACATATCCTCCATTCTGCACCTCTCGTAAAGGGTAATTCCCTATCTCCGTCATCCCTCCACCCGGAGGTGGTGTCTCTCCAATTGTTCTCTTAGAGCTTTTCTTCTTGGACCATCTTTCTTCCCACTTGTCAAGCATAACCCATGCACACATTGCTATGATGAGATCCTTGATATGGGTTCTCAATCCCATGACTCTTTTCTCTTCTGGTTCCTGATCACTTTACTGCAACCTATGACTTCCTTGCAATGATTTCGTTTTAGACAAATCCACATCATACCGTTTGGCCAAATCTGACAATTTCTCATGAGCAGTTCGTGCTTTACAAGTCACATCCTTCGCAACAAAAAGCAATTCATCTTGTTCGTACATTAACATTCTCTCAAGAGGTAAATTTCCACTTATTATCTCGTCCACCTCTGCCTTCAATCTTACAACATCTAACATCCTCCCTTTCAGGGCTCCCTTCAGTACTTCTCGACAAACCACGCCATCCCTTTCGTCATACCTACATTCCCGTTCCGATGACCTACTCTCTTCTGACATACTCATAGGAACAGAACGATTCACTATTGTGCCTCTTTCGCTCTCTGCTGTTATCACACTCTGGCTCTGGCTTCTCACTGGTGGTGTCCACATTCGCAAATCTGATTTTGACTCGGCCAAAGACCTCGGTCTCACTGGTCTCGGCTCTCCCTGTCCCCTAGAGGAGTCTGCTGTGGCTGGCAATGGAGTACTCCATTCTATAGGCTTCGGAGTCTTCTCCATCCCACTCACTGACCCGCTTCCCTCGGTCACACTCCTCACTCCTACAGCTGACTGTACTGAGCTTCCGACCTTCTCTTGATCTGGGTCGTAAACCGAAACAATGGGTCCAATAGTGACCGGTACCTTTAGAGCATCCGGTAACCTCACACCTCTCCCAACCTCTGCGCTAGCTACAGACTGATTCCTCATACCCTCAGCTCCTGTCGAGATCTTTCCTTCTACTCTCACCTCTGACTGGATTGGTACTCCCCCAGTCCCTTCCATCGGGGCTGACCACCCTTCCGGGGCATCTGGGTTATATGGAGGTGGTCTCTCAGATAATAACCTCTATAGTAGGCTATCATCAGTATCACTGTCATCCTCATCATCCGCTGCCTTTACTTTTGAACCATCAGTCTTTACCAATAAGGGATACAATCTGTGTCCTTCTATTGCCTGTACTCTCCATCTTTTCTCTTCTGCATCCCATCTGGCATCCTGGAACGCCTTAATCGACTTTTTCACCCTTTCCTGGTTTCTATCTCTTTTCCTATCATGCGCTGCTCTAATCCACACATGCATAGCCTCAAATTGTGTTGGCCTCGGCAAAGGTCGCAAAGCCGCCATTACAGACTTCAACTGGTACAACACTTCCAACCTGAATGAACCATATCTCGGGAAAGCTAATTCTCCTTCACCTTGGGTCATTTTATGCCAATTTTCAAGCCAAATTATAGTATGCAACCCCACATTTCTTGTAATGTGCCGGAGTATCCTCGGGAGGGGCTTTTTCTCCCCCACGAGTAACCACATGTTTGTCACCTCTACACAACTCTCGGAACACTTTAAAGCATTTCATGATGACCAAATTTTGAACGCACACAATATTTTCGTTTACTTCCTGGTATTAATCCACCAATGACAACGCGGCTCACACCAACCGACCTATCGCACCGCGACACCCTCTGACGTCACTTTTCCTCCACTCGCAGCAGCTTCCCTCCTTCACAACTCATGTCTCACCCTTGCATTCGTCCCATTCATACGCTGAAATAACCGTTTGTCCCAAACAAGTTACTTCTCTGACTGTACGTCCACAGTCTCTCGAAGTTGTCGACCTCGGTTGGCAACTGTCTGTCCCCGTCCGGCCAGACAAATCGCCTCTGATAGGTTACAAATCCTCAAATCCACATACAACAACCACCGACCAGCGTCGGTTTGTCATGCACTCACACAATCGCTCCCCCTATCTCGGTCCAGGTGATCGATGGCGCCTCACTATCGCCTTAGGGTGGTCAACAAAATAAACTGCGGGTGTCTTCTACACCCAATCGCTTAAGCTACTCATCGAGCCTAAGACTTTCCCGGGCTGCGTGCGCTCACAGCCTGATCTCACAATCACTCAACATTCACACCAACTCCGCAAGACATCCCACAACAAATCAACACCGCAATCTACAACATCTCGCCCTATTCATACTCGCTCCTCGAACCGCTGCTTTCTGCCGCACTGCAACTCTCCGTCGATGTCCATCAGCCGCCGCCGTCCGCTGCTCACCATCTGATGATTCACCATCACTTAGCGTCTATGGGCCTCAAGGATCACTTATCCTAATCTAGATCTTCCCTCGCTATTGGAAATAACCATCCGTCTCTGCTACCAACTGATAGGGCCGGATTCTTGTCTACCCAATTATCTACAAGAACCCTTTCAGGTCGCCAGGATCTTTTTACTTGCCAAATAGCGATGAGGGAGTAAACACAATTATCAGGATATAACTACCGCAAGTTGACATCATTAAAGGACAAAGGACTCAAGATCTAAAATTTCCGGGATTTTATTATGAGCAAAAACATCTGAACATAAAGGCACCTTAGTACAAGGCACAAAATATAAATGGGCACTACCACAAAAGCTAGCCTACGAAGAATTCGCATTCGACTAAAAAGAATTACAGATTCTAAAAGCATCAAATAGAAAATCGAAATACTGATGTCAATACTGGGAATCATCAGTCAAAGCATTTCTGTCCCTACCCTATTCTAAAGTGGCATCCCTACTTAGCATTCCCTCCTAAGCAAGAGAATCACAGAAAAGGTGTCAGAAGTGAAACTCCATAAGAAGTCTTCACTTAGTGAGAGCTCGATCTTTGATGCTCCTTCTAGCTTCCCGCCTAAGCCTCATCTGCTCAACCCACGGGGCACTGTCCCTAATACAAAACCACAAAATCGCAGAACACGCCCTTCGACACACCTCTTCAGCCAGGTCTTCCTCCGGTAAATTTCCATCCAGAGCTGTCCATCTTCCATCGTCCGTTAGCTTGGCCTTGGGTCCCAGGCACCTTCCATACTAAGAGTTACAGTTGCACATTCCAATGCACTCCTCTGTTGGCTCCACACCGTATCTCAACTCCTAAAACAAAGACTTATTCTCACTAACGAGCTAAATGTCCTTGCACCTGCAACAGAAACATGGGAACGAAAAAGAAGAACTCTTCGCATCTTGAAGTTTTACCCTCCGCTGCAACTCAAACCTTAACCAAGAAATCCCTGTCAGCCTGCAAAATATAGCTAAAATAAGAAATGAACGGGCCTTCTCTTCTACATAGGCAGTTAGGCCTAGCGAAATTAAACACTCTATGAAATCACATCCTAGGCATTAATTCGACATTACCATCATGTGAATAAGCAACCTACAATTCTAATTCTAACATAACGCGCATTTTCTCTATTACAGTATTCTGTGAAACTAATCAGCTACGTTGTAATGAATACATTCACGATAACTTGCAACGTTAAACTTCACAAAACGTTATTACATTCTAACACTTCTATGTTACATGATTATAGCAAATACATTTCTAGGACGCTTCTAGACATACATTGATTATATGCGGGTGCCGACTAACCGTGAATATGATGCACCCCTACAAATCTCAGAATCACATGGCGCTCTATCACAGGTTTAGAACATCGCTTCCTATTGCCAGGTCTGACTTTAGAGAAGAACATAGAACAGTATTTCCCTGTCACAGCCTTGTCACAATTAGAAGGAAGACAACATTTCAGCCTATTTTAATTGCATGCTAATCAGTTCATGGCACGAGGGATGCATGTACCACAGGGTTACATTTATTATAAAACTTAGTTTGTTATGCACTACCCACAAAGCATAGCTAAAGATCCTGACAGTATACTTTAATGTTGTGGATCATCAGTCTTCCCTTTACAGATTACAGATTCCACTTCATCAGCCAGCACGTATTTCGCCCTGTGGAGGCCTAGAGCTTTTTCAAGGCTAAGAAGAATCAGATAGGACAGGATGATAACGTTTGGTCCGAAGGGTCAAGCATAGTCGGCACTGCACCGATTAAACCCTTACTGTTTAGGTTTTATTGTTTAATAAACAGTCAATGGTACTGTATGAATGCGGCATGAATGTGCAGTGAGATATTTCCTTGAATAAGCCTTATTCCGGGAGACCTCTCCTCTCCAGAGTGAAGGGGCACAGAGGCCTCTCACCAAGGCAGCACATTTTCTTATCGGTGAGATTTCCATGCATCTCTCCAGTGGAGCAATGGCTTGAAATATCCTGGTGGACGGGAAAAAGGTCTGGTGAACCCATGTCCGCCGCACGTCTGGACAAATGAAATTACACACAAAAAAATGCAATTTTCCCGGAAACTGGTTTTTAGATCGTATCCTACCAGACAGTTAAGTAGTCTGATTTGCTAACGACATTTCAGGGACATTCAGGAAGCTTCCCTGGGAATGCATTCGCCCCATTGCTGACTGTTGGCACTGTGGTTTTTAATTCAAGTTTCTTGCTTTCTAATGCTGCCTTTATTTGTTTCTGGCTGTCCAGCTTGAGTTCTTCCCTTCCATGGCCCAGACCATATTTACTGTATTCTTCTACCAGAAGTTGCTTTCTGTAAACCGGTCTTAAAATCTTTTTATCTTGCCACATTTCCTGTGCATTCAAAGACAGAGGTAAAATGTCAGGCTCTATCTTCCAGGGAGCTTGGTGTTTACTTTTCTTTTTCTGACTTCAAAATGAGAAGTTTTATGTGACAATCATGCTGGCTCCTGGGGGTGTGTTGAATGAAAGCTGTACAATGTTTTTTTTTCCTTGCACACAACAAACAACATTTTGATGCCTGCAAATGAACTGGGCAGATATTTCAGAGTATATCAGAATTAGGAAAGCGCAAATGGAGCACGTTTTTGGTAGTTCTGAAGTGTGGTGGAAACACATATTTTAATACAATCAAAACAAATCAATACACTAGGTGATGACAATTCCACAAATTATCGTTTGTGCGCTGTATACTTTTATCAGTAAAAAAGTATGTCTGTAAAATGCAATGGTAATTTCAATTGAAGATGTGTTGCCTGTAATGGCAGTCCACTACCACACCATACGTACTCCACTTCACCCCACTCCACTCTGCTCTGCTCCACACCACTGCACTCTACTCCGCACCCCTCCACACTATGCCACTCCACACAGTGTCACTGCACTCTACTCTGCACCACTCCATGTTACGCCACTCTACTCTGCACCATTCAACCCCATTCTACTCTACTATGCACCACTGCACTCTTTGCCACTGCACTCTTTGCCACTGCACTCTTTGCCACTGCACTCTTTGCCACTGCACTCTTTGCCACTGCACTCTTTGCCACTGCACTCTTTGCCACTGCACTCTTTGCCACTGCACTCTTTGCCACTGCACTCTTTTCCACTGCACTCTTTGCCACTGCACTCTTTGCCACTGCACTCTTTGTCACTGCACTCTTTGTCACTGCACTCTGTCACTGTACTCTTTGCCACTGTACTCTTTGCCACTGTACTCTTTGCCACTGTACTCTTTGTCACTGCACTCTACACCACTGCAATATGCACCACTCCACTCTACTCTGCACCACTCCACGCCACTCTACTCTGTAACACTGAACTCTGTGACTGCACTGTATGCCAATGCACTCTACTCTGTACCACTCCACTTAATGCCAGTGCACTTTGTTCCAATCCACTGTACGCCACTCTAATCTACTTTGCACACTGCACTTTACGCCACTCTGCTCTATGCCATTGCAGTCTGCTCTGCACCACTCCACTCTATTGTCACACCATTTCACTCTACTCTGTTCCACTCCACTCTGTGCCATTGCACTCTACCCTGCACTACTCCATCTGCACAACTCCATTCTGTGCCACTTCACTCTACGCCACTGAACTCTAAACCACACACTCTATGCCACTGCACTCTACTCTGCACCACTCTATACCACACTTCTGAACTCTACACCAATACACTGTACGCACTACGCTCTATGCCACTCTACTATGCAGTGCTCCACTCTATGCCAATCCACTCTATGCCAGTGCAATCTGTTCCAATCTACTCTACACCACTCTAATCTACTCTGCACCCCTGCACTCTACTTTACTCTGCTCTATGCCACTGCACTCTACCCTTCACTACTCCATCTGCACATTTCCATCCTGTGCCACTTCACTCTACGCCACTGAACTCTAAACCACACACTCTATGCCACTGCACTCAACTCTGCACCACTGCACTCTACTTCACTCTGCTCTACGCCACTGCACTCTACCCTTCACCACAGCACTCTACTGTAACTACATGCCACTGCACTCTACTCTGCATCGCTCCACTCTACGCCACTGCACTCTGCCAATCCACTCTAAGCCACTCTCATCTACTCTGCAACACTGCAAACTATGCCACTTCACTCTACGCCTCTCTACTCAACTCTGCACCACTCTACTCTATGCTAAATCACTCTACCCTCCTCTACTATGCACCACTGTCGTCTTCACCACTGCATACTACACCACCCCAGTGTAGGTCCCTTCACTCCACTCTATGCCACTCCACTCTATGCCACTCCACTCTATGCCACTCCACTCTATGCCACTCCACTCTATGCCACTCCACTCTGTGCCACTCCACTCTGTGCCACTCCACTCTATGCCACTCCACTCTATGCCACTCTACTTTGCAACGCTGCACTCTATGCCTCTACTCTATGCCACTGAACTCTACTCTGCACCACTCCACTGTACCTTGCACCACTCCAGTTAGCCACTTCACTCTACTCTTAAACTATCTACTCTCTTCCACTGCACTCTACCACTGCACTCTATGCTACTCTGCGCCAATCGATTCCACACCACTGTAATCTACGCCCCACCACTCTATGCCACTCTACTCTGTTGTGCACCACTCTACTCTTTGCCACTCTACTCTAAACCACTGCACTTTATGCTAATGCACACCATGCCAACTACGCTGCATCACTGTACTCTACACCACTGTACTCTGCAACAATCACTCTGAGCCAATACTCTCTACTCTATACCACTCTACTCTACACCACTGCAGTCTACGCCACTGCACTCTACTCTGCACCACTCCACTCTCCCGTCACACCATTTCACTCTACTCTGAAACAATCTACTCTGCACCGCCCCACTCTGCGCAACGGCACTCTACCCTGCACAACTCCATTCTGTGCCACTTCACCGTACTCTGCAAGACTGCACTCTCTGCCACTGAACTCCACGCCACTCTACTCTGCGCACTGAACTCTACTCTGCACCACTCTTCTGCGCTCTGTCAGTACACCACTACACTCTATACCACTCTACTCTGCATTGCTCTACTCTACGCCACTGCACTCTATGCCAATCTACTCTAACCCACTCTAATCTACTCTGCACCACTGCTATTTACGCCACTTCACTCTACGCCTCTCTACTCTACTGTGCAACACTGTACTCTGTCAATGCACTCTTTCACCACTGCACTCTTTCACCATTCAAGTGTGCACTATATGCCACTGCACACCATTGAGCTCTACACTCTACCCTACTTTATTCTGCACCACTGCACTCTATGCCATTCTGTCACTGCCCTGTACACCACTTTTTACAAAACCAAGGCGCTCTACGCCACTGCACTCTACGCCAATCTACTCTGCACCACTGTTCTTTATGCTACTTCACTCTAGGCCACATTACTTCACTCTGATACACTCCAGTCTATGACACTCTACTTCATGATACTCCACTCTGACACTCTACTCCACTCTATGCCTCTATACACTACTCCACTCTACGATGCTATACGTGACTCCCTCTGCCACTTTATTCCACTCTATCCTATGACACACTACTCCACCCCCATTACTCCTCTGACATTCTATGCTACTGTAGTCTGCAACACTCCACTCTACTGCCTCTACTCCATTATTTGCCACTCCACTCTGACACTCCACTCTGACACACTACCCAATGAAAACCAGCTCTACAACACTCCACTCCACTCTACGCCCTTCCACTCCGACACTCTTCTCCCTCCATGACAGTGTGTGTTTTCCCACTGAATATGCCATCTCCAATAAAGATGGTTATGTGGCAAGTGTGGAGTCGTGTGGCCAGGATGTCAACCGGTTGTTTTTTGTGGTGCATCACTGTTAGGTGACCTCTAGGGGGCGCTAGGACGCAGCATGTGCATTTCTGGGCCCAGATCAGACATCCAAGTGGCCATAAACAGTGCTCATGCTATCTCTATGCTGCATCCATCTTTTCCCATATTTAAAGGGGTGTGGTATGTACCCGTATCCGCCGCACAGTGTTGACCATATGAACCACACTTAGATCATTGCACAAGTAGGTTATGAACTGAATAACGGGAAGTAGAAGAGGGCCGCTCCTACCACAGACGGGTGATGAGTTAACACAGCATTTCACAACCCTGGTTGGTAGGTGCAGCGACTATGACGTTTTGACAAGGACTCTGCCTCTGGGCTTTTTGAGTAACTTTTAGAGCTGTGGTTCAGTCGCTGCTGCTTGTGCTCCGCCAGGTACCAGCTGGTAATTAATAGGCGCGCTCCAATCGGAAGTGCGTCCGTGGAAGGCGGGCTCTTCCTGAGTGCCATGGGGCAAGGATGAAAGGGCCAGCAGTTTACACAAGGCACGATTTATCTAACGGAATCTGCAACCTCTGGGAGCAAGAGATGCATCTGGGAATTAATGGGCGCGTTCGCTTCTTGTTTAAAGTCTAACATCTCAGAGGGCGCAGTGAGTCCGAGTGCGTGATTTAAACCCTTGCAGCCGAAGGCAGCCCTTGCTTCCAGAAGCGGTGCAACCCCGGCCATGCCTCACTGCATTTTGAAACCTCTGGCTTGCCCAACCCCTGCGGTGTGCCCTGCAGCGGGCCCGCTCTGGCACTATTTCCCATTTTAGAAGCCTTCCTCTCTGGGCGCAGCAGATCATACGAGTGCTTTAGAGGTGCGTCGGCGTGTGATGGAGGAATCGGCCGCGGGCTGAGAGCGTGACCTCGGCGGCTGCGGACAGCTCTCAAGGCCAAGGCCGACTTCACACGGGCGCCCGGGGCGTGTGAGAGAAGAGTGGGCCGATGGGAGGCTGTAAGTATGGCAGGCGCCTCACAGCCCTCCTGGGTGTCAATCACTAGGCGCTGCTGACACTTGTGCTCATGATGGACCGAGCATCACTTTTGTGCTCGGTTTGTATTTCAATAGGAACTCATTTTTTAAAATGTAATCATTTATTTTTCTGTAATGCTAACGCCGATATTTGCTTCTTGGTAGGTTTTACAAACAGCATATCATTGTGCCAAAAACGAGGAAGTGAGGGAGCAGGAGGAGAGATCAGTAAAATACAACCGTGGTTTTTAAATATGTTTGGTACATCGTGTGTGCTGTGATAATTCTGCCCATGTTCCCATGGAGCTATGGGGCCCTCAGAAGCAGTGGGTGTAGTTTGTCATGTTGTGGTGTAATTGTGCATTTATTTGAAGCAGTGGTCGTAGTGCATAAAAAGAAGTATGGAAACTGTGTTGCTGCACGCAAGGGGGCGGTGTGAGTGAGCATGTGGGCGTGGCATAACAACAAAATATGCTATAACTTTTTCAGTCTTTCACCTTCCGTTAACTAGATATAAAATAACACACGGTTTAAATGAAAATTAATAAATTAATCTTTGGGAAATGCAACTATCGTACATTATGAAACCTCTGTTAGTTAATGCACTGCACCAAATCCTGTTTGGTGCAGTGGAGACTAGTGGCTGTGGTATGTTTAGTGCTATTAGGCCCCAGTCTGTGACAGAAAGCACAATGAGCATGCAAGTAGGGTGACCAACTGGCATTGGTGCAAATTCAGGACGGTGAGTGTAAAAATTCAGGACAAAGGGTCAATATTCAGGACACAAATTCAGGACAAAACTTCAGGACAATAGATAAGTTTTACAGACACATCTGAGGTGGTCGTGTAATAGTATATAAGTAAGCCCACATATTCAACCATTTGCAAACCTATCCATCATGTATCCTTCCATCTATTATTTCACTCATCCATCCTTACACTCATCCATCCATCCATCATCCATCCACCCTTTCACCCTATCCATCTGTACACTCATCTATCCACTCTTCTATCCATCCATCCATTCACTCATCCATCCAGCCATTTACCCTTTCACCCATCCAGTCATCCTTTCACTTAATCATCCATCTATCCACCCAGTCACTCATCCTTCCACCCATCCACCCTTTCAGTCATCCATCCATCTTCCCTTTCTCTCTCTCTCCATCGACCCTTTCACTTAGCCATCCTTCCTTCCTTCCATCCATCCACCCATGCATCCATCTACTCATCCACTCATGAATCCATCCACTGACCCTATCTCTCATCCATCCTTTCTCTCATCCATCTATCCTTTCACTCCTTCACTCATCTATTCATCCTTTTGTCCATCTACCCTCCCTTTCACTCACTCATCCATCCTTACATCCACCCTTTCACTCATCCGTCCATCCATTCACCCTTGCACTTATCAATTCATCAATCCATCCATCATTTCGCTCATCCACCCACTCACTCACTATCCACCTTTTCACTCATCCATCCTTTCACTCATCCATCCTTTCACTCATCCATCCACCCTTTTGCCCATCCAGCTACCCTTCCACCCATACAGCCAACTATTTACCTTTTCTCTCATCCATCCTTCCACTCACTCATCAATCCATCCATCCATCCACTCTCATTCTCCATCTATTCAAGCTTTCATTCATCCCTTCACCCTTTCACTAATTCATCCAGCCATCCACCCATCCCTTCACTTACTCACTCGCCCACCTTTTCATATTAATTTTGAGCTGAGCCTTTTTGAGAAGAGGCCCATCAAGAACTTCACCCTCGCTGCAGGAGCCATTCCAGGACTGGGGCAGAAGCCACCCAGGGCGGAGACAGGATCCACCACAGGGGGGGGACAGGAGCCATCAAAGGCGGGGGGGACAGGATCCACCACAGAGGGGACAGGAGCCATCAAATGCGGGGGGGGGCAGGAGTCACCACATGGGGGGACAGGAGCCATCACTGGGGGGAGGGGGGGGGGGCAGAAGCCATCACAAGAGGGGGAACAGGATCCACCAGGGTGGGCACAGGGGTGGGCATGCAGTATTCTAGTATCATCATGGTCTGTTCCAGGGTGGGGTAGGGCTCCTCACCCCCCTCCTGGACAAGACAAAGAGAAGACAGGCTCCCTTTCCAAAATGTTAGTTTTGCCATCCCCCGCTGTGATGTACAGTACTTAAAGGAGATACTCCAAGAGAACTGATTTAACTGATTGTCCTCCATACTTTGTTAATCAGTGTGGGTGCGATTGTGCCATTTCTTTATTTTATTACATTATAGACTGCATGTTTGCAGAACCGAGGTTTACTTACAATTTAGTGACAGTAATTAAGCTCTGTGAAGAGAACCATGTGCTGCCTCGGTGTAATCAGGGCCAGTTCTAGGATGTTTGGGGCCCTGGGCAGGAAGGGAATGTGTGAGGCCCCTCTAAATTGCAGAGACATGGCGCATTCAGGGCTGTCTGCATCTGAATAGATGCCCCTGCGCCTGAAGCTGCAGCCCCTCCCTCTCAGTCACCCTCAAGCACCTCTTAACAGCTCATCAAGGGCTTGAAGGTGTGAGGGTTGCCATCCCGCTGTGCCTCTCCAATGCTGCTGGGTATCTGAGCTTTGGTACTGCATCGGAGTCTGTTACACCCGACCTCAACAGCATCGGAGTCAAGAAGGGAGGTGGGTGGAAGCTGTGTCGGCTTAGGGTGGTGCGACCGGTGCCCGGTTAAAATTACGGACAAATGGCGTCCGTTAAAGAATCCTTCACGGACAACGGACAGACGGCCGAAATTACGGACTGTCCGTGAAATTTACGGACGGTTGGTCACCCTACATGCAAGTCATTATTTTAATCTTGCATTACACACAGTATGATAGGCCGCTACAGAATGTGCAAAAAGATTTAAGATAAAAAGTGTTTCCAAAAATATAGATTTTTTGCAGGCTATACATAGGGCTGTTTTTCAAGTTATTGTCTTTTAAAAGCACACAATTCATAGCTTAGCTGGTAGCTCCCCTACAATAACCCGCAGAAAGAATGATTGTGTGTCACCAGGAAGCTTCAAGTTATTCCATCAATTGAAGCCATTACCGGCTACCAGGCACCCTCTACGTTTGTAAATTAACCAGTTGTGCACATTTACTCTTCTTTCAGGCAAGCAGGCACCCTGGCAAGAAGGCTTGTTTAGCTAGTTGCTCCTCCCCTGGTTTCACAGAACGGGAGGCTCCCTGAATGACACTTGAGGTGAAGCATTTCAGCTGGCGGAATTATCCGTCCTGGTACAGTTGACTTATGACAAAAAGTAGGGTAACTGTTTCCCTAAAATTAAGACATATGGGCACATTGTGTACCTCGTATCCGCCCCCCACTTCGACTACTGATCTGAAGAGAGTGTTTCTTCCTCCAAAACATGGTGCAAACTTTTAACCTGGCATATTGGCCTCTTGGGGACATGTTTCAGCATCGGTTGCTCATTTGCCTGGGTCCTCCGTCAGCTGGGCAAGCTGTTCCTCAAGCCTCTTGTATACTTGCACAATTAAAACTAGACTTCCTGGTGACAGTGAGTTCATTCTGCATGCCCAGCACAGTGCTGGATGCATTTGTGTCGATCAGGGAGATGCCACCTGCGCATTGTTAGGCTTGGCAGTGATTATATACCTCCACAGTCTGTAGGAGTCTGCTGAGCTCTGACTTGCGCACTCTGCAATGTTGTTACTACTCATGTTTGTATTTTTCATGCAACAGAACCAATAAATAGAAGTTTAAATTACATTGAAATTAGACGTTCTGCAATTCTGTCAGTTCATTGCAGGTGTCCCACCCATCTCCCTTTTCCTTGAGAACTTCGCTAGTCATCAAGCTAGTTCCTTCAGACAAGGCAGCTTTTAATCTATCACCGAAGACTCTGTCAGCATTGGTAGTGGATGAGCAGTCTGTTATCCTAGAGCTGCGTCAATTGCCACATTGAGATGCGCTTCAGGCCCTTAGCAGATCTGACCTGGTAGTGAAAATATATTTTCCCTGAAAAACCGGTATGATCCACGAATGGCGAGCATTGAGGCAGATCGGCTATGCTGAGCTTTCTCATCATCTTAGGAACTTTCCTGCTAGCTGTATCTATGAGCTTAAATTAGGAAAAGGTCCGGCAAACCATGGCTAGGTTTATTTCTCTCCAGTAGGAATTTCTTCTAGCATTTTGTTCACAGATTAGCGATGAACCTGGGGGGTGGAGGGGTTTAAATTTACACCTTTTACATTGATTGCAAGTACCCCCTGTCAAGAACAGAATGAGGGGGGTGCTACAGAGTGTGTTCTATGGTTTCTGATTCAAAATGCAGTGGATTCCCTTTTTTGTTTGAAGAGATCCAAAATATGCTATCAACCTCCATCTTACTTTCACCCCTCCTCTATTCATGGTACTTCTATGTCAAGACAGATAATTCATCTTCGTCTCCCAACCTGGGAACTGGAAATTTCAGTTTCTAGAAGAAAACCGTAGACCGAGATTTGGTAACAACCGTACAGCCATGTAAGTGTGCAACAAAGCCCGTATCCCATGCTTGGCATCAGGCATTTATTCACTTATGGTGCATTTCAGAAATCTTAAACCCACTGATGAAAAGTGTCGTGTTTTATGGGACGCTTTGTTGCTGGAGCTGAGAATCTCTTCTTTGAGGGTGCAGTTAGTGCCAGTTGGGTGTTCAGAGCTCCCTTTCCTGCTTTAAATGATCTGCTTGTTTTCACGTTTCTCCCGTCTCACCAGTTATCCCTTGGGGAATGTTCCTCCAAAGGTTCTCCCCCCAAAATCTTTATTTGTGACGGGCAGTCTCAGTTGACAGATGTTCAGGAGAGTTGGCTACCTCATCTGCTGAACTGAGATTTTTGCCAGAAGGGTCTGGCTTTATGTCCTGCCTCATCTTTTGTTCTGCAGGTGGTGTTGCATCTTCATTCCTGTGAGGATAATATCTCTCCTCATCTCATGATAACGTCCTTCATTCCATGAAAGTGACCAAACAAGTGAAATTTTTAAAGGAAGGACAGTTTATTTTAGGATTTCCGATTCATTGTTCTTGTCCGATGGTCCAGGCTGGAGGGTGAAGAAACCTTTGGTTGGTGCACTGCATAGGTGGGTGTGTCTGGTTGCTTCTTAGCCATATGAGAAGGAACAAGTTGATGCATCATCTGGCATTCTCCATCGGTTCACCAAAGAATGTCTATTTCATGAACCTAAAGTTAGGGTGTCCCCCTATTAGACATTTGTAGGACACTGTGCTTCTCCTAACACATTTATTTCACATTATGGACAGCTTGTGGAACCTTGTTTGTGTGCTGCTGCACATATCTCTGCAAACTGCTCAGCCTGTGACGAGGAAGATTGGCAAAATGCTTGTGACCTTATTAAGTATCAGCCATCTCCATTCGGCTTAATCTTATTTGCCTTCACCACGGCCCTGTGATCGCCTTCACCCTCTGCGGATTTCTTGCCAAGTTTGACTTTTCGGGTAAAACATGGTTATGGTAGAGGGCACATCATTATGGGTGGAGATATAGTTCTATTAATGCTATGTCCACTGGGCGAGGGAGCCCTAAAGTTCTAAAACAGTTTTTCAGAGTAAGCAATGGAAGCGCCTGTCCTGGAAGTCAGAGGGGACCCCCTACCCTCCCCCAAACTATTAGGACTCAGTGTAATGAAGATAACCAGTAAGAAGTCCCAGCATTTACTCTGCTCCAACATAATTGAGCGAATGTTTCTCTATAGGTGGTGCTTATGGCATCATTTTGCCTAATACCTGGGGCAATCTACGTATTTTATAACAATGGTGAAAATGGGGGAGAAATACCATTAATTTTTTTACTGAATACAATTGGACAGATTTTACCTCAAACTAAAGTTTTGCCCTAGAGTTATGTTTACATATTAATAAATGGAGTGGTTACACATTTGTGCTGTTTTCAAATGTCAAAGATGGGACAAAGTCCTGGTAATATCTGTTTATTATAGTTTTTAGATAAGCAGCAACAATGGCTGAAAATAATTTGTATAATAAAGACAATGCATGGACTTTGTTTTCTTTCAGTGAAAAAAAAAGCATACGTAATGAGCAATAGCTGGGTCGCCTAGTTTTTGCACAGATTTCATAATCTATTTCATCCATTTTAACCATGCTGCAAAAATATTTATGTAAAACGTGCTATAGTATAAGCAATACATGTGGTATGAAATGAAATTTTAATTTTTTTTAATTTTGCCCCACTGGAAATTTTACGTAATATGACCATGAGAATTACATATATTGCAACACACGCTGCCTCGGTTTGCTCCACTGTCAGGAGAAACCAGAGTTCCTTATAATTGCACTTTGCGTACAAGTGGTCAATAATGGATTAGTATTTCCTTGCTTCCTCAAAGAAGACACAAGGAAATTTTATTTCATTTTCTTTTTTTAAAGAACAAGATGTATTTGAATATGGGTTGTTGTTAGAGCTTTGAAATCAATAATATCTGTTGAAGCACGCATCTTTCTTATTAAATCTTGTTTGACGTATTGCTTTCCAACATGTCTACAACAGGTTGTAAACAAGTAGTGACCATGCCAATAGGCATGATGTTGGAGGCAAGACATTTGGCTTTGTCAGTGCTTGTTTTGTCAAGCTGTATGCATATTTTTGTTGTTTTTTTTGTACATATTTTTGTTGGGAAGGCTGCTTGGCCTTCGTCAATCTAAAACAAGAAGTGGCTAAATAAAAAAACATGCATTGCCATCGTAGTCCTGCTCACATATAGGAACTATTTGGTGTGTTGATGCACGTCTGGCGAAGGACGTAAAACATTCACTCACAGTGATCTTGGCCCATAGCTAAGGTGGGCTGACCCACTGCCCCGTGCTCTATATTGTAGTGGCCAGAAGAGAAATGTGAAGTGCACAATGACAGTCCAATGAATGACGCTGGCTGGCTGAAAGCTCATATTAGTAAGTTCAGGATAGATAAAATTGTAGCAAAATCCAAATCCAAGTCTTTTGGTTAATGCCAGACTTAAAAAAGCAAAAATAGAACAGGGATGGTGTGAAAAGCACGTTTGAACTAGTGTGCCTTCATTCAGTAAGCAGTTCAAAGCAAGTTCACAGCAGCCTTAAGCTGGCTGGATCTGCTCAGTGGAGAGTTTCCAGGGTAAACATGTCTGACTTAAGTCGGACATGTTTACCCAGTGGAGCATATACCGGCTGCCCTGCGTTACTACTTTCCATCACTGTTGACGCACAGTAGGCTGGCCGTGACTTTATAAGCTGACCGAAGACCTGCTGAAGACCCAGTGTACGGAAAGCATTTAATGCATGTAAAATATTACATATATTAGGGATATATTGACTTTCCCATGCTCGTTGGTAGGTCAGACCTCTGCTATCATGCTCTTGGATTGCCTGAACATTACAGATTTGAGTTATTTATATAGTGTTATGAGGGTATTTTGGCATTGCTGAAAAATTGGTTTGATATGATAAAATGGCATATAATATTGGAATAAATATGTTTTGGGAAATTGGTGAAAAACTGAAAAATGTGTTCTTGATCCATTGTGTTCAAGGAGAGAGAATCCCATAGTTTATGGGTTGATACTGAAACTGTGATAATTGGCGCTTCTCAATGCAACTATCAATTTGTAGGTGTTGAATAGGATGGACGGGGTGCGGCTGGGAAATATGCCTGAGCTTTTTAATCACTACAGTTGGTGGTATGAAGGAATGTAAGGCTTTCTGTGACATGCAGATTCATAACCTTTTGTAGCTGACAAGTTTTCAGTTTGCTTATGAGTGACATTTCTAGTTTTTTTCTATGTTTCTGTGTAAAATTGCCATTTCTATGCATTAAGTGTGACACTTTGAGTGACTTTTTATTGCGGGTCTCACAAGCAAAGAATGTGAGAAACCACCCCATTTTGTAGAGTAACTGTCTACAAATGGCCACATCCACCTTCAAATGTTTAAGCAAGATTACTAACTTATTTCTTTGAATCCAGAGTGGTCTTGGCTGACAATTCAAGACCGGCCGAGGAGTCGGTTACACAAGACACTGCCGATTGGCAGCTCACCCCCTCCAAAACCACGCCTCCCACACTCAGTTAAACATACTGACTGATGGGAACGTATAATGTAGGGGGTGGGACTCCAAGACGTCTGCCTATGTGGCAACATTATGGAATGGCTAGGGAGGCGAGCTTCCCTTTACAGCTGCTAATTGGCCCCATAGCGTGTGCTACCTACAACCCTAATAGGCTTTCAAGAACCAGCAGAGCAGAGCATATTCTAGTTTCACTTTTTAACATTTCAAGAATGTGGTGAAGACAAAAAACACACGACTAGCTGAAGGTGTTACCTGCGGCCAAATAAATCTCTATAATGTGGAAGGCTAGCATTAATGTAGGAAGAACGGCAAAAGCCGGCACCACACTATAAAGCATTATTTATATTTAAAGAGCACTTTTAATGCTGCCTAGAGAAATGTAACACAAGCCGGGTGGACAAACAGCAATAGAATATCAAATAGTGAATGAAAACATCTAGAACCTGCTAATTGTGCTTTTGTTACATACTGTAATTATGTAGCTTAAAATAGTTTACTGACAGCATTCAATTGTTGTCAGAACTTAGATATATAGTCATGCTCATAGGAATTATGCGACAAGGGAGGACCCCATATTGTGGTAGGGTTGACAAAATTATGCGTCAAAAAGAGGCGAATTATAAGGCATATTGACGCAGATTTTCTGATGGTATTACTTCATTATGTTGTAATTTTTAGGCCGAGCCTTGGCAGCACAGACGCTGCTCTGCGAGGCATGCTGTATTCAGGTATGGACTTGAAGCTCCGCCCATATATTTCATTGGCCTGGGTCATTGTCCTTTGGAAACTGTGGCTTTTCATTGGTCAAGAGGCTTAGTAGTCCCTCCTTAGTATTGCCTTTCCTCATTTTCTAACCTCCCATGAGGACACCTCCTGTTACATATGTTGTTATCGGTAGCTTTAATTACAGCCTCCCAGCACTATTTGCTTAAACGGCCTCTAAGCACTATTTGCTTAAATGGTTTTCTCCTGCCTGCTGTTGCAGGCAGGACATACGCTCCCACAATGCTTTTTTTTTTTAATAGCACGGCAATCCACGCTTATACAGTGGCGGCCATGCATATGGTTTATTTGCGGTGCCGAATGCAGCCGCATTTTTAAATTTTACTATTTATTAACTTTGTTTTCAAACTGCCCATTGCCGCAGTTTCACTTTACTGGTGGCGCACCCCTTTCCTTAGACGCGGCTCATCTAAGGAGAGGGGCGCAGATGACATTAAAGTGAAAGCACCGCATGGGCGTTTTAACAAACAAGCATTTACAATGTAATAGGTGTCGAATTTACTAGAGTTTCGTAAATGCGAGACCTATTGCATTGCAAATGCTTGTTACACATGGTAACACTGTATGGGCGAAGATTTCACCTCATTAGTACCAGTTTAACAACCAAATACAGAAACAGGCAACTGAAGGATGATCAGGTAACCTTTCAATCAATCAATCGGTATTTGTATTGCATGCTATTCACCACAGGGGTATCGTGGCGCTGTGCAACCTTTGCCAAGGTCCTGCCACTGTACGTGAATACGGCATCTCGTTTTTAGTAACTTGTGATCCGTTTGAGGAAGAAATATTTTTTTTGTTAAAATCCACAGCTTATGCAGCAGATGATGGATTATGTGGTAAATGCAGCAAACCCAAAATTAAGCAGAAAAAAAAGCAGTGGCGGCTGATTCGCATCATTCCAGTGGCCCTGTATATAGTCGACTTTACGGCGTGTAGGACTACCTGAAGTGCTGTGTACACTGGCACTGAATCAAGTTATGAAAGTGTATCCGGAAGTTGATGAATGGAGGGAGCGTGCAATTTCCATCTCTCCAACGGTGAACCTGACGCCACTCTGAATCATAGTGACAGTGAAGTCATTTTTGCACAAGTAATTCTTAAGGTGTTTACTCACTGTGAAATGCTGAAGTAGAGCCAGTTCAGCTCTTCCAGGTGGGAAATAGCATAGAATGTAAATTGTTGCACAGAGTGAGTTGGAACAGCAGCTCACTATTTCACACTTGGTGGGAACAGGGGAGAAAGGGGTTGCAAGTCACACATTGTGTCTTTCCCAAAAAATGATTTCTATCCCCCATTCTCTGGTGGGATTTTTTAGGATTTTGTTGTATGTTGCAATCACAGAGAGCTATCTCGTTATAATGCCAGAATAACGCGTAGGTTGTCATCTCTAGCCAGTGTGAAAATACAGGATGTTGTTATTAGAAGTGTTGTTGGTTTGGAATCTCCCGAACCGTTCTACAGTGGGGACACGTGGTTGCATCCAGACAAAGGGAGCATACAGGTGTCCGAGGGCTGAGATCATGCCATAGGAAGTAGACAAACCTTTTCAGTTGAGCAAGCACATTAACACTTTCGTGTTTCACGAGGCAAAATGTGAAAGAGAGGCTCAAAACCTCAGAGGCGGGCCCTTCTCTTAGTCATTTGTGAGCATGAACAGAAAAATATGGCTGAAGCAAGTTACAGTACACTAAAAAAAAAACTTGACACATCTGTTGGCTTATTTAGACTGTATTCGAAATGGTGTGAACAGTTCTCCTAAGAGGTGTTTTGTTGTATCGTGATGTGTGGATATGGTGTGGGTCAGTGCTTTTGTGGGCATGCTGATGCTCATTTAAGTGGTACGTACACATGAGCAGTGTTCAATATGTGGGTTGTGTTCGATGTGTGTACGTGTTGTCATTTAGTGGAAAGTGTGTTCACGGTACTTTAACACCCAACTATGTGGTGTATCTCTGCTGTTTTGATTGTTTATAAAGAGTTCTGCCTAATGCATTCTATAGGATGTTGCCTTGGTGTTAAGTGCTGTTGGGTTACTATATTAACTATTTCAGACTTATGTTAGCAGTGCTTGGTGTGCTATAATAACAGGTCTTCAGCCTTTCGTATACCTGTGATATGTACATAATTAAACCTGCAAAATAAGGACCTAAGAGGAAACAAATTCTCAGATGCAATTATTGGGGCTTAACCTAGGAATTGGCTCAAGTGCAAAAGATAACAGTGGTACATACATGTTTCAAGCTATGTTAAACTTTCTGGACAGAGACATCTGTTCTGGTCATTTCATGTAGCTGTTTTACTGGAAGATGCGTGGCTGTCAGAAATAAAATGTTTATTAGCATACTGCATGTTTTCTGCTATAAATTGGCAATTATGGAGGTGCTGTTGGCAAACTTTCAAATTCACGGCAAGAGTGAACCAATGGTCTGGCTGGATACGAAGGGCCAAAGCACAAACTGAGCCATTGAATGTTTTTCATGTAAATCATGTGATTGAAATCTGTAAAATATGATAACATTGTATATTCAGAGAGTTTATTCCTTTACGATTTGTAAGTGTGTTAATGTAGTGCACAAGATTGTGAACATTGAGTCTTTAGGAAATGTAGGTTATTTGCTTCCCTGGGAGGTTTAATTGGATTTGGTGCCCTGTATGGTTGGTTCTGGTCTCCTTCATTTCGTATGACCTACTATTATTGTTCAGCTTCTTGCACTGAACAGTTAGGCAGATATTGAAATGCCTGCAATTTGGGCTACACCTCCCTTGCTCCTCCATAGTCCACGCCGTAAGAGCTGAGCTTTGGATCGACTCTTGAAAATCAGAGCAGATTTTACACCTTTGAGGTTTTTTCCGGAATATATCATCATAGTGTTGGGAAGACCTTGGAATGCCCAATTTAAATATGTAAAGTCAATAATACTTTGGTTAAAATACCTTGTGATTGAGTTTGAATGTTTTCCTCCCACAGGAGCTGGGGCCCAATGTTTTAAGTTGTTTATTCAAATGCTTTATTTAGACATGTATGTGTATTTATTGGTGATCTATCGGGCAGATCACTTTAGAGGGTGTCAGAAATAAAGGAGGATAGTGAAAGAGGAGTGAGTGTTTCAGCAACTCAAGGTATCTGTGGACACCTGAAAAATCCTGACCTTCAAGTTGGTGAACTGTTGCTACCTATTGTATTGTATTCTATTCGTGTTTATATAAATCTTCATATCTACCAGCAAATACCAAAGTGTATTGGTAGATAGCTAGTGCGCTACTCTATGGGAGTGCTTTGGATGAAAGAGTGTGCATTTATGGTGACCTACATGGGCAGTATTTTGATGCTGTATGAGGCCCGGCATAGGATATATTTGTGCTTTGTCACTGCGCCCTAGGGCAGATGGAAGCTGAAGAGGATTGGGAGATGGGATCCTTAAGCATCAGAATTAGTGTGTGGATGGATAGGAAGTTTGTGAGTGCAGCATGGACAGGCTGGGAAGTGTTTTGGTGTTGTGTGTGTATGTGGTACATACTGTTCAATCTATCTTGCACTGGACGTAAAGCTGCGCATATGCATGGTGTAGGGGAGAAATTTGAGAATAGACGCCATCACATCATGTACATACCGACCATCTTTGAAGTGGTTTGTATCACACAGATTAAACCACATTCAATATGGAGTATAGGATAGCACGCAGAGGTGAATCCTATCAACCCTGGGCGGTGCAATCTTCCATCGTTTGTAGTATATGCACTGGATTCCACACAGGAGCAGCAAGGAAGGAACCCATAATGTTGGGACTTATGCAACATGCCAAGGTATGTATGCTCTGATGAATCCACCTAGTAGTGGCACTGAGCAACCATTAGTTAGAGAGACATAGTGGGAGCCTGAGGAACCCACCCAGGAACAGGTTGATGTCACCCATGGCAGTGAGTGAGATTAGAGCTGAGGTGTGGATTGGATGGTGACCACTTCTGTGCACAGATGTAGCAAAAACAGGATCATGAAAAGACCCTAACAAGCTTAAACAGGGAAGATGTCACTGGAACAAGGCCTTCATCACCCACCCTTTATCTAGATGCCCAACACCTGGATGTCCAGAGCTGAGAGGCTAAGTAGGCATGGGAAGGATGTGGCAGACAAGACGCACAGGACCAGGGCAGGGCCTGAAAAAGAGGAACAGGAGGTGATGAAGGTCGACAAGCAGAGCAGGCCCAGGGGTGAGACCTAAGCTCAGAAAAGGAAGCAGTCAGACCAGTTCAAAATTGAAACCTTTCAAAAATGTCTCTGTGGCCAAGAGAACCTTTTTATGGTACCAGATCTTGTGGCATAATTCTACATTCCTAATCAATGTTGCCACCTGCCATTTGTGCCGGGGAACAGCTGCACTACCAATTAAATTTCTTTCCCTTCACCTGGAGTCAGCTCTCCACATATTTGTAAAGGTCCTGATCCCGTTCCTGGAGATGATTCGCTCTCTTTAAGTTCTCCTCCAGCCCTTTACGGACGATTTGGTGGTACATATGGCTCTCTTTATCTAGCCCAGCTTTGACACTCTGCGGTGTGCATTTTCATTGCTCGTTAATCAAGGGGCAGAAGTGAAAACTGACTTCCTTGCATGGAATGTGAGCATTGTTTTGGTTGCCTGTGCTGGATGCAATAGCTCATCAGTGGCTTCAGGTGTCGCGATTAATGGTTTCCTGTATCTGTGTAGTCCTCTGGGCTTGCCTGCTGATATGGTTCCCTGGCCAGATACTTTATGGCCCACTTTTAATTAGTTTATCTACCATTCACACCTCCTATTTTTGTTTCCACACTTCATTTATATAGATCTTCAGCAGTAGCTAATCACAGAGAATATGGCTAATGGGTGACCTTGCCCTTCGGCTTACCTTGATCGCCACAGTGATGTCAGTATAATGGACTGATGGGCTACACTGGGGCACACTCAAACTCAAAATTGACTTTATTTCGGATATATTGCAATCCATAAAAGTACACAACATTAAACAATTCCTATTAAAAAACATCACAATAATTACAAAGTCAATCTAAGTTACATACAACACATATATTTCTTAAAAGAGTGCATAGACGAAATCAGTACAAGAAAAGTGCAAATAGTGCCCACATACAGAAAAAGTGCATTAGAGCATTGGGCTGCAGATGATTCACAGTTACTCATCTAAACATTTTCTTAGTCTCATGGTTAGTTTTAAAAATTCTAGCACCTGGAGGACACTATCAGAGTGCAGCAGCTGTAAGTACATAAGGGCGGGTCTAATTTGTTTAAAATTTAATTTCTTTAAAAGAGTAACAAGATACCGCCTACGGGGATATTCATAAAATGTACATAAAAATATAAAATGCAGCATATCCTGTGGAGACTTCCCGTCGCAGCCACAGGGAGCTGCAGGTTTTTTAAAAATGTCCGACTTGGGTCTAATTAAAAGATGATGAAAGATGTTAAATCTAAATCGGGTCAGCAAAAATTTCTCATGGGAGGTAAAGGAGCATGTTAGGTACATTTCCATAGGAACACAAGTTCTCAACATGATATACTTTCTAACATTGGGTTTCGAAAGCTCAACTTCATCTCTTAGGGCATTACAATCCAAGAAAAAAGCTCTCTCAAATGCTGCAACATCACCCATAACTATATCCCTCAGGTTATCAAACAAGTTCAGGCGGCCAAGCTTCAAAAATTGGGACTTCAAATATTTAAGCCAAGGTACACACATTGCATGATCGAGTGATACAAGATCTTCCACTATCTGGTGTGTTAAAGGAATTACATCACTTAACCATAATTTTACCCAGCATAACAGTGGTTTCAATCCAACAATGTCGCATAAATGCAGGCAACCAAGTTCTTCATGTACAGCTAAGTTTGGTGTGCTACCTGGGACACATAACAGACGCTTTAAGAAATTGTTTTCAACTATTTGTAGTTGTTCGCCATTTATGTAGCCCCATATCTCGCTTCCGTATACTGCGGTGGCTATGGATTTAGTGTTGTATAATTTCATCATAGCCACATTTGGCTTTTTCCTCAATTTAGAGGCAAAGTTGAAGATGGAGGCATTTACTCTAGTCATTTCCCCCTTCTTCTTGGCCAAATGTGGGGCCCAACTAAGCTTCGTATCAAATAAAACACCCAAATATGAGAACGTCTGGGTGATGGGGATCAGAACATCATTCAGTTTAAAATTGAACTTCTTTTTAGGTTGACAGCCAACATGCATTATGTAAGATTTAGAATTGTTGACCAAAATGTCCCTGTCAGACATGAAATTATTAAAAGCATTCAAAAGTGCCTGGAGACCTAATTCTGTTCGTGAAATTAAAACCGCGTCGTCGGCATAGAAAAGTAAAGGAATACCCCTCGCACTAGCTCTAGGACAATCTGATTTTACCTCTTGTAGTTCAGCCTCTAAATCATTTATATAAAAATTAAAAAGAAAAGGGGCCAGGATACACCCCTGACGTACGCCTTTATTAATACTAAAACTTCCTGTGGTTTCCCCGGTCGATGAGAACCTCACGTTGGCTCTTGTGTCATTGTGCAGATCCGCTAGGAACTCCACGATCCCCCTATCAATACCTTTATCCTTCATGGTCTGCCACAGCCTCCCTCTGTTAACACAGTCGAAGGCTGAGGACAGATCCATGAAGGCAAGGTGAATTACTCCTTTCTGTACAACAGTATATTTATTCAGAATAAGAAACAGGTTGAGACACTGAGTTATGGTAGAGCGCCCTTCACAAAAGCCATATTGAGAAATCGACATGGTATTATTTTCATTCAACCAGCTTGTTAGACGTTGAAGTATAACTCTCCCCATGATCTTAACCATTGAATCGATTAGGGATATTGGTCGGTAACAAAGAGCACTTCCCCTATCTCCCTTCTTGAAGACAGGAACTATAGTTGACAGACCCCATGTTCCCGGACAACCTACTATGGCCGCAGCATTAAATACAGCAACCAGAATGGGAGCCCAGAAAACTGGATCAGATTTGTAAAGATCCGGTGGTATTCCGTCAGGACCTGGCGCTTTATTTGCAGTGAGACCCATTATGGCAGCCAAGACCTCACTTTTGTCAAAAATAATGGTGCTGTCCCTATCATGGGGGGCAGCAGCCATGGTTCCAGAACCCTCAGAATAATACAGACTTTTAAAATGACTTTCCCATTCCTCTTTGGTTATGCAACAGACAAGTCCATCTCCATGGTCCTCGGTCAAAAAAGGTTTTTTAACCAGGGCCCAGAATTTGGTGCTGCTATTCAGGGTGGAGGGATCAAGCAATTCCTCCCAGGCCTCTTTCCTCAGAAACTCCTTGCGGGCAACAGTAATAGCCTTCTATTCCTTTCTACAGAGTTTTACGACATCCCGATTCCTCGGGGAGGCTGACAGTGCAAGCCTCAGTTTGCGAGCAGCTATAGTGCAGTCGTGGATAAACCATCTCGGGCCTATATTAACCTGAGTTTTATTTGGGACCGATAGAAATGCTGACACCTTCTCCGAAATATTTTGATAAGCCTCTAGAACCAGCCTAGGTTCACCCCCCCCCCCCATTGGTACAGACTTTAATATCCTCTGCACACCCTACAGAGATGTTCTTATAGAGGATATCCGCAGAGACCATAGACCATTTTAACCGCCTCCTCCCATCTGTTGTGCCCAATCTACCTTGATTGATGATCTTATTACCTTTTTTTAACCAGGGACATTTTAAACAGATTGTTAGAGGGTTATGGTCGCTGAATTCGCTAGGAACAATGCAAAAAGAATCTAAAAAAGTTTGCATCGTCCGCGAAACAAGTATGTGGTCTATAAAGGTACCCCTTCCATGCCCCTTAAAGGTAGGGGTATCAAAGCAATATAGCGGGTCCTTTAATGACATAGCCAGAGAGAGGTCATAGTCATTCAGTAGGTCATTTCACATTTCCCCCTCCTTAGTGTGCTCCATATGGAGACAGTCCGCACGTTCACAAGTCATTTCTGGTAAGCACTTGTGCAATGGGTCTATACAAGGATGCAAATTAAAATCCCCCATAATCATGAGGTTATGGCCTACATTTTTCATAAAATTAGAGACAAAAGAATTCAATATATGAATGTGATTCCTGCCTGCACTATCATAAGCAGCATTGTAAAAATTCACCAGGCCCACAAGGACATTACCTCCAGTTAAAGTTAAGCCCATTACACCTGTATGTTGTGCTTCAATTCTTCGTACTTCACAGGGTATTAATATGGAAACAAAAATTACAAGACCCCCCTTGGGCCTACCCCGCAAAGATGGCAAGGCTGGCACAAAGAAGGCCTTATACCCTTCTAAGAAGAGGTTACAGCCCAACTCCCAGGTCTCTTGTAAACAGACAATCGAAAATTGCTTAATGTAAGTCACCCAATTTGCATCAGACATTTTGGCCGCAAGACCAGCAACATTCCAAGAGACAGCAAGACATCCTGGCATTTTGCCCACCGGGTTATCTGAGATTATAGATTCACCTGTAGCCCTAGTATCCTGAGCCACAGGTGCCCCCCGTCAATCACACAGCTCAAGACCGGATAACACTTCATACCTGTTCTGTGTGTTTAAGTTCGACCCATATTGATAGTGTCCAGCACTGGGGCTCCTGTTATAACATCCAATGGGTCCACCTGACCCACAAAGATTAGTGGTGATGTAAGGGAATTGAGTCTCTTGCACAGGAGTATAAGGTTCAAGCCCCCGCCTGGTTAGACTCTGTTGTGATGGCGGTTTGCACAAATGCGCATAAAAGTAACCCAGGGGGCGTACACAGATACCGTTCATATTATATACCAGTGCAGAAGCTCTCAAAAGAACAGTTGCCACATGCTGGGGGTGTTTAAAATTTACAACTATACAATCCCCAGACCCAGACTTTTTAGACGGCCCCACCCAGTTTACACGCCTTACTGTCATTATCTGGTCAAAATATGAGATGGGAAAACCACAGTTTTTGTTGAGCCATGATACGGTCTTATTTTTCAAAGAGGTTTGGGATTCATCAAAAGGAGATGCGGGATGGGTGCCACAAGGAGGCACATTAGTCAGTACTGCCACAAACGGAGCACAGTCTGGTGGTAAATTAAGATAGCGATTGTACCTCGGGGGTCTGGGAGCTCTACTGCTTTGGGGATTTGTAGATGGTTGTTGCTGCGAGGCAGTTGCAGTTGCCACAGGGATATCCGGTCGAATTGGTGTTACAGATCCTGAGGCCACTGCAACAACAATATCCCCCCTCCCCTTATTTCGTGTATCCTTAACTTCAGCAATTTCTCTCCCTTTCCCCCCAGAGTGGAAATTTCCACTAGATGTTACAATCTACTGTGTCAATAACAGACCACCCAGCCTTGTCACTTCCTTGACTAGGTTATCTATCTTAATGGTTAATGGTTTAATAAGCTCCTCCATTTTTGCTGTTAAAGAGACTTCTAAGTTTTTCATAAGTGAAGCAAGCAAATCAGGATTTAAATTTACTCCATTACCATTACCATTACCATTAGTGCCCGTAAATACAAAAGGGGTTGTTATAGCAGGACTGATAATTGCCTTACCATCCTTTTTTTTGGACTTAGAATTGTTATGTTTCCCATTCTCCCTTTGAGACAGTGTTCTACAGGTTCTCAGATGCCTGATTTCAGGTTGAATCTCATTCAGCACACCAATGTCTGGACTTGACAGCGCCCGTGAGTCAGGATGAACCTCCACATTCACTAAAATGGGCGCTGGAGGGTCAGTAGAGATGACATCACTCGTGTTAATTTCACAGTCTTGGGTCAGACTAATAGGGAAATTTTCAGATAGTGTTTCCCCTATCACAGTGCCTTTCCCCAGAGATACACGTCTATCATTATTAATCTGATTTACTTTCCTAACCAGGAAATTGTCTAGGGTAGCAGGGCCCACCATCACTTTGTCAGTTTTGGATTTAGACATTATGAGCAGTAATGATGTTAAACTTCCACGCAAGTACCCTTCAGTCTAAACACTCACAAAAAAAAATAAACGAAAATAACATAATAATAATGTGTAAAATGTCTTACATGCTCATAGCACGTTAGAGGTCCAAAAAGAGGCAATATAAAGTTCCTGGCCCAGTCCAGTCTCCTCAGGCCTCTGTCCCAGGCTTCTCCCGGCGCCGCCCGCGCGCGTCCCGCGACGCGGAGGGAGCCTCTCGCTTTTTAGCGCCTCCTGGCGCGACGGCGGGCGGAAGTGCCCCAGTGGCGCTCGGGAGCCTGGGGAATGTAGTCCGATGGTGCGGTGTCGTGAATGGCAGAACGCGGCTGCGGGATTACTAGCGCGCGTGAAGGCGGTGTCTGCCTGCGGGCCCCAAGGTACGTGCTCTCTCCTCCTTGCTCCTTGCTCAACAAACAATGTCCCCCCTGGCTATTTAATAGTGGAAAGTATGAGGTGTTTACTTAGCACCAAAGGCCCGGAAACAAGGCGACGGCGAGAGACTTTTGACTTTGTCTTGGATTTATTCAAGGAAGGCGACCTTGATCACCTGGAACAGGCGCAGGCCTGGGATTTTGAACATGACTTTGGGACTTTGACACACTCCCTGATAGCGTTGGGGGGCACTCTCTTTTCTTTTGTCAGCCGCCTTCTTCTCCAGCCTGCCCAGTCAAAAAGTCCGGACCGGGTCTTACTTGGCTCTTATGCAGTTGATTTGTCTCTTGTAGTTCACCCCTGATATAATGTATTAATCTCTTCCTCGCCCCCTCGCAGCTGGGCAGCAATACTCCACGTCCACCTCCAAAATCAATCAATTCAGAATCTGGAACGCCTTTCACCTCTGTTTTGCCGGTTTCACAGTTTCACAGTTTTTCCGCGGTTTTCACTGCGAATCGGCCCTTATTCCAGCCAGGAGTCTTCCTCCCGGTTCCTTCTGTTTCTACTGCCGCATAATATCCTTAAGCGGCGATCTGCTTCTCCGCTCTAGAGAACGCCGAAACTCCTGTGCTGTGCTGCACCGCCATTGCCGGTGAGGGGGTGTGGTCCCACTGATGTCATTCTGCCGATAGATCCGAAGAGAATGTGTGCACTGGGGCACACTTTTACTCGGTTTCTTGCTGTAGTTTCATTCAGAGGCAGCAAGCCTCTCCAACTGGGGGGTTGGGAAATTGTTAACCATGTCCATTGTTTTATTTCATTTACCTCTCTCTTTCCAAGGTCAGTTAATGGTTGTTGTAACAATCAGATTGCCAGACCCTATATGTAATCCATGTGGATACACCAGCTCTGGAACCTTAAAAGTAATCGTCTATCAACTTAAATTATGGAAATAAGTGAGCTGTCATTTTCTAAGGGGCGTGGGCATTCAGTGGTGGCTGGCAGGGATTGGGTGTGTGGGGTCAGGGGTGGTAGTAAAATAAAAAAACGTACCTTATCGCTGCGTCTCTAGTCATCCCTCCTAGTCGTCTGTCTGCTCCCTCAGGAAGCACCCAGGCTCCCCATTGGTCTGAGCGCCATGGTTTGGGGCTCAGCCAGGGACTGGGGACCTGGGTATGTTCTCCACCCAGGCTGTAATGTAGCCTGGGTGGAGAACATGCAAAGTGCGCATGACTGTTTGGCTGGGCTCAAACGGTCGGCCAAGCAGTCATTCACACTGATAACAGTGCATACCACTCCCCGTGGGTGCCTTTTATCCCTGTGGCCCGCTATCAAGACCCCGGGACACAAAATAAAACGATATTAAACCATGGTTTATTATCGTTGTATCTTTATTTTTCGCTGCTGGAAGGGGGAATGCAACAGTCCTCTGCCATATCAGAGGAGCCACCGCTGTGTACATCCCAGAAGTGGACAATGTCCGGCAAACCAGTTAAGTCTGGTTTCCCCTTCCTACCTAGAATTTTGTTTACATGGGATAAGTTTCTACAGATCATCCAATACTAGTGTCTCCCTGGTGACACCCGTTTGCAGGCAGTAGCATAACGAATGTTGAGGGGGGCCCCCCTGTAAAGTAAGTGGAGGGGCCCCCTTCAGACTCACTGAAGAGCTCTCAGGTGTGCTGAGGGCTCCCGCCTTTGTTACACCACTGTTTGCAAGTACAACCATTTTGCCCAGCCTTCTGTATCAAAGTCAGGGCTATTTGTTGGCTTGGTGAGTCTGTGCTATGATACTCCACTGATGGCTGATTCTTTTAGCTGCTGTACACCATTCTTCAGGATCCAGAGGGTGCTAATGAATATCAGACATTGAAAGGCTCTGGTGATGGTAGTTATGGCCCATTGTAAACATAGGTCGTTCAGGTTGCCTCTCCTTACTTGTCAAATGTTTTCTTTTGACTTGTGGTTGCCTCACCTTGTTAGACCACACTTTGTCTGAGGTTGTGGACATAGAAAATGAGCATTTTAGCCTTCACTAAAGAGGTCTCTCAAAAAAATACCTATCTATACCATCAGTGACGTCATTTGAGATGTCATCAGTGATGTCACTGACCATGTCATGAGTGATGTAATATGTGAGGTCATAAGCAGTGCATTGCAGGGGCATAAGATCTAGTTTGCTCTGGTAAATATAACTGCTGAATTTCACTGGTATTGTATGAGTGAAATCTGAGCCTAACTATAATGTCCATGTAACCTTTTGTTTTTTCAGTGAATTTCTACGTTTTTTAAATTCTATTTCCTAACTATGTCCCTGTAACCTTTGTTTTTTCAGTGAATTTTTACCGTTTTTTATGTAATTTCCTAACTATAACGTCCCTTTAACCTTTGTGTTTTTTGTAAATTTTGAAGAATTAAAAAATTGTATTTGCTAACTCTAACATGTAACCTTTGAGAGTGTGTGTGAGTGGCTCTATAAGTCAGTGAGTGGGTGTGTGAGTGGCTGTAAGGGTCGGTGAGTGTGTGAGTGTGTGAGTGACTGAGTCTGAGTAGATGTGAGCATGGCAGATTTGGTTTGTGAGTGGGTGCGTGAATGTGTGAGTGGGTCTGTAAGTGGGTGCATCAGTGGTTCTGTGAGTGGGTGGGTGAGTGAGTGGGTCTGTGAGTGGGTGCATGAGTAGGTGCATGAGTCTCTGAGTGAGTCAGTGAGTGGGTGCATGAGTCTCTGAGTGGCTCTGTAAGTGGGTGCATGAGTCTGGGTCTGTGAGTGGGTCTGTGAGTGGGTCTGTGGGTGGGTGGGTGGGTGCTTGAGTGTTTCAGTAGGTCTGAGTGAGTGCATGAGTGTCTGAGTTGGTCTGTGAGTGGGTATGTGAGTGTCTTAGTGGGTCTTTGAGTGGGTGTGTGAGTCTCTGAGTGGGTCAATGAGCGGGTGTGTGCACTTCTGAGTGGGTCTGTGAGTGTACGAGTGAGTCTCTGAGAGGTTCTGTGAGTGGGTGTGTGAGTGTGAGTGGATCTATGAGCAGATGCAGAAGTGCCTGAGTGGGTCTGTGAGTGGGTGTGTGGGTCTCTAAATGGGTCTGTGAGTGGATCTATGAGTAGGTGCATGAGTGTCAGAGTGGGTGTGTGCACATCTGAGTGGGTCTGTGAGTGGGTGCATGTGGGTCTGAGTGGATCTGTGAGAGTGCGTGAGTGTCTGAGTGGGTCTGTGAATGGGTGCCTGAGTATTATCGCACATGGAAAACAATGTTTTCCTATGTGATTTACAGATAAGAGGTACCACAACATCCCTATATGCCACCCATTGGGTCAGGGTGCCTCTACCCTGACCCCTTATACCTCTTTTCATTTTTACTTTATTACTCTGTGACCTTGTAAAGTTACTTAAAATCACGACTGCTACTTTCTGCTCGGGTTGCGGCCAGTCAATCATGGCATTCCTGTTGGCTTGTAAATTTGCGAATCGTCACAAAATAATTGCCACCCGAGATATACAAATTTGGAATTTCTTTAATATCTCTACTGAACCGATTTACACCAAATAATTAAAAAAAGGCACTTTCTGGACCAAAAGCTGCCATTCTGCCAAATTTGGTGTAATTCAGTCCAGCAGTTCGGGCTGTAGTAGTGTTTAAAATCTCTATGGAAATTAACATTGGAAACACAATTTTTTTGATCCCCCACCCTTTTTTCTCAGCCCATGCTTTACAGATCACCCCGAAACTTTCCATGCACCACAAGACCCAACTTGACGCTTTTTGGGGGAAAATTTCATAGAGATTGGTCAACTGGCGCCAAAGATATAGGCAAGTTAAAAAACGCTTTTCCTATGGAAACTAGATCCTAACTAGAACTACCTACAGTAGGTAATGATATTGATATATATATTCCAAATGCAGTTGCTCCCAACATTGAAGGTGCCACACACTGTCGTTGTTTCAATCCTTTAATTGTAGCACTCACACTTGGATTTCGTGATGGTGCGGCTCGTGGCCCATATATAATGTGGTCCTGCCTGGGCCACGAGCCGCACCATCACGAGATCCAAGTGAGTCCGGTCCTACTTATTGGAGTATGGCGAAAACGGAGCAACTTGGAGCTCTTTTGCAAGTCAGGCGGGAGTTGTGGCAGGACATACGCAAGCCCCTAAGAACTTTTTTTGACAATTAGTGGCTGCAACCCACATGGGTGATTATAAGACTACCAGTCCGCGCAGGGGCCGCCTGCTTAAGCAGCGTACCGAGTTGGAGTGCGACACAACACAACGGCAACCCTTTTTTTATTTTAGATAGATAGATAGATAGATAGATAGATAGATAGATAGATAGATAGATAGATAGATAGATAGATTTTGAAGGCTTCTCCTTGCCTCTAATTCTTTTAAACCGTATTTAAAAAGAGCTTTCTCACTACCTGCGTACTCCTGCACCTGACGCCCAATTTAACATTTTGAGTGTTTTATTTTTCTTGCTACTCATCTGCATAGTAAACCTTTTGGACTGTGCACAAGACATGTCGAGTGTTAATAATGCTACTCACTTAGATTTGTGCTTAACACCAGATAGTGTTAGATTTTAACACAAAGCATGGCTAAAACAGTTGCTATAGGCAAAAATACAATTTTGCTCCTTTTTAGCCACTTATTACAGTCTGGGCTTGCAATATCAGTTGAGGCACAAAGCGGGTGTGCACCAGAATGGGGATGATAAGTAGGGGAGCCGGGGTGAATTTGTGCTGGGAAAATACCACAGGTTTTCAATTTGTGTAACCTAGAATATGGAAGAAAATGCAGTATTACTGTTCTATCCCCCATTTCGATGTGTACAGCACGGACTGACTCCCAGAAAAGTCCTCACTCGTTGGTATCAGTATGTACTGGGTGCGATATTACCTCACGAAATGCCACACAGCAATCCGAGTGGGACACAGAGTCGTAAAAATTGGGCCTCACATGGGCGCAGTGTAATTTGCGCTGGGATTGGTGGCATTCTGTATCTACACCAAGGTCCGACTGACCCCCTTTGTGTAGCTTGTGTTTTCCCTTGATAGACGACCTTAAAAGTAGTGCTGTCGTACGCTGTGAGGAACATGTGGCATGCACACAAGCACAACAACCCTCCATTGTACAGCCACTTGACTCTCTGCCTGCTCCAACATTGCACTGCATGGCCATGCCGAAGTGGAGGACGGAAAAGCACCTGCTAGGCAGCGCAGCCAGTGCCAACCCTGCGCGTCCCTTCACTTTAGATTTGAAAAAGAGGAAAGAGCCCAAGCACAAAGGGAGCTTGTGTTGCCCAATCGGCAGTAGTCACCGGCGCCTCTGCCAATAGTCTGGCCGGAGTGCGGTTACCATGGCGGCTGCCATCTGCTCCCTCCCTCTAGGAATGTGATTATGCACGCTGTGCCGGCAGAGGCGCGTGGGCTGTGGGGATCCATCCGCAGTGAAGTGTGCTCGCGCCAGCCTTCCCAGGCTGCCTGACGGAGGGGACACTTGCACGGGGAGCGCCTGCATCTAGGCTGCTGCTGACTCCCAGCCAAGGGTGGACGGGGAGATGCTTCTGGGCTCCGCGAGGTCAGTGCCACCCTGGGAAGGAGGAGCTGTCCTGTTTAGCGGCAGCCGCTTTTTCTAAAGAGATGAAGATGTGTTGAAGATGAGTGGTTTTGTAAATAGAAGTACCGCATGCAGCACAAGAAAGGATGGACACTGTGTTTGAAAGGGTTTGTTCTTTGTCTGAACTCTGGGACGTTATTATTAGTCGGGGCACACGGGCCAGTCGGGGGCTGCAGCGGGGAGGGACGTTGAGTTTTCATTGTGTCACTAGGAGGTATTTTCGGGAATCCAAGGCACGTCCCACTGAGACAGTTCCTGGTTCGGGGGCCTCTTCACGTGCCCTGTGCTGGCCGCAGCCCGGGTTCTCTCCTGCTGGCTCCTTGCTCTGCTGTGATTTTAAAAACCAAGCAGATCTCTGCGTTCCCATCGCTGTCCGTGCTGCTGGCAGCTTGTTTTCTGTTTCTTCTGTTTTCCCTCTGAGTGTTAGCGCTGGTGACGAGAGCAGTGTTTGCTTGTTCTTAAGCTCCTTTTTTCACAGTCGTATTGTTTTCTGTTTTCAACGTGGACCGTGATTTCAGTGAGCTATTGCAGTTACTTTGGAGGTTGGTGTTGCGTTCTGAATTTTTTAACCTGATGACAGCAGTGGTTTGTCGCAATGACTTCTTTTTCCAAGGCTGCCGGTACTTTCTCTTCCTCTGGCAGTGTGACTGTTGAACATAAACTTATTTTTGCTTTTGAAGGCAGAAGTCAAGCCCACTAATGCGGACTTGGCAATCTTTCTTTTGAGTGGTGAGCGGTGGAGCGGAGATAGCAGCGTGCAAGTGAACCAGTGCCCTCACTCGCAGTAGCGCCTCAGCGATGGGGGCGGGGGAAGCGCGCCATTTGGCATCTGTCCCGAGTGTCTGGATCCGAGGGTCTCCAATGATTAAGCGGTTATATTCACTAGATGTTTTTCAACAGAGCAGCTCTAGCATTTACTTGGAGACGCACTTGCTTTAACCAAAATTGCAAAAGCAAACACTTTCCAGTGAGTGGAAACCCGATATATCTATCTATACCCTACATTAAAGGCTGATGTAATGAATAGTGTATTGCACCCTGTGTGGATCTATCTAGATACAGAGATAGATAGATGTAGATAGATATAGATAGGTAGATAGATATAGATAGGCAGATAGACAGACAGACAGGGTGCCGCGTGTAATAGACATTCATTTGTTGTGGAGACTCCTCCATGATGCTTGAGAGGCTAAGCCTCAGCAGTGGCGTAACAAAACTTGAAGGGGCCCCTCCCCCCACTCCAGACCCAGTCAGGAGCTCTCGGGTCGGGGCCATGCATAGTACCAGAGAGGGCCCCATGTGCTCGGGGACCCCTCCTCGCCACAGGGGCTGCAGGTCCTAATGTTACGCCACTGAGCCTCAGGGCACCCCTCCCCTCCTTCAGCATTGGTAATAAACAGCCCATCACACTCTGCTGATAAGGTTTGTGACTGGGTATTTTTCACGTGCATTTGTTTTATAAATTGTATTTAATCAAACCAGGGTGCCAGGGTTTTCGTTTACGGCCCTATGACTAATGGGAGCATTTTTCTCATTCAGTTTCTCTGTCCTGTGGGAATAACATGGAATCTGATCTTTGTACTGTTGTAATGAATACCTGGAAATGCCTCTTTAGTGCACTTGCTCTAAATAACGTGTTATTGGTTGGACCAGTCCACTGTGGCTTATAGTCTGTGTGCAGCGCCGCGGAGGAGTCGCGAAGCTGGTCCGTGTGCCTGTGGGGGAGGGAGAGGGGAGATGGGGGTGCTCGGTGTCCTTTGTCAGTCCTCCGCCATTCATCCAATGAACTGCTTCCGCTGCACTCAATAGGGAAGAGCCGGCCAAGATGCCTGCGAGCAGAGGAAAGCGTAGGGTAGTGGCCTCTCACACTGCTGCACCAGATGGCACATACTTCTAGGCACTGCTGTTCAGCACTACACAGTAAGTGGGAAAAAAAAGCTTCACGTTTTGTTTTTTCCCTTAACGCCCCGAATACGGTGTAATGATTCACTGAGCTCTGAGCTGGTGCATATGCAAATCTGCAGCCCGTTAAAGCGTGTCAGCTAATGGAATGTCCTCAAAATTAACACATCACCAGCCCACGGTTTTTAGTCTCTGCAAAAAAAAAAGCAGATAGCTGCAACACAGCTCGCATTTGTTTCCTATTGATGCACCAGCGGGGGCGCCTCCCACGATGCATATCCCGAAGGGCCGCCCTTTACAATTATGTTTAATTATGTGCAGATTGGAGACCTTGTTAGTTGCGGATTCTGGATGCATTAGTGCGGACATGCTGCTGGCAAACGCAGAATAATGGGGAGCCGCAATCTTCATTTCAAAGGCATTCATTTTTCCAGAAGGCTCCCGCCGCCGTTTATCCCCCGCATTCCCGGGGACTCAAATCACCAGGCGCCCAGTCATAGCCTTTGAAGGGAGTTAAATAGTTTACTTCACAGTCGAATGCGGACTCCGAGTGAAGTGGGAAACAGTTCTTCCATTTTTTTTTGATTTCAAATATTTTTTATTGAAGAAACAAGAAACAAGAGACAATACAATAACTCTTCCGTGCACCAAATCAGTACAATCATGTCATATGTACAAATACAAAAAATGCAAATGAATGACAAAACAGTAAATGAAGAATAAAACCCCAGTCCAGCTCGCAACATCAATTACCAATACAGTCTAGTACATTGCCTCCTGCGTGGCGCGCAGCGCCCCGGGACACGTTGGATCGAACACGCTGCACCCAATCACAACCCCACTCAGAGGGAACAAGCAAAGTATCCCCTCAGGGCGGGTCATAATGAAAGGAGGATGCATCCAATGATCTCCAGAGCTTTTTGTTTGAGGGGCTCCAGGTAGAAGCCTGAAGCGCCGGATTACTTGACCCCCTCAGGAAAGACAACCACTCCTGCCAGATTTTAAAGCTCACTTCAGACGCATTTTTCCATTTGCAAAGAATCACCTTACATGCCATTGTTAACATTAAGTCCATCAATTGGCGATCTTGGTCAGATGTTATTTGTGGGTCCAGTGCCCCCAGAATGACGTACACAAATTCCTGTACAGGTTTTATCTTAAAGACATGGGAAATGCAATCAAATACTCTCCCCCAATAATCCTTTAATGAAGAACATGAGAAAAGCATATGCGCAAGATCCCCGGTGTCTAGCTGACAGTTCCAGCACACAGGCGAATCTCTTAATTTACATTTGAATAACCTGTCGGGAGTCCAATATGCCCTGTTGAGAAGCATATACTTCGTCTGAAATAGAATGGGTGAGACTTTGTGTGTAAGGGCTAAACTATGAATCGCCTCCCAGTCAAAGGATATGCCTGATAGATTTGGCTCCGCTTCCCAAACGCTTTCCACTCTTTTATGTTTTTTCATGGGTAGGGGCAACAACAATTTATATACTTTCGACACAAAGTGACCATCGTGTATTAGTCGTGGGATCTGCTGTATAAGCCAAGGGACATATGGAGAGAAGCTATTTGCTGTCAGAACCGATTTAAGTTTAAGAAAGTCATAAAAATCCATCGGACTAAGATCATGCCTGCTCTGTAAGGTCGAGAATGGCAGAGGATCCCCACCCTCATACAAGTCCTTCACCAAGTTAATGCCCTTCTTGGACCATGACTCCCAAAATATAGTACTACCCTTAATCTTAATATGTGCATTCCTCCACAGGGACATATACGAGGACCTTGCGACTGTCAGGTTTGTTTTATGTGCTTGATCGAGTCTAAGTAAGGCCCTTCTAGTATTAAGCATGATGTACTTAGAGTGAGGAAGGTGTGACAGGTTCATCGTAAGGAGGGCCTCCAAAGGCGCGTGATCTACCAAAGACTCCTCTATATTTATCCATAATGGTGTGTAAGTAGGGGATTTCAACAGCCACTGCGCGCCCTGTTTGCACAGAAACGCCGTCTGATAGCTCCTGAAGGAGGGGAGACCGAGTCCGCCTTTATCCTTCGCTAATTGTAACTTCTTCAGAGAGACTCTGGCCTTCTTACCCTGCCACAGAAAGTTCCCAAACACCTGATCCACTTTAGTAAGAAAAGCATTAGAGAACGTCATAGGGAGCATGCTTGCCAAATAATTTACCAACGGAGTCGACATCATTTTAAGCGTCTCTGCTCTACCCCACCAAGAGAGAAACTTTGGAGACCAACCATCAAGCAGTGTAGAAATCTTTTTCAAGGTCAAGTCTTCATTTACTTTCAGCGTGGAAATCAGATCTTTGTCAAAATCCAGCCCAAGATACTTAAAGCACCGAGGTTGCCACGTAAGCCCGGAATCTCCAATAATCCCCTTATCCCCCACACTGTTCAAAAGTTTGACCTCCGTTTTATCTTTGTTAAGTTTGTAACCAGATACTCTGGAAAAATCTTCAATGTCAGCCATGAGAGCCGGAATTGCTTCGTCCGCTCTTTCCGACATTATCAGGACATCATCCGCGTAGGCCGTTAGTTTTATAGTACAATCACCAAATGGTATACCGGCTATACGCGGATCATGCCGTATATGGTATAAGAACGGCTCAATCGCCAACAGAAAAAGTGAAGGAGATAGGGGGCAACCCTGCCTCGTACCTTGTTTTAATTGGAAGGGAGAGGAAAAGGATCCACCAGCTCTAACACGTGCAGACGGGCAACAGTAGAGGGACATTACCAGTTTAGTGAATGACTCTCCTAGATTGAACTTACAGAGAACAGCTCGCAGAAAGGACCAATCCACCTTATCGAATGCTTTTTCAGCATCCAGTGTTATCGCTGCAGTCGGCGTGTCTAAGAGTTTCGCCTTTTCCAATACATGCGCCAGAATTCTTGTGTTGTCACTGGACAAACGGTTCTTAAGGAATCCGGCTTGAGATGGGTGAATCAGCTTCGGAAGAACCCCCTGCAGGCGAGCAGAAAGTATCATGGCCAGGAGCTTGCAGTCAATATTAATCAATGAGATCGGTCTATAATTTTTCGGTAGCGAGGGGTCTTTCCCATCTTTAGGAAGAACAGCAATTATGGCCTCAGCCAAAGTACCTCTCACTTCACCAGATTCATTAATACCTTTGAATAGTTGGAGGAGGGGGTCAACCAGAAGGGAGGGGAAAGTTTTATAAAATTTTGCCGTAAATCCGTCAGGGCCAGGGGCTTTCCCAACCTTTAAACGTTTAATCGCAGCCTCTATTTCTACGGAGCTAATTGGACCATTCAGCTTGCTCCGATCCTCCTCCGAAAGCTGTGGGAGATCACACGCATCTAAGTAGTCCTTAATTTTAGGTTCCTCTACCGCCTCATTTTTGGCGTAGAGGTCCTCATAGAAAACTCTAAACACCTCCGTTATTTTATCAGGGTCCGAGTGCGAGTGCCCAGAAGCATCCTTAATGACACTAATCGAGTTCTTCTGGACCTTGAACTTCAAGTATGAAGCGAGGGACTTACCTGCCTTATTAGATTCACAGAGCTTAAATCTCCTGCCCTTGTCTAGCCATACTCCCGCCCTCTCACTAACTATTTTATTATACTCATATTTTTTATTCGCCAATGCAGCAAGAGACATCTTATCCCTATCTTTTACAGTTCTTCCATTTTAATAAAAACAAAACCAAGTCCGATCAAAACTGTTGTCCGTTTCAGCTGAAAATGACTTATCAGAGCAAGTGTAGAATTAGGGTGCAAAGAAAATGCATGTAACACAGAGATGGTAATCTATAGCGCTAAAATCCCAATATGGCAGCCAAGCGCTTTGTGAAAGCCAGCTTTTTAATTTTGTTCTGATAGCTGGATGTTGTAGGAGCAGGCACATCTTGAGACATTAGGTTCAGCACTGAAAAGGTGCAGTGTTTAAAAGTTAGACCATGTTTGGATCATCTATATAGTTATTGATACATTACCAAATCTTTCTCTTAGACTATGAGAAATAGTTGGATATATAAGTGTCTTCCCATCTTTGCAGTTGTATTTGCAGACTCGGGATAGCTTCAGAGCTGGGAATAGTAAAAGCTTTACTCTGAGGGCTGCCTGGTGTGGGGAGGGACTAGTGATGCAAGCTCAGACCTATTCATTTACGACTTTCCACAGCTCAATTGTACCTACGTAATAAAGTGTAAAGTCCAGTTTACAAATAACTAGAGAAACACAAGCAAGAGGAAGGGACAATAAATTAGAGACATGTGGCAAAGGGGAAGTACTAGGATAAAGGTACGAGGATTCAATTCATGTAGAGCCGGGACAGGTTGGTTTTTAGACGCTACCTGAAGGTTAGCAGCTTTTGTTGAGTCTTATGTGAGGGAGGGAGTTTCTAAGGCCAGGGGCGGCACCAGAGAATGATTGTTTTTAAGCTGGGGATATCTTCAAGACTAGTGTTTTAAGAGTGAGTTCTTGCTCCTGAGGCCTCTCTCTGTGCCTGAGATGGTAAGAAGCGCAAAAACAACAATTGATGGACAGAATGCAGAACAATGTCATACATTCACCCCAGTACAGAGATTTGGGCCTAAATCCATCGTTTTCTTGCTCAACCATGCCATTCCAGTTTGGACCCAGCCATATGCAAATCAGTCTTGAGCCTGTGCCCAATGGGATACCAGGTCCTCCCTGGACTGGAAACAAGCATCCTAGGACCGGTTTCGGGGTTTCACCCCTCTTCAGCCAGGATAGCTTGATTCCAGTGGCATGGAGAGCACGGGACTCGCGTCTGAGCATACCCGTCCCACTCGGCGTGACAAATGCAAAAAGAACTAAGAAGTGCAGCATTGGATAGCGGTATCGTGAGATGGATGGCCTTGTGAGTCAGACAAGTAGTTAACGAGTTTTCCAGAGACTCCCTTTGCTGAATACTGTGTTAGCTTATATTGGCACAGACCAAAGATTACCATACACGTTCCTGACGGAAAGGGTAACGGTTCATTGGTTACCAAAGGATAAATGACAGTCAAACAAGAATTCCGGTATTTCCACTCTCCTGACCAAGAGATTCTACTTTTCTTCCACTAGTGAGCTGGCATTGAGAAGTCACTCTTACTAATAGCTTGACACGAGACTACTGCCATCAGCTCAGTGGTGGAGTGTATGGACCAGCGAATAATCAATCATCCAAGCCCGACTGGTGCTTACGTTTTGATAGAGCTCCCTGGTGTCCTCCATGACGTTGCCCCAAATGGGAAAGAAAAGCTGGGTATCATCGGCTCAAGTGTGAAAATCACCTCTTCATCCAAGTCTGTTTAGGATCCCATAGCTTCCTGGAGGTTGTAAGCGCAACCGGTGATCGCGGCCACCGCAGATCACCAGGAAGCAAGGGTCCAGCATTGCTCACACTGCACCTGAGTCACTCTATTGGTAATAATGATCCTGGTCCAGGCATTGGAACAAACTATCATCCATACGACTCCGATCAGCCTGTCTAGGAAAGTGCCATGTCCTATGTTATCAAACGCGGGGGTGGAGAGCTCCAGCAGCAACAACAAGTGCACTGACTCCCAAAACTGCAGAGTCTGTCACTCTGCCTGGGGAATCTGTCTGTCCCCAGCAAGTGATGGTATCTATGGCGCTGGGAAAGCTTTGAGGTCTCCACTTGTGCACGCAGTGGGGCCCAGCGACGGGGTGGTAGGTGACCAGATCCGTAGGGCGCATAGAACATCTCCTCAGCGGTGGGGCAAGAATAGTAAAGGAAGCGCACACCTGAATGAATCGCCTTCAAGCTCACCTGCAGGGATTGTCGCCTACTCCGGGCTTTTTGGAAAGGTGTCTGGAAAGTAGGCTACTGTTTTGTCTTAGAGTGTGGTTTTCCAGGGCGTACATTTTTAAGCATCAGTTCTGCAAACATTTCCGTTTATAGAACCCAAAATAAAGAGGGCTCAGTTGTGAACTTTGTGCAATACTGTAGTGTTACAAATCTGAAAGGGACGCTATTTTGTTCTCTATTTATAACCACCCTCATCTGTTTAAACTGTGCCGTTGAAGCGACCGAGATAGCTTAGCAAGTTAAGGGCTATCTGTTCACATCTCGCGTGATCTGCAGGTGAGGGTTTAGAATCCCAGCAAAGTCAATATGTGCCTCCATTTTTAAGTACCATTATATTGGGAAGCACTTAACACCTGTGACTTTGCAGCCCATAGAAATGCCGAAATCTGTGACATGGAGTGCTATCTCGAAGCAAGTGATTATTATTTTTATTAAAAAAAGTAATATTAAAAAATATGGATTTTCATTCAGTAATGCACTTACGCTCAAAAAGGTGTTGCTTTATTTTCAATTTCTTTCCTTTTTTTTTAGATATTAATAAATGGCTAGTTTGCGAAAACCCTTCACTCGTAAGTGTGACCATGTTGACATCTACAGTTTCCCGTTTTTTTTGGCTTAGTTGCAAATTATAGTTTGTTTACAATTCAACAAGTTTGAATCCCATCATTTTTCAAATTATTTTAAAGCAGAAGAAACTGCGATCGTGGAGTAAATGTAGCTTAATGAACTCACATTATTTTCTAAAGCATTGTTTTTGTAAGGTGGCATTCATGGTTACTGCTTGTGTGCATCATTTGTGCAGCATTGTGGTGTGTGATTATGAAGTTCAGAAAAGGGGTCTCTCGTAGGAGAAACTTAGTCTGTAGGTAGAAAAGAACCTGTTATTATTGACTCAAAGCGCTATATTAAAAAAAATCTTCCACCAAAGTGAAGTGCAAAATATGCTTTCAGGTTCGAAAAGTTACAAATCTGCGCCTTATCATGATCCCTACTGTTTTACTTGTCTGTGAAGAAATGTTGCTTCCTTTAATCAGCATTACACTTTTTCGTTTTTTTGCCTGTTTTTCCCCCCAAGATTTCTTCTTAAACATTTCTTCTGACCCTTCTTGCCTTTATAGCCTAAACTCTTCTGTTGGAAAGAAACTGCCTAGTATGCTTTTTTTCTGTTCTTCAAGCATTGAACTGTCTAATGTCACTTCTGTGTATCATTCAATTTGCTCCATTGCTCATTATTTGAGCGGCTTCTCCTAGGGTCTGTGATATTCCATATCCTTCCGGTGGCCGGGAGCCAGACTGTGTCTGGTCTCCAAAGGGGCAGTGCACTCCATAGAAGGGCTCATCAGCCACGCGGACAGAGTAACTGCTTCTCTACCTGTAAGCCGTGTCTTTAATGTCCTGTTGCTATCAGTAGATATCACAGAGTTCATGCAAATGCAAATGACTTTTATTCGGTTGATATACATCAGCCATATAAGCACAGACATAATAACGGACAACATATAAAAGCAAAGCTATTCTTGATATAAATACATCGGAATTCATAGGCATATAATAGTCTTATTACGTAAAGTGCAAATGCGTTAATACAGTACAGATGAGTATCCTTATTTACGGGCAAACAGAAGCCGTAAGTATAAATTGCCTATTACAAATAGGGAGATGGAACTAGGCAGGGACAAAAGTGCAAATGCAATGATACAGTACATATGAAATCCAAATAGACTCCGTATCAATAATAAGTGGACATAGATTTCCTAATATCACAGAGTTAAGAATTAGGGTAAGTCTAGTGTACGTGTAGTCTCCCCATACTAATGTTTTCTCCTTTAGATTTAATATGAATCGTAAAATTAGATTTAGGACATGAAGTATGTCTGCTGCAAAAGGCGATAAGGTGAGATCAGAAAATTGATCAACTGTTCCGCCATATTTTAAGGATGTACTGTCTGGAGCTTCTGATTTATCAATCTCCTGTTAGGAGCAATAGGAGTGTTTCAAAGGATGTGGACATATTGAATATCGGGCAATGTGAAATCTTCTTTTAATAAGTCCTTGCCAATTTTCTCATGTAATTATACTGTCTATAGGTACTATTGTAGACGTCATACTTACAGCATATTAAAAAAAAAAAAAGCTTGTCTGGCTTTGCCTGAGGTGTTACTGAAGTTATGTTTTGTTAATGTTATGTATTGTGATTTGCTAAGCGCATATATCACCCTGAAATCTCATAGCGCTAGCTTGTACTCCGAAACCAAGAGAATGAGGAGAGAGGGGACCGTCTGGGGAGAAGGGCTCAGAATAGCAAGGTTTTGAGGAATCTGCGGAATTTCTTATGATCGATTTCCATGCAAAGATGTAAAGGCAGGGTGATCCATATCATAGGGGCAATTTTGGAAAATGATCTGCCGCCGTTCTTAATGGTGCGGATCTTCGGAACAGTTAGAAGTTGTTGACTGGCAGATCAAAGGGTTCTTGCTGGTTGATGTTTTATCAGTTTCTTAGCTAGATATTGAGGCCCTTTTCTGTTAAGGGTTTTGTGTACCAGACAGCATAATTTAAAGTTGATCCGCTTTCTGATGGGAAGCCAGTGAAGGGTCTTCAGGCTGGGGGTCGAGGGCGTGCGAAGGGGGAGGTTGAGAACCAGTCTAGCTGCTGTATTCTGCAGGATCTGGACCTTTGTTAGATGTTCTTCATTTATGGATGCTAGTAGGGCATTGCCATAGTCCAGGCGGCTTATAATTAGTGCCTGCACTAGAGGCATGCGTGAGGACAGTGGGATCCATTTAAAGATTTTTCTGATGCTGCGCATTAGTCCATAGCATGTGTGAACCACATGATTGACATGGTCAGACATAGAGAGTTTGTTGTTTATTATCACTCCAAGATTGCAGGCTGCTGTTTTAGGTGAAGGGCAGGAACCTAGGGTGGACGGCCACCAGTCATTGGTCCACAGCCTTTGTGCATTTCCAAAGAGTATAATTTCTGTTTTACTAGCGTTAAGTTGAAGATGATTGTTTGTCATCCAATCATTGATGTCTGCCATGCATTGCTTGAATCTGTGTTTAGTATCAGTAGGATCTGGTCCAAGGGTAATTAACAATTGGGTGTTGTCCGCGTACGACACTGTTTCAAAGCCATAGGCTTTAATTATCTTTGCTAAAGGAGGTACATACAGATAAAAAAGTGTGGGGTTTAAGATGGATCACTGGGGCACGCCCTTGTCAATGGGCTGGCTACTGGAGGTAAAGGCTCCTATTTAGATCTTAGACATACGGTCTGTCAGGTAGCTCCTGAGCCAGCTCAATGCGGGGCCCTCGACACCCAAGTTCCCATAAGCGCTCCAGAAGGATGCGATGGAAAATCGCGTTGAAAGCCGCCGAAAGGTCAAGTAGGACCAAGATGGCAGATTGTCTGGCATCAAGGGAAAGCCTGATTTTATCGACTATCTCCAGTAAGGCCGTTTCGGTGCTGTGGAAAGCCCGAAACCCAGATTGAGAGGGGTCCAGCAGGCTGTTGCTTTCTAGGTGTTTGAATAGTTGGTTGTTGACCAGCGATTCCAGGACTTTCCCAAAGAGAGGCAGGGGAGAGATTGGTCGGCAGTAGTTGTGCTGTTTCGGGTCAGCGGTGGGCTTTTTTAGGATGGGTCTGACTATGGCCTCTTTCCAGATTGAAGGCACGGTGGACTGAGATAATGAAAGATTGAAGAGTTTGGTCAGACTAGGGAGAAAGGCTGGTCTAATTTTGGATATAATCTGGGAGGAGGCTGGGTCTGTAGGGGAGCCGGATTTAACCCTTGTAAGGGTGGATGAGACTTCTTCCTCAGTGACTACGCGAAATTCTCTGAGAAGGTTAGAATGTGGGAGGTGATTATCGGCGCTTCTCTCTGTTAGTGGTATACCGGTTGGTTGGGGAAAGAGTCTATGAATATTATTGATTTTGTTCACAAAGAAGGATGAAAGGGAGTCGACTCACTTATGCGAGGCGATCTGCGTTGGTTGACAGGAGGGGGCGGTTGGTGAATTCATTCAGGATCTTGTACAGTTCTTTGTCGGAGTTGGAGGCCTGATTGATTCTATCACCTAGGTAGGCCTTTTTGGCTGCAGCTATGTGGTCCATATAGCGCCTGTGTGTTGTTTTATAGTCCTGTCTATCTGCGGCATTTTTCGTGTGTCTCTTCTTACGTTCTGCCCTTCTGACGGCTAGTTTGTCTATTTTTAGGTCTGTGGTAAACCAGGGGGAGAGTTTATGAGGGCATTTGACTTTTTTTTTCTCGGGCCGATTTTGTCGAGGTTCAGGCTGATGGCTTGCTCGAGGGATTTGGCTGCCTCATTGGGGAGATCCAATTCTGATGGGGAAAGGGGGACAAAATGTGCAAATAAGGAATCTACGTTTATTTTATTCCAGGACCTGTTTCGCCTGGATTCTTTCAAGGGGTCTTGCCGGGTCGGAATTCCCAGTATTTGGAATTTTAGTACATGGTGGTCGGACCATAGGACTGGGATTGGTTGATCGGCCTTCACCTGGAGAGAGTTGGTGAATAAAAGGTCTAAGGTATGACCAGCTATGTGGGTGGGACCAGTCACCAGTTGATTGAGGCCTAAAGTGTTTAAGCTGGAAATAAGATCATTTAAATGTGGGTCGGGTAGGAGTTCTGCTTGGTAGTTAAAATCCCCCAATAGGAGAAAGTTATCAGCGGCCAGGACATGTTGTGCGATTGCATCTGTTAGATGGATGGAAAAGTTGGCTTTATTGCCTGGGGGTCGATAAAGTAGGGCGCCTCTCCAGGACCCCTTTCCGGTACTATTTATTTTAAAAATGCAGATTTCACCCCAATCTGTTTGAAGGCTGTCGATAGTGTGTAGTTTGGTATTGGCCCTAAAAGCTATAGCTATGCCTCCCCCTCTTTTATCCTTTCTGTCCAGTCTGGTCAGCTGATAGTCGTGGGGGAGGGCTAAGGAGATATCTGGTTTCGAAGATTCATGGAGCCATGTCTCAGTGATGAAAAAGAGGTCTGGTTTCTCTAAGTCCAGTAGAGACCAGATTTCCAGAGCGTGTTTTGGGAGAGAGTGGGCGTTGCAGTATAAGCCCGTTAAGTTGTTGTGATTAGATGTTACGGTACTATTAGGGGAATTACTGAGGCTTAGACTTACTGTTGCGGAGGGTTGGCCACTATATGAAGAGTTTTTATGAGTCGTGGGACCGTCGGTCGCTTGAGAGGGGATGATGCCTTCCACAGGGGGGGATGTTTTATTGAGCGAGTGGAGCTCTTGACTGGTGTACTGTAATATAGCCATAGAGTGGCTGGGAGGGTGGTCGGTGGTAAAACGGACAGAGTGGCCACCGGCTGGCGGCGGTCAGGCGCAGACGGGCTTGGGCTTGCCTTTGGCGTGTCGCTGCACGCGTCCGCTCTGCGCACTTCCTTATGAGTGACTGGAAGTGGGCTGGACTGCGACAGCGAGTGGAGCGCTGACCTCTTGTGTTCAGGGCTACCGTGAGGCTAACAATGGTGGTGCTTTTACCCTCCGCACAAACTGCACTTGCCGTGGCAGAACAGGGCAGCACAATGTGGAACAGGTGAGCAGCGCGTTAAAAGAAATTAAAATGAAGTAGTTAGAAAAGATTAGTGAACCAGAAAATGTGTGTATGCATCTAAATATATATTACCTACTGGCGGTCGCCAGTAGGTAGTTATAGTTAGGACCCTGTTTCCATAGGAAATCCGCAACATTCTATTTTGAATATCTTTGGCGCCGGTAGATGAATCCTTGCGAAATTTTCAAAACTAATGGGGCGCTACGCTCCGCTCCTACCCTGAAAGTCTCGGGGTGATTCGTCAAGCGGGGGCTGAGAAAAAAGGGGGGTCCCAAAACGCGTTTTCCCCATGCATTTTTCCATAGGACCTTTAGACACAGCTACAGCCCGAACGGCTGAACAGAATTACTTGTAATTTGGCAGAGAGGTAGCCATAAGGTCAAGGAAGTGCCTTTTGTAGGTCTGGTGTAAATCTGTTCGGTAGTTCCTGAGAAAATAGCATTTAAATCAATATATATATCTGTGGCAGCGCTCTGTGCGCTTACCGTGCGCTTACAGTAAGCTTACCGTACGCGTACGGTGCCGTGCGCGAGCGCGTTTCTGATTGGTTGTTAGATCAAAGTAAACATTCAAATCGGTCGAAACCAGGAAGTGTCGGCCGCCATTTTCTCTCTCGCACTCTGAGGGGGGGAGGAAAAACAAAGTTGGATAACATGAAAAGGGGCAGGCTAGACAGCTCCTAACCACCTAGCCTTGGTTAGGGTGTCCCAGAAGGACCCCCAAGGCCAAAAATTAATTTTTTTTTTTTTGGAAAAAACGCCGAAAGCGCTTACCGTACGCGTACTGCAAAAATAGTAATTAAAAAAAAAACTTGAACATTTAATAGATAACCTTTCACAACGAAGCGCATAATATGTCCTCCGTGTGCGGACGGTGCGCGAAGCGCATCGTGCTTACATGGCCCATCCAGCGTAACGTGGGCACGCGGTGCGCGTAGCACACCGCGTGCCCACCGTGCGTGCACGGCACTAACTGCGTAAAGTGGGCGCGCGGTGCGCGAAGCGCACCGCGTGTTCACTGTGCGCGCACCGTGCGCGCACGGAACGAACTGCGTGAAGTGGGCGCGCACGGCACGAACGGCGTAAAGTAACTTAGCATTTAAAAAAACGTACAAATTCACTGAAAAAACCATAGGTTTCACACACGTTATAGTTAGGAATTAGCATTTAAAAAACCTTGCAAATTCACTGAAAAAACCATAGGTTTCACACAAGTTATAGTTAGCTGTACATTTCACTCGTAAAAAACCAATGAAATTCCACGTTATAGTTAGTGCAGGCAACTATAACTCACGCGACCGCAATCCTCTGCTGATGACATATGTGTCTTTATGAAATATTTCTAATATATGTATAGCTAAAATTTAATGGAAGAAGACATGGGCAAATAAGTGTCTAAATACAGTATTAGCATCAGCAGAGGATTGCGGTCGCGTGAGTTATAGTTGCCTGCACTAACTATAACGTGGAATTTCATTGGTTTTTTACGAGTGAAATGTACAGCTAACTATAAATTGTGTGAAACCTATGGTTTTTTCAGTGAATATATATATATATATGTATGTGTGTTTATGTGTATATGTTTATATATATGTGTATATGTATATAATCTGTAGTGGAGTTGCAGCGGAACCATGTCTGCTGTTTGATATATTTTGTTTTTTCAATAAGAGGTGAACTTCGAGCATTTTTGGCCTTAATCATGGCAATAGTTCTCGAGCAAACTTTCTTTATAGTGACTGTGGGAATTCATTGGTTAGTACTTATGACACCAGTTATAAGCGATCATAGTCCCTCTATCTTTTCTATATGTTGTTAGAAGAATTCAATAATAATTTTAGCTTCGTAAGGGACCAATTATATCGCAATCGTTTTTTACTTTTTAGTGAGAACACTTTTTTTTTCTAAATCGTGCCCCTAAGAGAAATTCATAACAGACATCCTCATCAGAGGATAAGCGCCGTCCGCTGTTTTCGAATGGTCAACTCTCCTCTTACCTTTGAAAACACTAGTGGTGCTTCTGATGCCTTCTTCAATATTACTGCGGCTCCAAGTCGCTGCTCCAGATCACTCCGACTCCTCCTTTTCCAGCCCTCTACCTGTCCACGAGCACTGCACTCCCTTGCCAGCCACCAAACACCCGACTGCCCTAACCACTCTACTGTAGCGTGGGCCACCGCTGCTCCTCCTGCTGCCACCTGCTCCCTGACAACCCACAGGAGACGCACGCTAGTGGTGGCCCCAACCATGATCTGGAACTGCAAAGTGCTGAATGTCAAGCATGGAGCAGAGGTGGCAGTAGGCCCAGGCAGGGGCGTAGCACAGGCCCCCGCAGCCCCCTTAGTGCGGGGAGCCCCCAAGCTACAGGGGCCCCCTCAGCACAGCACTCTGGCTGCAGAGCTCCTGGTTGAGCCCGGAGGGGGCCCCTCCACGTGCCTCGCAGGGATGCCCCCTCAAGTTTCGTTACGTCCGTGGGTCCAAGAGAGACCTGGGAAAGCCGGAAGTCGATATCCAGACACAAAGTCACAGTCTCGCCTCGCTGCCTGGAGTATACGCATGCACTGACATGTTGGCCATCAGCGGAAGTCTCAGGAGTGATGCGTTCAGCAGCCATTTCCATGTAACAGATACACGGAGGAGCTTCTTAAATCTTTGAGAAATCCCTTACCTGTGGTTTTCACCTCTCACTTTTAAACCGAAGTCTTGATTTCCGTATGGACTCTTCATATGTGATTCTGCTTTACTTTATACCCACAACTACCTTACACTTATAACTACTGGGCACTTAGAGCAGGTCTTTGCACTTTACTGCAGTAAACCTAAAATCACATCATCAGGTTGACTCTAAAGCATACCTATTCTTTTTTAATTGCTGATTACAGTATACCATTGTTGTCTTCACAGAGGCACATTTCAGCTCTTCCCCACACTCTGCTACCAAGTACTCTGGCTAATCCTAACCCCTTCCTAAGGCGGCAGCCATCTCAAGGCTTTTCAGGTGGATTGCAATCCTTCAGTCTGAATACCTTTGACGTCCTTGAAGTCCAAGTTAATCGTGCTTCAGTTTGTTAAAGTTTGTATCCTTGGTCCCTCAGTCTCAGCAGTCAGTTAGATTTGTCTGGTTAGACTCTATTTGTGAAACCACAATCCACTCTTTTTTGTCAAATTGTCTAATCTTCACTGTAGAATTGACTCTTTAACGTTTTTAGTTACTGTCATGAGGCTGGGTGCCCTGTGATTGTTAGTAGCCTTTGTGGAGTGAGGGTTCATTTGCCTCTTGAAGGACCTTCAACATTTGAAATGTATCAGCAAATATCTGAATAGTTTTTGGAGATCTTGCCAGTGGATTCCTTGGTTTTTCAGGTCCGAGAATGCATCTTATCCGTTTGTCCTAATCACCTTACAATTGGTAAAGCACCAGTAGAGTTTGTTTTAGGAAAGGGGTACATTTCTGCTTCTTGTTGTGGAAGTCGACTCTTCTCTTGAAACATTTATGCATTTCTCAATTTTTGAAAAGCCAAAGCCTAGCTTAGGCCCTAATTGTCACTCTGTGGGATACCGGTACACATAGCGGCACAACAACCTCAGTCTCATCTTTGAGCACCACTTATTGCTTCTCGATCACTACCATGCAGGATCCACAGAGGATACTGATGGTGTCCTATTGGACATCTGGGACATGATTTTGGAGCAAATATCTGAGGGCCTAAATACATGATATTATTGCTCATTCCCTCTGTTGCTTTGGTACTTCAGATCATCCCTCTCTGCCTACAGATAGTATCAAGAGTGGCTAAGAACAGTCTCTCATGGTTTAGGTTCTTTTTGGAGGACAGAGAACAGTGCATTACACTGGGTTGATCTTCTTCCCCTCACAAACTTGTCCTTATGGGTCCCTTATGGTTTTCTTATGCCTATGGCTCCTTTTTCTACGTAAGACTTTCAGACATAATTAGAGACCAGAGTCTTTTTTCGACCCTATGCTGTTGCTTCTGCCCAGATCAATACATTACCATTTAAAGGATCAAAGGATACACCATGCAGTAACTGCATAGATACCATTTGTGTTCCAACTAAGTCAAGTTTTCAGCAAAACTCCTCAAATGATGCTGAATAATTGCAAGATGCAAATATGTTGAATTATTAGCACAGCACACTACTATGTTGTGGCATGGGGACAGCTGGGCCCTGGTATGTAGAACTGTGTGAGATTACTCTGTGTATTGTTTGCATCACAGGAAAGAAGGTAACAGGGGAAGCTTTAGGCAGTGTGTGGCTCCAAAGTATTAATCAACCAAATATTCTGTGCTTTTCACTGGGTATTGCAAGAAAGATTTAGTAAGCATTATGATTTGGGGCTCTTGTTTTAGTATTTACATTAGAAGAGTCTTCCTTATTAGGTCTCTACAGAGCCTTGCAAAATGTGACTCCTTTGAAAACAAAAATAGTGCCCCACTTGACTTACAGCTCAAAACTCCTGCCCAACCCCATACCTAATGCACAGAGAGTTTGTCAGGAGGGAGGAGACGGGGATAGGGGCTCCTTACCACAGTGGCACACGTGGAATGCACTGATAATGAATTCCACTAAATTTCCCACGCTAAGCACGACGAATGGGATGTAGGAGGAGGACACACAGTCATACACACTCACATACACTTGTACTCATTCACACTTCCTCACACATACGTTATGCCCCCAGAGTCACTCACCCCCTCACAAACAATAGAGGACTTATGCAAAGCCTACAGACTTTGTGGAAGGTGTCCAGATAATAATACAGTAAGTGTTGTCACCGCCTTAACGGAATTCTACACAAAATGTAGCATCAATTTAGCACAAGGAATTTGCTATCTTTTTTCTTAGTTGTTGATGTGCTAAATGTTTGATACCCCGTCCTTTTAGGCCACTCCACTCGTGCAAGTCAAATTCATATGTGTCACTGCTATCTTTACTGGCATTTTATGAGTATTGTGCATATATCAGCCTTTGGTATCTGTAGAAATACACCCCAAAGAGATACTATGTGTCTTAATGGTTTTTAGGTCGAGCCTAGAGCAGCGCATGCGCTGCTTGCTCAACTTTTAGTAAAGGGGTTAAAAAAAAGTGCTACCAGATGCTGCCATGGCCAGCCTAGAACTTGAGTGTATGGGCGCGGGCGCGTGCTTTGCGTGCCTCTCTCCGCGCTTCAATTCCCTCCCCCACCACAGTGCCCTTCACTCTGCTGGCCTCATTAAGTGCATCGCGATCACTTTCACTTTCGCACACAACTCCCGGGCTTCTCTTGCGTTTCTTCCCCCACTGTTCTTCCTTTAATTCCGACTTCAGCGTCAACTCTTGTTTTCTCTTTCCTACCATTCCCTGTACTTCTCTTCACCTACTGCTTCTTCCTCTCACCTTGCGTCTCTTTCACTGCTGGTTTCTCTCGTCCTATACTGTTGCTCTTCCCCGCTATTACCTCACTAAGGTAATAGGTGCATCTGTCCATCTCGTTTTACTCTCTCCTTTCCATTGCTCTCCCGCTTGCTGTTTCTGCCCCCCCCTTTCTGTTTGTCTCTCCCTGTTGTCTCTACTTTTTCTCCCCCCACTTCTGTTTCTCTGCCTTTCCCTCTACTCCACCCCCGAAATTTTTGTGTTGCAGTCCAAGGTGCTCTATAAAAGTATTACTTTCTCTCTTCAACAACCCACTCATCTCCTGGACTTCTGTCACCACTTCTCCTGCCAACTCTTGCCTGAGCTGCTTGTGAATATTTTCCTTCCCCTCCTCCTGACTTCAGAAACCCTTTTGTCTTCCTCTCCACATCAGTCTTTCATATTTTTCTCATGTCATAACTCCTCTTTAAACGCACCTGCGGCCTCTCATGATCTGCCCGCCCACTCCTTGTAAACAGCCGCTCGTCTGCGCCTCTTTCATGCATGCAATTAGGTGTGAAAGATTCCATTAATAGACGTAGAGCACTTTGGGTAAAACGTTATTTACATGTGCAATGATGAAAGGCGCCCACCACACAGTTTGCACTCTGATGTACTGTCTGAGCCCACTCACTTTATCCAGTTGGGCGAGTTTTTCAATTCTTTGTTGAAGACGTTGTTTTGTCATGGAGGCCGATGGTGACATGGATAGAAGGTGGGTACACGGTTGTTCACGTTTTTCGGCACATTGCCACCTAGAGTCATTTAGCCAAACCTGATTTATTTGACCTCCAGCAGTACACTTCGGGATACTGAGTACATTTTTCTAAGATCTCTGCATCACTGATTTGGTGCTTTGGTGCTTTGAGTATTTATTCAATGGTAGCCTGGTGCCAGAAAATGCCACTTCACAGCACTACTTAGGTCATCGGACTGAGTTCAGGTGGAAATAGTGTCTTCACCAATGTTTGGTCGGAGCACGTCTCAGTGTTGGCAGATGCAGGGGCACTGTGGAGGGTGGTCTATCTGCTTGGTCCGCATTAGATAGAAGCCTTCTATTGATGTGCATGCTGCCAATGCGGTGGGTTTTAGGATGACACTTGTTATTTGAGGGGTTTGGTCCCAAAATCTGTGTGGCATGTTCATGTTCTGCCACCCTTGTTGAAAAGGAGGGTTTCAGGGCTAAAGTTGCTGCCAGCTTGCTCCATTAGTGGGGCATTGATAGAGTTAATGTTTCTGCCGGCATGTTTCTGCTGTCTAGTTGGGCTCAAACATGTGGCCAGGTTGTGGAGGCACTGGGAAAATTCTTGAATTCAAGGATTGTCCAGAAGTGGGCAATAACACGTTTCCATCGAACATTTTAAAGATACACTGGCAGGAAGCTCTGTATTTTGCCATCGAGTAGCCTGGTTTTGATTGTACCAGCTCACCAGCTATGACATCATCGCAGCTTGCAACCTATCGCACTAACAAGCTCCAAATGGGTCACAAAGCAAACATGGCTGAACCCTGAACATCTCTGAGAGAAGTTTGTCTTGTCAGATAAAACCCTGTTTTCCCTGTGCAGTTTGGGGCATGGTTAAGATAGAACAGCAAACTAAATCCATTGACAATCTGAAAAGGGAAGCCCATGTTAGAATTTTGGGCACACTCCAGTGCTCAAAGAGGATTCTCTCACTACAGTGGTAAATTGTTTTGCAATCTGTTGGAGCTCCAGAGTGAAGGAATCAGCCAGGGGTGTGTAAAGATTACAAGCTGCCGTCAATCCAAAGGGAAGTGACCCCCAAAATTTGGGGTACCATGATGCTCTCCCTGTCATCAGCAGGCATCCACCACGTTGGACGTCAATTCACCAAAATGCCAGAGGTAGCGGAAGGTACTTCACATGCCCCTTGACCTTCACTTTCACTCACACATACATATGCTTGTACATACACTCACATTCACACACACTCTGCCTACACATGCACACACATACACACACTCTGTCTTACATAAACACACTCAAACGGCAAGCACGCACACAACATACATACATTTAAAAGCTTTTTTTTTTTTTACTTGCCTCAGCTGCCAGGGAAAGTCATATTCCCGCTATTTGCAAATAATGTAACGTTATTCACTCCTAATATAATAAGAAATTAACAAAAAAAACAAGGTGAGTGAAGCCCCCACTCGCGTCCATAAGGGCGAGCTGCTTCTGTTCCTGCCACTGCTGACGCTAGGGGTCGCAAAGACAGTGCAAGGGGTCACAGGAGGAATGGTAAGGGTGCAGTAGCGACCCCTAGTGGCCCATAACTGACGTCCATGTCGAGCACTGGGTGCTGCAGGTGGCTCGATTGTTTGCTGCCGTGGCTCATCTTCCAACAGTCATCACCGAATTGACCGGAGTTCGTGTCAGAGGAGTTGCATTGAACAACCATTCTTATTGGATCTCGCTTATAAGGTGCCACCACGTTATAAACAAGCATTGGCATAGCCAATAGGTCTCGCCTTTGGGACTTTATAAGTGTTTAGCCATGCAACAGTTAATGTTCTTGCAGTAAGGATATTGTGCTGCATAACTAAATACTTATAAGGTCCCAAAGGCAAGACCTATTGGCTCTCTACCTCTCTCTCTACCTCTCTCTCTCTCTACCTCTCTCTCTCTCTCTACCTCTCTCTCTTTCTACCTCTCTCTCTCTCTACCTCTCTCTCTCTCTACCTCTCTCTCTACCTCTCTACCCCCCTCTCTCTAACCCCCTCTATCTACCCACCTCTCTCTACCCACCTCTCTCTACCCACCTCTTTCTCTCTCTCTACACACCTCTCTCTCTCTCTCTCTCTACACACCTCTCTCTCTCTACACACCTCACTCTCTCTCTCTCTCTCTACACACCTCACTCTCTCTCTCTCTACACACCTCTCTCTCTCTCTCTCTCTCTCTCTCTACACACCTCTCTCTCTCTCTTCCTCTAAGTGGCAGCCGGAGCCTGATAGCACTGCTTGTCCTTTAAAAAAAAAAAAAGCATTGACATAGCCAATAGGCCTCGCCTTTGGGACCTTATAAGTGTTTAACCATGCAACAGTTAATGTTGTTGCACCAAGGATATTGTGCTGCATAACTAAATACTTATAAGGTCCCAAAGGCGAGACCTATTGGCAATGCCAATGCTTGTTATATGTGTAGTAATGACCGGTGTCATTCCGACACCCAGTTTATCTGCAAGTTATGCCTTTCGTGACTTGGGCTCTTTAAAGCCCTTTGTTTCACTTGTGTTGCCACATATATAGCACGTGACACCGGCCTGTGTCGCTCCTCGGTTGGCTTCCTTTGTTTCAAGGTTAGAGCTGTTAATGGCATGTGACTGTGTTGGTGAGGCAGGTTGGCAGGGGACCAGCCGCCTCTCTGGGACTCAGTGGTAGTTTATCACCGCTGCTGGCGGGTTCCCAAGCCCTTGCTGTGTTCAGCTTGTTCTTCTCGCACAATGCTGAAGCTGGCACTTCTCGCCCTTATTTCAAATTAGAAACTGCTGCCTAAGGGTTTAGGAAGTACATGAAACAGATTTTACTTCCCATTACGTTGCCTGGCCGTATGTGTTGTGAAGTGAATTAATTGCACTGGTAGAGCACACTGTTTGAAGCAGGTGTCAGTGCTTTGCAGCTTCACATGCCTTATGGAGTGAGTCAAAGCTGGGGGGTTACAGCAGTGTACTTCGGGGGCTCGCCAACTGGTCAAAGCATTAACGAGGAGTAGGGCTATGGGAACAATAGGGTCCTTTATATATTAATTGAAGTAAGCAAGAAAAATGAGGCCAGATTCTTTGTTGGGCTGGATAAATGGTAGCGTTGAGTGCTTGCCCAATTAATTCTCATTTTGTATATGACAAATCATTTTCATGCAGATTTTGATAATTGCAGTGCCACACAGATGTACGCCTCGCATAATGGAACTGGGCTGCCCGCTAAATGACAGGTCCTCCAGTCCGCTTAAACCATTCCTCTTCCTGTCTAGTCTTCATCTGTGCGATGTGTTTCCCAAGATGCAATCTGTAGGTGAGGGGACATTTTCCATACCTCACAGAAGCCATAGATTCCACATTATGGATGACGCCGCCATGGATACAGTGCCAATTATTTTCATTTTATTTTTTTACTGCCAAATGTTTATTTTTAAATAGCCTGCCTTCTCCGAATGGCCAGCAGAAGAACCCAATATGGGTGACCACGCCGGCATTAATTGTGACTTGGAATATTTTTTTCGATAAACGCTCCTTCTGTTTTTCAGAATGTACTAGATTTTCTGAGATCATTAAGCAGAGGAAATGTATTTAAGACAAATGAATACATGGGAGAAATGTTTCCTTCCATACTAAATCCATCCTTTTACACACACACACACGTAAGGTGGAGGTGGGTTTAGAGTTCGGTCTGTAGAGGGATACAATGTTGGTTGTGACTGTTGTTTGTGCAGTAGGCTTGTAATCTAGTTCCTGATCTCGAATAGATTCATTCTCCCAGTTGGCAGCTCATGCTTCCACCGAGGACAGGAGACATGTGTTTAGTTAGTCGTAGCCTCTGCTAAGAGGGTGCACCGACTGCGCTTAGTCTAGTCATCCAAGTGTCTGGGAACTTGAGGGTAGACGGTCACCGCAGAGACATTTTAAGGATTTTGGGGGCCCTGGGTCAAACATATTTTGTGGGGCCCTCTTTGGAACAGCTTTGAATTTCGGAACCAATGCCAGCTTTTTCGTGCCCTCTGAGGCCACCTCACTGTCACCGGTACACATTGTAAATGTGTTTCCATCTAATATTCAGGTGTGTGTTCTCAATATTGTAATATAGCAGCAAGTCACTAATATTATTGCAAATAATCTCTCCGACCCACTGCCATTTCTCATAAAATAAACTTTTATTCTGGATGTTGCATGGTGTTGAAAAACGTAAACACATCATTTCGCTGCAAAATGTCTGAAATAGACGCCCACAAATTGCCGAACAGGAAAAAGGTATTTAAAACAACCTGTGTTTAAAGATCATAGAAAGTCCTCAGGCAGGACTGTGTGAAGGACAGAGCCGGATCTATCAAGGGGCCCCTTGAAAGACTGGGGCCCTGGGTCAGAGCCCACTTTGCCCATGCCTTAAAACGTCTCTACCAGATAAGTGCGCTCCCGAAGATTGAACGAATGCTGAGATATTGTGCACGGTGGCCTGAGGAATCCGAGAGTGTTGCAGCTACAGGACTCCCTCACACTGAGTGTCGACTCTAATGAGAGGCAAGTAGTGGAGGCATGCCTCTCCTCCGGCGGGAGACCTGTTTCTGAATTGACTCTTTTGTGACGCTAGCAGAAGCAGGACTGGTGCAGTTGTTGCAGTATGCAAGTGTGTCACGTACAAACCAGCCAGTAGCACCAGCTTTAAGTCCGCACAATGTGTCTACCTCCGTAGAGCCCACCTGATGCCGCAGACGGGCTGTGTGAGGTGTGACGAGACCTCAGCTGATTTCATCCATGTTACATGGGCATGTTTGGGGCTGAGGTGCTGCGGGAGGTGTAACGGATAACAAGTGTCAGGGCAGAGCTGACGACACGTCACTGTATACTGGGCCTCTTGCCACTCCATAGGAAGGGCAGGGAGATGGGAAACAACTTTGGCAAACTGGGACTGGTGCCTAGTAATGCCATTCATTAGGCAAGTCAAGCGCCGCTGACGTAAAGGAAATGGAGAGCCGGCCTGCTGGGGCAATGGTTGAAGAATGTACATTTAGAAATGTACGCACGGATTAAAACGCAGAGAGAGACTTGGAGATGCAGGGCGTGATGGTGGACCGCCTGGGAGGAGACAGAGGGGCGATGGAGGATGTGGCCACAGTGGTGCTCATCCCCCTCCCCCCCCCCCCACCCCGGGCGATTGAGGAATACCCGGGTGTGCTTTAGAACGGTAGGGAGCCCCCGACCCCTAGTTTTGTTGAGCGCTGTTGGTGCTTGCAGTAGGTCCGATAAGGCTATGGTAGAGAGAACGAATGAAATGTGACCGCTGGCCCGCTTCCTCCTCCCCCCTACTCCCCCGAAGATTTGTTCAGTGGAATACAATTTAAATTAACAAGCATGCATGTGCCCCCTACCCCAACAACCCCCCACTGCTCCAGCCCTAGGATGGAGTGCACTTGATCGTTTTGGGGCGCCTTGGGAGCTGAGGGGATATTATGCTGTAGAACGGTTTTTGGGCTGCTGTTTTGGGTCTCGACTGGGAGTTTTTGTACGACTTGAATACTGTAAGATGCTAATAAAGAAATTTGATTTAAAAAAAAAATACCTCGCCTCCACTCAGACACCCCTCCCACCAGCACTTTCCATTCTAGAGACGAGTATGAGATGTCGACTTATTCGGAATTTAATTGGCCCCGATTGAGCCATTAGTATTGATTCCTTGTTTAGGATGTCCAGTTCGAGTATTGAGACAGCACACAAGCTTAGTGGCACATGGTATTTTGTGCATGCGGGGGAGCGAGCGGGCCGCACACACGCACTCACATGCACACACATGCATACTCACACTCACATATTAACAAGCACGTATACATACAACCACCATTCACAAGGACATACAAACACCCATTCACAGCACGCACCAATACACATACATTCATTCATTCCTACATGCACACACACGCACAAAACAATAAAAAAAAGGAAAACTTATCAGGCTGCAGCAGTGATCTGGGGTGGTGGGAGGGAGGCCACGGTGGTTCCTGGAAGATTGGGACTTCCGCCTCCTCTCATTGGCTGACCTTGTTTTGGTCCAGCTAGTGAGAGGAGGCGGCAGTCCCTTACTTGTCACAGAGTGGGATGGGGTCAGTGAGACTGCTGTCCCACACCACTCAGTGCCGAGCGTCCCTAATGGACACTCGGCCCTTGGCACATCAGCACTTAAAGCTGAAGTGCTCAAGGGGGGGGGGGGGGGTCTGTCCGTGATGCCCCCTTCGCCATGAGTGGGATGTTCACATAAGACTTTGCCAGGCTGAGGAGGTCACAGCCACCGCTCTGACATTTTCAGTCCAGCAAATTTAGGCTCATGCATCAGGCGCCTGCGCTTTTAGTGCATGTACAGCGCCTGGATGCCTGACCCAAACATAAAGAGTGTCTGTCACGCTGACCTTTGCTCCCCCTGACAGCCACTCTTCGTGGCTGCAAAAAGAAGGGATAATAATCTGAATTCCAAGGTGGAAGCGGTGTGATATAAACCAGGTAGTGAGGGTGGTACAGTGGCCCAAACTGAATTCGAACATAAATAACCTGTAGAAAGACCTGCTATACACTGTGAACCATCCGCCTTCCAGAGGGGATGCGACGAGAATGAGAATGCAGATAATGCACTGGAGAAATGACATGCTCCAAATAATGAACTGTAGACCAGATGGTTTGGGTATTTGAGGGAAATCTCGCAGTCATTGGTGGTGATTGCGTTCCTATTTCTGGTCGTGATTAACATGGGTAGGTGTGTTGAAGGTGGTGCTCATTCAGACGTGGAAAGATTTACAAAGATCTGGTGACTGCAGATGGAGAATGTGTATGCCCGGTCAGTTCAAAGATGGGTGGTTGCCTCCCTTTACAGAGCAGGCTGTGTGTGCTGGTCCTCGTATTAAAAAGTTCATGTTATCTCATTATGATTATCATCATCATTAGTATTAGCATTCATATTCATATCAGTTTTACTATTATTGTTCGTATTAGTATTATTATTAGTATAAGTAGTATTATTGGTATTAGTAGTTAGTATTATTTGTGTTATTATTATTATTATTATTAGTATTATTATTGGTGTTATTATTACATCTTGGACACACACAGAGCTGATGTTATCCCATTATTATTATTTTCATAATTAGTATTAATATTCGTTTTAATATTATTATTGTTTGTATAAATATTGTTATTGGTATTAGTTTTATTATTAGTATTATTGTTAGTGTTATTATTAGTATTATTATTGGTGTTATTATTATATCTTGGACACACATTATCCCATTATTATTATTATCATAATTAGTATTAGCATTCATATTCATATTAGTTTTAACATTATTATTGTTAGTATAAATACTATTATTAGTAATATTATTAGTATTATTATTAGCAGTAGTATTAGTGTTAATATTAGTATTATTATTAGTAGTACAATAAAACAGAACCAGACGATGGGGGTCAGACCATGTGTGCACTGGAGAGTCTATCACTTCAATTATTTACTCTAGTATTAGTCGATAGAAACGCTAAACTTCTCGTGGCCCACCGTCAAAAAACCACACTGTCATACAAAAATTCAATAATAATCAAGAAGGAGCGTCAAAGTCTATACATAAATTTTACAATCAAATATCGGAGTCCAAAAGAAGAAGGATCTTTATGATGTCTGCTTCATATTCTGTTCTTTATTTTTGCATAGAGTCAAGTCATCAATATCATCCAACTTCAAAACAATTAACGATTTCTACAGCCAACGCGTTTCCTCCCCACCTGGGACATCATCAGGGCTTCAATCTGAACAGAATTTCTTTTTTTTTCCCCTCTTATCTTCTTCCTAATCATCTATGAACGTCCAGAGTTATATTGCTCCAGCGTATAACAAACTATTATCCAAATCTTCCTTCCAAACAAGTTTCCAAATAAGCCAATTCCAAACGACGTGAAATCTTTAATCCTTTTTAACATTAATGATCTTATGAAGTCTATTCCTCCATTCTGTCAAAAGCGTCCTCAGTCCGGCCCGATAAATCCGGATAGAGGAATAAAAGGAAAAAAAATATATATTCTGTACAGATTGAAGCCCTGATGATGTCCCAGGTAGGGACGAAACACGTTGGCTGTAGAAATCGTTAATTGTTTTGAAGTTGGATGATATTGATGACTTGACTCTATGCAAAAATAAATAACAGAATATGAAGCAGACATCATAAAGATTCTTCTTCTTTTGGACTCCGATATTTGATTGTAAAATGTATGTATAGACTTTGACGCTCCTTCTTGATTGTTATATTATTAGTAGTAGTATTAGTGTTATTATTAGTATTATTATTAGTATTATTATTGATGTTAATATTACATCTTGGACACACATATAAGGTTGATTTCACAGAGCATGTAAACTAAAATGGTTGTGCGAATCACAAATAAAAATAATCTCTATGTTATGAGCAGAGTGGAAAGGCTGCCAAGCCACCTGTACCCCAACGCCGTTGTTTTAAAAATCTACAGTAAAAACGCAGTCCGGGAGACTGGTTCCTGTACTGTCTCTCACATCTCACTATAAAGGCTTAGAGTATTCCGTACTAAGGGTGCGTGTAAACCTATTAGAATTTGAAACCACAGGCACGCAACTGGTGGGCAAATAATAGTCATAGACATGTTGAGGGACACGGACTACAAAGTATTCCCAAGGTACTATGGCTTATTCTCCCCCATTCCTGCGCTGGACATACTTTGCCTTACTAAACTTCAAAGCAGTCCCTGAAGATGTGGGGCCAATCCAATTAACTAAATAGCAGCCGCTCAGAATGGTCTGAACACATAGATGTATTCTGATTGGTTGAAGCGTTGCCAATTAGAATGTCTGAAGCATCCCAGTATTTCAGTCCATGAGCGCTCCCCCTTCAACCAGTGTAACTGGTCTCGGTTTTTCCATATCACCAGTGGAATGCTGAAATCGATAGATTTTCCCAATGTACATTTTGATGGAAATGTTTGCCCACCTCTGATCTTCGTAAAATTGTTATGTTCATATTTATTTATTCACCAAGTGTTTTACAGCAAAGACCGGTCACCTTCAGGTAACCTTAGAGCTCTTAACTGTAGTTGGTGCAAATTTCACAGGTACAAAACTTTACTAAATGAGGTTCAAATAATTAGTGTGGGACTTGGATGGGAGAGAGGTTAACCAAAATTGTCTGCGGTGGTTGGTTAGAGCCAAATTCTAATATGAAGCAGGATGTCCGATTGGCCTCCGGTGATCTATACATTCTGTGCCGGCCCCACAGCTTTGTCGATACATTGCGCCAATCCAAGTATCTTTAAAATTACTTGTTTTTGAAGAGAACTTTAATAAATAGTTCTGACTGTGTGTGCAACTTCCAGTTTCAAGGTGTCATTGCCGTCTTGAGGTATCTGAAGCACTGGGACCACTGTTAAAAGGGGAAGTAAGAGGCGGAAGGGCACTGTAGGAACACAGTGCCTTATGACAATCACGAGTGGGAGGAGCTTCTTGGTTTGTGGCTGGCTTGGGGACAAGAATAGCATTAAGGTTCAATGTGATCAAGATAGGGCAGCACTTGCAAGGGCAGTTTGTAGCTTGAACTACTCAGCCAGTATTCAGACAGGAGACTTATGAAGCAACGCACCAGCGTCGTATGTTACCCATGCACGTCATTGGAGGATCACTTTGGGCCCCTTTTGTGTGGGGCACACTTTTGTGGTACGTTTTTCAAGATTATTTGCTGGTCTGTGAACATCTTATGCTGTTCAATATGATTAAATAATATTGAACAAAGAATTATTGTGTACAAAGTGAATAAATACCTGTTGGTACTTAACTGTGTGTGTTCTCTAGAATTGTTCTACTGGGACCCACCTTCTACTGTACTGTCTTTCACCCAGGTCCCAGTGGCTTCTTTGGGTTTACCCTTGTTTATAACTACTGTGAGCTCTATGGGGGCCTATTCGCGAAGGTCCTTTGGAGTACATGAAAGCATACTCCTGTACTGCTTCTTAACACACTTTTACATGCGTTTGTGACTCGACTCCGAGAGGTCCAACTCCCTATTAGTAAAAGTGCAAAGCGGGCCCAGTCCTTTCTATTGGTGCTGCCTGTATTTGAACGGGTCTATTTGATTCCCATGTTGGATGTTTGGTGCTAATTCAAAAAGGCCTGTAGTAGAATGTAAAAGAGTACTACAGGAGTAAGATTGTACGCAATACGAAATGGCTTTGTCAATAGGCCCCATAATTCCTTTGCATCTCTTATGCTTCCAAGATTCTAAGCACAGGGATGTCCATACTGGAGCAATAGCATAGATGTCAACAGAGTCACAGGGACATTTGTAAGTTACCCTCTCTACCCTATAGGAGCCAGCAACCCGGGCATGCAGGGACATGTTGAGTGTGACGGAAGTGACATTGTGCACCCTTTGAACCCCCAGTGAGATGACCGCGTGGATATCTGGTCCCACCCTTATTACCTCCTCTGCTGAGGGGCTGAGCCAGAGCAAGGAGTGGAAACAGTAGAGCAGTACGTGTCGTTTCTGCCGCTGTCTTCACGTCAGCGGAGACAACTCGAATATGTGCAGCGCCGAACATACCAATCCGAGTGTTCAGCCGCTATCCCTAATTGGCGTCCAATAGGTGTTCTTTGGAGAGTATAGGGAGTTTTAACTGCATCCTCTGTGCAGCATCTTGTGACTACCGTGTCTGTGTTTTGCTTGCTACTGTTGGATATTAAGCTAATTGGTTCTACACTTGCAGAGTGTTTTTTTTTGTCCAGATCCAGTGATTTTATTAGGGTCAAGGCCTTTGTGATATTCCTTACTGTGATTTCATCATGGGCAAAAGTGTTGTGGCATCGCTTCATTTGCTATCAGGGTGTCGTCCGGTACTTTACGTGGGAGAAAAAAACTGGGGGTTCTCTCAAAGGGGCGTGGCCAATGTAATGAAGGGCGTGGCTTAAAACAAATGTAAGCAAAAAAGCTGTGCTTGGCGTATTGTGCCACCCGAGAAGTATTTTGCTGTTTCTGTCATTGCATCCAGCTATGACACAAGTCACATCATACGTACACCAAGTAAGGACTATTGGCTTTGTCAATGGTTGTTAGTTGCATAAGATAAATATGCAGCAACTATGGCTTGCATATAATATTGAAAACGTTTCCACTTACAGTCCTGGTGACACCCTGACAATGTTGCTGCTCCTAAGTTTCCTGCTGTCACTGCAGTCGGGGAAAAAACGGACCGCCTGTGCCAGGGCACAAAACAGAGCCCGATAGAGACCCGTTTCGAGGCCTCCTTTAAAAACACTGCTGGTGCTCAGCTCCGGTGTGACCCGGCCCACCTAAAGCCCGGAGTGCCGTACAGCATGTGAACCGCGTCCGCAACACGTGCGATTATAGGGAGTTTAATCTGCGAAGAATGTATACAGCATGTATTGACCTTCCCACTTTATTTCCGCCACAAATGTCCCTCGCACCAAAAGACACAAGATCTCTTGATTTGGTGCACATCTTGTGTAAAACCGGTTCAGGGCATGTTTACTTGTTAATAAATGGCTGCCAAAAATCAAGAATGCATTTTCCTTCCCTTGCTTTGACAGATATGCACCAAGAATGACATGGCATGTCGTCTTTTTCACTTCCACGTGTAGTTTTCATTGCTTTTAGCAAATAAGCTAGACATGTGTCCTCATCTGCATGCCTTTAATTGCCTCATTGACTCGTATGGCTTCGATCAAAGCTGTTGTTTCAACTAAAGGGCAAGGTTCCGTTTCCATACTCGGGATATTGCGCTTGTGCTTATAATACTTTTCCCCATTTAAATGCGAAAACCTGCACAGTTTATTTTGTAAATAAAGCGAACATGTGATGCCTAAGATGAGTGCCCCTCTTTTATTTGCAACTTGAGCTGGATCGCATTCTTTCCATATAGACCTGGGCACACGCCTCAGATTTCACACAATCAGCTACCGATCAACGTTTGGTTTCTTGTAGAATAGTGTACAATACATGAATATGCTGAGGGTACGATGATTTGTGATATTAAAAATGTTACTATATGTGCTGTAATGAGAAGTAGTTTTGGAAAGAATGTCACTCAGTAGGGCTGGGATGAGCCAATCCAGAGTTCAGGTGTAATTTAGTAACACTGGTGCCAATAAATGTAAAGAACATGGTGGAATTAAATGAAACGCTACCTATGTGCCACCGGAAAGTACTCTTCAAGGGAACACTCCACACTTCTTTACTGGGCACCAGCAAGTCAGGTGTTACTTCCTTACTGAGAAGAAAGACATTTTCACTCCTCCCGGAAGTTAAAATGTGTTGACCTATGCAACTTTCTGTGTTTGAACGGTTATCTGTTATTCTTTAACTACTCAAATGCTGCAGACTCCCCTCAGCATACCTCTCTCTGGAGGTCATCTTCATTTAAGAAGGTGCAGCCTGTTGCAACCGAAGACTCTCGGAGGGGGGGGGGGGTCATAGAGGAATTGAATTTCATATGAACATCTTATAGACTTACAGAAGATTTTATTTACATGCACTCTTTATAAAAGAAGGCATTTAATCTGTTCTCGAAGTGTTCTCAGTTGTTGTACTGCTGACATTAACATTGTCAATGTGTGGACACATTTTATGGTAATTCTTTCATGTCTTAATAATCTGTTCTGTTTATATTTGAAAGTTAGTTTTATGATGAATGTTTTCTCGTTGGTTTTTAATTGTTACCCGATGAATTGTATTTGGTGTTTGTTAGGGTTTTAAAATGCCAAAAATAAAATAAATAGATTGTGAAATTGAATATTAAATCTTTAGAAACTTTGCACTGGGCACATTGGGAGTTTCTTAATACACAGTGTTTAATTTCATAAATCCTACAACGCCGAAGCCCCTAATTTATGTTGGCCTCTATATGCTCATTTATAGGGCTCTCGTTTTTCTGTTATATGTTGCCATTTGGAGCGTTTTGGTGATCCACACCAAGAATATGATTGTTACCCACAAGGGACTTATCGAACGTGCTGCTACTGTGCGTAGTTTGATGGTGGCATAGTTGTACTTTGATGGTGCCAGATTTTTTTCATTCAATAACCTACATTTTAATAAGACCAGACTCCTTTCATTCAGAAACATACTTGTATTTTATGTCAGTCTGCCCTCATGGGCTGCTGGAATGCTAGAAATGATAGCACATACTGTGTACTCTGGGTCATAAGTCTGTCGCGCGTGCCCAGACAAACCCTTTTACAACGTTCCTTGCATAACCATGGAGTGTACCACCACTCCCTTAACTTGCAGGGGGTGACGGATTCTCCACCCCGCCCTGACATGTGTATTGGGAATACCCAGTGCAAGATTCCTCTTTAACCCCAATAATCAAACCGAACCACCTGAAAACAAACAACTCTTTTCCCAATTAGAAAACTGACCTGAAGCCACTCGTTGCAGATCATCCTAGATGCTTCTTTGGTTGCAACCAAACCATCCCTCCTTCAGACTATAAAGTCCTGAGACGTCTTTGATGGGGCGTGGACCACCTTGCGTTTATAGCGGTGAGTACCCCCAGAGACCCAACAGGTGTGGCAGGCACTATGAGATGGTCACTGGCATCCCCAAGCTCACCATCACTCCTTCTTGTGCAGTCCCCTCAGACTTATCATTTCAGGAAACTCCTTCTGATATGACTGCCTTATCGCCAATGTCCTTGTCTAGATGTTCACTAGTCTTTTTTGTTGTCAGGCAGTTCAGTCTGCCCCCACTGCCTAACATGTGCGTTCCAGTATCACTTGAATAATATGTTCCTCGTGATCATTTCTGCTCCTTTGCAGGAAAACACCCGGGCCCTGTACTTGAGTCACTTGCCTAGGCCCTGACTCAAAAGGCAACTGGAGTTTGCTCCCCTGGCGCCTGTCCTTTACCAACACTGTGGCACCCCTTTTTAACTCCTGGTGCTCGGCTCTCTGTAGCTTACCAACTGTGGTGCTTTGGTTTCTCCGGTGTTGTAGCAACAGGTCCTCTGCTGGTACCACTTGCAACCATTCTGGTGATGAGGGGTACATGGCGGCATATGCATGCTTACCTTAGGGTGAAAACAGTAGTCACCAGGGGGTGTCTACCTGTACGCCACCCTATACTTGGATTAGACGCTTGAGCAATGTGGATGACCTTTACCATGGTTCTCATAAATTGTTCGGCCTTCCCATTGACCGCAGCTTACTGGGTCATGATTTTCCGGTACTTGGCGCACCAAGATTGGAAGTACTTCGTTACTTCCTTCACAATGAATGGAAGCCCATTGTCTGTCCGGATTTCTTGCTATGATCTCGTATGGGTTTCCATGATCTCCTATAACTTGGGTATCACATCACCAGCCTCTTTTGATGATACAATCTTTACTTCTGGAGGCTGTGGATGATCATCAATAACAACTAGCATGTATTGCCCATCAGCCAGGTACCCAAAGCCTGTGCTCGCATGGTGACGAGAAATTCTGGGGATTTCTTCCATTAGTGTTTGTGCCAGAGATTCTAGGGTCCCGGTCGCCCTGCACATTTCACACCTTTGGATGGTCTGCCAAACCAATTCATCTAGCCGTAGAAAGCAGATCTAGCTCCAGACCCTACTCTTAGTCTTGACCTTTGGTTGGTGCAAACTGTTTGCTAAGGAGACTACTTTAAACTACTCTACGGTATGACCAGTCTGGGATTTTGCATCAGGCAACCTTCCACTGAGACTGCCTGTTCATGTCGCACATCATTTACGGACTTCAGTACATGACCGGCATCATCAGTCTGGTGGGATGCATTGCTCTTAAGAGTCTTCCAGGCTCTAGATTTAACTGCTGCCACTGCTAACTGAAGGTAGTAATCAGCCTGTGTGACTTCCGTTATCTAGGCCAGGGACATTGGCAGTGGTCTCAACCATTCCACTATTAATTGAATAAATTCCTCCATGTCTAGAGCCACTTCTTCTTCCTCTCGAGTGGCCGGCCGAGGTACCTTGAAATGTAATCAGTCGGTTTCTGCACTCCTAATTTATATTCCATGGTGATCGGGTGCTCCTGCAGCTGCAGTACCCATATTTCTATTCAAGGAGGTGGCTTGGACATGGACCCTGGGAACAGGAGGTTGAGAGAGGCTTGTAATTTGGATTTACTGTAAATTGTTGCCCAAACAGGTACAGATGAAAGTGTCTGCATCCCCAGTCAGTGAATGGCTATGGCTTCCTCCTCGATGTGAGAATAACTCTGCTCAGTAGGTGTGGAAGCCTGGCAGGCAGAAGCTACAGGGTTCACCCCTGCAATCCTGTAGCAATAGGACAGCGCCTAGTCCATGGGCCTGGCATCCACACACAGCTCCCAGTCTTTACTGGGATCAAAGTATGCCAAAGTGGTATCTGCAAAGAGAAACCTCTGTGTTTCAGAGTTGCTATCTAAAGGAGCTGATTATTATTATTTTTTTTTTTTAATTAGCATTTTTCCTTGTGGAGAGTGAGTCTGTTGTCTTTGAATCTATGGAACGCAAGGCATGCAAGGTACTCTTCGAGGGTCACGGAACGCACTAGAATGTCATCACTGGCGTTGAGATCTTACGGGATCCCAGCCAGCACACCTCCTAATGTGTCCTTCAACACCTTGGCTGCACTGGATATGCTGAAGTTGAGGCATTTATAGTGCCAGCCGCCAAGATGAGTTGCGATTGTGGTAACGTAGTGCGACTCGGGCGCAAGCAGGAGCTGCTGGTACCGCGACTGCACCATCTGCAGTGATTGCACGGTGGCTGTGGTTTACTCATGTCTTTGTTTCCCACCAAGGTGTCTCGAGACACTTGGTTGACAGGTTTGACTTTGATCAAATGTAGTAAAGCTGCCTCTACTTGGGAAACTCAGGCCACGAGTAGTTTTTGGGAGCGTCCCAAGGTGAAGATGTCTCGCATGGACTTTCCCGGGTCTTACAGGATTTGTTCTTAGTTTGATTGACGCACACCCTTGTATGAATTGAGCCCTGATTTCATTCTGTTCGTTTGAGAGGTGCATGTGCGGGCCAGTTCACTGAAACAGTGTCTACTGGTTTCTCCGGCTCCTGCCTGGCTTGGCGCAGTAGGAATCTTTGAAGCTAGAAGTTCAAAATGATTGGTCAGGGTCACTTTCAGATTGGCATATGTGAATGGCGACCAATCTCCGTGACTTGTCTGTGACAGTTATAGGTTTCCTTTTCCTTTAAACGGAGCAGCACGATCTCTTCCCATCATTATAGATGGCCATGGCTGCAAAGTACATTTCAAGTTCCAACCAAATTTTCAACCTTGAAGCTTGTGTTGACAGGGGACCGGCTACTTTGAAAGGCACTATTGCTGGGAAGGAGGCAATGGCGGTGGCAGCCTTGTACAGCTCTCACCGGCTTTAGATTGCTTGCCAGTTGCGACCCCACCAGACATGGTGTCATGGTTTCATATGCTGGACTTGACAAATGAGAGTTCTAGGGATGTATGTTCCCTCCCGCCTTCTCCTTGGGTCTGGCCTGGCTGTGCAGTTTGTTCCTGTCCTCTGCTGTGGGTCTCCCGTCTGGCAGCGGAGTGTGCTGTGTGGCCTCAGGAATGGCCGTTTTCCACTAGCACGCTTTACATTCTGGCACAGTAGCATACTGGCTACATATCCCTCGCCTCACTGCCGGTCTCGTGGGGAGTCAGGATGCTGCGAGGTCGGTGGCCAGAGGAGGGCGCTCGTACACACTGGCAGCAATGGATCGCAGGGCAGACTTAGTGGCCCATGCTGCGTGTGTCACCGCGAGCAGTGAGGAGAAAGGTTTTGTGGCACGCCTCGGCTTAGTTGTCAAGGCTTGGAGTGGCACTAGTCCCAGCCGTGCCGTGGGAGAACTGGATGGAAGGTTGGGCACTTCAGGCACCCTTGGCAAGCCTCCAAGCTTGAAGGTGGTAATTTCTAGGCATGTGTGTGCTGGTTTGAGGCTAAACTGCCTGTCTCCGCTATTTTGTGATGTCGAGGCCTGCCCATATGGACCCCGGGATGTGATAAAAATGATATATACCCATACTATGTACTATTGGTTATGCCTGTCGAGCATGCCTTGTAAGTCCCTTTTATTACCTTCCCTGCATAACCATGGAGCATACCACCACAGCTCCCTCAACTTACAGGGGTTCTTGGCTTCTCCACCTTTTTGTGATACAATTCTCGGGAGTGCCCAATAGTGCAGTTGTATTTTAATGGAACCAGACCTCTTTCATTCAAACACATTCTAACAGCAGTGTGTCTGTCCGAACGGTCAGTAGGTAACCTTGGTTCATGAGCAATGGTAAGCAATAGTTACATCTTCCTCATTTATGCGTTTTAACACTCAGGAATGTATTGAGTGCTTGATTAGTGAATAATTGTTTGCTCTTGTTGCCAGTGTGTACATTTCCCAGTGCTCCTGTCTATTGTTAGCAGCACAAATACCAGGAAATCTCTCTAATCTGGACCTTTCTCGATCTTGAATCCAAAATAGAGGTTAAAGAAACTTGCGTTGCTTCAATGCACTGTGGCACTTTTTGAAAGTTCTGAAAGTAGCTCTCAAATACTAAAAAGTAAAAGTGAGTGAGTAACAACTGAATTAAATCAGTCAAAATTTAAACAAACCTGGAATAAACTAATATTTATATTAAACAACAAAAATGGTGGTGCTGCTACAAGTTCTACTGCTACCTAGGGAGGGTTTAAATCAGCACCATTGCGATGAAGACTTTCAACTTACCCTGAAAAGTTTATTGTCTTTCATTTTTATTTCGAGGTGGTATCACATTTTTTTGGAGCAGCTTTTACTTCATTCATAAGAGGAGTTTGTTGCTCAAAGAGATCTCATTTTAGGTCGAGCCTAGTAGACCACGCAAGCGCTATCTGCTGCAAGACATATAGTAGCGTACCAACATCAAAGAGGGGCCTGGAGCCTGCTCGTGGCTTGCTATTGGTTGTCTTTCCTGTCACTCTTGTTTTCTTGCTTCTTATACATGTCCCAACTTTTCAATGTTGTGTTTGTCCCTCCCATGGAGCATTCCCTCTTTAGCATCCCTTTGATGGACTCGGCCGCACTGGTAGTAGCGGGCATCGGGTGTTTTCAAGTGGGACGAAAGGGTGGGGGACGTTTTTTGACCCATGGTGTTACAAGGGCCTGGTTTTGCAGCAGGGCTGTATTGTCTGCTCCCTGTAATAAATATGGCAGCGGTGCTTGACACTAGCACCTGCCACAGCCCTCTACACCTTTCCCACCCCACTCCCCGGGGTGGGGGGGGGGGTGGTCAGCGCTTCTCTGTAGCACCCTCCCCCTCTCCGGGGCAGGGGGTCGAGTACAATTGCCAGGGCTGGTTTCGGGTCTCAGTCCGGCCGTGGATGGACTGCTCTCTCTGCTTTCATTGCTTGCTTTTCAAGCACTACTTTATTGTGTTAAGTACCCCATACCAGTAGATGAGTTTTTGAGCTGACTCCCTTGTGTACTTCTATCCCTCTGCACTCTGTGTTACTCTCTTGTCTTGTCAAGCATGCCCATGTCCTGCACCCCATTGCTTCCCCACACCTTTCATGTTGCTTCGCTCACCTGTGCCCTCCTTCACTCTCTGTTGTTGCTTCACCCCTCCTGCACCTTCAGTGTTGGTTTCTACCATTCATGTGTTGCTTCCAACATCCCTACGTTGTTTTGTTGTCCTGTGTTGCTTCAGCCTCCCCAAACCCTCTCTTGTGTTCCTTCCACATCCCCTGTTCCTCCTGCTCCCCTCCCTGCCCATTTAAAAGAAAAATCCGTAACTAAAAAAGTGCCCCCACCTTTTTGTATGTGTGCGCATCTGTGGTGCGTGCGACTACAAAATGGCATTTGCATCAGTCTACCCTATTTTTTCTTTTACTCAAACCATTCTGAACTGCATTAAGGAAGCTGTGCACTGTGGCTAACCAGTGGACAAGCCAAAAGTCCTCAAAGGTGAGACCAATACTTCTTAAAGGATTGCCTTTTAGACATATTGATATATTTCCTGTTGTTTCTTAAACTAAGCCCATAGGGAATGAACACAGATATGATTTAGGATGCCACTGTCCTTCCATCGCACCCCATGCTAAGCTCTCTCTTATCTGCCTCCCTCAACTCTCCAATACAGCAGAGCCTTGCATCACTCATGCTGGACCTCTGCATCAGGCCATATAAGCCTCTCAAGGAGGAAGCTGCAGAAACACTTCTCGGTGGTTCTTCTCTTTCCATGGATAGGAATGTGTTTACAGTTGCATTCATTGTGCTGGGCAGCCAGCCACGGATCTGGAGACCCAGATTTACGCCTTGTTTCAGAACAGCTTCTTCCATCAGAGATCTGCGCCGCTTCTGGCACTTATTGCAAACAGACTATTTTCTTCTTCTAAAAAGCCAATACTGATGGATCATTAAGGAAGTCTTAGGGATACCAGTTTAGTAAGGCAGCTTGTTTGTGAAAAAGGTTACGTTTCAATGTAGCATTAAAGGGCAGGAAACCTATTACAATAGGCTTATGAAAACCATCTCTCTAAGTTTATCTTTTTCGCTAGTCCTCTCTAGCAGCTTTTTGGAAGAGAGGTTTGTTCTCTTGTAGAACGCTTTCGATTGAAAAATATTTATACCTAATATTATATGTCTTTTTATATAAATCCTTGAAGCCTTTTAGTAGGAGGCAGGACACAGGACACAGAACCGTGGGTTGTAGATGTCACTTTCAAATATACAGACACACTTGCCATCCATGTTGGAAATTAGAGGCATCTGCAGCATGAACTGACTGACGGGGAGCCTGAGTGGCAGGGGCGGCCGGCACAGCTCACGGATGGGGGGGCGGGTGCGGCCGAGGGTGGAGCTCGCAGACTACTTACAAAAAGAAAAATAATTACCTTGCCACCGCCGGGTCCTGCGTCTTCACTCCTGCTCGCCTGTGTCTGACTCCAGGTCGGAACAGGAAACAGTCAGCCAGGCTCCCACCCCTAAGCCAATCACAATGCTCCAATTGAGTGTTGTGATTGGTCTGAGCGCCATGGCACGGTGCTCAGCCTGGGGCTGTAGGGGTAGGCATGTTCTCCATGCAGGCTGTAATGCAGCCTGCATGGAGAACAGGGGAGTGCGCAGGACTGTTTTGGGCGGCCCAAGAGCGCTGTCCAAACAGTCATTGCGCACAGAAGTGTCTACCACTCCTCCCCTGCAGCTCCACCCCGCCCCCTCGTGCACTGCCGCAGCAGGAGGAAAAACTAAAATGATAATAACATTCCGTTATCATTTTATTTTTTCCTTTCTTTACTGCTTCTGGCAGTGGGCAGGCGCGGCTGGTGACATTTGAAATTAGTGGGGCGTAAACGGTTTGGGATGAGTGGCTGTTGGTGTGCTCGCACGGCGAGCAAGCCCGACCGTCATAAGGTAGAACCCCCCCTCTGCCAAGATCGAACTTAGGCCCTGGCAGCAATGCAGAGCAAAGACAGTCTTAAACATGGAGGCCAACATTACTAGTACCAGCAAAACTGCAATCAAGCCCACTGACATGCCAAGGAACATAACGCAGCAAGTTGCATGAAATGCCCGACGTTGTACCCTGAATAGGTCTGGTTTCACTCTGAATGTTGCCTTCTAGCCCATGGGGTGCTCTATGTGGGCTCTGCAGGAATCAAAGCTGCAAAGCGTACCACGGAGAGCAGGGCCACGTGAGACTTTCAGGAACCGACAGATTGCACCGCATCCTGACTGAGCCTAGCATCCGTCGAGCCCTCAGCCCCCCTCAATCCAGTGCTCCGGTGCCAGGTGTGCACGATTCGTTCGAAATATTGGGGAGCTGTTGTAGCGCCAGCGCCACCCTCAACTTCCAACATTGGGCTGACTTACACAATCCCAGAATGGAAAGGGCGTCTGGTCAGTGTCCACAGAAATGACTCCAGACAAATTAGCATCAGAAATATGGGATAAAGTTACAAATAACACCCCGTCTCGGCGCAAACAAAGTTCAGCCACATGCACAGAAAGGAGGGATATAAACTGTGTCAGCAAACATCTATAACTTACCCAAGTGTTAACTCTAAACATGTACTCAACAGCTAAACACGCAGTGGTCTCTGTGTCTGACACAGCGAGGGTCAGAACTCTAAATCAGCCCCTATATCTTTTTTTCAAACGTGAGGAGGAATATTTATGAAAAGATCTGATAACATTTACAGAATGAAAGAAGCCAACATCATTTTGACGCATTTAAACGTCCCTGTCAGGACAGGATAGCCCAGCACTGCCGAGGCGCCAACCCGGCCAGATTATCCAGCCAAACCTGACCAACCCCAACCCAGCCAAACCACCCTAAAATTAAAAAACACTTACCTGACCAGTGACCGCCTCTTCTCCTGGCCCGCGTTGGCGCCTCTCTGCCCCTTCAAACGGTCCGGAACACCACGTGACGCAAGTGACTGCAACCCGGCCCTCAGCCAATGCGCCAGGATTGGCTGACGGCACCGCCTACTCCTCGCCCGCCGCCTGCCCATTAGGAGACCGAGGGGCTCCTAATGGGCATGCGCAAGGCAGCAAAAACACAAGTACGCATGACTGGGCACGGAGTAAAAATTAAGCTCCATGCCCACTCATGCGCACTTGTGCTGCCTTTCCCAAAGGCGTCTGACAATGATGTCAGTCAACATGACGCCGGACCGCCCACGGTCCGACGTCATGCTGACTGACATTCACAGAGGAGGGAGAGCTGCGGGCGCGGGCGGGGGGGGGGGGTCTACGCCCCCACGCCCCAATGGACGCACCGCCGCTGGCAGTGGGGTGATGTTCCTCCGCCTTAGTGGAGGAGCCACCACTGCGGAGTGGTGCAGTAGGAACATCTCCTCCAGACCCAAGAGATGTAGGGGAGATTTTTTCTTTCACTTTCCTTGGGTCTAGGAGAAGCGGCCACTCGTAGCCTCGGGTCTGATGGACGTGTGTACAAAGAGCTGCGGAAGCGTTACTTGCTGCTGCAGTGAAAGTAGGGGAGAGGTTCCAGTTGTCAGAAGCACCCAGAGCGGCACTTACATCCCCCATGGCACACTTAAAATCCATTGGTAAAGAGTATGCCCTCTGTGGTGATGTGAGCCAAAGGACCTTGTGACCTCTTTCGTCCCGCCCCTTGGTAGATGTGCCTTATCCCTCAGACCCACGGAGCTAGCCTGTGTTTAGAATCTATTCAAGTATGTACAGACATCCTGAATTGATAAACTTTCACAACATAAAGAAAAATGGAGAAAAAAATATCATGTAATACACTTTTAGGGGCAAGGCTCATAGATCATAAAACCATAGCTCGATGAGGAAACCTGCAGCAGTGGATGACGAAAAATATTCAGTTTTGTATGGAACAATCTGGTTTGCCTTGCTTCAATAATAATGTTAATGCCATTTATATAGCACGCTGTTACTTCATCTGAAGGGTCCCAGTGTTAGGGAGCGGAGTACAGCAAAGGTAGAGCACAACGGGAAAAGCCTAACTGGAACCCAAAAAATACGTTTTCAGTTTCTTTCTGAATGACAATCCAGTGGGTGCCAGCCGAAGGTACAGCGTAGTGAGTTCCACATTTTGGGAGCGAAGTAACTGAAGGCGCAACCACCCGCTCTAGCCTTCCTGATCCCAGGCATGGAGGCCAGATTTGCCACGGCCGATCGCAGACTTCTGCTAGGAACGTAGGGAGTGTCCATATCCGGCGGATAATCAGGGCCTTGACAGGAAAGTGCTTTTGAGAAAAAACTGAGAGCCTTAAAGGATCCTCTGTTTCACTGGTGGTAGCCAGTGCAACCTCTTCATTGCAGTGCTCACAGAGGCTCGCCTCGGTACCCCCAGCAGTGTCCGAGCTGCCCATTCTGCACGCATTGAATGGACTCCAATGGCAATTGGGAGACAACCAAGTACAGGATATTACAGTGATCCAATCTGGATAGAACCAGTACCTGGATTACTGTTTTTTGGGCAGACTCCGGAAGAAGGCGAATGATTATTTTTAAAAAGATGTCAAAATCCCCAAACTCTTTCCAGCAAGGGCATTGATCTGGGCATCGAGCAGGAGCTTCTCGTCAAACCAGATGCCCGAGTTATTAACCTTGGGGATGGTAAAGGGCTGAGGTTGTCTGGCCACAAGGAATTAGACCAGATGTTCGATTGCTTGCTCAGTACCAAGACCTGCGTCTTCTCAGCATTCATGAAGTTTTAAGCGTTCAGGTCCATCCAGGCAGCAAGATCGGACAGGCGCGCAAGGAGGATGCCATCTGCTCACTATTGGGTGACAGAGGTATGACGAGCTGAGTGCCTTCAGCGTATGATATAATAGTAAAACCTATTTTTGCATTCAGAGACTCCACATGGCAGACCTGGCAGCAGAATCCAGCCACACAACCACCGCTTCGGTTTTGGGAGATATTGCATTTAGACGATAGCTCGTGTGCAACGCTGTGTAATCCTCCTGCCGCTGCTGATATGAACAGAGCTGGTGCCCTCGCCTGTGTCACTTGTATAGACCGTTCTCCCAGAGAGGTGGAAGAAACTGCACCGTCTCTTTGTGTGGAAGATTTGCTGCCTCACGTGTGATCATTTGTCTGGGGTCTGGGACCACAGATCCTGGTTCCCTGGCCCTTTTAACCGTCTTTGTTGCAGTTCGCATGGTCAGACCTGGCGAGTGTCCCAGGGATGAACACCTGTGCCTGCAGGCGTTGCCATTGTGCTGCCGTTTCCTTTGGCACACACACCCCTGTGCGACTGACGCTGCAGTGGGAATGCTGCCTGCCCTGCGACGGGTGCCCAGGCCATAACCTTGTTTTCCTGTCGGAGTTTCATCTTTGTCGTTCTGCACAGAAACACTGACCCAGCCTTTTCATGCGTGAGAAACAGCCGGCAGGACTGAACCCTTTAATAGTGCCGCGTAAGCGTAATTGCAGAACTTTCTTGTGCACGTCGTTGTTTTTGTCCGTGTTGCTGGTTTGCTTTTACTGTTTCTCTTGGTGTGACAGTGCAGGGGGTTCATCTTTTGCTGTCTGCGAGTTTTCCTGTGAAAAGAGCCTGTTATTTACTGCGCTTCCACGCGTTCTAGGCGTGGCCATAAGTGGGAAATCGCCCCAGCCACACCTATAGAACGTATATTGACGTGGGCCCGTGGGACTTCGCTACAAGGACAAGCAGAGGTCAAAGAGCGGTCTTTTGGGGTGTTTTACTCCATTGCTCTGGCCGGGAACGGTAGGAGAGATCAATTTCAAAGCAACGTACCATATTTTATAGTTAATGTTGCAAACGGTGTATAAAAATGCAATTATCGTTTATACATCATTCACAACGAACCCCTTTAGACAATACAAACCGAGTGCAACAAAGCAGTTATCAGTTTACATCACAATGAGCACATGTAGCCAATGTTAACTGAGTACAAGAAAGCAGTTCTCATGTATACATCCCATTGAGCACATTTCGACTCCTCTTTCAGTAGGCATGAAGATGCACCAAGCGCAGTAGGCTCCCCACTGCCGTTGTTGGGTGTGGGGCGAGGCCAGGATCCTGGGAGGCAGGGCCGAGTGCTCCTGGTGGCTCTCTTCGTGAGAGCGGTCTCTGGAAAGCACCCTCGAGTTCCAGCCATGGAGACAGCACAGCAGTGGAAGCCCTCATCCCCTCGTCTCAGCCTCTGAATGTGGGTATTCTCTGGGCACCTGAGCTGGGCGGGACCTGCCCATATAAGTCAAAGACAGTGCTATACATTAAAACCGGACCCAGTCCTCCCAGCAGATGCATATATACTCATGTGACAAATGACACACAAAAGGGTCATCGGTCAGTCAGCAAAAAAGTCAGACAACATTCAGTAGCCCTGTGAGAAAAAGGAAGGGATTGCTGCGCACAAATTTGCATTCAATTTCCCCCCTATCGCTACAGAAATATTGACTTTGAACCTCTGTGTTTCATTTACTGTGGTCTGTCATGTATGTCCATGTGTGCCCAATAGTCGGTGCCTATCTACGGCTCAGGTGGGTAGCGGGGTGTCGGAACGGTGGAAGTTGGAAACTAAAAAAAAGCATGTTAAGTGTGGTCAGAGACATGACACTATGATTTGGTGAAAGGCTCACACTGCGGTCATATATGATTTGTGCGCACAGGGGAACGCGGGCAGGTTCGAGTGGGAGACATCAGCATTGCCTTAAAAGGCGCAGAGCCCGATGCAAAGAGTCTTTCATCTCTCCAGTCGCTGTTGGCTAACTGGAGGTACTTTTAGGCTCAAACCTGCTTTACTACTTATTCAAAATCATAACATGAAGGCAGAAGGGAAGATTTTGGAAAGCGCATTTGGTGTGATTTATTGTGTTTTTGTGTAACCCCATCCAGCCAGCTGACACTATGATGAAACATCCTAAATCTGTCCGTGGCAGGGGACCTTAGGACTGGCTCTTCTTTGCAGCAATTGTAAACAAGATGTTGGCCTATTGACAGAGGTGCATACCTGTGTTCCAAATTCAGTATCAAGCACGTCTTCAAGTTGAGCGCTGAGAACATCGCCTTCACAGCACAGGAGCAAACATATGGCCAAGTCTGTCTGTAAAGTACATTTCAAACGTATCTGCGATTTACTTTTCCCTGTGCTTTAAGGCAGCTTTTATACTGTAAGCCTTATTAAAAAAAAATGCATCCAGTTATAAAACAACGAACACGTCTGTCACTGGGCCTGTGGCCTAATATTTTTCCACAACTCTTGTAGGAGCACTGGGGCATTTTTGTCACATACGCTTTCACTGAAGTTGTCCGAGATCAAGAGAAGTACTTAACACACTGCCATGTATATCAACATGGATAACCCTACAGAGGTTTTCAAGCGGCAGTGGCAAACAAGGGTCCCAGGAGTGATTTAGGGAGTGTGTACATTTACGCCATACCTCCCAAATAAGATCACGCATGTACAGATCTTATACAGGAACAAGGAAAGGTTATTTTGCAAAAATACTGAAAATTATTTATGGCGCAAAGTCTTGGAAGAGTAAAACAAAAACCAGGGCCAGCATTTTCTTTAGTCGCACACTTAGACCTTTGTTTTATAAAACAACTCTCCGACACATACTTCAAGGGCGTGTGCACTGGAGGCCAGCCTAAGACGAATGAGGACGAGCCGTTCAGTTTGATGGATAGGCACACATCCTAATAGTAGTTAATGGCCATTCCGAGATGTCAGATCTCCTCCTATAAACATGCATTAAAAGTCATTTCGGCTTTATCTGTGGCACCAGAATGTCATGGATTTATTCGTATCCTGCATAAATATCACAGCCAAAACACTGACTACCAAAATATCGTCAAGCTGAACATATTTTGTATAGATATAGGTTTATTATATTTATTTCCACATAGCTGTACATTGACAATATGCATCTCTTTAAGCTACATAGATGTGGAGTTAAAATAAAGTCTATGCTTACCTGTGCGTACTTTAGTTGATGATATTTGGGTAGATTAAATTTTGTTTATGATAGTGTAGGATGGTATTAACAATCGCAACATTCTGAGATACAACATCATTGTCTGTCACGGACTTCTTATTTGGAAAGGTATTCTTATAATTGAATCACTTGAACTCCCTGATTATCAAACACAGGCAATTCTTTTTAGGTCGAGCCTAAGCAGCTCATGTGCTGTCTGTCAAGACATGCTGTATTCACTCTGTGGGCACACAGCCCGCCCATGGACTTTATTTGTCACTTCTGTTGCCCTTTAAAACGTTGTCCTTGCTACTGGTTAATCCTTCTGGTCTGTCCTTGTTGTCATTTGTATCCTCTCACGGAGCAGGGCCTAACCTCCAGTATCTTTACGTTTTCGTCTTATTGGTTGTTTTTCAGGAACTCTTTAATTCTTTCAGTCGCTCCATGTTCTGTTGCAGTATGTTGTTGCTGCTTCAGTGCGGCACCTTTACACGGCTCTGCAACCCCCTCCCACAACCCTGCTTGCCTGCCCCCACCACCCCTCCCAGGTCGTTGTTTGCCCATCCCAAATTCACCATGTTGTTGCTTCTTTTAATGTACTTAGATTGCCATGTTTGCCAAATCCCCCCGTCACTGCGTCTTTTAGTGCACTTCAACAGCCATCTCAGGTTCTTAACTTATATCTATTACCTGAAAGAAGTGAACATTTTAGAAAACTATCCATAAACAAGTACAACAGAACCCAAACATGTTGCTGCCATGTTTTCTTTGTAACTAGCAGGGTCCACTCTTTGGGCAGCTTTCGGATTCTAGTTCCTCAGGCATCAAAAAAATGATAGTAGCAGTAAATATGCTTAACGAAAACTTATATTAGAGTAAGCTTGCAGAGATAGAATTTATAAGCATATTCTTTTTTTTTTTTAAATCCGGCCATATTATTTAAATTCTACACTTACGTTGTTACTTCACAAAATTATCACCAAGCTGAAAAATCTTTTCCGCCACTAGACAGCAGCACTTTTAACTCATTCACTCACAAGCAACCAATTTACTGATTTTATATTTTTGCCGCTACCGCCACCGAAAGAATTTCAGCATTACAAATCAGTGCCTTTATTAGTGTTGATACTGTTGGCACTTTATCTCCTTTTCAATACTCTCTTTTAATTAAGCAATGTCATACATCCGTAAGACCTTTAAATACGTTGGAGTTTCTATATCACGTCTAGATGATTTAAGCATTGGTGAGTCTATCACGTCACCCAGAAAGTCTGCTGGCCTGACAAGAGGGGACATGCAAAGACTCTTGTCTCTTCATTATTTCTCACTAGCGGCATAAAAAACACACCACACAAAGTTGCTAAAAACTACAATAAGACAGTCGCTGGGACCCTAGTTTCCTTTTCTTTCTCCAAACATTTGTGCCTCTCCATGTTAATCTTGATCCGTGGCTGTGTGTGACTGAAGAGGAACAACTGCTGTGCATGTTGATGCCACTACAGCAGGCTCTGTTAGATTCCTGAGGTGACATAGTGGGCGAACACCCATGGAAAGGAGTGCTGTACGTGCAGGTGCCAGTGGCTAACGCTTTTGCAAGCATTCCAGCCATTAACTTTGGGTTTTCCTCACTTGGATGTGTCTCTTGGCTTGAACTAATGCACTGTGCAGAGTTTGTAAGTTAAAAGGTATAAAATAGGAATGGTGTTTTTGTTCTTAAATGGCTCTGTAAGTATGATCCCGTTATGTCGCCCAATGCATATTAATTTCGGTCATCCTCACTTAAAAGCCTTTATATATATAGTGTTTGCTTTGCTGCATATCCGAAGTACATCATTGTCATTTCTGCCTTTATTGGGAACCTTAGCCTGCATATCTGGGGGCGAGGGTTGTTTAACATTTAGAACATTCTTTTTCTTGGATATAGCGACATACCACGCTACACCAGCGCAGGAAGTCTGTTCACTCTGTCTATGATCATTCACTAAGCATCCAACAGGATTTCCAGTAATAGCTACACTATTCGCTGCGTCCTATGGCCCACTGAAGTAATGTCCTGAGTTCTTTATCTATACCAATTAGCTAACAATCAACAAAATACAAAACTCCAAGCCCACTATCGTCCCCCTCTCCCCAAAACATATATACGTTCAACCCTTACATCCCTGTCAGGGCACGGCATTCATTCATGCAGTGAAGGAATCTATTTTCTTTTTTCATTTATGAATGACGCCAGAGTCGCAGTCACTATTTACAGGCCAATGTGTTTTCTGAGAAATTTGGGGACAGTTGCCAATTCATATGGCATGTTATTGACTTATTGTAAAGTTTCAATAAGAAACAGTGCTTCCCATGACAAACCAGTTGACTAAACACACAGCTGTAGCAAAAACATCTGTAAATACATTCGACATTTTCAGCATATGTGATGAGATGAACTCCTGGAGTCAGGACTGCAATTAAACTACCGTAGACTGTGAGTCGCCGGCTTGCCATGTTTCCATGGTTTGTTATTGTGACTGATTGAGAAAAAAGAAACTTCTGCGTTACAGGGTTATGCCTAAGAACACTGCGCTTCCATTATTGCGAACCGTCGGAAATGCGTGTGCAAAGGTTGTGTCTTCACACGAGTGAATACCGTCTGATGGTGTGCTCATGTTGATGGAGCATAAATGATAATGCACCGTGTGTGGCTGCATACACATGTACACTGATTGCCTGCATTTGTTTAATTACCTATGGGGGGGCACATATGTCATGAGTGCATAGAAGTGTGCACCACTATTATGTGTGCCTGCTTTATGTTGTAGCTGCCAGCAGGTCTTCCAGTCGGCTTGTTCTTGTGTATGGACATGTTGTGGACGCATGTAGGGTTCGGCTGATTGATCTCGTGTTGATCTTGTATGATTTTGTGTTTGTGTCAGCAGTGCCTAATTAGTGACTACAAGCACAAGTACGCCACTGGCATCTTCGTTGTAATGTCGCATTATTTACAAACTCATAACACCCTAAATACATCAATTATTCAGCAAAGCATTAAAGGCTATTGAATTGCCAAGCACACATACAACCTACACTATACACACGCTACTGAAAAAAAGTTGCCATGGTGCGACCTATTGCCTTTGCCAATGCTTGCTTAGATCTGTAGCGGTTCTCACAAATGTGCATTTTGGTGTCTGCATGGTTAGGCTGCTTCCTAACAATGTGTCTGCTGGAAACCGATTCCTTGCTATAAATACTCTGGAATAGCATTTGCAAATCGGTGCCTTGGAACTTGATAACAATATGCAGTTATGTTTATGCCTTGAAACTTGCTGGCTCGAGATATTATTCTTGCTGATATAGTATGAATTTATTTCTAAACAAGATCATCAGAAACGATATTGAAATCAAACAAGAAAAATAATGTATTAGTGGCACTTTGGGAATCAGAATTCTCAAATCTAACATCCTGCTCTGTATGTCCACATTTCTCACATCTCATTCATGCAAGCATCTTGGGGAGCAAATGCGGTCTTTTAAAACATGTTTGCCTGGTACAAGAGGCCCATGTTCCAGCTATTGCTAAGGAGGCACATCACTATGCCGGGGAACTCTAGGATGGGCGATTGGATTCTCCTGTCAATAGAGTTTGATTTGAAAAGGAGGCAAAGTCTGTATTCGAGGAAGATTGAGTAGAAAAGTGTATGTAGGGCTGAGCACCGCTTCTCACAATGACCGGAAACGGTATTAGATTTTGTTGGACTGCTTTGATAAGATTTTAGGTGGTTTTTTGTGTTCTCCTTTTTTAGGTCTCGGCTGCGAAAGGCTGCGCTTGCGCAGTCTCGCTCCGAGATTTAATGAGTTTGAGTGACTTTGAGAAGAGGGGCTTGCACCTGCCCCTCTTCTCTCCTGTTCTCCATTGGCTGGCCTCTTAAATGCTGGCCAGCCACTGGAAAAGAGGTCCAGTCACTCCGTTGAAGCCCCGTCCTTTTCGGATCGGGGGGCGTGTTTTTTCGTTGCTTTTCGCAGGGCGTGTTTTTCTCTCCTCCAGCCAATGGCAAGAGGAGAGAAAAAGAAACACGCCCCCGAATCCGAAACCGAGGCTGCGTTTCTCCGAGGCATTTCTGCTTGGCCTCGGAGAAAGGCGGTGGTGTGCTTCGGTGTGCTTCTTTGTTTACTTTTCTGTGAGGTGGGCCTGTTAATAAATCAGTCGGAATGACGCGCTCCTCTTGCTATCATCCCACCGGGTTCATTAAAGCAAGAGAAATAATATGTTTTTCAGGAAAGCTCCGGTTGGAATTGTAATTCCGTCCAAGGGGTTCCTGTGCGCCGGCTTGCATGCTCCTGGCCCCGAAGGACGCGTCCGCCTCACTACGTAATGCACTGTTTCTTTTAAGATGTAAAGTTATGTAAGTGCGCGAAGTTGTCCAGCAGATGCTTTGTGTGCCGGGGCTTAGCTACATTTATTTTTTAAATCTGCGCCGGCTTGCATGCTCCTGGCCCGAGGGACGCGTCCGCCTCACTCTGATGATTTCTGCATTGTCCGCCTTACGTCAGTGGACGAGAGTTACCCGCTGTAAGGAATCCCGCGAGAGTTCATAATTGTGCACTACGTAATGCACTGTTTCTTTTAAGATGTAAAGTTGTCGGCGAACGGCATATTCCAGTGTCAGTACTTGTTATCGGTGTCCCTCGTGTGCTGCCTCCACTGCCGTGTTCGTGCTTCTCCTTCCCTGTTGCTTGTGTGCTTCTCTGACTCCTTCTGATGCGCTCACCCTCCTGTGCTTTTGCCCCTGTTTTTCCACCCTCCTGTGGTTATATTCCCTAGCACCACATTGCACTCTACTCCTTGTTCTTGCTCCTCTCCGTTTGCTTTCCTCCCCATGCCCTCCGTGTTGTTCCCCGCCAACTCTTCGTTTTTTCTTCTCTCCGCCCTCCTTGTTACTCCCTCCCATTCCCTTACGTAAGCTCCCCACCTGAATTGCGATCCGTACAAAGCTGTTTATCACCCTGTGGCTCTGTATCGGTATCTGCTGAAATTAGTAGTGTATTGAAGTGGCGTCTGCCTCGGTGCTAGAGGAAATGGGTCACATTTCTGAACACATGAGATTTTCACCCACAACACGGGGTGTCTCAAGGGAGGATGTGGCCTAACGGCCAGAGCTGACTACTTTGGGGCTGGCAAACAAGGTTCTAGTCTCGGCGTCGGCTCAACATCGTGTGATTCTAGGCAAATCACGTAATCTCCCTGTGCCTACCAAAAATGAATGTGTCCTTATGTAACGTAACTAACTGGTGCTCATATAAAGCTCTTGTTTTTATGGTATAGTCTGACAGGCCCCTTCTATATCCCGTGATTTTCTGTCAGCCCCTGTCCCCCCACCCCCTGCTTTTCCGTCTGCCCGGGAGAATTTGTATTTGGCTGCAGTAAGATGTTACGTCAGTGATCTCACTGAAGTTTGGAAAATCGCAACAAGGCGTATGCAGACAGTTTCTAAGGACATCTACAGCATAATTGTGCAGTGGCTCCTCGTCATTAGGGGGGCTTCCAGCCTTTGTTGCTTTTTCAGTCTGCAACGTTACGCACATCTGCGCTTACAGTTTCAGCAAGCATTGCGATTGTGGCTCAAAAGCTGGGATGGGCTAAAGTGATCCACTCTGTGACACGAGGGCAAGTCAGCGCTGCTGAAGCTACAACTCGAGTACATCACTGTGGCCAGTGCAGCTGGTACAGTCGTACTAGGGTCCTGTTGTGAGGAGATATCTACAGCCCAGTTATTTCCTTTAAATAAAGGTGGAGAAGGCTCCGTTGCATCCGGTGGAGACGTTTAACTAAGATGTGGTTGGTAACAACTTTTACAGAAAGGCTTAGGGACGGCGAGATATATTGGCTTTGCTAATGCTTACTCTATACATGTCTTCACTGGATTATATGGTGAATTTTGGTGTGTTTTCTGCTGCTTTCTCCAGATGTATATCAGAACACGTTCTCCTAACTCGTGTCATGAGACCGCATCCGTTTCCACTTACTTGAAAAACAGCTGAAAGCCCCTCTGCTGGCTTCCAACAAAGTTAGAACCCAATTTTCGTATGATCCCAATCGCTGAAAATAGTCCCAGCCCGGGATGTCGTTTAACAATATGACAAGGCTCTCTTGCCTTCCCTTTATCGAGCGTCATGGGTGATTGACTGGACCACTTGGATTAGCACGACACAGATCTCGGAAGCTGTATAAATGCACTGTGATTCAACTTTGTAAACCTGTTGTAAGTGGAACGACTGTTTAGAACGTCCGAAGGGATTTTATTTAGGTCAGAACTAAGACACAACTTTTGATTTTTTTTTAAATTTTTTTTTTTTTTACAAAACATGGATATACAAGTTAATTTGCGTTTGATTTTAAACAACGATCGATTTTAATATTGAATTAAAGAAATAGCTTTAAGTGTCGTTGTAAAGCCAGCTAAACTTGTGTTCACGCTTTCTGCAGGACAAGCTTGTAACTTCCTCTTTGCCTGTCCCGATTATTTCTCGTAAAAAATCCAGCATTAAAACGTCATAAATGAGCTGATGTCATCAGCATTGTTTTCAGTGCCAGGTAATGTAGCAAACACTAGTCTGGCTAGAGCGAGGAAGCAATCTCAACATCTGCCATGTAGCATCTGCCATATAGAATCAACCGGTTTGTAATCGACCTTGTTCCCTTATTTTTCCAAAGGTATTTTGCTATATTTTGTTATTCATTGAAAATAATTGAACATATCGATTTTTTTGCGAAAGTATGTTAAGTATTTAAAATGTTTTAAAGCGTAGCTGCACCTTAAAGGCATCACCTCGAAGTATTAATATTTTAGTAGGCATTCTGAAAGAAAACAGTAAAAAAGTTAGTGGAAATATATTATTTACCACGAAATGGCCAAAAATGAAACTGATAAAGCAGATAGGCTTTAAGAGATGGTAAATATTTCAGATGAAGACCGCACTGTTCTTTGGCAGTTCCCGAAAGAAAGGTAGAGTTCTTTATAGGAGAAGACCATTCCAAAGATTTGGTTGCAGCTCCTGTGTTATATTTATTCAGTGCCAGAGAGGTTTGAATTTTGGGTTTCCATTCAGCTGCAGCTTCTTTATTCCACAACCCTTTTGTCTGCTGAAGACATTTTAGCCAGATAAGGTGGATTTCCCTGGTGAATCACCCCGTTTGCCTGTCTGTAGATCTTCTATTTAATTCTGCTTTGGAGTGGAAGCCAGTGTAGCTCATTTAGAACCTGTGAGATGGGGTCACATGTTCTCTCGTTGGCCAGTGACTTCAAATCTGCCTTTAGCAGAGTAGGAGAGGATTGCCAAAACCCAGCTAACTTGACAATTCCTTCATTGACTTAGGACTTCAGTATATCACTATTCTTTATACTCTGAGATTTTTTGTAATGCTAAGTATCCTGTGAAAGTAACTACTCGAATCCAAATTAAGTTCGGATTGTATTTTTTTAGTGCATCTTTTCCTCGTCGTCTTTATCCCAACCGTTGCATAATATATGTAGAAAAAGCTAGTAACGTTTGAAAATAATGCATATATGTAGCTCTCTGATTAATTTACCTTTTGAATATTTGGAGCTCAGAATACATTTAGCGGTTCATAGTCAAATGCCTTCCTTTATTGTAAAGATGGAAGCACTAAATATCTCCACGTCTAATTTTGCAAGACCATTTTTTTTTTATTGAGATAAAAATTACAAAGACCATAACGAATGCCATGGTGCTTTGAACGCAGCAAAGCTGCAATATTTCAGTACACTAGGTTAACCAAAGCCGCCACTTCTGATGAAAGCAGTTGCATACTATACGTATAAGAATAGGGCAGCCATAGAGTATAGGCATAGCATGGAAGTACCACTGCATCACTGTTGGAAAACCACCCATTCCAACAACGTAACAGAAAGAACAAGCATTTACAATGCAACGGTCTTGGCATTGTTAAAGTTAGAGCTATTGGCAGTGCTCATGACAATGCCGTTTCTTTAAATGTTTTAAAAACAAAAACAGAAACAAAAATAATGTCATGAGCAATGCCAATAGCTCTAACTTTACCAATGCCGAGACCATTGCATTGTAAATGCTTGTTATTAATTTGCCTGTGCCAATGCTCTCGTGTTCATCGCAGTGATTGCTTGACGTCGTCATACACTAGCGCATAGTGAAGATTTGTAAATACAAGAGTGTTGTGTTCCTTAAGTTCTGTAAACCAAGTGGGGCTCACCTATAATTCTGGTAGGGTCTCTCGCAGGTCTGTACTCTCCGTGCTGACATGTTGCTTCATTAGACTCCTGTCCATTCACCCTACTCTGCAGATTCTCAGACCATCTCTACAAGTCTGGGGGCCAAACCAAGTCTACTGGGAGGGGTGCAACTTGCGCTGTTAGCATTCAAAGCCGGCTTTCAGATGAATGGTGCTTATCGTTGCAAAAAAGCATTATTCGTTACTGGCATTCTCTATTAACGTGGTTATTTTTGGTATCTTTCAGACACAGACAGGCAATGAGTTTTTGCAGCTTTTCTTAAAGCTAAATTTGGCTGAAGGGCTGACTAATATTTTATATTTAAAACCACAAGAACTGAACTCAAGTGTTTCACAGAAAATGTGTTTTTCATTCGGAACAAAGCAGTAAAAACCCATGCTAAAAGCTAGCAGTGGCAGCTGCTCCCTGGCGTCAGTAATAGTGTAGGGGGGGGGTTAAAAAAAACGGTTACCGTCCGCAAGGCCGCCTCCTCTCCTCCCTGTGAACAGGAAGCACCCAGGCTCCCCTAAGCCAATCGCAATGTTGCAATGCAGCGTTGTGATTGGTCTGAGCACCGTGGTTCGGCACTCAGACAGGGGCTGGGAGCCTGGGCATGTTCTCCTCCCAGGCTGTACAATACAGCCAGTGGAGAACATGTAAAGTGTGCATGACGGTTTGGCAGGCCCAAGACAGCCGCCCAAACAGTCACACTTAGAGAGTGCCATGCCCCCTTCACCCCTGCTCTGCCGAGCCTCGCAAAACTGTCTCAGCTTGGAAAAATGTAATTATAATAACATCGCGTTACTATCATTTAATTTTTCCTTTTTTTTTTTTTTTTGCAGTACTGAAAAGCAGTGGGGTGACGCTCCTCCACCTTAGCGGAGGAGCTACCCCTGAAAGCTAGTGCTCTTGCAAACGCCGTTCGACCACTTTCCACAAGTCTCTAGACACAAGTGTGACAGTAAATAGACAGCTGATGGTTCTCCATTTTTGCCACCTTCTCTTGCCTCTCTGGAGGATGTTGATAAAGTGGTGGATGCATGGAATCCAGATGGCCTTTTTGCACCGCCAGCCACCACCTCACAGTGCTCCATTTTGAAATAAATGAGTGCAGTGACCTCCAAGGGCCAACCCTTGGTGCTTCTGAATACCAGTGTTTCCAAATACAACGTCTGTACAATCTTTAACTCACCTTGTGTCTCTTTCTTCCACCACCCTACACTGCCTGTCTCTTTATCTCATACTTATGGCTTAGTTTTACTCACTTCTTTCTCAGTTTGTCGCTGTAATCCTTTGTTTCTCTTCTCCCTTCTTGTTCCCTTCTCTGTAATTTCCTCTTTTGCTCAAAGTCTCATGATCAATAATTCCTGGCACCCAAACATTAGTGCTCGTGTTTTCCACCTACAACCACCAGCACAAAATAAGCACAGCTGCCTTTGCTGTCAACCATTCTTTGCCAGACCCATTGATGACATAAAATTGTAGCCCCAATGGTGTCTCTCTTATAGACACCACACAGCTCCACACAGCTCCGGCTTTCCCCTCTGACACTGAGAGCCGAGAGCCTGGGTTCAGATGGGGAGCGGGGGAGAAGACTCAGAGGGTAGTAGGCGAGGCGGCAGCATGCCTGTTATATGTTTGAATATTTGGACTGGGAAGAGTTGTAAAGATTAGCATAGGGCGGTGGGGATGTATCATAAGTTACTGGGAATGTATTATATTTCAAGTCCAGCGGAGAATGGGTCTAAGGAATGTAAGGCCAGGTTCTGCCTGGCTGTGCCATGACTAATATCTGCCAACTGTCCCTTTTTTTGCCAGGACAGTCCTGGCAAGTTGGAGACTGTCCTGGGGAATTCCAATCTGGGACAGTCCCGGCAATTGCACTTGCATTCATGGAAACATATACAAGACATTTTAGCTCATGTTTCTCCAGGAACCACAACAGACCGATGCTTCCTGAAGGTAATAGTAAGTACCTCTGTAAGCGCCAGGCTCTGCGTAGAGTGACTATGATAACATGCATTTGCAATGCATTAGGTCTCGCATTTGCGAGAGTTTAAGCTATTGGCATTATAAATGCCTATGCATTTTCTTTATCTGTTTTGATAACTAGCGCTTAAATAAAAGGCATTGTCATTTACAATGCCAATAGCTCAAACTCTTGTAAATGCGAGACCTATTTCATTTCAAAGAAGCAACCGCCATTGTACCGGGCTGCTTGGAAAGTGAAAGCACGCATGGCGCGCTTAACGTTGCAGGAAAGCATTTTGTGCCTGCAGTAGGAGAAACTAATTAAAGAAAATAGTGCTTCCAGACTAAATATCTTTATTTTGCCCCAGGTTCAGGTCTTAGGGCTGACCCTGTTGTTGGTAACTACGGACTAAATAAGACATACCGTGTAACAACAGAACTAATTGGGCCAGTCCTCAGGGGAGGCTACAAATGAAGACATGGTGGTACTAAGGAGGGACTAACAAGCCTATCAACGAATCAGAAGCCAGCATTTACAAAGGACAATGACACAAGCCAATTAAAAATATGGGCAGAGAGTGGGTGGAGCTTCAAGTCCATACGCTAATACAGCATGCCTCTGAGAGCAGCGCATGCCCTGCCCAAACTCGACCTAAAAATATGTGGGTGCTTGTTTTCAGTTTAATTACTGATCCAAGTTGGATCAGTAACAAAAAACAAAAACATTCTCAATGTTTTTTTAAATGTGGGTGTGTGGAAGCAACACGGGGAGGGAGAAACATGGCGTTGACGCAAAACATGGCACTGCAGGGGGACAGAAGCAACACAGAGTGCTCGTGTGGTGGGGAGGAAAAAAACTGATGAGAGAGCAACATGGAGTGATTAAGAGATAAGCACATGCACAAGTAGGCAATGGGGGACTACGGGGGTGAGGATGAGAAGCAGTGGTTGAGAAAGGAGGAAGTGGGTAGGGAAAGCAGCACAGAGGGTGGAGGGAGGAAGGAGAAGCAATTGGCAAGAAAGCAACATCGAGTGGACGGGTAGAAGCACAAGGGTGAAAGAGCAATGGGGGAGTACAGGAGGGCAAGCGCAACATGGAGAGGGTAGGGAGACGCACACAGACAAGAGAGCAACACTGAGTGCGGTGGGAGAGAAGTACATTATGGAGACAGCTGGCTAAAACATGCATGTTCATGGAGTGCTTACCCGAAAAGAAAAAAGTAGTGCTTGAAAAGAACGCACTGGAGGCACAGAAGCAAGCCAATCAAAAGTGCTGGTGAAGAGGCAATGTTCCATAGGCGAGACAAACACAAGACTGACAGGCTGGGACATGAATAAGAAGCAGGCAAATGAATATGACACGAAAGCCAACCAATTTTATGTAGCGGTTGTGCTCTAAACTCTGTATGTTCTTCTAATCCATATTTACCTGCAATCTTGCAATTCTGTTCAAGTGGCCAATAGAAATTCCCCTTATATTCCCAGTTTCAAACAATCACTAGCATAACTTCAACTGTACATACTTGTTATAAATCTCCTCATGTATGAAGCCAGTAAATGCCCCTGGATCCTGTCATGAATTTACATCTGCAGATTGTATGTCCCCTCAAGGGATGCTGGAGGTAGGAAGGACTGAGAACTGTACCTTTATTATGCCCACTGATGTCTAGATATAGATATTGAAGGCAGGTGTTAAAGACCATTAGGGTACCCATTTCCCTGCTTGCTGCACCATCACATCCTCTCAATCGACCCAAATGTCCTTAATCTTACACTTTGAGTCAATGCCCTTGGTAGAGAACCAGCGAGCAGACAGCTTGACAGCACATCTTATTGTGACGAGCAGAGTAGAAAAATGGTACAACACAAAACTTCATCTAAAAACGATGTCATGTCTATTGTTGACTTAAATGGCCATGCCCTACTCGAATGGCAGATTTTAAGGAAGTTGCCATCTTAGAGCAGTTATGTTTGACATTGATGCACCAAATCTAGAGGCTGAAGCTAAGACCACCAACAACTTTCACTTCTCTATTACATGTTGAGTACCTCAAAGCAGATCTCTGCCAACTCCACCTTTCATGTGTGCCTCCAAGTGACTACTGGCCTCCTCTGATTCACCACCAATTCAGAAAACACCAAACTGTATTTTCAAAATGGGCAAGAGCTAGCTTTACCAATCAGCTGATTCAGTTCAGCTGTACACGGAGTCACCATTGACAGCTTCATAATGAGAATCAAAAGCGTTGGCTGTTATTGACTTGCGGGTTGTGTTCCCCGGCTCCACCGCTCTTTTCTGGGCTGATTTAAGGTGGTGCCCAAGGATTGCAACCTGAGGTTTGATTCTGGTCTTGCGTTAGAATCCCAAAAAGGTTCCAACAGAAACTCTTGCATTCGCTGCCCACTTTCTTGCTACATCCGAGACAGAAAGCAAAGGTACCTGCATTTGTTGTCTGCAAAGAAATTTACTACACACACTACATACATAAATATGGCTATGTGGTCTTAACTGCTGCTAGTAAGAGTGAGATTGTGTTATAAAAATGAAAGAGTGCAGAATTATGTGACATCATCACATTAGCCCTACAATTCCTAACTGTGAAATCACAATATTTAGTTCCAACCGTCCTGGTTTCCATTTTCTTATCTTTCCTCCACTTCACCCAGTTGTGACGTGAGGTGACCTTGTGGGAGCAAAAAGCGCAACACAGTAGCAACGTCACAGAAGCGTGCAGGCACTGCACGTATCACCGAATCTCAACAGGCCACACCAAGCCGGGAGCCAAAACTCAGCCTAGCATGCTACTACTGATGAGGCAGGCACCGTGCAACCAAACCAGGCCAGTGCTCCAGTATTAGCACCGTAGAAACCTTAGTATCAAATCAAATGTGACAAGACGAACGGAGAAGAATTTTATTTTTGAACTGATAATATCACATCATACAGAAATATTGTTGAAACATTCTAATAATGGGCTCCAGCCTGTGTTTCGATGTGTGTGGTTTGGTAAATAAAAAATAGAAGGGACTGACCAGTAAAATACTGAACTGAAGTCTGCCTCGTTCAACTTCCTGAGTGAGCCAGAGAACATTTCAAGCTTTCCTGAACCTGTCTTACAAGTCAGACAAGCGTGGAGAGGTTGTGGCCTAACGGTCAGAGTTGCCGACTTTGAAGCTGGGGAACCAGGTTCGAGTCTTGCCATTGGCTCAACATCCTGGGATTCTGGGTAAATCCCTTACTGTCCCCCAGAGTACCAAAAATGAATGTGCTCTTAACTGGTGCTCATCATGTAAAGCGCTCAGAGGCTTTCGGGTTAAGTTTGCGCTATATAAAACAAATAAAGGAGTGCAGTTTTCACACCGCAACCATTCTTCATTCTCAGCAATTTCCCACTAAGATACTGCATTGGGAGGGTGGTCGGCTTTACCCAGAGTACTAGTAAATCTATATCCAGACGGCCAGGCAGGACTGAACGGCGCTGTGACACGATAGCATACGACCCAAGAAAGGCGAGTTTACGCTCCAAAATATGGAACCCACTGGAATTAAGTAGTTTGTGAACATAATTATGCTCTCTGGACATACATAGCAAATATGATCTGGTGGTGTGATTAGTTCATATGTAACCAGGTGACCAAGGTTCTCCCTCAGCCATCAACACTTAAATACATTCTGTGAACCTCAGCAAATGAATTATATCTGGTGAGCTCATATTGCTCCATTGTCGGGTGCGAGATGGCCAGTGAGCCTCGCATCTTTACTATCAGGTCGCCTTGCACTGAAGGCCTCGGGGTGACTTTTTCTCATCATGAATCCACGCCCACAAGAACTGAAGTGTAAAAGCAATGAAAGACCTGTCATGGGGAACATCTCATACACACGCGGAACAACGTGAGCGCCCTGTGCACTTGATTCGTGGTCTCGCAAAAAGTGGGCTCCTTAGATGCAGTCTTTCTCCATATCGCGTGCACACAGCTCACCAGCCCAGATTCATTCTCTGCGTTCTGTGATTCATAATAGAAAAACGACTACAACTACCAGAATGCAGCTGGGTTGTTGGCTTTAGAACCTGCACACCTTGGTTGTTGGCACTTGATAAATCGTCCCATCTTCCTAGGTCTCCAATTGCAAAAGGTTAACAGTACATAAAAAAACTACTGTAAGATGTTCTGTCTGAATTAAACTACACTAATGTGCTGTGTACAATACCTAATGTTTAAGATATACCTGTTATTACATTTCTTTTTAAAGTGGTCTCCAAAGCGCTCTGCGCTTCCAGGCACTATTTCAGCATAATATCAAAGGGCAATAATAAATGCATAGATAGCAAATTAGTCACGCCGGACTAGGGTCAATGTGAGATCACCAACTGTACACCAGTATAAAGTATTACATAAGATATTAAAGTGCCGTCTGCAAATAGCGCCAAGAGGCCGAACGGCGAGCGCTGAGCTTCATTAACATCCGGCGAACTCGCACCAAATGTCGAAATCATGTATACATTGAGTGGTCCAGACCCCCATCCATACTCACTCCGGTGCGTGGAGCACCCTCGCTTGCGCGCTTTCAGCCTCTGGCAGGTATGTGTGAGCAGTTGACGCACTGAGACTCGACTCGTCCCTTCTCACAACCCCGGCCCCTGGTACTGCCCCCGTCACCGTGTGTGGGCAGGCCAGCCAGTTCAGGTGCTGCTCAAGCAACCATAAAGTTGCAATCCCCTTCATTCAGCACGATTACTTAATTTAATCAAGTTACAGCGGAGCCCCCACCAAGTAGGCGGTGAGACTGGCCTATTGTGTGTGTGGGGGGGAAGAGCCCCGCTAATGTGATTGTGAAATAATTAGATGGCACTTCAAAGCAGATTAAAAGAGAAATTGAATTTTTTTTTTAAATATACGGAATTCTAAAGAGGAACACGAACAATATTTATTCTTATTTTTGTTTAAATGAATACTTTTGTTAAATATATGAGCATGAGAAATATACACACCAAGCAGCTGCTAATGAAAAACTGTGTGTTTCTGCCTGGAAGGTACACGATCAGCAGGGGCTGTAACCTTTTGCCCTTTATAAACATCACGCCAGATGAAAAAATATTTGTGTCTGTGCCTGGAAGGCACACGATCACCAGAACCTGAAACCTTCTGCACTCTATCAGCATCATATGTTTGGCTTAAACAAGGCACATGAAATAAAAAAGTCCAACAAAAACAGCATACCAAAACAACACCCCTAATACAAGTAAAGGGGCTGATAGCCATAGGCGTGGCCATGATCCAAAAAGTAGGGACTTAAAACACTAATAACCAATACCAAGTAAACAATTTTGAAAGGCATACTGGAGAACAAATGAAAACAACCATTTAAAAAAAGGCGGTCAGCCACTTAGTAAAGTATATACTGCATGTCTCAACGAGACAGCACAAGTGCTGCCTAGGCGAGACCTAAAAAGCAGTAGCAGGCAGGCCGCGGCAACGCTCCGGGGGGCCGACAGGCTTAATTGAGTACTAAATTGTGTGTTGCAAGGAAACATGATACCCATGATCTATTTCAGTGACGCCGCATATTTTGTACCTCAGAAATGTGACGGAACACGATTCTCAGCACGTAGATGGCAATGCGGCCTTACTCAGAGAGAAGGCGCAATCAAATGATAGTCAATCACTGGCTGCGATCATGATTGTCAATTATCTAGCCATGCCCCTTACCAACAGCGGCAGCAGCCCAAGCACCGCTTTGCTGACCGCTGCGGGAGGTGCTGTAGTGCCAGGTAATCAGGTCTGTGGGGAGGTGATAAATTATCTGTATCCCTCTTTAGTCCCTAAGGAGATATCTACAGGATGCTGGGACACAGGACATCACTGCTGTATGTTGAGCGGGTATTTTAATAGTAGTAGGTGTGTGCCTCAACCTTGTATCCCTTTCAGGTAGCTTAGAGAAGAGACTGCAAAAACTTTGGAAATACTTTTAACGAACATTCCCAAAACTGCAACATGTGCAAGAAGTAGAGCTCAAATACAGGAGGTAGCACTGTTCCGAGAATGATATAAACTGCACGTACATGTACTGGAATGAGCAGCGCTATGAAACAAATTAAATATTTGTGTCAGAGGAACTGTGGAGAGAGGAGAGGCACTGTTGGCCAGTGGTTGTGAGGGAAGCCGTGGAGAATGATTTCATGGGGCACCCAAAAGGTTTGTTGCGCTGGGCGCCATCTGCTGGTCCTGAGAGAGTGAGAAAGAAATATCTGTCCCTGTGCTGTTTGAGCTTGATAGTTTTGTCCAGTTGGTAAGGTGTTATTGGTCCTGACTATATGTATATATGGACTTTAATAGCACATTGCTTATTTTATAACGCAAGTGACAATCCATGATGGTATGTTAAGTAGGTGGAGTTAAATTATGCTAATTGTGTGGGTTGGGCGGAGCTTTGGGGCAGTGGGTGTGGTAAGCTTTCAAGTAAGTAATAGATAGCTGTCCTGCAAAGTGTCCCTGGAAAAAATGTTTTTAAATGTTGACAACTATGCATGCCTCTTAAAGCAATGGGAGGTAAACAATGGTTCATAAAAACAGCCAACGACGATTTTGGTGGAAGACACATCCACGTATCACGGTGGCTGATTTTTCATTCTTTTGAGACTATCTTCTCTGTATGGAGTATTGTGTGTGAGTCAGTGCTATTAACTTTTTTAATCCTATTTATCATCCAGAAAAGGACCCTGATGAAGTTCCAAAAGGTTCTATCTTTGGGGAACGAAAAGGGTTGGCTGTTTTTATGAACCATTATGAAATAAAGGAAGAGCTAAAAAGAAACCACAACAGACTACTTGTTTTTGTGTTCGGTGCACTTCCTATTGCTCTAAGTACTTTGGGAATCTGTAACCAGCGGCATCAAAAGGTTACAGTTGACAGAGTATTGTGCACGATCACCTCTTATACGGCAGCATAGATATAGCGATAGAGCTACCCACTAAGTCCGTCACCTTGTGATGTTTCAAATATGCATGCCTCTGCTGCCCCTGATACACTTGATCTACTGAGAAGACAAAGATGGTTTGCGGTCAAACACAACTTGTCACTGTATATAGATAGCTCTCAATAAAGTGGCTTTCCCATTTTTAGGGATAGGATTGAGATAATGGACAACTCCCATTTTGTTCTCTTTCTCTTTGATGTCATTTGGAAACCCATGTTACATATCACCCCATCATTGAGATGTAACCATGTATAATTCTATATGTTGCCTGCATATCAAGACACACAGACTCTTAATGTTTTATAGAGATTTGAAGGGCATGGCTTTTCAGAATACCATCCTCACACCAACGTAACCTTCTATCCTGCCCGACTTGCCTTCCCCGTCACATCATCTCTTTTTAGTTGGGCTCACCCCAGTGGTTGTTTAAGGGGATTCTCAGACTCACAGTTCCCAGTTCTCTCTACCTGTACTCAAATCTTCACCAAAAAGCATGCCAGTTAGGGATAAAGCTTCTGGGTTGTAATGGGCCTCTGGGTTACAACCTGCTCCTCGCTTTAAGAAGTTGTCACAGAGGCTGGAGTTGGGGATTGTAGCCTCCAGCAACTATGTGAAGAATGTTGCCTTGTTTCCATAGTACTTCTGAACTGTAAATTTACTCAAGGTACTTCCTGGAACTACATGACAACTGCAGTGAAAGACTACACCCCAGATACTGCGTACTCCGTTGACATTACGTTGAATAAATTCCCCCGGGAACGGATAGCGGAGGTAGAATGCATCGAAGACCTTTCCTCACACTGCAGCAGAATCCACCTGCCATTTTGGCTGGTGTGAGGACGGCTAGCACATAGTTAAATTCAATTGTACAGATTAAAATAAGGGTGAAATCCTTTCAACCATTGTGCGTGTTTTAAGAAGACTGAGACGTAACAGGAACGAGGCTGCTAGGATATTCACCTCGGGCACAACATCCATTGGTGAAGCAAGCATTTGTCAGGTTCAGGTTTACGAAGCTTCCTCTATCACCAATCCAAACTCGAGCTGACCTTCCTGTAACTTCTAGAGTGACTGGTCCTAGGGACTGAAGACGGAAACTGCACTTCTCGGTATCTCTCTCTACACTGATATCAAGGCATTCTTAATCAAAAGATATTTTTGAAGGTTAATGATGTCTTTGACTTCTGTCTAGTAGGAGCTCTGAAGTTACATCTTTGTGCTATTATAGTGTAAAAAAGTGTGCTGTTCTGCTTAGAGAGATTGGAATGTACTGTGTGTGAATCTTTGTGTCAACCACATGGTGAACTTAACAACTGACATGCACTGCAGGACAGATTGGACAGGTTGTCTGAAAGTAGGTGAGCGGCATTCTTTAGTTCACATTGTCCCAGTGACAGCCTGGGTGACTATTGGTTTATGAAGCTGAGCTCGAAGCATCACTAGGCCAAAGGGAGGGGAACCAGTACTTTCTCTCCAGCTCCTGCCTGTTGCCCGCATTCAGGTCTCTGGCTCCGGCGTTGGTTGTTCATCGGTAGCATGGCTGGCACTTTGCAGGATACTGGTGAGACTTGTGGTGGTCTTTAATTTTGGTTGGTCTTGTACGCTTGGTGATTGCTGTGTGTCTAACAGAGGCAGGAGGTTAGGAAATGTAAAGCTGGTGAAGGCATGTGTGTGGTGGTGTCTTATGGCCTACGAACGCAGGATGTATCGGACCCAAGGGGAGGCCACCCTCAGTTTTTGTGCTATTGTGAACCCTGAAAGTGCATCCAGACCTAGCCCTCGGCTGCAGATGATGCTCACTCACTTTCTATCCTTGAGGAATGAAAGCACGTGCTCCATGAAGCAGCACAAAGCAGCTCCACAGTCCCTACTACCAAATGATATTGAATTTAGATGTGGGGGGTGTGGGATCTGAATACTACATGTGCATCTTGTTTGGTGGTAATCACATAACGCTGTGATACCATTTCATGTGCATGCCCATACGTTCATGCATTGCCCAGGGTGAACACCTCCCTTATGTGGAGGCGTAACCCTGGCGTGTGTCTCTGCATACATTTTATTCTGAAAACTAGCACCGACTTGATGTTAAAATGTATAGTAATGTTGATTGTGGGATCATTCATTACATGACATATTTTGACTTCTCTGTTTAGATTGTCTGGTTCCTCAATGTCTTTTTCAAGCAGTTTATGTAGAAATGATTTCTGTATTATAATGAAAGATGAAGATGCCTGCTGGGAAGGTGACATACCTTCTTCAGTGTGTGACACCGTGACTCAGAAGACAAGATCACACGATCAGAAGATATCTGCTGTAACCTGTGGGTGTTGCTCTGCATCCTCTCCTTGAGGAGTGCCTGGCTGGGTTGGATGTCAGTTGGAGAGAGTGCGCTGAGCAGCGAGGATGCTGCGCCTGGTGGGGCTTTCAGCACCTTACTTATTAGCTGTAACTAAGACTTACCAGCTTCAATAAACCTATTTATCATAACCTACTTATTAGCTGTAACCAAGACTTATCAACTTCAATAAACCTCTATATCATAACCTACTTATTAGCTGTAACTAAGACTTACCATCTTCAATAAACCTCTATATCATAACCTACTTATTAGCTGTAACTAAGACTTGTCATCTTCAAAAAACCTATATATCATAACCTACTTATTAGCTGTAACTAAGACTTACCAGCTTCAATAAACCTATTTATCATAACCTACTTATTAGCTGTAACCAAGACTTATCATCTTCAATAAACCTCTATATCATAACCTACTTATTAGCTGTAACTAAGACTTACCATCTTCAATAAACCTATATATCATAACCTACTTATTAGCTGTAACCAAGACTTATCATCTTCAATAAACCTCTATATCATAACCTACTTATTAGCTGTAACTAAGACTTACCATCTTCAATAAACCTCTATATCATAACCTACTTATTAGCTGTAACTAAGACTTGTCATCTTCAATAAACCTATATATCATAACCTACTTATTAGCTGTAACTAAGACTTACCAGCTTCAATAAACCTATATATCATAACCTACTTATTAGCTGTAACCAAGACTTATCATCTTCAATAAACCTATTTATCATAACCTACTTATTAGCTGTAACCAAGACTTATCAACTTCAATAAACCTCTATATCATAACCTACTTATTAGCTGTAACTAAGACTTACCATCTTCAATAAACCTATATATCATAACCTACTTATTAGCTGTAACCAAGACTTATCATCTTCAATAAACCTATATACCATAACTAAGGCTCTCTGTTTTCCAGTTTTAAAGATTTTTACAGATAAATACAGACAGAAAACAATGTGTTTTCTGTCTGCATTTATTTTTAAAAGTGGATAAATACAGAAAATGTGCTTCTTTTAAGTGACTCTTCGTGCTGCCTTTCATGAATTATAGCCCAACAGCTGAGCAGATGGACAGCATGGAACATTAAAAAAACGGATGAAATTCCTTTAAATAACTGCATGTGTCAACATATATTTGTGATATAATGTGAATATTTGCCAGTAGATGTACTGTTATGTGATATTTAGCAACTTAAATAGCTAAAACATGACAGACATCAAAGTATTAGTGTGCGTCTATCATTTAAATAAAAAATGGAAATGTACAGTTTTACAACTACATTTATATGCAGAACACAAATTTAATATGGATAAATATAGAAAAAATGGCCAAAAAATAAATATGGATAAATACAGACTGAAATCTAAAAAAAAAAAACATAAAACCAGGAGCCCTAATCATAACCTACTTATTAGCTGTAACCAAGACTTATCATCTTCAATAAACCTATATTTCATAACCTACTTATTAGCTGTAACTAAGACTTATCATATTCAAAAAACCTATATATCATAACCTACTTGACAGGCTACCTGTTTACAAGTGACTATCTTCATTACTACAATATCACACCTGAAGATGGGGTTTCAGCAGTGTTGTGTTCTCCAGCTGATACTTGGCTTTACAAGATATTCACAGACCCTGACACAGCAGAGCCTGCCTGCACAACAACCAAAGCGCCTAGATGCTGTTGTTTAGCTGCTTGACGAGCTTCTCCGCAGCCACACGCTTTCAGACCAAAATAATACCCAGGTGTTAGTCCACTGAGAACCTCGGAGGCCGACCACCAGCAGGACCGGAGACAGCGTCAGGAAATGGATGCCCATGGCGACTCACCTGTCTCCCCGGTGCGTCTTGGTAAATAAAGCTCACAAACCAGCCACCGCCCATGACGGCCACAAACCGGTTGCTCGCGCGACCACAGTAAAGAGCTACAGATCTGTGTGGGCAGCAGAGGCTGCTGGCATGAGCTTTGTCCTGCCACACGGTTAAACTGCGCCATGATTCATTCTCCACCTTTTGTTATGAAGCCTGTATCACGTGCTTGATTGACCTGGTTCCAAATGCTCCGAACTTCGGGAGATGAGGCTTCGATGGTAACTGGTTTATCCAGGAGCCGTGAGAGGGGCTGGAGGCAGCATGAGAGCGGGGTCTCTTGCATCCAGTGAGCACTGGAACACATTTTATCAATCACAGACGTGTGATTCTTAACTAAGAAGGTGCTTGCACCAGTATGAGCCTGTTCCGCTTCAACAGCAGCTGTGTAAGACAGGTTCGAGTCTCGGCGTCCGCTCAACATCTTGTGATTCTGGGCAAATCACTCAGTCTCTCCCGTGCCTACCAAAAATGAATGTGTCCTTGGGGTAATGTAACCGGTGCTCGTGTAAAGCGCTCCAATACATTCGGGGCGAGTTCGCACGATATAAAACAGCCAAAAAGGGGCCAAAAAACACAGCCGTCATCCAAAGGTACATGGAGAGGTGTTTTCCACTCCCATTAAAGAAGCTGAGTGTTTTTACCAGAGCCCCAGGGGCAGATTAACCAGACCATTAAAGGTGAGGTCATGTGAGTCAGAGGACTTTAAAAAAGAAACAAACTTTCAATATCTGAAGTGATTGGCCCTGTCTCATAACTGTCATTCTTCTAGAGGCGCAGTCCTCATTTTTAGGTCTCGCCTGACCCAGCGCATGCGCTGGTCTGGCGAGACTTATTGAGAGGGCTCCAAAAAGTGCTGCCAGGCCAGCCTAGAGCTACAGTGCATGTGCGCGGGCGCGCGTGCCGCGCTTTACCGCGATTACTTTCACTTTCACGGCCGCTTTGATGTTTGATCGTGATCGCGATCACTTTCACTTTCGCGGCCGCTTTGCATAGCCAATAGGTCTCGCTTTTGGGACCTTATAAGTATTTTTTTATGCAACTGTTGCATAGCTAAACACTTATAAGGTCCCAAAGGCAAGACCTATTGGCTATGCCGATGCTTGTTGACCCTGTATGCGTGTTCGGGTCGGTCATTACACTAATAATACTGCTATGTAGCGCTTTGTACCACACTTGGCCATTTACCGTTTTGACGGTAAATAACAAGCGTTACAATTATCCCGTCGAAATGTACTCGAGTTGCCGACCTCGGAAAGATGGACGGCTGAGGTGAGCGCCTGAGTTTCGTCACCAGATCTCAGTCGATGTCATCAAGCGATCACTCCTTGGGCCATTATCCTATGGCAATTTCAAGTTTGTCTCATTTCTGACCCCATGGGCCCTTCCGTCCTGCTATTGAGTGTTGCGTCATCTGATTCTGTTCCTAGGAGCGGTGCTTCACTGCGTTTCATTGCCCTGAAGGCTTTTGTCCGCGTGCAGTGTTGAATGTAGTGCCAGGGCATGGCTGAGTTGTACCCGGGCTCCTCATGGGTTCCACACGTCAGTGATGGCGGCAGGCCTATCTAGAAAAATGGTTAATTATTGTCATGTAAATGTGCCGTGAATTTACGTGAGGTACTTCTTGCAAAGTGCTGCCAAGACAAAATGATGTGCACAATAAAGCTTCTTATGACCTTGCCAGTGGCTCAGTAGATCTACAAATGATGCTCAGTACCCTTGCATCCATCGGAGGAGTCTGCGTTTGACATTATGGTCACAAGCTCAGATCTTGCGGGACCCCTCGGCCGTTCATCCTTCCGAGCTCGATAAAATGAGTATCATTGAGTTGATTAGCAAGAAACATATGTTACGTTATGCAGCGCCAAGGTACCCTTGTGGGTGAAAGGGCGATTTACAAAAGCACGTTGTGTGTGTGTGTTGTTCTGATGTTTAACCAAACACCTTGCAAATGAGACAGAAATGGCATGCTTTGGTATGTAAGTCTCTATATCCACATGACATACAAGGACTGCACACCTAAGTCATGCACTGTCAGTGGCTCTTAGAGCCCCAAGGGCCGAACTGGAATCTCAAAGCTACCCTGGGAAATATTTTTACTCCAGGGTGATATTGCTCCAACGATAAGGTCGATCCTCTTCAAGGGGGCAAATCCGGAACATTTGGACTTTTTAAAGGGGTTATTTGACTCGGGTGTCCGAATATATTGATTAAAATTGCTAGCTGTCAGATGTTGTTCTGAATACCCCCTCAGAAGAAACTCCTGAACATTTTTGTCCCCTGCACGTGAAATAGGCTCTTCTGCACGTTGGGGCAGTGCAGTTTCCCCTAATCCTCCTCTTCTGTATTACCCCCTCCCTCGTCCGCTCTGGCGCGCTTTATGATTACCCCGGGGCCTTTTATAGAGTGTTTTCTGCAGTGAAAAGAAATATTGCAGGCCTGTGCACTAGGTATGCATTCATTGTAACGAAGTAAGTGAGATTTTATTTGAATTTTTTTTTGTAACAATTTTTATTAATTGACACAATAAACTACTCCGTGACACTGGTTAATGGTAAAGGTGCAGGGTTTATCGTATCCACTCGTGTGTCATATTTTTCATTTGTATTCTCGGTGGCGGATGTGGTTTCACACTGTGGACACAAACACCCCTCATGCCGCAGGATCTGGCGTGCCTGCGGAGGAGGCCGCCTCCCACTGGAGTGACGTGAGAAGCTAACTAGTTTGGGCAGGTTGTATGAAATGATGAAAATCCATTTTCAGTCAGCCAGTGCAAAATTGGTTTCTTAACTCTGAACCAGGTAAATTGGTTCCTACCTAACCGAGGGCCGCCCAACGAAAGTGGTTCCTCCGCGGACCTCTCTCTTAAGCAGGAGAGTGATTCCGGTTACCCTGTAAGCACACTTATGACGTCTATCGTCGCTTTCTTTGAAGGTTGGTCTTGAGTAGCAAGGGTCATTGGGTCACCACTGAGAATGTTCCTACCACCAGAACAATGTGCATGTTGCTTTGCTTCACAATTATTGCTTAGGGGCACTGTACCCATTACTTTTAATTCATAATTAAGGCCCACAGTTTTCCGTTTTTACTGATTTGTATAGATAAGTACAAACAGAAAACCATCTATTTTCCTGTCTGTATTTATTTTTAAATATGGAAAAATACAGGAAATAGGTTTTCAGCTGGATGATTATCACTGCTGTCAATCATGTGTGCTAGGTCAATAGTTGTGCAGAATGACAGGCAGGGAAGTTAAACAAGCATTTGCAATGCAACAGGTCTCACATTTGCGAGAGTTTGAGCAATTGGCTATGTAAATGACAATGCCTTTCATTTATGTGTTTTGAAAACATGCAAGCGGGACATAAACACGCACTTCGTACTTAAAGTCCTTGCTTACAAGAAGCAAGTCTGGCAGTAAAAGATGTGCAAAAACTGAAGAACAGGATTATAAATGATATAGTGCACATCAGGGCCCACAAATAGTTGCGTTGTAGTCAAATGCATTACAAGAGATTACAGCAGTGAGATATAAAAAGCGGATGTCATTTTGTTATGTGCATTTATGTAACATTAAGATGCCATTGGAGCAATCGAGTACTTTATAAGTGGAGACTTCCAAACTCCATAGGAGTTGTCTGTGACTAGCTATGTCTTAAGAGGCTCTTTGAAGGTTAGCGGAGCTATGCTGTTTGCAGGGCTCCTTTCTTCCAGGCGACAGCAGCTACAGGGATTGCCAGCCTGGGGGGGATTCGGAGAAACACACGTCAGTGAAGTCACCAGGGATGCAGTATCTCATTGAAGAACATTTCGTCAAAAATTAGATTTGAAACATGACAATGGTGTATTTGGGAAGGAGGTCCATGTTGAGTCCTGATGTAAAGAAACGAGTACAGTGAAAACAGTGTCGCTTTGTTGTAGAAGCTCTTTGGTTTATTTCTCATATTCGAAACGAACTTCCATAAAAGTGTATGTGGAGAGGTAAATAGTCTATCCGAGCAAATCAGTAAAGGAATTATACATTAAATGAGATTTGGCCAGAAATATCTTTGTACAAACCCTATAAACTTGTCATGTTCTTTTGGCCCTTGTGTTCATGCAATGAGTACCCTGTAAGCTGTGCTTCCATTTATAATTGTTATAAATGTGCCAAATAATGTTTCATGTAATTTAACAAATTAGTTATTTGTAGCACAAAACACTACAGTGAGGGAGTGGTAGGCATGTAAACGGGCCTTTAGGGTGAAAATGTAAATGTGTTGTTTTTCCCATTTGAAGGGATTCTTTGAACCATATTTATGACTAGACAGAGCTAATGAAAGAGACAATTCATCTCCCGTTAAAAAGCAAAGGCTCTGCAGTGAGAGATACTGGGAGACACGGGGAACGAGGGTGAAAAGAGGAGGATAGTCTGCTGCCAGGCAATTCTGAATCAGAGTCCAGTCGTGTTTGACTCCAAGAGTCAAACACCAGCAGCGACCCCTTCACGCCCTTCAATGTGCCGCAGCAGCATTAAAACCACAACAGACCAATGTATGGAGGCAGAGAGGTAACATACAAAGTGATTGGGTGCCCGAGGAATAGGCATAGATAAATGTGTGGAAGCAGAGAGGTTACATTTTAAGGGAATTGGGTGTCTGAGGAACAGGAATGGACCAGTGTATGGAGGCGGAGAGGTAATATACAAGAGATAAGGTGCCCGAGGAACAGGAATGGACCAGTGTATGGAGGCGGAGAGGGTAATATATGAAGGGATAGGGTGCCAGAGGAACAGGCATAGACCAATGTATGGAGGTGAGAGGGTAATATATGAAGGGATAGGGTGCCAGAGGAACAGGGATAGACCAATGTATGGAGGTGGAGAGGTAATGTATCAAGGGATAGGGTGCCCGAGGAACAGGAATAGACCAATGTATGGAGGTGGAGAGGGTAATATATGAAGGGATAGGGTGCCCGAGGAACAGGCATAGACCAATGTATGGAGGTGGAGAGGGTAATATATGAAGGGATAGGGTGCCAGAGGAACAGGGATAGACCAGTGTATGGAGGCGGAGAGGTAATATACAAGAGATAAGGTGCCCGAGGAACAGGAATGGACCAGTGTATGGAGGTGGAGAGGGTAATATATGAAGGGATAGGGTGCCAGAGGAACAGGCATAGACCAATGTATGGAGGTGAGAGGGTAATATATGAAGGGATAGGGTGCCAGAGGAACAGGGATAGACCAATGTATGGAGGTGGAGAGGGTAATATATGAAGGGATGGGGTGCCAGAGGAACAGGCATAGACCAATGTATGGAGGTGAGAGGGTAATATATGAAGGGATAGGGTGTCAGAGGAACAGGGATAGACCAGTGTATGGAGGCAGAGAGGTAATGTATCAAGGGATAGGGTGCCCGAGGAACAGGAATAGACTACTGTATGGAGGCGGAGAGGGTAATATATGAAGGGATAGGGTGCCCGAGGAACAGGCATAGACCAATGTATGGAGGTGGAGAGGGTAATATATGAAGGGATAGGGTGCCCGAGGCACAGGAATAGACCAATGTATGGCGGCGGAGAGGTAATGTATCAAGGGATAGGGTGCCAGAGGAACAGGGATAGACCAGTGTATGGTGGCAGAGAGTTAATGTATCAAGGGATAGGGTGCCCGAGAAACAGGAATGGACCAGTGTATGGAGGTGGAGAGGGTAATATATGAAGGGATAGGGTGCCCGAGGAACAGGCATAGACCAATGTATGGAGGTGGAGAGGGTAATATATGAAGGGATAGGGTGCCAGAGGAACAGGGATAGACCAGTGTATGGTGGCAGAGAGGTAATATACAAAGGAATGGGGTGCCAGAGGAACAGGAATAGACCAATGTATGAAAGCCAAGAGGTAATATATGAAGGGATAGAGCAGTGTATGGAGGTGGGAGGTACTATACGAAGAAAAAGGGTGCCCAGGGACAGGTATAGACCAAAATATGGAGGTTGAAAGGTAATAAATGAAGGGATAGACCAATGTATGGAGACTGAGAGATAATATACGAAGGCATAGGGTTTCCGAAGATGGGACTGTTAGAGCAATGTCAGACCCCTGCAACTAAAACACAGTTATCACTTGAAATTCCTGTAGCTTCTTCTTTCCTTTTTGTTTTTCCATTTTAATTAGAGCTAATGAAAAAAGTTTGTAACAAGAACTGGTAATCACATAGGCAAACTAAATGCATTTAATAATACTTTCTTTGGTTGTAAATTTTATCTTGGTGAGCAGTTGTGCAATATAAGTTACTGAAACTTCATTAAAAAGTGTTATGATTTGTTTATTGTGAAAGACAATATGTGCAGTAAAGGCATTTTTGACACAATTATAGATTTGCCGTATTTGCCACATAATCCATCATCAGATGCATAATCTGCAGGTTTAACAAATAAAGTTTCTAGCTCATATAGTTCAAAAGTTACTGAAAACGCAGTGACGTGCACTGGAATGCCCTTTGCAAAGGCTGACTGGTCACCCTTCTGTCGCTTATTGCTATATTTGGGTGTTGAACCAGTACTAATGAGCTGCGGCCTATGCCCAGACAGTGCTAACAAATGCCGAAGGTCAGCGCAAGTTTAGAGATGGACACCTCCCCCAGCAGCCACATGCATCCTTGCTACACCTCTGCATGATCTATTTAAAGCGTCCTCCGTCAGACAGCTGAAGAAAGCAAGGCTCAGAGTAAAAGTGTAATGGCTCAGATGTGATGTCACAGCCAGAACTGCCAACTTTGGAACTGGGGAACCAGATTCGAGTTTCGGCATCGGCTCAGCATCCTGTGATTCTGGGCAATTTACTTAATCTCCCCATGCCTACCACAAAAATTAATGTATCATTATGTAATATAACTGGTACCCAAATAAAGTGCTTAAATACCTTCAAATCCATTGCGCTGTCTAAAAAGGCTAGAGTGTAACATTACCCATAGGCACAAGCGCAACCGAACAACCTTTAGGAAATGTAAGTGCTAGCATTTAATGTATGTGTGATTTTGCTCCTTACAAATAATATTATAATGCACGCTTCAAATGTATGCTTACGGAAGGCAGATAAATCAAGCGTGTGGTTTCCTAACTAATGTATGCAGCTTCCCAGCGTGCTCTAAACAGCTCTATTGCATGTGAAAGGAGTCCGAGCCCCAAGAGCGTATAAGAGCATAGACATTAGAAGCACAGTTCCCAAAGGGTGCACCAGTAAAGCCACATGTTTTTGGTTTTCTTGTATTTACATTTTTATACAGCGTGAACTCCACCCGGACGTACAGGAGCGCTTTTACATGAGCCCCACTTGCGTCACACAAACACACATTTTAAATTGCTGGCCCAGTGAGATTAAGTAATTTGACCAAAAAGCCAGGAGGTTGACCCTGCGCTGAGACTATAACCTGGTTTCCGAGTTTTAAAGTCGGCAGCTTTGGACGTGCAACCATGCAACCCTTGAGAAATCTAGGTGGTAGCTCTTAGTATATGTGTGATCCCGCTCTTCCGTGTATATAAACCTTTGCATTTCCTCTTGTTTAATATGTTAACTGATGCCCGTAGGTTCACCTTTCAAACCGGTATCTATGCACACAGAAAATAAATAAATTAAGCATAAATTTGTCAACTCCATGTGCCAAAGGAACGCAAAGAAGAATTTTAAAGACTATGAGGCCAACATGCGAACAAATGCGTGTTTGCAGAGTAAATGAGTGAAAGGCCTAAATAAGTGTGTGCTCACCTGAAAAGCTAATATGTAGAAGTAAATATGTAGAAGTAAAAAAGCATGCTTTAAGTGCGTGCGGTCCGGGAAAGTTAACTAAATGCTGGACTGAGTAAGAAAAATGTAAGATAAATAACAAGGGTAGCTGGTGAAATGTAAGTATTGATGTGCAGAACAGTTGGACTCTGTTGCATAAATCAGCATATTTTATTTTTTATGGTATTTCTGTGTGGGAATTTTAGAATGAAAGTATTTACTGTATTGCTGTTTGTACTGCGCTCCTGCCGTTTAAAAGTACTGGTAATAACTAATCATTTGAGCGCTTATACATGAGCCCTATTTTCATTACACAAAGAAGGTACGGGGAGAATAAGTGAATTGTCCAAATGTACAGGATGTAATACTGGTGCTGAAGGAAGGACCAGTTTACCTAGTTCCCAAGCCGGCAGACAAACGTGGTTTCACTTGAAAATGAGCCCGCTGACGAGCCAAAGGACTTCAGCAAATGGGTTCATGCCGTGAAAGTTAAAAGTTCAAATAAGTAATAAACGTATCGTAAAATGAAAGAAAATGAGAGAGAAGTGATGTGGAGCACGGTTTGAAGGCAAATAAGCAAGCCGTGAAAGTTATAAACCGAAAGAAGTTAAAAGCCTAAAAAAAAATATATAGATCAGAGAATCCTAGAAATGGGGACAGCAGTGCTGCCAGGGAAAGTAAACAAAATGTGTGATACAGTTTAATGCAGCCAGAGAAAGTAATGCCAAAAAAAAGTTCCGCACGAAAGTGCATTAACACAGTACTTTGGAACCGTGGGAACTGATAAGAGCCCCTTTTAAGATATTTTAAGTACAAGAGATTTCCCAAACACAGCGCACGCAAGGGTAGGTGAAGCCTAAAAAGAATATGACCATTTTAAATATGGCGCTATCTGTACACTGTCTATCCAGTGTGGATAAAGGCACAGGAGTCCAGTGTAGTTTCAGCACGGCCGGGTACCAATCTGGCTTTTTCGAATAACTAGTAACCATTTTAAAGAGTTAAATCTAGCATCCTTGCATGTAAATGTATTTAAAATGGTTATCCTAGTATGAATGTGGCCTTCCAGGATTTCATTGTGCACTCCACTACTAAGGTGTAAGCATACAATCCATGCGCATGCCAATATCATGATTCATAAAGCAACATAATGCAAACCCCCCTAGGTCATGAGGTTCAGTAAATACCGAGGGCAGTCACTGACTTCTGGGCTGTGGGCACACACTGCATGGGGCTTAGCCCAGTAGATCCCAGTTGGGCATCATAGCAGGAATGTTGCTCCCCCAACTTATTTAATGCCGGTTTAAATAAAGTGCGCACAAGGGGAAGCCCAAATCACATGATGCGATGGTAACCTTGCATGTGTTTAAACTGGGCCTTGCACATTCTGCACACTGTGTTAGTCGATAAGCTTTCCATTCAAATGCACGGGTTATTGGTACTGTTTTTAGATTGTCACACCAAATAATTAGATATTTTTTTTAACACTTTGGTAAGTTGTGCTTTGGTAATTTGTGACTCACGGACCCTCCAGCTGAGGGTCACTTGAGGGTTGTGTTGAGGCAGCGCGTGCGGAAGACGGTTTCTGGTAGACCATAGAGACCGCGCAGGGCTTTCCTCGATCTTTCTCTGCTGCATTTGACCCTCGTCAGTGATTTGGTTTCATAGTTCACAAGGCTAGCGACATGTCCGGGTCATGCCATCGAGGCCCCATAGGGCAGTGCCTGTGGTAAGTGCACGGCCGCCTGCTTGCTGTATAATGCACCACCTCTCACTGTGACGCACCAGTGTGCGCGGCGTCGCCGGGGTTTCCCCTCCAAGGATCCGTAGTGCATGCCGCGCAGGTTTGGCAGCATTTTTAGAATTGTTTGAGGCCATTCGGGTTTTCAAAAATATGAGCCTAATAAGTTGTTTCCCTTAAATGCTGCTTGTTAGTTCTCCTACCGAATGGTTGTGTGTAAATACGTTTTAGACAAAGAGAAACCCAGAGCCCCCAGCACCCGGTGTTGTTTCCAATCCTGTCAGTTACTTAAACCCCAGTAGTCAGACAATAGTGCAACCCAGCAGCAGTTTGGGGTGACGCAGAAAGTGTAAGGTCCGTCTCTATGGGGATTTTCGTTGGTTTTCCTGCCCAGCTGTTCGAGGGTGAGATGTAAAAAGTTTGGAGAGTCTGTGGCACCCTCCCCTTCCCCGGGGAATGAACTTCATTTCTAAGCACATTTGCTCTGTCTAATTTAAGTCGATTTCCGATCCACGCCGAAGCCCCGCCCCAAGCAACTTGCCTTCATGATGAGTAACTCATCAGCTGCACTGCTTGCTGGGTGATGTGTATTTTGTGATCGCCATCTGATCACCATCTGATCCAGACTGTGTTTTACTCCACACTCCCTTTTGCTGCTCCCCCAGTGCATTGGTGTACCCGTGCAGGAAGACAGACATTGCAGTAAGTGGGCCACGCTGCACAGCCAATCAGGGCCGAGCTCCCAGTGTCCTCCTCTGAGGTCAAGGTCATGTCTAAGTAGAGACTTGGCCCACTTCCAGCGCCGTCAGGCAGAGAGCGGCCACCGGAAATGGTACAGTAGTCTTTCCTCTGTGTCAATGTGTTCCTCGCTAGCAGTCCTTTGCTAATACAATGGGATCTAGACCATTGTCCTTATTATAAACAGGTGGCATGCGTTTAATTCTAAGATGCATATATATATATTCCTTTACAAACGGGCGCAGGAGTGTCCAAGCCAATGGACAGACTGACTTTTGCATAGATACAGGTAGGTCGGTAATGTAAGCTGAGCTGCAGTTACACAACGCCGACTGTAATGGGTAACCAGGTTTGTCTGCAAGAATCAGAATGCAGCCAGCTTCATGCGACTGCCTTCGGCACCCCTCACCTGATTTTTCTACCTGTGCATCCCTGTGTGATCTCCGTGGCTGTAGTTGTGCACATGCCACCTCCTACATTTAAGATTCATTGTCTGAGTTACCCTTCATTATCCGGGCACTTTAAGTGTTGGTTTAGGAGTTAAGTGCATTGGTTATTAGGTTCTGTACAGACCCAAGCAGGGCTGGTCTGCTCTTGTTGCTCTGCCCGTATCACTCTTGCCATATCAGATTCAGTAAAAAAAATATTCTCCTAATGCTTATTGGCATTCTTGCATCACGTCTCCCATCCACAAGCACTACTTTTACTTTGCTTCCCAACCACCCTCTACGGCAGTCACTTGCAGACTGTAGCAGTCTCTTGAACGCTTGCTCTCTTTGTGTCATCGCCAACTCTGATCTTCGTCTACTTTCCACCTGATTCCCTTTAGCCTGGATCTTGCACATCTCCAAATCTTTAGGCATCTTTTTTTAAAATGTTTTTACTGAGTTTTCCAAATAAACATAAAAGTGACCATATTACATCTGACCCAAGTTAATAGCCATTTGTGATTCGGTATTTATAGTCTGAAAGCATAACGTAATGCTCCTTTTTAGACCTGGCCAAACTCTACTGTCTCCATTCTGACTCTATTTCACCACGATTCGTAATATAGCATTCCTCTCGGTCCCCCTGCTTGTTTTTTTTTAACAGATTATCACTTCCCTTAATCTCCTAATTATTCTGACCCTCTTTTCTTCCCACCATCGACTTTGTCAAAGACTTCACTGCAAAAATTGATAACATGAGTGTTGTCAAATCTTCATCGTGCATCACCCACCTTGGTTCTTCAAGATCACCGCACCATTTCTCTGCGATCTCAGGAACTCTGGTTGCTCTCCTCTTTAAATGGGCCAATTCTCCCACTGCCTCTCAGACCCGCTAATTGCGCCTAGTTCTATACCAAATTCTTTTATTTTTCCCCGACCTGACACTACTGTTCAAGCTGTCACTGTGGTCTAGATCCACTCTGAGCTTCTTAAAATAAGAGCTTGTTCTACACATCCTTCATTTGCATCTCTTGTCCAGTCTGATTTCTCCTTCACTTTGTGCTTCTAGAATGCATGGCTCATTCATGGCTTTCTGCTTAGTCTGACCCCTGTTTTCTCCTCTCTTTGCAATCCGATTTCTGCACAGCTGCTTCTTATGAGACAGGGCACTGGATCACTACCTATGTCACCACTTCACAACACTCAAAATATTTTTCTTTCTCTTTCTGCTATTTTTGACAATTGGTCCCTCTGTTTTCTTCTAACGATTCTTCCCTCCCTTAGCAACTCTCTGATCTCTAATCACTTGTAGTGTGTGGCCTGGTCTAACCACTCCCTCTCTCACCGCGGCTCAGGTTCTTCTGTAGCTCTACATCTTCTCTCTCTCTCTCTCTCTCTCTCTCTCTCTCTCGTATTTTCAAATTCTTCTTTTTCAATTTTTAGTTTGTTTTGCAACCCCGTCTTTCACTTTCTTTACCCCAGCTGTCCATGACACATTTTATAACGGTCCTATTTCGGTTAGTTAACCAGTGGATCTCAACTCACTCCTTTAATCTCAGTCCCAACAAGCTGGCCATCATCATCGTCTTCCCTGCTTCATCTCCCACTCACTGCTCCTTCACCTGCCATATTCTGCCCAATTCCATGATCTTCTTTCCTTTTCACAGAAAATATGCATCATATTGTATCCTCCACAGTTGTTGGGCACTCTTGATTCAATTGTCTGACATACTTATAGGTTCCAGCTTCATTCTAGGATTTCTAGGAACACTCACCCTGACAGAGTAAACTCTATTAAGTGGCACAACCAGGCGTTTGCCAGTAGATAATGGGCGGCAGCATCCTTTCATCCAAGGAAACCATTTCATCCCAGATGTATTGCTATGTCAGGGTGTCCTGTCCTTATTAAACGTGCAAAAGTGATCAGCATCCTGATGCATGGATGTCTGGGATCCATAGCCACCCATCCTCTTTAGCACCCACGTTTACCGCATACCTTTTTACAACATGCTACAACATACTTGGTCATTTTTGCTTAGGGCAAGAAAGCCGTTTGGACCGTTACAACATCCTTACTAATATATTCACCTGTTTTGAGTACTGCCCCTTTCTTCTTCTGGGCCTTGGTGCCGCTTCTACTTCCACACTTCTATCCGTCTCCAACATTGCCGTTCTACTCTCCAGGTTCATCTTCTCAGCCCACCTTTCCTCACCTCACCTTATTTCTGTATCCTTGCACCATCCTCTCCAACACCAGTTCTGCTTTTTATATATATCCATGCTCCCCTCATCCACATATCTTTTTCTCTAGTCACATTGCCCTTTCATGCAGTCTTTTCTCTTCTGCTCAAACCCTCTAGCGCACCCATTTTCACTCCCCTTTGCTTTAAATCATTTGTTTTAATTACACCAGGTGTTTGAAATGTCTTCACACATCTGCCCGCTATGCTCCACCTCCACCGACTTCCATTCTCATGAAAAAATCCACTCCTCTCTACATCCTTTATATGCAACATCCCCCTTCTGGGTTCAGGATCATGCATTTAATAGATGGAGTACATTTGAGTGCTTCCATACCAGAGTAACCTATAGATTCCATAGGTATTTATTCGTGAAGGCCCTTCTAGCTGTCTAATAAATAATATGGACTAAAACACATGTCACTCTTAGGAAGATGTGTGACTTTTATCTGCAGCTCTTTCAGTTTTTATTACCTGTATATTGCAGTGTTACTGGTGTAAGCCATGGATGATTAGTTGATGGAGTCTGGGATCCTGGTCCGTTCCCGCCTCTGGTTCATCTGAGTCGCTCCTGAGACAGTCCCTGCATCTCTCTGTTGAGTCCCTGCCCCTCAGTGAAGATGCCTCATTAGGCACTAAGCTTAGGCTCATGAGCATGGACGTCAATTCACCACAATGCCATGGGTAGCAGAAAGTGACATTACATAATTTCTGTTTGACAAATCACATAACATAAGTGAACTCGTAGGATGGGACAGTGAATCATCCCATGCCATCGCCGACATCGTCAGCATGCACGCGCTTGCTTCCACAGACTACATCCTCCTCGGAGACCTGAATTTCCACCTCGAGAACGCCGCCGACCGCAATTCCATCGCTCTGCTAGACAACCTTGCCAACCTCTGACTCAAACAGCTCGCCACGACCCCCACCCACACCGCCGGACACACTCTCGACCCCATCCTCTCCACCAACAACCACGTCTCCTTCAGTCATACCACCAAACTGCACTGGACAGACCATCGCTGCGTCCACTTCACCTTCGAGAAGCCCACCTCGCACCACTGCCCGCAACAGATCCCCTACCGCAGCTGGAACAAAGTCACCGAAGACCACCCTCGCCCAAGACCAACAAACAGACACCACCGACACCAACACAGCCGCCCGCAACCTCAGACAATGGATCGATGACTGCGCCAACACCCTCGCCCCGATCAAAAAACCCTCAAACAGGCTCACCGACAGAAAGGCCAGCTGGTTCCCCACCGACCCGAGAAGAAGTGACGCCTCGAACAAACCCCGGCCAACCACGCTGCCCTAAAGAACGCCAACCGCAAGCACCACCAACTAATTCGAGCCACCAATAGGACCTCCTTCAAGGAACGCATCGACAACAAACGCACACAACAGCAAAGAGCTCTTCAATATCATGAAAGAACTATCCAACCCCAGCTCCAACGACATCCTGCCGACGACATCCCATCGTCGCAAGACCTATGTGACCCCCCTAGCCACCTTCTTTCACCGCAAGATTGCTGACATACACGACAGCTTCAACGCCCAGCCCCTCCCTACAGCCTCCGACACTGCAGACTCTCCTCCCCCCAGCCTCACCAACCGCCTACTCTCCTGGACCCACGTCAACGACGACACCATCAAGACCATGAACACCATCCACTCCGGCTCACCATCCGACCCCTGCCCTCACCACATCTTCAACAAAGTGAACCACATCATCGCACCCCAACTTCGGAAGATCATCAACAGCTCCTTCGAGACCGCCACCTTCCTGGAAAGCTGGAAACACGCTGAGATAAACGCCCTACTCAAAAAACCCACAGCGGACCCAAAGGACCTAAAAAAATTCCGACCCATTTCCCTGCCTCCGTTCCCGGCAAAAGTCATCGAAAAAATCGCCAACAAGCAACCGACTCACTTCCTTGAGGAAAACAACATCCTAGACCTGTCCCAATCTGGATTCTGCAGCAATCACAGCACCGAAACCGCTCTCATCGCTGCCACAGACGACACCAGGACCCTACTGGACAACGCCAAAACCGCGGCCCTTATCCTCCTGGATCTCTAGGCAGCCTTCAACACCGTCTGCCACCACACCCTACACACATACCTACACGACGTGGGATTACGCGACAAAGCTCTGGACTGGACCACCTTCTTCCTCACCGAAAGAACCCAGAGGGTTCGCCTCCCCCCATTTCGTTCCGAAGCCACCAAGATCATCTGCGGCGTACCCCAAGGATCTACATAGCACCGCTCGCCAACATAGTCTGCTCGCACAACCTCAACATCGTCTCCTACGCCGACGACACTCAGCTGATCCTCTCTCTCACCAAAAACCCCGCCACCGCCAAAACCAACCTCCACGAAGGAATGAAGGCCGTCGCCCACTGGATGCAGAACAGCATGAAACCCAACTCAGACAAGACAGAGGTCCTCATCCTGGGTTCCACCCCCTCCGCCTGGGACGACTCCTGGTGGCCATTCGCCCTGGGAGCTGCTCCCACACCCACCAACCACGCACGCCACCTGGGGTTCATCCTGGACTCATCGTATCCAGAACGCCTCCGCCCGACTCATCCTGGACGTCCCCCGACGCAGCCACATCTCGAGCCATCTGAGGGACCTGCACTGGCTCCCCGTCAACAAGAGGATCACGTTCAGACTCCTCACCAACGCACACAAATCCCTCCATGACCTTGGCCCAAGATACCTCAACGACCGCCTGACCTTCTACACGCCCACCCGCCAGCTACGATCCGCAAACCTCGCCCTCGCCGTCGTCCCTCGCATCCAGAGAACCACCGCCGGAGGAAGATCCTTCTCCTACCTGGCGGCTAAAACATGGAACTCCCTGCCCGTCCACCTGCGACTGTCCCCGGACCACCTCGCCTTCAGGAGACAGCTCAAGACCTGGCTGTTCGAGCAGTAGCAGACCCCCTCCCTCATGCGCCTTGAGACCCTTCCGGGTGAGTAGTGCGCAATACAAATTTCTTGATTGATTGATTGATTGATCACTCTCAATGACCCAGCAAGTCAACGCCGTCTCCTCCTCCTGCTTTAACACCCTCCGCATGCTCCGCAAGATCTACAGGTGGATCCCCACAGGAACCAGAAGGACTGTCACCCAGGCCCTCGTCAGCAGTAGACTGGACTACGGCAACGCCCTCTAGGAAGGAACCCCAGCCAAACTCCAGAAAAGACTCCAGCGCATACAGAACGCCTCCGCTCGCCTCTTCCTAGACATCCCCCGCCACACCCACATCACCGCCCACCTGAAGGACCTACACTGGCTCCCAGTCAACAAAAGGATCACCTTCAAACTCCTCACCCACGCTCACAAAGCTCTCCACAACGCCGGACCAGCATACCACAACAAACGTCTCACCTTCTGCACCCCAAACCGCCAGCTTTGCTGCACCGACCTCGCCCTTGCCACCGTCCCACGCATCCACAGGACCTCCACAGGCGGCAGATCCTTCTCCTACCTCGCCGCCAAGACATGGAACACCCAACCCACACAGCTGCGTCAGACCCAGGACCTGCTGACCTTCAGGAGACTCCTCAAAACCTGGCTGTTCGAGCCAGGTTTTGAGGGTGATTAGTGCGCTCTACAAATGACTGATTGATTGATTGATATCTATATTACTCTCCTATATACTTATTTGTTTTACTGAGCAAAGAGTTACATGCCTTAGTTTGCAGCCAGAGCTGCAGAAAGTAAATAGTGCACTTCACAGCACCATCAAACCTCTGGTGTCTTCTTGGCATTGCCTTTGTCAGCCTCTTAGGCCAGGTTTCGCAAAGAGAGTGCCAGAGGCCGCAAGGCTCATGCTAGGCGACGCATGAGTAATAAAGTACTGACTGCTGCTTAAGTGCACATTTCAATTAAGGTCATTAATATTTGTGGTCTGACGTTACATCAAGTTTGCCCATCACGATCACTCTGCATTTCAAGCCTTGTTTCGGAAGTTACAGGCACCGAACACCCACTGTTGTCACCCCCACTCCGCACATTTCTTTTGATATTACCTAATTGTGTGTATTTTCTAAACCTCTGATTGACCTAAGAAATGTTTAAACTTTGAAACATTTGCCCTCTCTTGCATATTTACACTGCTCGATCGCGTCACAAACCGAGACTGCAATCAGGTACCACAGACACCCGTCCTCTCTACCTGTGCAAAGGGGGCTCTTCACACATAGCGCCTTATTTAGAGTCTGGCGCTCGGGATACTCTGTCGGAACATGGCAGATATATTATAATTGTCACGGCTATAATGCACTTGTAATATGGCAGACAGGACATCCGCTATGTCAGTGACAAAATAGCTAATCTGCAAAGCTCTAACTAAGGCCAGTAGTCCGCGCATGTTCTACTGGGTGAACGCAGAGCTCGAGAAGCAGCTGCGAGGCGGTGAGCAGCCTCCTCGCGATTGAAAGCTCAGCACATTCATTGCAGGTGACTCCAAGTATACACCATTTTATAGTTTGTTTGAACTACTTTGGCTGGTTAAGGCCGCTCAGGAATGCTCACTTCTTGTGAGATGTAGGTTCGTTAAGCTGTAATTGACCTTTTCCAGGCTCCCTTTGGAATAATAATAACATTTATTATTTTTCTCTCTGTGAATAGGCCTGACGGCAAGTGTTTTACTATCCTGCAGTAGATCTGAATGGCAACGTTTTATTTGTATTTCTTTAACTTTCCCATTGTTACGTCTGGCTGAAAGGAGAATATGTTTCGCTAGCCTCTAGTTTCCCCCCAAAAATCTACAAAAAAATCCCATTCTCTCTCACTCACTCCTCCACCATACCCACCCATTGGTCTGTTCTGTCATTCACAATTGACTTTGTCCACCAAGGCTGAACACCGAACCCAAAGCAGCCCTGGAACATTTTGTCAGACCAGCCCGTGCATTCCATAGCGAGTGCAGCGAGCGAGCCTAACCACTACAAAGAGTGGTTTTGAGGAGACGTTCTCCCCCCCAAGAAAATATGGGTAGAAATGGTGCATGCTACAGCACATTTTTCATTATATAATAATTGAATTCGCTTTTAAAGCATAGTAAATTATGACCTTACTGTCCAGCAGGGTACAGCAATCTTTTTGGGACTCTTCAATGATTCCCTCACTATCCCCCTCCAACAGTTTCTCTCATTCTCCATAGCCCCTCTCTCACTTGTATTTTGTTTTATCGCACCTTTCATAACAGTGTGGGGTGTTGGTGCATGCTACATCGCACACACATACAGAGACAATGAATCATGCGTGTGTGAACCAGTGTATAGATAATGTTACATAAGGCAAAGTGTAGGATTCACATGTCATCCATACTGGTAGACATTTTTAAAGAGTGCTTGGTCTGGAAAAGCACAAACTCAGGATTCAGAACATAATACAGTGGTTAGGTTTGACTGTAATAATCAGAATGTATTGCCACCCAAACCTTCTTAGCACCATCAGGATATTGAAAGACTGGGAAAATCCATAACTTTCTAACCTGTTCCATGCAACTTGCGTGCAGCTCTTAGAGGGTAGATCTTAGCTCACTGTGAACTGCACAGTAACAAAAGAATCTCTGTGACAAAAGCAGTAACCCATGGAGCTATGCATATAAAATATTGTTCTTTGATATGCATGGTACACGTTCTTTACAAGAGTAATATCAGTCCTCTGCTACATTAGATGAGTCAAAACTGCCACTAGACGAAACTCCCATCCCTCTCCAGCAGGTACATTAATCACCAGAGTTATCGTGACACTTTTATTGTTGCCCGAAAACAGCTGAATATACAAGTAACTTAGCAGTGATTTTAAAACTGCTTCACAGCCACAAAACCAACCCCCCACCCTTTCAGTCTCCTGGAGAATGCCCGGTGCGGGCAGTCCGGCCATGTCAGCCACCACAGCGTGGGGCACGGGTTAGCCCACACCAGTCATTGGCTCGCTTCACTGCGAGTGGCGGCATATGCCTAATCACATTTACTCATCCAAGAGATAGGTGGTCCAATCTCTGGCTTCATTTCTACTTTCATTTCATGTTTCTTTTTATTCGTTTTTGCATTAGGTCTTTTATATGCTTTTTTTTTTGCACACGTATGGACTCTACCTTTAGAAGGGATCACTTTTACTTTTTATTATGTTTAAACAATTAATGTATGTATTTTGCGTATGTTTACATAAAGAGGAATACAAAAATATGCAGCTTGCCAAGCCAGACATATTGGCTTGCCCTAAATGGCATTTTTACTTCTTGAACTATCGGTATGATATTTACATGGGGCTAAGATAAGCCATGAACGGTTCACAGCTTCCGCTCACTGTTTCCAGGACAAATCAAAATGCTGTTGTGAAGTGCTTGTTCTCTGTGTCTCTGCTTGTCAGTTATTACCTGAAGGTGTATAGAATGAGACTCTCTGGCACTTGCTGGCCTTGCTGCCGAGGCTTACTTTGTCAGCATCAAGTACCACCACCACAGCACTGCGACTAGAACACTGCGCCTAAAACACCACAGCTGTAACAATACTAGAGACACTGAAATAGAACTACTTCACTGGTATTACAGTACAGCAGCTACAGCACTGCATCTAAAACACCACACGATGACAACTACAATGCAAGCATGACAGCGCAACACAGTAACCTCAAAGCTGCGCCTGCAGCACTGCATCTTCAACACTGTTATCACAGCTGTGCAATGCTACCAAACTACAGCACTGTACACTAATTTCTGTGCATTTATTCACTCGTACTATTGTTACCATGAATTGGTCTATTGGAACCAGTTTAGGTGGAAGAGGTGGGTCTTCAGGCCTTTGCAGTATTCTGAAAAGTCTGCCATGAATGTAGGGTGAGCTGGCAGGTTACTCCATAGTGAAGATGCCTGCGCGTGAAGCGTTCTGCCACTGAATTATTTATTTTTGTATGGCTGGGTGGCAAGAAGGTTGTGGCTGGCTGACCTCAGACTCCTGGATATCTGTTAAGGCTGGAATACTCAGCAGAGAGAACATGGTTGCTTATGTCACATCTTGTGAACTCAGAGCAGTATTTTTACGATAAGCCAATGTAGTGCTTTGTGGACAGATATGATCAACCACTGGGGTTGATTGTGAACCAGCAACCTGCTACGAGCCCTGTGGAGTTCAGCAAGACCTTATTTTGATAACTCTATGTAGGTGGCGTTGACAGTGTCTTCATTTTGTTTCATGGGTGAAGAAGGTTCCTTACAATCTGAGATCATGTGGGAGAATGTCCCAAAGCAAGCAGGCAGGCAGGCAGCCCCCCCCGCCCCTCTCCAATCCACTGTGTCAAATTGATATGTTCAGAGCAAAGAGAGCGCAGTAATACATAAGATGCACTGATGTGTAAAGGCCATGATGCAGAGCATTTGTCTTTAGTTTATTTTTCCTCAGGACCCAGAGTAAGCTTTCCGTCTCTTGTGGATTGAAGGATGTCTGAGCTGTCATTGTGACCACTCCAGCGGCTTCATGGTTCAGCATGCTAACACAGTGTGAGGGACAGTTTCACAGGCGGCAGTGTGCACAAGCCAATATGAGCAACAAACCAGTAGACTCCAATTATTTACTGTTTTCTGAACTCTGGGTGGCTGTTGGTGTCCGTATTCTCCTTGGGACAGTTCGGCATGGCGTTCTTGTCTGAACCGGGAAAGAACGTCCCACCAGTGTCGATTCTGGCAGGAGTTACAGGAGCCAAAGACCTTGTAGCATTTCTAAGTCCACCATTAAAGACTTTATGGGATCCACTCAATACTGACAGAAGCACAACCTCAACGTATAGAAAGCTGGCCTCTAAAAGCACTGTTAAACCACCAGAGAGTGTTCTATGGAGCCCACCCAGGATCAACAGAAGCCCATCCCCAGGAGGCGCTACTATTGACGACAGTGAATACAATACAAGACAAAGTTCACCCGGAGCGACAGAAGCCCCGAACCTGGGGAGCTGGAAAGCCAAGAAAGAACACCTTGTTAGGTCTAGCTGTAGTCAGATGGATACCATGGTAATGGGTCTGCAGGTTAAACCAAGGAGCTGCTAAGTTGAAACCCAAGGAGTAGTAAGTTATTAAAGTTGGCTCTGTAGTTAGCTGAGGTCCAGTCTACTGGAGTAAGGTATTAGGTTAAATGAAGGGGGGTGGGTGAGAGGTGGATGAAAAAGCAGGAGTAGCATTGGGGAGAGAATGTGGCCTTACGGCTAGCACAGTTGTCCTCGAATCTGGGAAACCATGTTCGAGTCTCGGCAGGGACGCTCGACATCCTGTGATTCTGGGTAAATCACTTAATCTAATCTCCATGTGCCGAAAACAAATGAATGTGTCTGTCTGTAACACAACTGGTGCTCATGTAAAGCGCTCTGATACCTTCAGGTCAAGTTCACGCTATAAAAATACTCCGGAAAAAAAGACATTCTGACCTTATGCTTGACCATGCCCAAACAGGGACGATGCCTCAGAATGAGGCCCCTAGCATCTTCCGAACCTACTGGGAGAAGGGATTATGCATGTGCAACAAATGCCAATCACACAAGGAGCCTACCACAAGGAATCTCTGGTCCTGCAAGTGTGGGGGAAGTGGGATGGGCCAAAGGGGCTTAAGACCAGCTGGAACATCATCAGTGGATCATAGATGAGGACCCGATGGGTCAGGTCTGGTCTGGGCCAGCTTTACAGGAAGCCGAGGTCAAATCTCAGGTGAGGACTAAACAGGAGCTGTGATTTTCTTCAAGTTGTCAGTAGGTCGGAACGGTTTGATGGGGGAAAGTCAGTGCAGCCAGACATTAAAGTTCCCTACAAATGATTACAGTGGGTCAAAGGTCAGCATATGCAAATTCCGAATCGACGTCTGTGTTGGTAGCAGGAAGTGTCATGGACAAGATGTTGACACAAGAACGTGTCGAAAGTGATTGCAGGAAATAATGGTATACTTTGTCTACTTCTGCTCTTGCTTAAATGGATGGACAAGTCTGGTTTGTGGCTGTTTCCTATCTGGGGAGCTAAAAGAATCCAAATATGTGAATAACTTTGCTTATCTACCGTATCTCTGGTATCTAATGGTTTCCTACTTAAACGTGTGCAGTCATGCTGTGTTATTAATACATGCATTTCAGCACTAACAGCATTATGGGTAGAATATCTTGTCAATAAATGAAAAATATAGAATGTTATCTATATTTCAATAATACCTACCTTTCTAGGTTCCTTTCCTTTCAACAATGTGCATTGTTGAACTGCAATAATATTGATTTACGATTATAAAAAGGATAATATAAGGGGGTTACAGAAGTCCCGAAGAAAACATATTTACTACCCTATGCCTTGTTGGTATTGTTTACATAAAGTGTTTCATCTCCTTTCTATGAGACAATCATAGCTTTGTACAGAAGGCTAGAGATCTAGGGTGCTCGTACAATCATATTTTTCAGAAAGAAGGACCACAACTGTGGACTGGTCAGTTTTACTTTTTAAAAAGTCATTCAGGGTTCTGTTACTTGGCCTTCGTGTTGGGCACTTGTAGCTCTGGTATGGCCTTGCCCGGCCCCCTCCGTGTCTGGCTGGTGGCAGGTAGGAGAATCCAAGCCTTGCGCAAAGGTTGTAGGCCAGAGCTTCCATTACTTACCTGATCAGTTCAGCTGGAGCCTGCATGAGTGGCTGGAAGGAAGATGTGCGTGAGACTCCAAGAAGTGTGAATGGATTCTGTGCCTAGACATGCTCGTGTACAAAAGAGGGTGAAAATAAAATCCATTCATCTGAACCGCACGTAAATGCCATCCAGACATATCTCAGATATTTCGAAAGTGTCTGTTGGGCAGAGAGCCTGAAAGTATGCAGAGTATATATTTTGGAACAGTATTCGGTGCAAATGCCCACCAAGGTAACTTACCATCGTAGTTAGAGGAGATATCCATTCAGTCCAACGTATGTTCCTGCTTCTTGTAATGAATGGGACGTGTTCTGGATAGATTGATTTATTTTTTATTGAAAGAGTTTTATATAGGGCTGGCAAGACCCGGGGGTTTCAGAGCACTTTACATAACAGGAACAGAGACAAAGACAATATACAAGGCAGTGTTGGAGAGCATGGATTATACAGAACAAGTCGATTGAGGGTCGGGTTACAATAGTTTGTGGAGGGGAAACGAGTGATGCAAGGAAAAGAGGCTAGTGGTGGGCTAGGCATTGGAGTCTGAGGTGCTGAGTGTCGGTTGAAGAGAAGATCCTTTAATTGTTTTTTAAAGCTCGCAAAGAGGGGTTTGTCCTGATATGCAGTGGGAGGGAGTTCCAGATTTTGGGTGCATTGCCTGAAAAGAAGCGCAAGAGGGCTTTTTTGTGGTGGGATGAGAAGCAGGGTGTTGGTGCTTCTGAGATTTCTTGACTGGCCTTCCTTAGAGAGTTTTGATGCAAGGGAAGCTGGTTTCCTGGTGTGGAGGACTTTGTGGGTGAGGTAGGCCGTTTTAAAGCAGCAACGGGCTTCGATCGGTAGCCATTTAGGATTTCTCAGGGAGGGGGGGGATGTGTGTCTTTTTGCTCTGGTGACCACCCTTGCTGCTGTTTTTAGTGTGGCTCTTCAGGGAGCTAGGTGCGATGGCAGGTGGTTCAAAGTGACTAAATGTAGTCTTGGTCCCTTACTTTTTATGTATGGCAACATGCCATCAGAAAGCCTGGATGCTGAATAACGGAAATGGATAATTACTGAATGATTGACGTTGTGTGTTGCTTCTAAGAATGCCTGCAAGGTACTTGATTCATCATTAGCATTCGACAGGCCTACATCAGAAGTGCAGTCGGCTCCACTAACTCTCAGGGTGGTTGATTGCAGCCAAGTCCTATGGTCTAAACTGGATGGTCTGTGTGCTCACAAAGCCGGAGTCTTGGTGAAGGCTAGGAGAGGCCTTGGACCTGAAAGCGTAAAGTTGATTGCACCTTCTAGTGATAGAATGCCCTCTGAGGAAGAGTGATGGCATGCCTTAGTTTAATAGTAGTGCAGCACGGGTCTGCAAAGCTGCTTGCAACAGGGTGTGCTGTGTGTATGTGTCCCTACCAGGTGAGAGAATGTGTCTCGGGTCACAGAGGAGAGTTGGTTGTTGTATCTGCCCAACTTAAGCTGGGTATCTGTCTGGGATTATATGTGCAGCGAAGAAGTTAAATGTAGAATCCTTATTAAAGTTCTCCGCTCGCGATTGAAACCGTCTAGCATTTAAGGGTTAATTAAATCAACCTCAGAATGTTCTAGTACCCAATAAGTTAAATAACCAGCAATTTAAATTGAGTGGTTGTTTGTTTATGGAATTGGGTAAATGGTTGAAGAGAATAGTTAGACACATAAAGAGTAGGTCCGAGCATGTCTCCTGTTAAGCGGTTTGCTGTAGGTTGGCAGTACCTACCTGAAATTGGGATTCTGCGTCTTTATGAATCCCTCACAGTGCTCATATCATGGGAGACAAAGGCCAGATAGAAAATCTTCCCAGGAAAACAGCGGCTAAGGACAATTCCTACTTTAATCTTTCTGAAGTATATAAAATCAATACCGTTGAGTTTAGTATTATCAATATAATCAACAATAGATGGAGTTATTCCACCTTATGCAAATGGTGCATTGGATGAAAGGAGGAAACGAAAAGAAAGTTAATTTCCTTTAAAAGACAAATTTTCTTTAAAAAGAACCCTCACTCACCAACCTGGTTTGTTGACATGCTTCATCATAGGGTGTGCTACAACGCCTGTTTGGTGCAAGGTGCAAGGTGCAAGGTGGTGAAAAAAACTTAAAATTGCCTTTATTAATCCCTACATTTTTATAATGGAGCCATAAGGCAAGTTTAAAACCAAGGAGGACGTCCTGTCAGGTATAATTTGTCCCGTGACATCCAATTGGTGAAAATAAGTGACAAAACTACGGTCTACATGTTTCAGCCTCAGTGTGCATAATCGCGAGGCTTTCTACAGGACCAACAGTGACACGAGAAGTATGCACATGGTAAGGTGCACCCGTCCCTGTGTCGCAAACAAACCGCAAACGTGTGGTTTTACTTTATCAGCGTTCTCTGAAAAGTCATTGTAATATGGGAAAAAGGAATGTCCTGCCCCATGGATCCCATCGGGGGGAGTAGGCTATTGTCAAACTTTCCCCAAGCTCAATCACCCTCCTTACGCACCTATTGTGTGCCCTTCCCGGGATCCCGATGAATTATTATAGTAATATTATAGTATGGCATTATCAAGACATCTTGCCAAAAGCCATGAGGTCCTCCAGCTCATCCTGTGTACCTAAATGAATGGTTACTTCCATTCTTGCGTACTGCCTTTCAGTCGGGTAGCTCAGTGAACTCGCGCATCCGCTGCAGGGAGTTCTCTGCAGACCACAGGTGTCAAACTTCGGACAGTACAGCCGTCCGTCCCGGTGAAGCTCACAACGGGAGCACCCCGTTGAGCTGGATATATCCAACACGCGCGCTATGAAACGACCCAAGGCCATGAAAAAAGCCTCATTCCGAGGCTCTATATGAAGCTGATCTCACAAGACCTACTAATTGAGTGGCTTGAAAACTGTGACTTTAAAGGTGACATTTTAGTGCGGCCTTGCAGTTGCCAAGCCTCCCTCTGGCAGCTGGTAAGGGCACAGCGCCCCCTTGGTGTCCTGCCAGTTTCGACGGTGTGCTAAGTGCTGGTCCTGAGCCTGTTTTTGCCTGAAATACCTTGTGGCAAAGGACTTTGTCAACACATTAAAGCTAAACGGCACAGTCTGCATGCCAATCCGATGTAGTCACTTTTCCTTAGGCTATGCTGCCTTCTGGCTGCCTCTCTGCACTGATTGTCAGTTTCTATTAAACATCACAGACCATGCATGCCTTACCTCCGCTTTCACACCTGTGTCTGTCCAGCATTGTCTATCAATCTTGTGGGGGAAGTGTAGAGAGGGCAGATAGGACACCCTTTCCAATGTTAAACCCCCCAAAAGACTCAGTGCACCCCATTTTAGAATCCGCACGTTACTGGGGTCATACATGGACGTTATCTGAATGATTCTATCATGCCACACATTTTCTTACGGATTGTACATCTGAGATCCAGTACAGACAAGCCTTTTATTTATAAGAGATAAGGAGAAACAGCTTTTGTACTGTAAGAGCATCCTGTCGGGGTTGACCACGACCATTTCACAAATCCTTGAATTTTATGGAGGAGTGTTATTTCTAAACGGGGCTTCTAAGAGGCAAGTAGGGACAAAACAGGTCTAGAGTTTGGAGAGGAAGCAAAACTATTGTGGGACAAAATATCGTGTCCAAAATATCGATTAATAAAATATCGTGAATGTAAGTTTCTATAGGGAAGCAAAGTTTTACTATATATAACTCTATATATATATATATATATATATATATATATATATATATATATATATATATATATAATATTTATCTTCAAGGTACGTAGATGTGGAGGTAAGAATAGTAAATCTACACTTAACAATTTGCACTCCTCGATATTTGACATAATATTCTGCCCACACAGTATTTTTGCTTCCAATATTGTCGGTGATCGGCTTTAAGAATGGCCCTATAGCAACTTCAGTGGGATGATGGATGTAGACATGAATCTTCATTGGAGGGATAAGACTTGTGGTTGGAGTGTAGATTGGGCATTTCACTAAACTGGGGAGTGATTCATCACTTGAATCATGCACACAAAGAAAATTGTAGATTGCAGATTGAGGTGGTGATAGATGTGATACATTATTTATAGAGTGGCAAAGTCCCAGGTCCTATTGTTTTCCCAAAGGAACTGTTCCAGAGGCTGGCAGGTCAACTGGTTCTTGGCCCACTCAACTGGTTCAGTGGAGAGCCTGTTCACTGTCTAATATTCTCTGACATGCAGTGATAACGATAACTGATGAGGTTGGAACGTTCCCCACAGTGTGCCTCGTGCCACACTACGTCCCTCGTGAACATAGTACAATTCTGGCTAAGGCATTGGCCTATATGCTATTTCCAGTTCTTAACTCGGGCAGACCTCCAAATCTATTCAGTTTTATTCCCTATTGTCCTCCAACTTAATTTTCCTAGGATCTTTAGCTTTGGGAAAGGCATTGAGGAACCTCTAGCAATCAGTTGAATTTCATTTCCTCTGTACAGTTCTGGAAAAGTTTGCCTCCAGCTGGAGTTTAGAGACAGGGTAAAGATCATTTACACAGTGATGCGTATATTTACTTCACTTCATTTGGGAGAGAGCCTAGGCGACAATTCCCCCTTCAGTCCCCCTCCCCCGCAGCTCTCTGCTGGTTATACTTTTTGTTGGTGCTGGTGGCAACCCAAAGACTTGTCCTGGACTTACCGAATGAGGTCCACTTACTGCTACATAGTGTGACCCTCAATTCTTTGTGTTTGATGGTTGCGAAAAGGGAAAACTCAGGAATGACGCCTCCCTCCAGTAGTTCTTCATACCGGGGGTATTCTCCATTCTCCTTCTCACTCCTGATGTGTTGTTTACCCGCCTAACGTGTTTACTGTTTGTTCAAAACAAGCACAAATGTTAATAAAAAAGAACAGGAAAATCACGATGCTAAGTAACGCACCGCTGTGGGCGACATGAGGGTATGAACAGAGGTCCCACCTGCGTGAATGAGTAAAGCCGTCATTGGAAAGGCAGCAATGAGATTGAACAATTGTTCGAAGAATCACAATCGAGTCTGTAATCTGGGCTTCACGCTAGATTTTACGTTTGGAAATATTATTGCAACACGGTTCATAAAATGAAACAACCGCTTGCCCCCGGGCCAGTTTTAAACATTCAGGGCTTGGCTGTTCTCCAGAGATATGTCAGTAAGTAAAACTGCAGCTCCTGGTTGAAACTGTCTTTTAAAGCACACAGGTGCTGGCAAAGAGGAGTCAATACTCCATTTATTCAGAATGATCAATCCACTAGTGGACGGGTCAGCTCAGATGTGCAGATCAAGCTTTTCATGATCGCTGAGCACTTTGCCATTGTCTGATGCAAGGGTGTCCAACCAAGGTCTGTTGAGTCCAGATTCATTCCAGATTTTCAGGACTTCCAAATAGAAAACATTTTGCACAATAATAATCTAATTGAAGCACATTTACAGAGTCGTGGCATCGATCCAGCCTTTATTGAGCGTTGTTGTGCAGCACTGGCCTAATGCATCACACATGTAGGACCGCAGTCCAAGGTGTAGTTTACAATTTGTAGTGCAAAAATTGACCTCTACAACATTACATCTTCACTTTAACATCCATAAACGAAAAACATTGACTACAAAAATAAAGCACCCCTAAATAGCTGTCAGAGATTTTCTGTCAAATAAAGTATGCTTTCTGAAATAATGTATAATGTAAAGATTTTTATCCAGTTGTGCTTCCCATCACTATGCTGCCAAAAAAAAAGTTTAAAATCTATTGTTCATTATTCATATTTGTTTTTTTTTAGGCACACGCCTGGAATCCACTTTAGAACGCTTCAGTCCATCATTTGCTTAGCTGTATATACTAACCCATTCCTAACTTTCCCTTTTTAATAAACATGTTATTTGTCTCAAAACTTTACTACGCTATCTTTGGATTTTTTGCTTATCTCAATATAGTTTCATATAACGATCTTCATTTTTACCCATAAAAGTATAAAACCATTGGCTTCTTTTCCCAGAATGTCATAACCAATCTATATTTCCGAATACACATTGCTTACCTAGTGAAACCTTCCACAACCTTTCGTAGGATAGAAATCCCACGTAGCTGCCTAACCTTCTTCCACTGCTCAATCAATCATATAAAAATGAATTAAGTGATTATTTTAATAGCTTTATTTTAGTCCCTCTTTATTATGTCAGTGCTTTATTTATGCATCTAAGCATTTTTGTTGTACTTGTGTTATTTCCCTAATCTCATAGTCCCAACATTCCTGCCGGAGCGTGCATGCAGATATCACGCCATTACGAACCAGAGCTTGATCCTATTGGTTGTTTTATGTTGACTTGGTCTGTCTCTTTTGCCACACTGTGTTGCTTAACTGCGTTTCATTATTGAGAATTCTTGCCCCTAGGTGCTTTGAGACATTCAAGGTACTTTTGCCAGGTTTCTCTTCTATTGTAATGTTGGTTGCTCTTAAATAAATGGCTGTTTTTGTTGCAAAGGCTTTTTATTTAGAGAACTCTTTCAATCACCTGAAAACGAATTGTAAATAGAAGGAAACTGCAATAAAAAGCAGCTCTGCAGTGCTGTCTGAATGTTTTCCACCGGTCTCATTGTGTCATTTTGGTTTTGCTAGATACCCAGATTGATGAGATCAGATTCACAAGCTGAGAACCAAACAATATAGGTGCACAAAATTAGAAATGTATTATATAAGAAATGGGCACCTAATTAAAACTAAAATGAAAGGCTCCAAAAGGAGGTTATGTTTTCGCCTTTTGACATCGAATAATCAACTCTGTGCACTCCTTCCTTATTCCTGTCGCCCTGACCGCATTCTTTAGACCCCGTCAAGGCAGCACCTCTTGAAGAGGGCCTGGAACACCCCCTCTCCCTATATGAAAGGAATCTATGAATGATGCACATCACCAATGGTTCAACTCATTTCAGTATTTTCTTTGGGCTCCATGAAGGGCAAGTTTTCACCTCAAGCATAGTTCAGTTCATTGCAGCCGTGATCCCTAGGAGGACCAGAATTGAGGTGATCTGTAGGCTTCTATAACCACAGGTTTGCGTACGCTGAACAAATCACAGCTCCAATGCCACTATTGTCAATCCGATAACCATGACGACCAAGAACAAGGCTATCAAATATTCTGAAGAAATTTACAGCATGGCGCTTTGTGAACTTGATCCTCAAAATGGCAAAACACCCTTGGTGTATGTGTCCCCCAGTGTGCCTTTACACAATTGTGTGAATTTGTCTAGCTCTTTTGTGCACAATTTCAAAAGATAGCCCCTGTCATTCTTTGTATGTAACTAATGGTACAGTAAATTGAATAAAATCTGTATCAGTAACACCAGTAGTTTCTGTGGTGCCTCCAAGGGGTACGAAAATGAGTACATGTTACACGGATCTGGCAATGGGACCACCTGTATCATCTAAAAATGTATATATTTGTTGTCATTTTCCATGCTTTATATGGCAATCCTAAGCACTGTTCCAAATTCGTGGGTGGGGTAAGAAGCTCTGGGGGCAAGCAAGCATCGACTCGGGTGATGATGACAAATGGGAACAATAACCTTTGGTTTTAGCTGACGGAAACGCTCCCTTCACGAAGGGAGATACTGATAGATGTGCACAAATAGGTGGTCAAGGGACCCAACATGGTCATCTGAGATGATGATGAATTAAAAGTATGTTTTTTTTATATAAGGCACGGCATCCTAGTATCACTTGGAGCAATGTGCTGCTTTTAGGTTCCCGCAACGCAAATTAACAACACCGACCATTTAATGCTCAGCCTTTTTCACCGCACAGAGTGGAGACACACCAGTATGTAGCGGTGGCATATGTAGCTGGATCAATGTGTTTTTGTTTATTTTCTAGACATGCATCAATGTTCTTAACCTGTTTTCATATCTTCTGTCTTTCTACACGTCTGGTTTAATTACAGGAGCCTTTAATGTGTATAGTGATTTTAATTCATTTTTAAGACCCTTCTCAGTCACTGCTGGGATGAGTCACATTTCTGTTGTGTGACATTTTTCAAAAGAGTCTTTTTAATGAGGAGGAAAAGGTTATGTGGTCCTTGAACCAGATGTGGTTTCAAATAACATGTTGATGCCGCCTGCTTGTATTAGAGGCTAATCCTGGATTCAGACGGTTATGAGTCAGGCTCTTCTGCTGCGTTTTAATGATGTATACTTGTCCTCCGTCTCTAGAACAGGTTTTGGGATTTTGTTAGACCTTATCATTTAAATTTCTAAACCATTTTCCAAACGTCATTTTTAAGACTTTCTTCTTCAGATAGAACCAATGATCTCTCCTTTCAAATTCATGTTTTATACCCAATTGAAGCGTATTTTGTATAACTTTTTCTGGTCTGGCTTGACAGCTTGGCTGTCGCCAAACAATTATACGAGCATCACTAGAGAGAGGCTTTGTCTCCACCCTCATGTTGGGAGCCAGGAGTACATATTAATTGGGCAGAAGTTGTGTGCTTCTGCCAAAAAAGTGCTGGTCCTCCACACAGCTCTGATAGTTTTCTTTATTTATCCAGCATCCTGAGCTTGCACTTTCAGGGTACACAGATAATATTGCAATGCTATTCAAGTGTCTTAGATAACGATTTCAGTTTTTTTCTCCAGCAGCAGCATAACAGATTGTAGGAGGGCTGTTATAAATCTACATTCATTTTTAGGTCTGGCTTGATAGTGCACCTGTCACTTGCCGTTTTAACCTACACCAATATAATTCTACAGGGCTTCACTTCCACAGACAGATATATATCCATTTCCATCTTATATAATTGTTAAATTGTTTGATCCCATCTTGTCTGGAGATCGAAGCTGTCGTGCAAAGTTTTCTGCTTCAGTCATGATCCTGCTTTTCCCCAAATACCTGAAAATCCTTCAATGTCTTCTTCCAGACATAGGAAGAAACTCGCTTTTTTAGGTCTCGGCCTGGCGAAAGCAGTGCATGCGCTGCTCTGCCATGCAGAGGCCTTTTGGAATCGATACGATTCCAGCGTGCACGCGGGGAGACAAACGAGACAGAAGATGTGCAAGCGGGGATTGGATGCTTTACTGGCGGCGTGATACACTGGGGACTTTTTTTTCCGCCACCAGTAAAGGCAGTCCCCGCGTGCACATCTTCTGTCCATCCCATGACGGGCCGCACTTGACCAGCTTCGGTTACTCGCCCATACCAGTAAATTACGTGCCTGTAACACTACTTTGCCATCTTATATGATGAATTTACACTGCAAACTTCCCCCGTCTGTCGTTTGCATTCACGGGGTTAAAAGAATGCATCACCTTAGGCAGAAAGCGTGGGCGCCCTCCTGTACCCAAAAGGTGTGCCCGCCAGAACCCTGCCAAAGTGTGCGCTGCGCAGTGGCTGAAGTCAAACCTCTCCGCGACCGCAACGGAGGGAGATTTTCCGAGGCAGGGCTTGAGTCAGCCGTGAAGGAGGAAGAGCCAAGGCAATGAGTGTGTTCGCCGCCCCTGCCACCCTCGACCACATGGCACGCCGGCAGGGGCCAGGGCTGCGTGCCTGAGCGCGGAGGCGTAGCTTCCATGAATGCACCAGGTGCAGTGGCACCGGAACCCAGAGGCCTGAGGGATCCACTCGTTATCTTCAAAGCCTGTCACCCACCATCAAATACACTTTGTGAAGAATAGTAGCAAACACAGGTACATTTCTAAAGTGTAAAGCGTGCATATAATAATGCAACGTGTGCCTACGCACTGGAAGGCTCAGATCTTTATTCTGCGCACCTCCGACCAGCACGAATTTGCCATCCAGCCCACGGCTCGAGGGATTGGAAGACTCTCTCTCTGCACTCACGGCTCGCAAGTACCAACCGCTTAGTGCGGGTGGGCTCGGGGAAGGGGTTTATTTCCGCACAGTGTGGCGTTAAGTGGGGGAGTAGCTTAAAAAGAGGCACATGTCCCAGACGCACTTTTACATGGTCGACTCTAAAGCGTTGATGTGCCTCAGTGATGAGGCTTCCTAGTGATTGCCTGTCACATACATGCCAATAGGCCCGATTCAGGCGGGAGACTACCGATTTTACAAGCCAAAATGGCTTTATTCTGGCTGTCTCCCACCCGAAATTGCATTTTCTACAATAGAAGTCAAGGGGTCATTTTCACTCTCCCGATCTTTTTATTTTAAATCTCCCACGTCCCTATCCTAAAATGTTGGCATGTATGCTGTCATCATATCACAGTCGACTAGGTGGTCCTGGTTATGAGACCAGCCAATGCGATAAGTAACCTGTCGTTCCTCCCGAGCAGACATTTGAATGTATTAGGACAGCCTACAGTGAGAGTTGAGTCCCTGGTCGCCTAATGACTCGTCTGTTGCGTTGGGTGATCTACTGTTATTTCACCCCGCTATTTCCATGAGTCATGGCTTAACTTGTGTGGTAATAGGACACCCGTCCCCGAATCACTCGAGTGGTGGGAAATAAAGAACTGTTGAAAACAGGTCTGACTCCCATTCACGACTGCCAAAGTCACTGCTGCACTGGTACACGGCATCGGTAGCCAAAGACCCCTCCCTCACTGGCCACTGGGTGTCGCTATTGTCCTAAACAGTAAAACAAATCCCTAGCCCCTGCCCAAGCAGCAGGATGAATGAGCCCTTCTCATTTCGGCAGAGTCTGTGGAGGATTCTTCTGGGCGATGGTCTGGCTGATAGGGAGCCAGGGCAGCAGCACGTGTTCCTGCCGCCAACCCCACTCTGTGTTGTTACTCCAGGGCTTAAGTATTGTGAAAAAACTGATTGGGGGGGGTAGGGGGGGTCTCGTAAAGGAGCGTGGCCAATGTAATTAAGGGTGTGGCTTAAAAACACATAAGCTAAAAATCTTTGCTTAGCATAGGTTTCCGCCCGACTTGTATTTTGCTGTTTCTGTCATTGCATCCAGATATATGATACAACAGGTAACATCATACCTACAAGTCAGGACTATTGGCTTTGTCATTGGTTGTTAGTTACATAAGATAAATAAGCAGCGAATATGGCTTGTAGATAATATTGAAAAAGCTTCCACTTAAAGCCCTGGTGACAGCACAGCAATGTTGCTGCTCCTGAGTTTCAAAAAGAGAAGGGAAATCCAGAGTGAAAATTACTCTCTTTAAAGGATTGATTACAGTGTCAATGGGAAATTGGAACATCTACAAAAAGCTGGTTTAATGCAACATAACTTTAACAAGCATTGGCATAGCCAATAGGTCTCGCCTTTGGGACCTTATAAGTGTTTAGCCATGCAACAGTTGCATAACTAAATACTTATAAGGTTCCAAAAGCGAGACCTATTGGCTATGCCAAGCGGCCCTGCTGCAGCGAAAGTGAAAGTGATCGCGATCAAGCATCAAAGCGGCCGTGCGGCCACGAAAGTGAAAGTAATCACGGTAAAAGCGGCGCCCGCGCATATGCACTGTAGCTCTAGGCTGGCCTGGTAGCACTTTTTGGAGCCCTCTCAATAAGTCTCGCCAGACTAGCGCATGCACTGGGTCAGGCGAGACCTAAAAAGGGAGAGGTGCACAAGTAACCAGAAACAAATCTGTACATCACAACCCAAGCTGGTTCCTTTGCCCCCCCCTCCCCCACCCCCCCTTGGGCTGTCAGAGGATTGCTTAAGGCTTGCTTAAAGATCATTACTTCGGGAGCAAAGTATCAAGGCATTTCTGAATACAAGTTCTGGAGCCTGGCACTCGGAATGTCTAGGTGCAACCTCGTAACCATCTGCTGCCCGTGTGATGAATGGCTGAGTACCCCAAACTAGAACACCGGAAGCCGGCACCAGTATCAGTGATCCGTCACTGGCCCCGTACACCTCCCCAAGAGGTTGTAGAGTCCGCCTCCCCCCTCTCAATGTGGAGCCGTCCGTGCAAAGACCGAGCAGGAGTTCCAACATTCTCTGAGAAAGATGTCATCATCACCGGAAGTCCCAAATCCGCCAGGTCAAAGGGTGGAGCCCAGTGAGGTCACAGGGACTTCTTTGTGAGTGCGCCTCACGAGTGATAGTGCACTTTACAAATACATATCACATAATATGTCAGTGCTTCATTTGTACACAAGCATTGAAAATGCAATAGGTCTCGCCTTTTATTAAGTTAAAGCCATTTGCTTTACTAATGGTATTGTATAGCAAAGCAAATGGCTTTAACTTAATCAAAGGCGAGACCTATTGCATTTTTAATGCCTGTTTGTAAAGTCAGAGCCTCCGTCTCTCAAGGTATCAAATAAACTGATGTCACTCCTCTTGGCGGCATCAAAGCAAGCATTCTTAACGCAGTGCAACATCCAGAAGTATGCCTGCAATGGGAAAGGCAGATCTCCCGCATAGTGGTAAAGTGCTCAACCAGTACACCTCAGCCTGTGTCCCTCAAACACTATCGCAGTTATTGAATCAGTGACTCATTTCTCAAAACTGAAACACTAATACAATAAATTGAACATTTTCTAAAATTCCACCTCGGGGAACTATGAAATATGGAAAATATTTCATGGGTCCCTGTGAAATATGGGTTGTGTCATCATAATAAAAGCACTCAAACCCTTCTGCAAAACGTTTCCGTTATCAAGGCCACTAGTGTTCTACCATTGGAAGACTAAATTATGTGGCAGGATTATCTATTGTTGCTGTAGTTTTTTTTCTCCCTTACGCATGGGTTCCGCCGGATTCAAAGTGGCAGGAAAGTGATGCGAGCAGACAAATATAACTATCCGTAAGGTACAGAGAGGAAACGTAACACTCGATGAACCTGGAAACAGGCGACCTCTTCAAACCCTGATAGAAAGACTGTCGAGATGCATTCAAGTAGGAAAAGAAATGCTCCACGTGCACCCTTAAGAAAACCTAGCGCGTGCCCCATCATACCGAAGCACGCCATGCATCTCTCAACACATTCACTGATAGCCCTGCCTCGCGCCCTTTTTTTCATTTTTAGGTATGTCTTGACAGTGAGCGCAGCTGTTTACATGGCTTATGTTCAGTTACCTGTGCTTTAAAGTGCATATAGTGTAGGTTTGGGCTTCACCCAGGTGAGTACTGACACCCTTGACTGTGTAGTATATAATTCTGCCTCCCATGCGGTGCTTGCATTGCATTTTTAAGGGGACTATTTTACGTCTAAAAGTTACACTCAGCCATCGCAGCTTAAACTGTTTATCTCGTGGGGCCCCGGGGGCATTGTATAGGGGAAACTATTTTTGTCTGGGGGTGTTCACTGAAACAAACTTTTTTGTATGTGTATTTTGGATGATTTAAAAGAATACTGACCAACCTCAAACGTAACAAGTGAAATATTAGCCATGGTTTAAAGATGCTGTGATATTTCCCACCCCACTCCACTGGGCATAGAACATTTGAGACTGGCAGGAGATCACATTATAACGCTACCCAAGTGAGGCCTATAAAGGCATATCTGATCGGTGGCCTCATGGGCTACTTCATAGACCGACAAAACAACCCCAGAAATTGATTACAAACCTAAATAAACTAAAATAGGAAAAAATTAAAATAAGATTTACACGCGTGAGAGGGAGCTGGAAGTTGGGGTGTGTGGGTTGCTGCAGCACCTCCAAAATAGCCATACTGTAGTTAGAAAGTGAATGAAAAATAAAGATACCATGACGTTTTCTTGTTATCGTGTTACAGTTGCTGTGTGTTCAAAGACTGAGGTCAAATGTCAGGCTGTGTCTTCTGTCAGGCTGTGTCTTCTGTCAGGCTGTGTCTTCTGTCAGGCTGTGTCTTCCATCAGGCTGTGTCTTCTGTCAGGCTGTGTCTTCTGTCAGGCTGTGTCTTCTGTCAGGCTGTGTCTTCCGTCAGGCTGTGTCTTCCGTCAGGCTGTGTCTTCCGTCAGGCTGTGTCTTCCGTCAGGCAGTGTCTTCCGTCAGGCAGTGTCTTCCGTCAGGCAGTGTCTTCCGTCAGGCTGTGTCTTCTGTCAGGCTGTGTCTTCCGTCAGGCTGTGTCTTCCGTCAGGCTGTGTCTTCCGTCAGGCTGTGTCTTCCGTCAGGCTGTGTCTTCCGTCAGGCTGTGTCTTCCGTCAGGCTGTGTCTTCCGTCAGGCTGTGTCTTCCGTCAGGCAGTGTCTTCCGTCAGGCAGTGTCTTCCGTCAGGCAGTGTCTTCCGTCAGGCAGTGTCTTCCGTCAGGCTGTGTCTTCCGTCAGGCTGTGTCTTCCGTCAGGCTGTGTCTTCCGTCAGGCTGTGTCTTCTGTCAGGCTGTGTCTTCCGTCAGGCTGTGTCTTCTGTCAGGCTGTGTCTTCCGTCAGGCTGTGTCAAGGCTGTGTCTTCTGTCAGGCTGTGTCTTCCGTCAGGCAGTGTCTTCCGTCAGGCAGTGTCTTCCGTCAGGCTGTGTCTTCTGTCAGGCTGTGTCTTCCGTCAGGCTGTGTCTTCCGTCAGGCTGTGTCTTCCGTCAGGCTGTGTCTTCCGTCAGGCTGTGTCTTCCGTCAGGCAGTGTCTTCCGTCAGGCAGTGTCTTCCGTCAGGCAGTGTCTTCCGTCAGGCTGTGTCTTCTGTCAGGCTGTGTCTTCCGTCAGGCTGTGTCTTCCGTCAGGCTGTGTCTTCCGTCAGGCTGTGTCTTCCGTCAGGCTGTGTCTTCCGTCAGGCTGTGTCTTCCGTCAGGCTGTGTCTTCCGTCAGGCTGTGTCTTCCGTCAGGCAGTGTCTTCCGTCAGGCAGTGTCTTCCGTCAGGCAGTGTCTTCCGTCAGGCAGTGTCTTCCGTCAGGCTGTGTCTTCCGTCAGGCTGTGTCTTCCGTCAGGCTGTGTCTTCCGTCAGGCTGTGTCTTCTGTCAGGCTGTGTCTTCCGTCAGGCTGTGTCTTCTGTCAGGCTGTGTCTTCTGTCAGGCTGTGTCTTCCGTCAGGCTGCTGTCCTAACATTGGGATCAGTGTTCTTTTTCATTCACTGACTACAAAGTGAGAGGAGTTTGAAAAGAGAACCATGTGACAATCTTGCTGGGGCACAGGGAGAGTGGAAGGAAAATCTGTCAGCTGTCAATATTTCCTAACACCCAACAACATTTAAATATCTGTAAATAAACTGAAAAAAAAGAAAAAGAAAAGAAAAAATATATCAGAAGTTTGGAAAGTGCAAAAGAAGAATTAAAATTAAAAAAAATCTGGAGTATGTTGAAAACAAAGATTTAATACGATCAAAACGAATCAAGGCACTTTACTTGGTGAAGCGCCAATTCTAAATATTCGTGAAACCTAATTTCCACATGTTAGTGAGCCATATAGTTCAATCAGTAAAACTGCCTGACTATGCAAATTCACTGGCCGTTTCAATGGAAAGTTTTGCTGTCTGCAGAAGACCGTGCACTACCACACCATGCTTTAGTAATATATGTGCGACCGTGGACTGCACAATGCAGCACCGGCTCTCCTGATGAGTGGGCGTGGTTCATGTGCTACGCTTGCTCTCATAGTGCCCTAGTGTGATGCTTGGATTTTTCACAATCACTCTGGCTTAAGTGATGTGACGTTGATGGCAGCCCCCGACTCTGAAAATTGGGTCCAGCACCCTGAGCTCGTTGTAACTGAGGATAATGGTAGAAACCCGAGGCCTCGTGATAACATGGGTTAAAAGTGGTGTTATGCTAATTTGGATATTGACGTCGACGTATGTTTGGCATCAGGAGAATTGATATTTATAGAAATTGTGGTTTATTATCCACTTTTCGTATATTTACATGTTTTCTTTGTTTTACATATGCATATGAGGTGCCTTTGTAGATCACATTATTTGTTATCCTATAAGTATAATAGTAGCACTTTTACAGTGACATGAAGTTCCAAAAGTGTAGTAGCAGAGCTGCATAAAGTAGTGTAGGGTATTGTTGTTATATTATCTCTCCTGCTAGCTCTGGTTTTACAGCTAGCTGCATAAAGTAGTGTAGGCTATTGTTGTTATATTATCTCTCCTGCTAGCTCTGGTTTTACAGCTAGCTGCCTAAAAATAGGGTATTGTTGTTATATTATCTCTCCTGCTAGCTCTGGTTTTACAGCTAGCTGCATAAAAAGAGGGTATTGTTGTTACATTATCTCTCCTGCTAGCTCTGGTTTTACAGCTAGCTGCATAAAAATAGGGTATTGTTGTTACATTATCTCTCCTGCTAGCTCTGGTTTTACAGCTAGCTGCATAAAAAGAGGGTATTGTTGTTACATTATCTCTCCTGCTAGCTCTGGTTTTACAGCTAGCTGCATAAAAAGAGGGTATTGTTGTTACATTATCTCTCCTGCTAGCTCTGGTTTTACAGCTAGCTGCATAAAAATAGGGTATTGTTGTTACATTATCTCTCCTGCTAGCTCTGGTTTTACAGCTAGCTGCATAAAAATAGGGTATTGTTGTTACATTATCTCTCCTGCTAGCTCTGGTTTTACAGCTAACAACAGACTGGTTGCGGGATCTTCAAACCATCATACATATTGAGCAGAGGTGCAAGTCCCAGACTGCGAAGTGCTGTTAGTTAAAGGAACTCTGCTGTCCAAGGGGATCACTAGATATGGTGCCACTTGGTGGCTGTCTTTTCCGTGGCTGATTAACTTGCTCTGTTGCTTTGAACACATTTTAATTAAATGGGGCGCAGGGCACCGTCCCCACCCTCACAGCTGGAGGGCAGGTGAGACAGCTGCTTTCAGGACTATGCGGATAGAGTGGCCTCTTGCGCCAAATGCGGACCTGAGGGAGCAGTGTACATTTTGTAAAGGCCCATGCATGATTTGCTGCAGAAGAGACATTACTCTTCCTAAGTATGCTACGCATGGCACTGGAGTATGGAGAATTCCATGAACTTCTCCTCAGAACAACATATGTCTTTTTTTATTTTTAGATTATAATTATTTTTGGGAAATTGTGCAATAAAATGGTTTGGTCTATTTCTGGGGAGGGTGCAGTTTCTCTGTGTGCTCTCTTGGTGGGTGCAATATGAGAGTGATGCAAAAATATTTTCCATGGCTGCTTTTAGCTTCCAAATAAATGCAGAATGTGACCTTAGCGAAGAAGCAGCTGAGTCCACTCCATTAAGCCTTGTTCAGCCAGTAGTGTAATCTAACATCGCGTGCACGCGTGCTGACCAAAAGGCACCACTGTAGTGCGGTGACATCTTCATTGATTGCAGTCATGTTTTGTTGTTCCAAATCCAAGGTTCACAATAGCCAGGCCTAAAATCGGTCTGTTTGGTTCTGTACGAAAACATTATAAAGAATCTGTATTCCATAATTTCAAATAATGTTTTCCTTGTTTTCCTTCCTTCAAGCTATTTAGTTATTTTATTTATTTATTTAAAAAGTTTTATATAGCGCTGGCTAGACCTGAAGGTATCATAGCGCTTTACATGAGATAGGACATTGCATAAGAAAATTTTTACATAATTACATCTGTTATAGTTACAATTAGCAGTAAATGCAAGGGAGAAAAACAAGCGCTTAACAGAATAATAAGATATTAGAGCATAGCATAACCAGTACACACGTCTTAGGAGTGGTGGAGGGTAGAGGGGAAAAGGAAAGCAGGAGAGAGGCAAGCGGACAGGGTCAGGTAGATCAGACGGGGGAAGGTACTCGGGGCGAACAAGGCCGTAGAAGTAGTTGAAGAGACAGAGCTGTGAAAACAATGTCTGATGTCCGGCTGGGTAGGTGACGGCCAATGGGGTGAACCAGAGCCAGACTCCGCTTTAGCTGCATAGGACAGCTCCACCGGGCAGCGGCCAAGGGTACTCCGTCTCTGCTGTAAGTACACACAAATATAGTTACAGCCCGTGGGGCATCGTCATAGTTCCATAAAGAGGCATCAGTCCCAGTGTAATTGGGAGGTGCCAACTGCCTCATCCTCCATCCCACTCCCGGATCGCCGGACGTAGGGATCTGGGGTCGCCAAGTAGCCCTGGCTCGGGTCATATCAGCTATTATTAGTTAACTTAATTATTTAGTAGAAGTACTTTCCGAACATTAATGAAAGTATTTCAATTACTTGATTTCACAGTGATCCTTTTGAATGGATTGTACAGGTTTTTGGGCTAACTAAATTGGCAGATCTATGCATTCAATCACATTACTAAACCAACATTGTGAAGTGTCGCATATATTCGCTTAACATGTGTTGTTCATATCACTAAGAGCCTGAAGCATATAATCTTGTGGATGGAGGAAAGTTTCCTCTATCTGAAGAGGGGAAACAATATTCTAATAATAGGGAATGATGCTAACATCCACTCACTCAAGCCTTTTACTGGCCTACCCTGCTAGCCAAGCCCAAACTGAGACTCCGAGATCCAAAAGACCAGGAGTCCTTTTTGTTCCCAAGATGTCCTTCATTCCTCAGATAAATTATTTTGTTAAAAGTACCAAAGAATGCAATACAAAGAAGAGTTTGTCCTCATGTACATGTCAAGTAACTTGTTGAGCTAAGAGAAGCCTTTGCCCTAGTGAGGTTTTCCTATAATGCCGTCATCTATGCTGGCCCTACGTAAGTCATAAATCCAAAAATCTCAAAGAATCTTAAATTGGGTGAGCGGCTAGAATATCTCTGAAGCTCCAGAAGCACACAAGCAAGACACCGCAATTCTTTAAACGCTCCAGTCGTAAACAGTAGAGCTACGCAAAGAGAAATGATCCTCCTGAGAACAGGGGCAATCTGCCCGCAAAACCTGCTGCTATCTACTCGCTGGGAACCATAGATCCAAGACTGCTTCCAGAGGGTGCCAAAGCAAGCCGATATCAGACACACTGGAAGAACCTTAAAGTCCCGGGTCCCCACCATTGGAGTGAACTGCGACCAACTTTCAGATGTCAACCTAACATGTAAGAATGACTTTTAGACCACTCTTTTCAAGAATGTTTTTTAATGCTATTGCTTACGCAAGACTCTCTTCCTTCATCCCTAGGACTGAACCTAGGCAATCCGGAAGATCTCACCAAGACCCTGATATTCTTAATATCTTTGGTGGATTTAGTTTGTTCCCTCTCCCTCGTTCTCTCACCCATCCCCCTACCCATTCTTTTGTTTGCAGGCCCATCCAGGTGGGCCAGGCCCGTACTTTTTCAGGGCCCCATCTTTTCATGCCCCAGCATTTTATAATAGATTTTAAAGCACAGCTGTCCTATTTATAAATAACACGACAGCTAACACAGCTAATATCACCAGATGGCCCAGATGCTGAATATGCCATATTTTCTCTTACCCTCAGTACATATTTAAGTCTGGCGTTAGACAAGATCTTTTAATTTTACTGACAATATATGTGTAATAGTCTTACTAATGGATGCTTTAAACCAGCCCTCTTCATTCATTAGCCTAGTATTTTGTCATTCACATTTTTTCCACCCACTACAGCACACAACATAGGGAACAGGGCAGCCCTCTTCAGTCATTGACTTGCTTCACTGTGAGTGGCAGTAGTCTGGCCTTTCATACGGAGCACATCCACACATAAAGTAGTTCTCTTCCGTGCCATGAACTAATATTGCATTGTGGGCTTTTTGAGACAAAAATATATTTTTTGCATCTAGCCCTTTTTATTTTTAGAAGCACGGGGGTCCTGTAGCTTCCCCAACAAAATGATTTACAAAAACATTGCCAAAACAAGCAATGAAAAAGCCCAAAGTCTGGCAGCCAACGCAGTCCTATTGGTTTTGCAAATGCTTGTTTTAAAACTTTTTAAAGCAAGCCCTTTGAAGGGCCCCATTTCAGTGTGTTGACCCACACCCTTCAAAAGTGTTCCCATGCCAGTTTGTGGACAAGGCCTAGTTGTGGCCGTAATGCCACTCTGCACAACCCCAGTGGGCTGTAGGGAAGGGGGCTGATATCAGAGAATGCAGACACGTTTAGGGAACGGGTCTTTCAAAATATGCCTCCAGTATGCCATCTTAATGCCTTCATTTTAATTTGCATGGGAAGTGCCTCTTAAACAACAATGCAAACTGTTCTACTGTACCTGCGGTACATGTCCTCAGAGTCTGCACAACTGGTTCTTCTGACCACAGATGTGCATGTGTGCTGTGCTTTAGGATGACATGCACAGAGAGACACTGAAGAGGTCCTCCTCGAGCTCTTCCTGCTGACTTGCCGTAGTGCGCTGAGGAGTCTCCTTCTAGCAGTATACAGGTTTATGAGCCTGCCCGATGCCCGCCTGCCTCCTACCTTCAGCCAAAACATCAGCCTACAATCCCATTGTAAGAGTCAGTGAATCATTCAGCACAAATGTGTTTTAAATCCCCTAAACTAGTAATCGTTAGGTGGCGCGACTGCACCCCTTATCCATCCCGCTCTGTCTCCATCCTGACCCAGTAAGGGTGTCTCTGAGCTTTGGAACCACCACTCCAAGGCCGCCCCCTAAAGCATGCCTACTTCAAGCTGCAGTCATGGGTAATTGTGTAATATGGGCCAATATTGCCATCACGTGTTCTTTTAACATCATACACCATGAGGCTCACGGTCAAATGGTTTGTAAATCTCACTAGAGCAATAAGATGGCAACATTCAACCTTATAATACATTGCCAATTCTGTATTTTTAAATCGCACGTGTATTTGGTTTGGTTAACTTGAGAAAAAATGTTTTTCTAGCAAGGAAATGTTTATTTAAAAAGGGTAAACGCAATGCTGGCATATACTGTTTGGTTGTCTGCAGTAAAAGGAGAAGCGCAATACTTAATTATTTAGTTAAGATTAAGCTGTTTTTTAAATTTAAATTCCAATTTAAAAAAACTGTCAAAATTGAAAATTAAGAACGTTTTATTTATTTTTTAAACCTGCTTGTAGAAAATAGGGATTGTTGAAATTGTTGACTTCACAGTGTAGCTAATAACGAGCACGGATTGTAACAAGCAAGTCTGCGTTGTGCTTGCCTCTCGTGAATAGATTGCTGTTGCAACAATAAACAACGGTCAGGACAGTGGAGTTACGGAATTCTGTGGTTGTGGCGTTTACTGAATAATTATGGATTCAGTAATTCTGGATTGCTCCAGGGCTGGGCCCACCCTTGGCGGCTTTAATAATATTGCAAACACTACATATGTGTTTCTTAGAGCCTTAAGTCAATCTCCTCTACCGTGAGTCTCAACACCTCCCTAGCCTTCACTGCTGAGAGAGTCTGTCCCCGATGGCTGCTCCCTTGCACTCTCATGAAGAGCTCCTTCAGAGACACCGTTATTGTGTTGCACTACTACATTTATATAGCGCTTACGTTCTGCCCCTACGTGGGGCACTGAGTTGCATGCCGGGGCAGCTGTTACCTGGAAGCAGCAGTGGGGTGTGTAGGGGAAAAGGGGCGGGGGTCGGGTTAAAAAAAAAAATCACTTACCTCTCGGCCGTACATCTGACTGCCGCCACCGCCTCTCCTGCATCCTCTTCCTGGCTTCTTGGGTGAAACAGGAAGCACCAGGGCTCCCAGTAGCCAATTGCAATGCAGCTTTGTGATTAATCTGAGCACCGTCACGGCACTCAGAAAGGGGCTGGAGGGGTGGGCATGCTCTCCATGCTGGCTGTAATGCAGCCTGCATGGAGATCGTGCTATGTGCGCATCTCTGGCCGGCCAATCACTCATGCTCACATAGGGAGTGCAAACCACTGCTCCCCCTGCTCTGAGAGCAGCCCGCCCCACAAAGATGCAGTGACGGGAAAAAATAAAATGATAATAAGCTCGAGTTATCATTTATTTATCCTTTTTTTACTCTGCAGAAAGCAATGGGGCGACGCTCCTCCGCCTTAGCATTTGTAGGGTGTGTGATTGAGAGGGGGTTGACTTTAGTTTGAACCTATGAGGGAAGTGTTTCCATGTCAGGGCATGCGTGATGACCACCGAGGTGCAGTTATTGTGCTCTAGGACGCTTAGCAGTGTGAGAGCGCGGCGCGCATTGCTCCCCAGCCCCTTGCACATGCCCCTCACAGCAGCGAGGCCTGCTCCGCGTTAGCCGCAGGCAGCTGTCCTCCCTCACCTAAAGAGTGACTAATTCCGCCCCCTCGCTCTCCGTTTGTGTGGTTATAAATATTTCATTTCTGGCTTCAGCTCCTTAAAGCTGTTTACCGCGTGGAGAGCCTCGTCTTAATACAGCACAGCAGGCCTGGAGCTGCACGGCGGGAGGGCGCCGCCCACACAGGATATCGAGGCGGCGAGGGGTGCGGGCACGGGATGGACAGGCTGTAGAGATGTGGAACTAGGGACAGTTTTCAATGCAGCCAGGACGAGTGCGGACGAGACGTACCTGACGGCGCCGAGGCGGTCCGGCTGTATTTGTGCCGTCCCTTCTTTGTCTATATGTCTCTTGGGCCCAGGTTCTTAATAGGAAAATAAGAATAAATACATGAAGGAAGTCGGGGTCTGCTGCTTTAGAGATTGCAAGGATAACTACTAGGACCTGATGCCCGTTTTCTTTCTTGGAAATCTGTTCTCGTTGGTAATGCGGAAATCAGTGGCAAGTGATATTTTAAATTTCACCCCGCAAGAAGGGGTGGGAGGAGTGGTTCGAAAGTTTATCTGTTGGTAAAGTTACTGGTGATTTAATGTTCTTACGAGCATCCAGGGCTTTCAGTGGGATTAAAAAGGTGTGGTAGGGTCTCTAAATGGCGTTTAGACAAAAAAAAAGTGAAACTAGGAATATTTTGCGACAGCAGTTGCCTTTTTAATTATGTGGTCTAAAACGTGTGAGGTAATATCCGGTGTGCCACACAGCGTGCCCACCTGGCCAGTATATGTGCCTCTCTAAGGTATTGCATCCGAACATATCCCATAGCAATAAACAAACACACGCCTAAAACATGTCAAACATATTGGCTGTGCCAATGCTTGTTAACAGTATCAGTTAAAAATAAGAACAATTTTGTTGTGAATAATTATAATTTAAAATGTTTCCGTTCAACAAATATGAGGCACTAATATTACTAAAGGACGTGGAAGCGGCAGTGGCCCTTCTGAAAATGTCCATCTTTCCCATCTCTCACACCCCCTCTTCCTCTTCGTTGCTCTCATCTCCTGTGTCCTTCTGCGTGTCACCTCCCCTTCGCCACGCGCTCTCAAAAATACACGCCCATGCTCTTGTTTCTCACCTGTAAACTTAGCATTTTGGTTTCCTTCGGCGCAGTCACTATTCCAACCGCTGTGCATACTCCCTTCAAAGTCACACACTTTCACGCTAAAAGGTTATTACAATTTGCGTATATGTAACCATCACCGTGGGCGCTCCACAGAGAGGCCATGGATTGGATGAGCATATAGTCTGGGCACCTGCATGACCCCATAGCACTCACTGTGAAAAACTCTCACCGCCTTCAGCATCAACTCTGGAGCTCTTAATCGTGCCCTCTCATGAACACCCGATGAACTCACTCAGACACCCAGGCCCTCATTACAAGTTAAGGGATCAGCATTTGTACAGGGATTAGAATTACGAGTTGTGTCATCATTGTCACACCGTCACTGTTGGATCCCCTGAGAGATTCTATGGCATACCTGCTGAAACTCACCAGGGAAAAAGCAAAACATCTGATCTGGAATAATCCTGTTGGGGTGCGCGTGCGCCAGAACCACATATCCCACGGTGCATTGGGGTGAATGAGCCCTTCTGGAGCATGGTGCACCTGTTGGCATGGCGTCCAGCGTCGTCACCTGCCTATTGCTAAATGCATTATTGTGACAGGTTACAGTGTTGCACGTGCCTCGCACTTATCTGGTGGTTCTGATTGCGGAATGCAGTACCAGGAGAAGAGAGTTAATAATTGATGGGAGAGGGTCAAGTTTCACGAGTTTATCTTTACAGCACGAAGTGATATGAAAAATCATGTCACCAGGCACAGGTCGACGTTTGTTTAAGGAAGGCCTTGTTCACCTTGGCAACGCGCACGTGAACGGGCACCCTTCGGTGTCTGGTCGTCTTTGAACCTGTTTTCCCAGCCCTGGCATCTTGCGCCAAGGTTGTGGGAGTAGAGCTGTCTCCTGTCACTTCCGGGTGAGTGTCTCGAGAAGGGAAGGCACCGTCCCTGTGTGCAGGTCCAGAGTGCTTCACAGTGACGAGGACGACTCTGGCCAGGGAGTGGCTGTGCATGGCTCCTTATCTGCCCACCTCCGCGTGAGGCCCAAGGGATCCGGAACGCGCTCCGGGCGCCAGTTTCACCCGCGAAAATGATCCACTCCACCAAGCGCGACCCAGGTAAGCTGCTGGGGTTCGGGAGCTCGGGTGCCAGGGGCAGGTGCCTCGGGGCCAGGCGTGGTCTGTGCCAGGGGCGAGCTGCGACGGGGCGAGGCGTGGTCTGCTGGAGGCGCACCGAAGGGTTCAGGTGCAGCTGCGACGGGCAGAGGTGGGGGTCTGCTTGTGGGGCTGCGCACCGCGTACAGGGCCGGCTTTAGGGCGGTGCGACCGGTGCCACCGAACCGGGTGCTTGCTTGACAAGGGGGCGCCTGTTTACTTGAAAGCACCTGCTGCCTCGTTTCTGGCCTCCAGCACTTTTCAGTGGACAATTAAAATGTCAAGGAAACTCCAGTGATTAATGTTCTTCCTGGCAAGATCGGAGTTTTGTCGATTAGAAGTTTTCACTCCTGGAAGTTTTGAAGGTAGCGCAGAGGGTTTAAATATGCCTGCTGCAAGAACATGTACGATGCACATCACAAAGTGAATGTAATGTAAACAGGTCAGTGGGTTACTGCTTTTGTCAGAGACTTCCTTTTGTTAGTTGCAGTTTACAGTGAGCTCTTAACTGTCATGAAAGAACTGCGTGCAGACTTTAAGGTATAGATTAGAGCGTATGGATTTTTTGCCTAGACTTTCATCATTGTAATGTTGCACAAAGGGTTCATTTGGGTACAAATCAGTTCTTGTTATTAAAGAGAGCCCCAATCCATTGTGTTCTATTTTAAATTCAGAGTTTGTGCTTCTCCAGACCAAGTACTCGTCAACTGTACTGCCTACCTGTATGGATGACATGTGAATGCACCCCTTGTAGTCCTCTGTCATATGTAAAATTTACTATACACTGATTTGCACACCTATGGTTGAATGTCTCTGTGTAATGCGTGTGAGTGAGGCTATAAAATTAATTAAATGCATCTGAGAGAGAGGTTATGGAGAGTGTTAAAGGGTGGTAGTGAGGGTATCCGTGACTGAGGTGGTCTTTGGGGGCGCCAAAAAACATTGTCGCACTGGGCGCCGCAAGTGCTAAAGCCGGCCCTGACCGCGTATACACCTGCAGCGCTGTGTCCGATAATAGCCGGGCTGGGGGCAGCTGCTGGAACACCTGGCCTACCATGTGCTCCTTTTCCTTACATGGGCAACGAGGCGCCCTGTCTGCCTTTACTGCGAATTTACAATAGGCTCGAAGAATGAGGCTTTCTAGGTGAACGACAGCCCCTGCAGCAGAAGGGACTGCGGTTTCCATGTTCAGGACTTACTGACGCTGCCTCGAGTGTACGCACAGTGCGTGGGGGCCACCCTGTGCATCTGACATGTTGGGCTCGTGTGGCCTCTGACGTGAAATGGCAGCGTAAGTACTCGCACCGCGTCCCCCGGTGTCAATGACCGTGTCGCTGTTCAGGCTCGGACTGCGTGGCCCACAAACAAAAATGACCCTCCCTGTAAGTGAATTTCAAAGCTAAAAAAGTGACCCAAATATTGAACAAGTGTTTTGCAAGGTGTGTAGAACTGCATGCGTTTGAGCTTGTTGCAGACAGTGCATGTTTAATATCAGGGAGATCAACTCTAAAATCATGCCCAGCAGGCGATAAACCAGTCCTACAAACAACCCAAAACAAGCATTGGCATAGCCAATAGGTCTCGCCTTTGGGACCTTATAAGTGTTTAGCCATGCAACAGTTGCCTAACTAAATACTTATAAGGTCCCAAAAGCGAGACCTATTGGCTATGCCAAGCGGCCGTGCGGCCGCGAAAGTGAAAGTGATCGCGAGCAAACATCAAAGTGAAAGTAATCGCGGTAAAGCGCGGCGCGCGCGCCCGCGCACATGCACTGTAGCTCTAGGCTGGCCTGGTAGCACTTTTTGGAGTCCTCTCAATAAGTCTTGCCAGACCAGCGCATGCGCTGGGTCAGGCGAGACCTAAAAACGGCCACACACTGACCACGAAGAATGGCCCATCGGACACTGCCCGGGTGCCCTAGATGCAGGCCCGGCTCCAGAAATTTTTAGTTGGGTGGGCCAAGGGTGCATTTGGGTGGGCCGCTGTTGCTTCCTGTGGTAGCCTACAAGCCCTAGATTACATTATATTTACTTGCAAACAGTCACCATGATACAACGGATCAATTCTGTGTGTATACAGAGCATGTGGAGAGTTATTTGAAAGTAAGAGCAATGTCTGGACTTCAGTGCAAACCTTCAAATTCCAACAGGCCAGGTTTCAAAACAAGTACTTCCAAGCCCGATTATCCACTTTTCTACCACCCTTCTCCTGTGCACCTTATCTCACAGCTGAACTTGGGTCACAGCCCCATATCAGCCCCATCCAGCTCCACTTTCATTATTCCCGTCAAAAACATTAGTAAAATCACCTTCAATCTTAAAACATTGAATATAGCAGTAAATATAATTAGCACACACTTTAAAATATGCTCCACAGTTGTCCTAATGACCTGACTGCTAAATAAATAAAAACAGAAAGGCCATGAGCGGGCCGGTTTCTGCGCTAGCGCGAATGTCTTTTTTGGTGGCTTACCAATGGCCTCTTTTTCCGCAGATACCATTACTACCACCCTCCAACAGTGCCCTTCATCTCTCTGTAGCCCCTTCTCAAATGCATTTCATTTGTTGTATAGTGTTACTACTCATATCAGTGTAGGGTGTTGCAGTACTTTACATCACACGCCCTTTATACAGAGACAATGAATCATACAAGTATGTAAATCAGCCTATAGGGAATGTCACATGAGCCAATGAGGATTACAAGGTGTAGGAATCACATGTCATACATACTGGTGGGCAGTATATTTTAAGAGGGTTTGATCTGGAGAAGCACAAACTCAGGCTTTAAAGCATACCCCAGTGGTTGGGGCTTGGCTTTACTAATAAAAATGTATATCGGCCCAAACTCTTTTTAGCAACATTAAAGTAATGAAAGACTGGGGAATTTCTAACTATGTAGTAACACAAAAAAGTGAAGTTCTAACTATACCATTCATGTTTGTATGCAGCTCTTTGATGACCGTTCATAGGTCACTGTCCTATGTTAGGATTGTAACTTCTGAATTGTAAGTAACACAAGGATCTCTGTGACAAAGGCAGTAACCCACTGAGCTATCCAAATAAAATACAGCTTATCCGCATTTCAAAACTACCAACAGGCAAAGGATTGCTCTCCGGCAGGATCATTAATCACCAGTTCTCTGGACATTGTTTGTTGATGTCTTGCATCCATGGCCATGATAATGATAAAAACAATTTAAATGAAGCATACACAAAGTATGTACCCTGCTGGGCCTGTGCAGATTTTAAAAAGAAAAACAAATAGTAACACATTCACTGATCTACTCCTTGTGTCACAGCCTGATCTGATAAGCAGCTGCAGGAGTCAGGAAAGGTGAATCAGAATAAACAAACTTCTTTTCTCCAATGCTGAACAGAAATGGAAATATCCACGCATAGGTAAAGTTTACTCTGTGTCAAATCATGTGTTCCCTTCGCCATGCCCCTGTTGTACTTGCACGCCACAGCCCACTCTTCTAAAAGGAGTTGGGTGATTGTGGATGGCTGTGAGAAGGAGCCCAGGCCCAATCACGCATCTCGCAGAACAGGAAGAAAAACAACGTTCGTAGGAACGTTTTCAATTAAAGTGCCGATTTTGTATTGCCCTTCATGTCCTCACTGGGAGGGCCAAGGCTCATCATTGGGTGGGCCAGGCTCATGTTTGGGTGGGCCTGCTCCACCCGGCCCACCCTCTAGAACCGGGCCTGCCTAGATGCCAGTCCGACCCTGGCCACTGAATTACAGTAACTTGCGAATGTATGGTCTTGTATTGAAGTTGGAGAATTTTGGCGCTTGACGCTTTTGTTTTTGTGAAGTGCAGTGTAAGATGTGCATTTTTCCCTTTTATACGGAGAAAAGCAAGAGTTGAAATTCTTTCTTTTTATTCTGGTGTTGCCCAAGTATCTGCATCATTTACATTTATTAAAGCTTTTCAACAAACATGGGCTCAGTGGCATTATTGTAAAATCTTGTCTGTCATGATGTATCTGTTTATGTATTTTTAAAACATTGGGTAGCTTTTCACCGAATATTGGTTCTGGTCTCCTGTATCGGCGCTGGTCATCTGTTTACTGAACCGTCCCACACACATACATCGAACCCCAGGCGAGCTGGCAGAGCCCCAGCTGACTAACAGGTTCACCTCGTTTTCCCGCATTCCTTCCGTCTCCTGGAAAGAAACACGCGTTGTTGACTCCAGGAGCGGAGCAGTCCCTGTCGCTGTTGTGGGTGAATCCGGCAGTCGAGTCCAAAGCATACGCGACATTCTCGGAAATGACGCGCCTGCGCGAGCCCATGGGCGTAGTTCCGAAAGGAGTCACACGTTCCCCATTTTAACTATTGTGGGTGGGTGGGTGGGTGGGTATTTGCTTGATGTACGAGGCAATTTAAGAACCATTCTGATATGTAACAATGACGTTATTGTGGTGTTTTCATTATGTTTTAAGTTGAATAAAGAGATTAACAAAAAAAATTAGAAAAAAAAGAAGTCCCGCGCAGCCGGGTTTGTGAAGATTTACAACTCCTTGACCACTACTCGGAACCTTAAAATGTACATGCGACGTCTCTCTGAGTTCGTCGACGTGTGCCGTTCACCGGATGTGAGCGAGCGGCAAATTAACAGCGAGAGCCCAGGCAAGGGTCCGGTGCATGACCTGAGCTGTAAGAATATTTGGCGCGTAAAATGTACTACAAACGTCATTTAAAAACAAAATCTCTTCAAAATTCCAAAAGTGCTAAAGTGTTTTATCTTAGTATAGCAGAATATATCACTGCACTGAGAGACATTTATTACAGTGATTGTTTTTAAATATGAATTTAGAAACATTCTAACCACCCTGACAGTAATGCAACTCGTAAATTAAGAGGCAAGTCATTTGTAATTCTTATTAGAATGTGACAACATTGCAGCCTGTAAAATGAAACACAAGGTTTTAGTACTGCACTCTCATATGTAGCATTGGAGAAAGAGTAGACTCAGCAAAAGGAAATATTGTCCAAGGATCACACAATTTGGGCAAGCAGGGAAGCCGCGATTTCAGATTGCACAACTCATGCACTGGATGGGTATCTCTTGTTTTCTGATTTACCTCGGGGTTAATGTTTTGTCTTTAGTTCATGGAGCGTGAGGTGAGAGTGTGGGCGGCAGGCGGAAGCTGGTCTTTTTGGGGTTGCGGGTCCAAGAGCACCCTGTACTGAGCCAGAGCCGGGCATCTGCCGGGCGCTTCCCCTGGCTCGCCCGCCTCCAGTATTCACATTCATTCCTGGCACTCCTGTTTTTTGATGCTACATCTTGAGAGTCTGGTTTACAGATATTGTGCCCTGGAAATGAGACGTTTGAAACCTCTTTTGTATACATGGGTGTTATTGTCCACTTACCCACGCTTAATGGTTTCCTTGCACCTAGAACATTGCGGTGTGCGGTGTCATCACCCTCTGGTCGCTCCCTGAATGTGATGTAAGGCGCAAGACGTGGGATCTAAAGGTGGAGCTTCGGCCTGTGTTGTCGGGTAGGAGTGGCCATCCCAACAATGAGGGTGGGTGATGGCGGTGTGCAGTATCTCGGCCACAGGGTCCACAACAATGAATGTTTTACTACATTCTCCTGTATTTCAGCAGTCCAGAAACAGTGTAAACGTCCCCTCAAAGAGCGCAGACTCCAGCACTCTGTGCCAAGCTCCTTTATTGGGTGTTTGGGTGAAGGGGCACTTGTTACACAGCTGCAGGGACATTAGGGCCGTGCATACTCTGTTCTTCAACAACTAGTCTTTTGTCAAAAACACATATGACCCCCCACACTGACTCTCTGTAATGACACGCTGCCGGCTCTAATGGCCGCACATAGAAGGACTGCGATGGGGGCGTGAAGCGACCCTCTGCGTGCTGTCTTATGCTTCACACAGAGCTCGCAGAATATTCTGTACCTGGCCCCTGTGACTTCTTCTAGAGGCACCGTTCCATTCGGGGGGTTGGGGAGAAGCGGGAATGGGAGGGGGAGGTGGAGTGAGTGGAGTCGAGGTGCACTCAACCATTCGACCTTCCGTGGTCAATAAAACGAGTGTCTCTATCAGTTGGGAAATATTGATAGTATATAAAATATGTCAATGGACTTTGAATAAAAGCATACTTTAAAAATCACATTATCATTGTTATTATTAGTATGGTTGGTGAGACTGTTGTGCTTGTCCAGCATGTCTGCCCACTCACTGATGTCCATCCAGAAACAGACTGGCCATGTTGCTGCTTGGTCTAGACCGCGCCATCTCTTGAAGTTGTGCTGGGCCCGACCAACATCGGGAATGCCCTCTAATGTCTCGTGCCTGAATTTATGCCTGCTCGTCCTCCTTTTGGGCTACTGACTGGGTCCCGTCTCAGTCCCTTGTTGGGCTCCTGCTAGACAGTGGTCCTCAGGGGAGCACATATCAGGGAGGGGTAAGTGCTTACCTCCCAGTATGGGTAAACTGGATGACATGAGATTGTTTGATATATTGTCCCCATAGAAGAATGTACTCGCGATGACAGCATTCTGTGTTGCCGGATGAACAGCTGTGGCATATAGGGACAGAAGGACTCTATGCCATGTGTTCTGAGCCATGTCTTTTCACTTTTGTTTGAAGAATGTCAATAAAACATTATACAAAAAAGTACTTAACTCCCAGTAGGCGGCTTCTTCTGCCGGTGCTCAAACACACAACTCTCTCTTCTCCAAGAGTATTCTGGGCCAGGAGGAGTTATTCAAATATGCCCACCTGGATAATCATGCGTGTGTCGTCTGGCTGCCAGGACATGCCCATGCGGTCCTTCAAACCTGACCACGGTCACTAGAAGGAACTTCCAGTTGTCTCATACCGATAGGCTGAGGACAGCTGCCACCTCAAGGGGCTCACAGGGGGCCACATGCAGGCCATTCAACCGCTAAATAAAGGCGCTCACCCCAATGACATATTCACTGCATGATCGAAAGCAGTCTATCTCCACGAAGGAATTCCTAAGCAGGTGTAGGTATGGACCTGCAGCGAATTGCTTTGGGAATGTGGGTGAATGCTCACACCTTTTTGACTGTAGAAGTTGTCTTCAGTTTCATTGCATTTTTCAGAGCGCCCGGACCCCATGTGATGCCCCAGTGAGAAAACCCTCAAGTACTGCTGTAAGTGCCCTTTATGAATGCAGTACATCGACAGATGTAGGTTAATTTCCGCATGTGTATGCAATAACTCTGTATACAAAACCGACTCTGGGAATCAGTAGGGTGCTTGCAGAATTTGAAACTACTTACCATGAGCAGGTCTCACTCCCAGATTTAAAAAAAGCTTTGTGGACCACCAAAGAAACCCGCAAATTTGGCCCCAAAAAAATGTGTTACTGCCCCCCATGATTTTGCTTTTTCTATAAACAGTACTGGAGATATCGATGAACTGTGATGCAGTGAGGTCCATGTGAGTTTAGAACTTTGGACCCAGTGATAAATGTCCCTTGCGCGCCTCTTCCAGGGTCTAACCAAGGAGTGCACAAACCCATGTCACATTTGTATTCCTCCCCAATCTTGGTCATTTATCTTTATTGTATAAAGTCTTTGGCAGGTTGCTAGGAATGTAATAAAAGCACATTTCTGCATGATTAAAAAGTGGTAATCCGGGCATCAAATATTTTGAGGGACCGGCCAATGTACCATGTGGAGAAACAAAGAATTCCGAGCACAGAAAATGACCACCTAATTTTTTGCTTTTTCGAATATAGGAAACAAATAATGTGTATTAATTTGGCCTTTCACTTGGAGCTTGACTAGGGTTCAGTGGCATATTGGTGGCTTTGTTGTGTGTGTATGTTTGTATGTGTATCACTCATGTAGCGCCAGTCTACCTCTGAGCAAGGGACGGCTTCAGTTTGAGGCTTCACGGCGGGAGAACTGGAAGGGCCACAATTCAATATCAAGGACCAGGCTGGAAAGGTGGATTAGATGCATCTGGAGACATGTGTCTTCGGATCTTTTTTGAACTTCGGAAGTGATGGGGCAACCCTGGCACTCTGCAGATGTTGTGCCCTATTTGAGGATGTTGATGGCGAAGTCCTGTTCCTACAATATTTCTTTTGCCGTTCCTCATCTCCAGTCGGGTGGGATGCATATCTGTAGTGGAGCGCTCTCTTTGTGTCACTGGCGTGCACATTGGTACCTACCTGTCAGGAAACCAACCGTTAAATGAATATAGCAGGGAGACGTATGCATAATACCGCTCTAGCCACCTCGCTCAACCAGGAGAACGCCTTGGTTGATTTTTCCTAAGTCTCTCTAGGACAGTCTGATGTTACCTATGTGACAGGGTTTATTATTGATCTTTCAGCTTGTAGCCATAGCATCCAAAACGATACATAAACTGACCAACACACGCAACTATATAAAACATACAGATAAAATAAAGTGTGGCACCGAGAAACAAATCTTCTTCTGCCCTTGGACAACCACCCAGCTGCCTTCATTAAGAATGTGGCATTGGCGCTGGTCGTACCCGTCGCAATCACTGTTAGCAGCTCCTCCTTAGAGGACGTTGTACCTGCTGAACCACTCTTGACCACCCTCAGCCTATATAGGAGTGCCCTTCTGGCGCCAGTGGTCCCTGAATGAGCTACGCAGGAACATAATGAGAACTGCAACTACCCCACTATGCCCTAGGATGTTTATTATCTGGGGGTCTGGATCTGCGTCTGGAGTGGTAAATAAGCATCGATGAGGAGCAGAGAGGATGCTCACATTAGAAGCATTCAAGTATACAAAAAGTGATGTATGGAGTGAATGCTTGAATGAATCTCAGCCACTGGTAAATACTCGGGCCGCATCACAGTCATTAGAAGTATTAAAGTATACAAAAAGTGATGTATGGGATGAATGCTTGAATGAATCTCAGCCACTGGTAAATACTCAGGGCTGCATCAGTCATTAGAAGCATTAAAGTATACAAAAAGTGAGTAGTGCGGCGGCAGACACAAAAGGGCATTTCTGCATTTGTGGAAACATTTGAACCCTGTGGGTGCTATCATTAGAAGTAATGCAGGGACTGACATGGGGTAGATACTTATTTTGAGTCTTTTAAGCTGATGCTGTGGGGTTTGGGAGTCAGGATTAAGATATTGTGAATTCTTTGTGCGAAATCGATTAGCGATGAGCTGTGGGACAGTCTCACGGTGCAGACCTAGACTGACCTTGTATCATGTGTTTCTATAACAGTGATGATCCTCAACGCGCCCGCGGTCCTTGCCAGCTTTAGCCAGCCTCGCTAATGTGCATTGTTAGAAGATGTTGTGTTTATATTGTTGCCTCGGTGAGAAGCACTGGGTGAGGTGTCTCAGGGCTAAAGGTATGCTCCGTCTTGTCACTTAGGACCTTGCTATTGACATATGCATTCATGTGATGCATGTGAGTGAAGCTTTGCTAGGGTAACACTTATTGGTACATACCTTCTCCAGTCAAAATGGCTGACAGTCACAGTACCTGAAATTTGCATATTCGTGAAACATACTTGTTTCGGATTGTGGAATTATAGTGGTGAGGTGAATATCGTATTGCGGCAGTAAGAGCCATATCTTATTTGCTCCTCTGAGCAGATGAAAATGGGGTTTCTAATTCATAATTGGAGGGGGTTTCGAACATTTCCGGAACCTACGTCCATCATATGTGGTCCCCTTACAGGCAGAGACAATTCCATACTTCTATGTGATCCATCCAGTCACTAGACAGTGGAGGGCCCCCCATGTGTAAGGACTCTCCCTGCACGGCAACACGAAGCCCAAAGCATCTTGAGTTGTCCTATGCGTGGCAGATCTAGCCCCCCCTCACTGATCTGGGCTGCATGGGAGTCAAATCAAGTTCTACCACCAAAACTTGAATCCATTCTAAGCGTAGCGGTCCTAGAAAGGGCAGACCACAGCATAACCCCTACAATATGCAGGAAAAGGTTCCTTCATCTGTGTTAGACTTGTTAGAAGTATTTGATACAAGTCATTTATTTAACCAAACCCTTAACAAACGCTGCATCTATGCAAATGCACTTTGTGTAGGGTTTTCAACTGTATCAGCTGCAGGCTGGATGGAGGGCCATCCCCATTGGTTGAATCCGTACCAATCCTCGTCCTCGGTTGGACCCACACTTTTCCGTCATCTCCTTCCCAGCCCACGAAAGTATTGGCTGATTACATTGTATCTCCTTATGATCCTCCATATGTTCTGTGCGGACCTCAGTTTATTTCTGGGTAGGGGCCTTTAATGGTGGCATAATTCGAATATTCTGATTTTGACAATTCAGACTCCACGCTGAGTTCCTAGTTCACCCAATCAATTCACCCAGTTTAGACTTCCCTGTCCTATTCCAGGGTCTTATCGCCTCACAGGCCTATGTCCTTCCGACCCTGCCTCCAGCCTCCAGCCCACAGGGTGGTTTCCCTGGTAGATGCAGTCATCCATCCCGCATGAATAATAGCTGAGGCCCAGGATCTAATGAATGCAGCAGCACATGGCAGCTTCTCAACCTCCTTCTCGCCAAAACGCAACGTATATATGGTCTCCTCCCCATAGTCGGTGTCTGTTCCGGGAGTGCACTGGGCCATTCATCCGCTCTTGACCGCAGCCCAGTCCCATAAAACATGCAAAGGAGCACCTTTCATTCTGATCCATTATTATTGATTGGAGAGTCTTAAGTGAGTCAATGGTTTCAAATAAACGCATTCATTTCCCAGAGGTTTGTCATAACAGAATGTGAACAGATATTAAATACGAGTTTAGAACGCATAGAAAACATAATTCATATATCATTTCACTCTTTTAAAACTTCTGATTTCCTCCTATTATCTTGACTACTTGTACTGATTTATTTCGGTCTTCCTTCTAATATTGTGAAATAGAACATGAACTATTTTCGCGTTTGAAAAGTATCCATACTGTGTCTTGGTGCTGCCGCATACCTTGTTCAAAATATGTACGTTGAACAAGGCCGCATTTTTTTCTAAAGGAGCTTCATCCGTAAGGGTTTACGCGAGTTGTCTATATGCGGGCCTTTCAGAACCTTTGTGAGGCTGGGAACCCAGCACTTTGCATGGCCCTCATTGGTTTTCCATCCAAGTTGCAGCACATCATTTTAAGAAACAAGTACACCGAGGAAAGAAAGAAAACCACTGTGTTTGGCGCCACCTAATGGTATTGCAGCGTCAGTTGCATCAGGAAGGGACAGGACAGGCCTGCTTTTACTCTATGTAAAAACGTTGTAGTGGATTGTGAAATTTGCATAGCGCTTAATACCCCTCCGTGGGGTGTTGGCGCGCTTGAATGTTATTACTCGAAGGCCGGCCCCCCACTAAACTTGGAGTCGTGGGCAAAGAGCCCTGAATGCCTCCCTCTGTGAAGGTCCTGACCTTCGGTGGCATTTCCAGGTCACTTTAACTTGAGCGGTTCACGGAATGTCACGGCCTAACTATCTCGATGGCCTAAATGCCGTAAGTACTGCAAAATGACCTGCTTTCTCAGGGTCCCCGGAAAAATGACTTAGTCTCTGGGGCACAAAACTACTTGAAGTGCGCTCTCAAAATTCAAATGGTTTTTTTTGTTGCATATTTATATAGCGCGAACTCGACCCGAAGGTATTGGAGCGCTTTACATAGCACCGTATTTACATTACACATTCAGGCACGGGGAGATGAAGTGATTTCCCCAGAATCACAGGATGTGGACGCGACCCCGAGGCTCGAACTCTGGTTTCCAGCACCAAAGTCGGCAGCGTAGCCGAGGGACCACATCCTCTCCTGAATGTCTGGTTATTACTTGTTGAATGTAAAGATTTCCCCAGAGGATGTACCACTGCTCAAATTAATTTCATATTTCCCTATACTATTTCACCACTAATCCTGTTTGGGTTCCGGAGTAGCATGCCACTCGCTGAAAAGCGCTCTGACGCCTCATCAGGGGCAGCAAGGGCTATGTAAATACAAACCCTTCCCTCTTCTTTTCCTCCTCTATTCTATTTCAATCCAAATAACAGATCCATATGTCCACCGTCCAAATGTATTTCATATTTCCCCTCTACTAATTCATCACTAATCCTTTTGTGTTCCGGAGTAGCGTGCTACTCCCCGAAAAGGCTTCGACGTAAGCTATATAAATAGGGTGACCAACCGTCTGTAAATTTCACAGACTGCCTGTAATTTGGGCCTCTTGTCCGTTGTCCGTGAAGAATTCTTTCACGGACGCCTTTTGTCCTTATTTTCGGGCTTTAGAGCGAGCTGCCCCCTGCAAGCAGCCTGAGAGTCCTGTAACTCTCACTGCAGGGGCCAGCTCGCGCTCCTGCTCTGACATTGGCCTGCAGCAGCCCCTCCCCCACCTGGCACAGGCCGGTAGGTCAGCCTAATTATCACATACAGAATGATTATGGCCCAGTGACAGCGTTTGCGGGCCTCCTCCTGCCAGAGCCCAGGGCATGGCAAACTGCTTTTGTTTATGGGCTCCTGTCACCGCACCAGGGGCCAAGCTCTGGGGGTGGGAGGTTTCATTTTGGCTCATTATCCAGGTGCATCCAATACGCAAACGCAGGTATACAAGTTTCACTCTGGCACACAGCAGATGCAGTGCAACGTTCTCTCATAATATAAACTTATTTTGACTTGTGCTTGTGTTGGTTATTTACTTGTGTAGTATTGCGCGACCTCCTGATGTGTGTGTAAAATGTACCTTTGTCCGAATTATTGTCCTGAATGCTGACCTTCTGTCCTGATTTTTTATACTCACTGGCCTGAATTTGCACCCATGCCAATTGGTCACCCTATATACAAATGCAATTACGTCCTCCAGAATTCAGCCGGACAGTCCCGATTTTCCAAGGCCTGTCCTAGTGCCCCAATATTTGTAGTTTTTGTTCCGGTTTTGAGAGAAGGTCGGGTGAGCGCATACTTCATTCACAGTGTTTTGCAGTCTCACGTTTCATCACACCAGGGACAGCGCCTGCACGGCATCGCCTCTCTAAAGCAGCACAGGTGTGTGTGTGAACATGTTCAGTGTAGTCCGCGACCATGGACGGCGCCAACATTTCCACTCATGTATGTGGCCGTCCCGCTTTGTGACGCTGAACATCTGGACACCGTGCCGCAGCGCTAACTGTACACCGCTCAGAGTTACCCGGTCTCCTTACTGTTTCTAACAGGAAACACATTCTATATAAAGAAGGACCCACGGCCATAGTCCTTAACAGAGGCGGTGAGAATAGGAGCTCAGACCTCTTCCTCTTTCAAATCCCACTCTTCCTAAGGCCTCGCAGTGCACATCTGTGGCACTCAGACAACCGAGACATTTCTTGAACGGTACATGTTCGCAGCATGCAGGAACCACAGCAGCGTCTCCATGCGTGCCCCCTCCACGCGGCTTCTGTGAGCGTGTGATTGACACATTCCTGTGCTGCAGGTAGACCTACCATGGTCACACCGGCATTTTACCATCTTAAAGCCGGTGTCCTTGTAAATCTCCAAAGACGGACACTACGGGCCGGATTCTCGAGGGTGCGTGCGCACCATGCCCTGAACAGAAGGGCTCCTCCATGACATCGGACTCATGAGGAGTGACGGAGCGGGATTGGACTGATGCATGGCCTGGAACTACCGGAAAGGGTTTAACAATACTGTCAAACCTCCATTATGGGGGCGGATGGGCCTTGTGGGGGGTTTGCACTTGCAGGTTCGCGGCCCGTCATGTTTTTCAGTGAAGCCCTTCAGACTTGTATAGACGCAAATTGTGCTCCTGCCAGAGGCGGGGGCGAGTGAGTGCCTTTCCAGAGCAGGTGAACTGAGGGAAGGCACCCGTTTCTGATGGTTGCTGAAGCGCTGGAATTCTCCGGAGGCAAACATATTTTCTCTTTCGAGACAGTGCAGTAATTGTGCCAATGCGCGTGTCAACATAGCCTGCTTCAGCAGACCTGCATACATACATGTCATGTGTAGAAGTGGTCTCGAGCAGTCTAACGTGTCAAGGAGTGTTCACAAGACTCTTTGTGAATAGGAGTGACCTTGTAGGATTCGATTTCTGACGTGTATTGCTTTTGCTTTCATGAATCGATCTTTACATGTCTAGGCGGCCCTCCTTGGGATTTCAGGGGGAGGTTCCTTACAATTACCGCTTAACAATCTTGTTTTTATTAATCATTACCCCAGTGTCATAGCAAGGTTGCCATGGTCCCTTATGCAAGCCAAGAAAATGGGTTGCCTATCCCAGGGCTTTAAGATGGATGAAAAAATTAGTGGGGGTCTCTCAAAGGGGCGTGGCCAATGTACTTAAGGGCGTGGCTTAAAAACGTACACTAAAAATCTGTGCTTCGCAAAGTGTGACACCCAACTTATATTTAGCTGTTTCTGTCATTGCATCTAGATATGATACACCAAGTAACATCATACCTACAACAAGTCAGGAGTATTGGCTTTGTCAATGGTTGTTAGTTGCATAGGATAAATAAGCAGTAACTATGGCTTGTGTATAATATTGAAAAGGCTTCCACTTAAAGCCCTGGTGACACCACGACAATGCTGTTGTTCCTGAGTTTCCAAAAGAGAAGGGAAATCCAGAGAGAAAATGACTCTCTTTAAAGGATTTCCCTTCCCTTTCAAAGCTCATCTGGCATGACGTCATGCTGTAACTTATCCACTACTGAGAAGAGCAGTGTGAGCGCGCGCACATGATGTGCCTGCTGTCACTGCCGTCTGGGAAAAAAACGGACCGCCTGTGCCAGTGCACAAAACGGAGCCTGATAGAGACCCCTTTCGAGGCCCCCTTTAAAAAACTGCCCGTGCTCAGCACCGGTGAGACCCGGCCCACTTAAAGCCCTGCACTAGCCACAATTTTTGTAGGAATAGACAGGCATAATTGTGGCCTTTCGGGTCCTATACCCCTTCAGCCCGGTGCCACTGCACCAGCTGCACTATTGAAAGTTCTGCTCCTCCATTTGGATATGTCACGGAAACGTAATCAGGTGTGAAAACTATTATCTAAAATCCTCACCAACCGTTGATGTCCAGTTGGGCATCTTCCAAGGCCATCTTGTAAAAGCCTCAAAATAAATACCGTACTGTGGGTCCCACAATTAAGTCATCGTCTTGGGTGCCTCTTAATCATGACCTAGAAAAAAACATGATTTCTTTTGAACACATGCTGAAATGCTCTCATTGAAGTACTAAATCCTCTTACTGCGCTATAACAAAATATTTAACTTTTCTCTATATAAACTGAGTATAATTATGTTTGGTGTGTGCTTCTACCACACTTCTTGTGAGTACATGTGTAAAATCTACATTAGGGGCATCTCTAGCACATATTTGTTCAAAATTTAAACTTGCTGGCCCTATGGTGGCTGCTTGTGTACCATGAAGCAGTATGACATATTTTCCTTTCTGTAATAAATTGATTAAAAATGTGAAATGTAATGTGTGAAATTTAATTGTATAGCACCCACTTGATACACCTGATCTTGTAGATCCGTGAGTCTTAACTTTTTGAATTCTGTAAACCGCCCACATAATTTGTAGAATCTGGAGACCCCCACCCAATCATTTTTGGACTCCGAGGGCCTCTACTGAGTCATTAATGGAAGCTGGAGACCCCGGCCTAAGCATTTTCGATTATTCGAACTGGTAAAAAAGACATAAAAATTACAGAAACCAGCATTCATCAAAAATTACACAAATGATGAAATATTTTATTATTTCACAAAAAAATGATCAAAATTGTAATTTTAATGCAAAGGGTGGAGCATTTCTAAATTCTATTGAGGTCATTCATTGTTCATACCATATTCTATTTCAGACACTTGCTGTGCTCCGGTGAATCAATCCGAGGGTACTAAGTTAACTTTTAGCCTCTAATTTCAAATTCCTTCACATTTACAGAACATTTTAATTTGTACACTTTGCTTCTGCATTTATATACACTTCATCAATCTGTTAATATTAAAGTTTCTAAGGCGTTGTGGACTCCCTGAGTTGGCTTCATAGGCCTCCAGGGGTCCCTGGACCTCCGGTTAGCAACCACTTTTGTAGATCATCTCCCAAAACTCCACAAAATGTACAACGCTCAACTGCGTCCTACCTAGGTTCATGCAATAGAAGTACCAATAAAGACGCACCTATAAGCGCTATGCGGCATATCATCTAGGTTTTGGTCCACTGCTGTGGCACAAGTGGCGATCCTTAGGCCAAGTGGGGGCCATTGATTCACCCCTTTGGTTGTAGGTGGGTTGTTTTCCTCCCAGCAGATCTGTAGTATTAATCCTTTGGGCTCAACACTCAGTGGACAATCTCACTGACTGTTGGATTGCGGCCGCGGCCATCCATAGGAGCTGAGGAGCCACGCCCCCTTACCTTTTGTCTCTCAAGAAGAGTGAACTTTGCTGGGCTGAGGATGTCACAGCGCTGGTGGGCGTGACCTCCTCAGCTCCACAAAGGTCCCCGAGACCCCACCCCCCATGATGAAGGGGAGCGTCACTCATTGCCTCGGACCTGGGCTCTTCCGTTTTAAGCTCTGAAGTGCCCGGGGCAGTGTCAGTCAGTGACGCTCCTCACAGAGTGGACTGGGGTCAGCAGTCTTACTGACCCCATTCCACTCAGCGACCAGGTTAGGACTGCTGCCTTCCCTCATTGAAGGCAGCAGTCCCAACCCTCCTGCAGCCTCTAACGCTTGGGACTGCCGCTTCCCCTCATTAGCTAACCTACGGTCAACCAATGAGGGAAAGCAGCAGTCCCTACCCTCCGTGACAGAGCTGCAGGTAAGTGATGAATGTGTGGTGCATGTGTGTGTGTTTGAATATTTGGTAATAAGTGTTGTGAATGAATGTGTATGTGCACACACGTGTGAATTGATGGGTGGGAGTGTGTAGGTGTGCGTGTGTGTCCCATCCACCCCCCCCCCTCCTAAAATTACCGGCTGCCTCTGTTGTAGTGCAAGGTCACAGATTCTGTTTGTGGTATTTCAAACAACAAACCAACAAGGTCCAGGCAGTGACACAAACATAGTAAATGCAAAAAGTCGTAGTCATGTTGGTGGCATTTCCATCACATTGAGTCTAGGTAAAGTCTGGATTTTGGAGGGTCCAATGGAATATTTTGTAATTAACTTTAAGCCTAGCTTCTTTGTGGTCCTTGTTGTGGGGCTTTAACAGCAGAGGACCACTCCACTCAAGCCTCAAGTTTACTTGCATTTGTTGTACTTTCCACATTTTAAAAATAACATGGTTTCTCGTTTCCCTGTCTGTGCACCAGGAGTTGAAAATGAGCCCTTCGGTATTTTGAAAAAAACCTATTAATTCAAGCAGGTTTATGGTCGTGTTGTTTTGTATCTTAAAATGTATTCTTCTTCCTGTTCCTCATGTTACTGGAGGAAGGATCAGAGCTCAGCTGTGTCTTTGCAAGGCCACTTCCTCTGGCTCGTGCAGGTTGTGTATGTCATTGTAAATGTGCCTTTGTCTTCTCTGGCACTGCATAATGCAGGATTATTAGTATCATAGCGAAAGTCTTTTTCATTGTGATCTGCTTTGTTTTAACCATTGGATACTGTAATGTGTCATTTGTTTCAAACTATGATGACAGTGCGACTCCTCTGTTTAAAAAACTGTGTTGCATGATGTGTTTTGGGATGCTTGCCGAGACTTTTCTTTGCTGTCTTTGGAGGCAAGCTCCACCTCGGCCCTCTATTGACTTGTGGAGATTTTACAGACTTTCCTTGTCTTTTGAGTTGAGCAGGGGTCATGCCTGGCCTCTTGCTAATGCATGACTTTGCTTTGTTCTAGACTGTATCTAGTCTTGGCTTTTTAACTAAAATAAAGCCGAGCCCTATGTTGATTCCCATTATTTTGCATTTTGATAATTTATTGACATTTTGATCTGAATTCACTATTTTTGTCTCCTGTAACGATTTTAAATTTAAATAAACCTTCATGGTTTTGACTTTGAACCTTGTCTGGTGTAAGTCTGATTTTGACTTAGTTTATCTCTGTGTTATCTCTGTGTCGGGCACATTTGGTGCAACTGATCACGTGACTAACGAGTACACTTAGATTACCACCTACTTTGTATCAAAGGACTTAACGCCTAACCATTGAGTCCCCCATTTCTCAATTGGCCCAGCTCAGCTGCATGTCCATTCTGGAGAGTGCCAATATTTTGCTTCTGTATTTCAGTGGGCGTGCAGAGAACCATCATTCGCTGCCACTGATAAACGGATACACAGATCGGTCTCCCTGCCCGCAGGATTAGAGGCAGTCATTCTTGTTCGAAGCACGGATCCATTTGCTGTGGAATGAGGCACTTTTTGCAGCAGATTAATGGAATTCGCTCATAGTCCAAGATAGATGTTTGAAAGCTCTTTGGTTGTTTGCAACAGTGTGACATGGAGCTGCAGTGTGTGATTACATTACCTCTTAAAAGTGTGATGACCAGCTTAAACGACATTGGTCCATGCTCCGTGTCCACTTTACATCACTAGCAAATCCTTCATAGCGAGAGCTTCAAGTTTCACCCCTCACGGATAGCACGGAGGCTATCACTGCATATTCTGGTCAGTCAGTTGCTTTTAGATCGTAATAGACCACCTTCTGTGTTTTTACTGAGGTTTTGGGTGCATGTCCATATGGCCTTGGTGGGGCACAAAATGTTGTGTTGAAGGGCTGGATTCTTGCAGAGTTTGTTTCCCCTCGCTGTATCAGTCTTCTCCTTACAAGTAAAGCTCATGGAAAGTCAGTTTACCCTTTAGAAGTAAGTCAAGCTAGTTTTCTCTAGCATCTTCGGGTGAAATTTGTCTATGTAACGCTGTGATTTTGCACTTGATGCTTTTGTTCCTGCATTTAGAATTCCTTGCCACCTATCCAAGAACTACCACTGTCCGGGTCATTTAGACTCTTGTAGGCAGCCTGCTCCCCCTGCCCAATGACTGTCCGCCGCATCGTGAGATCCCTCACCACCATGTCTAGGAAGTCGCTGACTTCTGTGTGTCTGCCTGTGTAGTGCTTACACAGAAAGCAAATACGTTTATTGGGCGGGTTCCAGGATGTTTCAGCCCCGCTTGAAAATATTTTTTGATTTTCAGAAACAAACCCCCAAAAAACTGTTTTCTTTCTAGAAAAACAAAATACGAATAACTGACGTTCTGGGAGTTTTCTCCTAGCGCATTTGGGTAAATTGAGTTTTTTGCTGTTAAGAACAGGCAGGCAGGCAAGAATACGCATGTGAAATGGACCCGTGATCACGTTTCCAATGGTGGAGCTAGCTGAAGCTCCACTGCTCTGCTGTTGAAGGCCTAATAAACAAACAGCTGGGATCCTATCTTGAAATCAACCATTTCCTTGATCCCTCCAAATCTGGCTTTCGCCCAGGGTGCAATACAGAAACGGCGCTCCTGGCCGTGACCAATTCATTGAGACTGGGGGTGGATGCAGGAATGCCATTGATTCTGATATTATTAGATCTCTCCGCAGCCTTTGACACCATGTCTCATCCAAGGCTCTTGGAAAGGCTGCAAGTAATTGGTGTACAGGCTCTGGCACTTAAGTGGCTTCAAGCATTTCCTGACAGATAGGAAGCAAACTGTCATCCTAGGCCCGTACTCATCACGTTAAGTGAGCTTAGGCAAGGGTGTCCCGCAGGGCTCATGTTTGAGCCCTACCTTGTTCAATATCTGTATGGCCCCATTAGCTAAGATTGCAGAGCACTTTGACTTTGAGATAATATCATATGCTGATGACACCCAGCTGATGTTTACTCTTGGCCAAGACCTGGTAACAGCAAAAAAACGTTTCGCATCAGGTATGTTAGCAATCTCCAACTGGATGACCAAGAACTGTCTCCAGCTAAACCCAGAAAAGATGGAGATCATGCTGCTTGGAAAAGCCCCCTCCATCTGGTCAGATGACTGGTGGCCCCACCAATTGGGTGCTACCCCGTGCCAAAACTAACAGTAAAGAATCTGGGGATAAAACTGGACCAAGCGTTAACGATGAAAGATCAGATTGCGGCAGCCACAAGCTGCATGCTACTACAATCTGCGCCTTTTGCGCAGAATCTTTCCTCTACTCCCCACTACGGTCCTTAGAACTCTGGTCTAGGCCATGGTGATAAGCAGACTGGACTACAGAAATGCCTTTTTGGCAGAAGCTAGCGAATCACTGCTCTCTAAGCCCCAGGTGATCCAGAACACTGCGGCCAGGCTTATAAATGAACCGCCCTTCTGGAGCCCCCTCAGCGCCTTTGCTGAAGGAACTGCATTGGCTACCAGTGAGAAAGCGCTCCCATTTTAAGATCTGTTGCCTCACGTACAATACCTTAAAAGGCAAAGGCCCGCTATATCACCCAAAAAAATGACAGCTTACGCCCCTAGTCGCAATCTTCGATCCAGCGACAAAGCCTTACTGTGTGTCCCCGCATCTGCCAAAGATGCACTGGGGGTAAGGCCTTCTCCTATCTTGCTCCAAGGTATTGGAACAACCTTCCCTTAACCCTGCGTTCCACTCCCCAAAACAGTAAATTTAGGAAACTACTCAAAGCCTACTTATTCTGAACCACCTGGTACTTGTTTCCTGTTAGGATCCGCAGCAGCGCGACGATGCCCCCGGGTGAGTCGCGCGCTATAGCAAGTAAAGTTAACACAACATAACAGAAATCTGGCTCTTCACCCATCTCTAGATGAGGTTGAAAACCCAAAACACTACATGAAGCCATATGTCATGCAACCAATTTGCTCTGTAAGGCTAACTTTTTGAATGTTCTATGTTCCCATTTCTATCATCTATTCTCCCAGTTGTTTCTATTCGATCTCTCCATAATGTCTCTTTGAACAATTGGATGGCTACTAATTAGTCGGTGAACATACCCTCTTGAAGCGAAGGTAGTTGCGTCATAAGAATAAGACTTCATCCTACCACAACTCTAACACACACATTAACCTATGCCCTCATTATTAAAGTGATTGTGGGAGTGGCAATTGTGCCCATTCGCCTATTTATACATATTTATTCTTTAGTTAAAATTAATTTTTGTCTCGCATATTAATTCTTTGCAATTTCATAACGCCCCTTCAGGGACTTGAAACGCTAAGAATGTCAGATTCTGTAAAGTTGCAGGAGACTTCTTTTGATAAATAATGGAAAATATTTAATGAATTTTGTCCATAACTGATCAAAGGCATTTATGTGAATGTTGTCTATAAATAATACATTGATATAAAATGATCACCATGTGACAGGACTAGAAGGTGAGACTTCTAATCGGAAAACCAGTGCAGCAAGAGGGAACGGGCTCTGCAAGAATCCAGTCCTTGGTATTGAAATGTTTGACACTGTGGATGAATGATTTGACCAGATCAACTATTTGGCAACACAACAAATGGAAGATTTTTTTTTCTTTAGCAGACCTAGGAGAGCTCAGTTGTAAGGGTGAGGTAGATCACAACCATTCATAAACAAAAAGGCAGAATCTGGTTACCATATTCTGCAGATGAGCTATACAGTTTTTGGGATAATTTAACAGTTGAGTGTAATCTGGATCTGGAAAACGTAGGTCAGGAATGATGCCTCTTGGTATCTGCTGCTGTCAAAAGAAGTAAACATCCAGAGATGATAGAAACTTGATTTTAATTCATAGATAACATCATTCTGTTTCTCTATTCTATGACCCTGTGTTAATGAGAACAATATGTGTTTTGTTTTGTAGGCAACAGTATTGTCTGTCCACCTTTTCTCCTATCTTCCAAATCTCTATCCACGAGCAAAACCTTATTGGTGGATCAGACATCAAGTAAAGCATGCAATGAAGACCCTCGGGCTCTAAATGGAAAAGCTGTGGTTAAGAAGGGGTCACGACAATCTCCAAGTCCAAAACCTAAAGGTAATTCCACGCGTTTCTGCTGCATTTGGGTGGTAGTTTCTTTCAGTGAATAGTAGTCTCTCCTCTGCATGCTGCAAGCTTGTTAAAAATATGTATAATTCTTGATCACTTTTCGCAAAGCGATCTACTTCATTTGTGGTGGGGGTGTGCTTCATTGTCATAGACATGTATATACTTATGTATGCATGTATGTTTTGGTAAATGCCTATCTCAAATCTAGCTAGATTGCAGCAGGGTCCTGTTGAGAATCAATCCAAGATGCTCTACATCAAGTGGGGAGCCTTGGGAGGGGCGGGGGGAGTGGAGGAGCGTCTTTGTGGTGTGCTGTGGTGGGCAGTGACGGCCAAAAGACCTTTATCAATTACCAATGAAGTTCTCCTAAATTGATTTATCTTTAGCTCTGTTCTGAACTCTAAGTGGGATCAACATGCTTGAAATGCTAAGCTGTATTCTTCCGTATTAGGGCTTGGTTTGTACTTTATTTATTTTTTACGTTTCTTGGCATGTAGCTTCCAGCTTATTGTATTATGTTGGCCCTAAAGAGATGTTCAGTTTTTCCGCTGGTAGGATGCATCACTGATGCTCGCTCACTGATTCGCTAGCCATGAAATGATGCACACAGTGTAGATTCATCTGGGTGGGAGAGATGTGATACTTTTAGGTGTTTGACAAGAAGTATAACAGTGTGGAGTAGTTGCTTCATAGAGTGGCACTCAGGAATGTTGATGGACAGGTATCACCATCCTCCAGGTAGAGCATGGCTAGTCTTGGATGGTAGTTCTAAAGATCACTTTGGGAACTTATGACTTGATTCACAATAGGAATGATAAGTTCTGCCAAGTTCTCCATATTGTAATGCCTAAATGTTTTGAAGCAGATGTCTTTGAGTCTAAAAGATGTTGTGTTTTCTGAGAGTTGTAGTGTCAGTCTTGCCTGTTGCATGTTAGAGAGCCAGTTCTGCATCTGACATTGTCTGATGAAGTTGATGATGAAGATGTTTTTCGCCTTAATCATCCTGAGCTGCAGCTGCACAGCATTCAGTTCATAATTTTGTAACGCATTAATGTTCACACTGGGATGCTGGACAGAATTTCATGGTGGGGCAGACCGCATCAAGAAGTGCATTTAGAATGCTATGTAGACCCACAGCATGTCTGTTATAGATGTAACCAACCCAACTTCTCCTCTAAATGAAACATGCTACAAAGGTTGAGATGATTTAATGAAGTGATTTGGCAAACAATCTAAGGATGGTGCAAAATCAAAGTGGATTGTGGAGTTTGTTAACATTGCAAGATTACAATTGTAACCACTAGACATGTAACTATTCATCAAATGGATCATTTAGATGATACAAGATGATGTATAGTTAAACTGGAAATTGACCTTCTCCTTTGAGCTTCACAAATAGACATTAGACTGCTTTTTTTCCAACTACTCCTTGGGGACGTCGTGAGGGGAACGGCTCCTTTTGCAACAGAATACGCCGTGAGGGGAACGGCCGAGAATCATCTTTTTTCTGCGCCGTGAGGGGAACGGCTGGGAAGGCAGGGAAGACTCCAATCCCCAGCAGCCCCTTGCTACCAGCGACGCTCCCCTGATGCTGCTTTTGCGCCTGGAGGCGCCACTTAAGCACCGAGCACCACCCGTAGCGCAGGACGCGCGCTGGCGGCCACCGGGCTAAGCCCGGGCCAAGGGCGGCCCCCGTCCTTGGCCGTCATTGGCAGGAAGAGGCAGGGCAGAGCCACCCCCCTAAGGCCTAGGATTCTGCCTCCCCACAGGAGTCGAGGTACTGTGACCGCCGCGCCAGACCGTGGCAGGGCAGGGCCACTACATACGATCCATTGATATTTGGGCCCGGGCAACAGTAATAGCCTGAATAACTTCATGGAGTAAATTGAGCGCCTCCCTTGCAGAATACCTTCAATTCCTTCAAAGGACTGAATAGTGGTGAGACAATCAATGTAGTACCACATCCCCTTTTAAGCCGGTAGTGTGAGTACCACTCTCCCTAGAGACTGTGTCATTATTATTATTATATAATTTTCTTATATTTGTTCAAACTAAGGTTTGTGTGGCCTACCAGTATTTGGGAAGTGTGTTTGGATCGTTTATTAACAGTACATATACTTAGATGTTTAATAAGAGTTGGTTGGTTTTTAACCCGATTTGTATAGGTTTTATGATTTACATTTGTGCCCAGACTTCTTTTTATTCTTGGTCCTTTGGCCATAGTACCTGTATTATTTTGCATCTGGCAGGTCTTTGCACTTTGTGCACTTTACATCATTGGCACGTAGCACTTTATGGTACTAGTACCGCAATTTTACTACCTCACTTCTGTGGGCCCTGTGATATAATTGTATGTATTTTGCATTTCATTCTGTTGGTATTTAGTTCTTAGCGGTTGTACTGATCGTAATCTGTACACCGCAGTGAATAATTTAGGTCATATTGCCGTCCTTGTGGCATATTACTAATTATAAGGATGCCGAAACGCAAATTACTAAAAACCCCTAAAAGTGCAGCTGACTCATCTTGCTCTACTATTGATGCCTACCTAGTAAAGTCAGTCAGCGCCATCAATGTTGAAATAGACAGGGCGGAGCGCCGCCTCTCACTAGGGGTAGGTACAGTGATTGAGGAAATAGTGGGGCCGGAAGTAGAGGTCACCCTAAGTAACGAGCAAGAATCCACCCCCTTGCAAATTTTGGGACCTCTGTTCCTGATCTACCCTTGCCATCTGAGATACTGCGATCACCATCTCCTAGCGGTACACCGACCCCAAAAAGGAAAAGGAGCTGTAGGAAAAGCCAAGCGAAAAACCAAGTGAAAACGGGGACCATTAGTAAAAGTAAAAAAGGTCCTCAATCGAATTCTATTGCCAATGCATCTGAGAAACTCCCCGATCCAGGACTCCTGTCTGACGAGCAAGCTAACTATATTGTAGCCCTTCTGACACAAAAATTGAAGGTATCTATTAGCCCACTACATGACAAATTAGATAAACTTAACGGAGAAGTCACTAAACTTAGCAACATACTAAAACATATCAGTGAACACCCAAGGGAGAATGCGAATGGGCCACAGGGGGGATATTATGAGCATCCTAAACTAGGTATAACCAATGCTACAGAAAATACATTATCTGGTATTCCCAGCAACTCCAATAGCCCTAACAGGAACGGAGAGGGCCAAGGTATTAACATCCAAGCGCCCACTTTAGTTGTCAATACGACCTTAATAGGCCCTGGACAGAAAGCGTCATAGAGTAGATATCCTGCCATAGTAAAGGGGACAGGATTATAGGCGTAGAGTCAGGACAGGCCCCTAATAAATCCAAGGAGCGGGAGGAGCAAGAGGGACGAGCTGATTTGCCGATTAACCTACCCCCAGAATGCTGTCCATACGTGGCTGTTTTGGCAAACGTACCATCACTAGAGCCAGACCAAAAGGAAAAGCATGATACTTTAAAAAACAAAGTGGTGCATTGGTTAAACCAAAATTGTGGTTTTCCTGTGGGTCGTGCTGACCAAATACTCTTGACTAGAAGAGTGAACTGGATCGGGCCCGCAAGAAAATCATTGCACGGTGACTGCATCATTATTAACTTTAAGAATCCTAACTGGGCCCGAACCTCTCTGGAAAGAGAAGCCAGATATCCGCCTAAAGATTGTATTGTATCACTTTTGCCCCTCGGCGGCTTCTATAGACATCTAAGACCCTCACCCAATATGGGAGGGGATCAGGAGTTACGTAGAATTAAATCAGGAGTGCTAGCTCAGCCGCATTTTGGTTTACCTACATTTAATAGATTTTCAACACTTAGCACACTTGATGCTAATGATTGACAGGATATTGCCCGTCTGCCTGGGGGGGGGTAAAGCTATCAGCCGATAGTTTGCTGGGTCCTTTAGGCTCCCTTTCGTGTGGATCGGGTGCAAAATTGATCCCCGCCCTGTATCTGTGACCTGGGTGTACGTAAAAGAGGTCTGATACAAAGGTGTTAAATGTTGGCTCCAGAAATCTATGTCTGTCCTGAGTAAATGTCCAGGTAGGCCGTCTGATCCTGGTGCCCCATTAGCTCTTTTTGTCTTACCGGTCTGTTTGACCAACCTTTGATTGATGTGACTTTTTGTCGCTGTGGCTGACTCCGGTCAGTTATTGGGCATCTTTATGACTTCCATTGGTGCTTTACCTGTAGTACACAGATATTTTATATGTGCTGTCTATTTTTTTTGGTGATATTCTGTTTCTTATTTTAAGTTGATTAATTTAATCTGTTTACAAACTGTCAACATTCAGACTGCTTATTGGGCCTTAGTAGTGTGTGCACTCTGGTAATTGGTCTTCATAATTATTTTTAGCCTCTCAGAGGGCTTTCCGTTCGGATCTCCTCACCATTATTAATTTAGGTTAGGTTTTTTTTTGTTTGCTGATTTAAATGTGTAGATTTTATTTGCTTTACTTAATGCTGCTTTACGTTTTTTAAGTGTGCCGCTATACCATGGTTTATGCCTCGGGTTACCGAGCCCCTGCATTTGCTGTTCTGTTGTCTGATCATCTTATACGCCAGTTAGTTGTGTTTGAAGGTTATCATGGTTGGCCAGCGTATAATGTAGTACGGCCCTAGAGCCATGGCTGGTTCAGTGTCTGCTTGTTTGAATTCAAGCTGCCGTTGCTAAAAAAGGGCTACAGCTGTACTGTCCAATTTTAGTCTCCTGATTGGCTTACACATTTCTGAGCCATCTGGAGTACTAATAACTGGTAGAGTTGGACCTTCCTCGTACATTATCCTGAAGCTGGCGATCAAGGGATAGTGGTCACTTTCCTTGCATTTTGGGATAGAGATATGCCTGCAGTGCTCTCTGAGTGCTCTGGATGCAAATATGTAATCTAACATTGATACACTTCTATATGTGATATGTACCAGAGGTGGAGCCAGGTTCAAAAGTCCGCAGCACATGCAGGTTGAATGCGTGAAGAATGATGTAGAGTTTTTTCCATTCCATAACTTTATTTCGATCCCATGGACCATAAAAGTACATAAACAGACAAAAAAAAATTCTCCTGAAGGAATATACACGAGTGAATCATAGATAATACATAAGCATAAAATTCGTTCATATAAAAAGTATATGCTAAAAAGTGTCCCAGTGAATGAATGTACTGTATGACAAATTTAACAATAATAAAGTGGATTTTAGAAATTTCCAGGAAATAAGCCTAGGCAAGTCGGAACTCAACTCTTCCAAATCAAACTGCCTGGGAATCACTTAAAACAAAAACTTGTGTAATACAGTACGATCCGAGGTTAAAAACTTATTTCATCAAACGGTATTATTATAAAAAAACTTTAAAAAGGAATGAATAAGTACAAAGGGTGATTAAGAAAAAATACAAACAATACAAGTTTCTAAAGCCGTGGTAACTTGTTTCAGAAAGTCCAATGTACACGCCACATAAGAGTTAAAAAACACGATACAGCAAAAACAATAGGGGCATGAGTGACGTAATTTAGGATTCTAAATGCCTCTGCACCGTATACGAAACCTAAATTCCTGCAGAGTTGAATGAGCCAGTGCCGGGTAGTTTATAATCAGAACAAGACATGTAATTCTGTCTCCTCCTTGTAGTTACAGGCAGGGTACCCTCCAGGTTTCGTTTTGGACCATTTATTCGAGAAGGCATAGAGCGGTAGAGTTCCAAATCAAAACTGTGCATCTAATTTCCTAGCCAGGGTTGGTTGAATGTCATCCAGGAAGAGTTCTGTAATGTGCTCGTCCTTGATTTTTTTTAAATCAACTGTCAAATGACTGGAGGACAAGCTTTCCTGGATGTCAGCAAGTTTGTGCCTCCTATAAGATTTGACCAATTCTGACCGGGAAAGTACAGGACATGATTCTTCAGGGTTGTTCCATAAGCCTGCTTTGCCCAACCTATGACAGACATCCTTTATTTATACAAACCAAGGTATTTTACTGATACCCGGCAGACTCAATAGCTGTTTAAGCTCAGTCCGATAGACTGCCAGTTCTGGGGTCACCCACAATCTTCGCCCGAAAGTTATGGGTCTAAGGCCGATCTCTTCCCCTATGGGCCTAATTTCCAGATCCAGGCATAGAGGGGTGAGGGAAGTACTACGGGGGAGGCCTAACAACTGCCTCATGAAGTTGTTCTCTAGCTTAATCAGGCTACTAGTGGTACAATGTCCCCATAATTCTGCCCCGTATAATCTAGCACCCCTAGTTTGTACCTTCTAAATCTCAGCTATTGGGCCGGCTGGTTTGTGGGTGGAAGTTCTATACATTTTTGCAATTCCTCCTACAATCTGCGCAAGCTTAAGGCTTGCTTTGGCCATTTGCGGCCCCCTCTCCAGGTTTTCGGTCAAGGTGATACCTAAATAGTCAAAAACCGACACTCTTTCAAGAATGGTACTATTCAAACAGGGGTTAGAGTGGGACTTGTTGGCAGGATTGTTGGCCATACATTTGTTCTTCTGTGTATTAATCTCCATCCCCCTGGTTCTACAGAAGGCAAACAAGCTATCAAGAATCCGCTGGATTCCCATAGGCGACTTGGAAAGTAAAAGAGTGTCGTCAGCAAACATCATAGCTGGGACAATACTACATGCTAACTTGGGGGCATCATTGTCCTTCACCTTTCTGAGTTGGTCAACCAGTGCATTGATGAATAAACAGAATAGAGTAGGTGCGAGGACGCACCCCTGCCGTACCCCTTTATTAACCGAAAAGCGGGGATTAATTCAGCACATTTTCCAGACCTCACTTGCGCAAAGTTGGCTTCGTGCATTCTCATCAAAATGCTAAGGAGGTACGGGGCATCCCCAGGTCTTTCAATACACCCCATAGTTTGGCCCTGGGCACAAGATCAAAAGCCGATTTCAGATCCACAAATATGAGGTAGAGGCTGCCACCCTCTACTGTCACCGTTTTCCAGAAAAAAAGTTGGAGTCTAAATATCTGGTCGACGGTGGCGGTGTTTTTTATGAATCTGGCTTGATAAGGGCTCAAGATCTCCTGTTCTTCCATCCATGCCTGGAGGCGGTCAAGGAGGGCCTGTGCAAACAATTTCTGGGAAACATCGATCGGGCTTATCCAATGGAATGGTAAAGTTTATTAGACTTTCTGCCAGAGCAATCAGACATATTTATAGAGTGGGCAAGGTTTCTTTATTGAAAGCACTTGAGAGTAAGACCTCGTGTGCGGAAGACACAAAGTAGTTCTTTCAGTGATTCAGAGAATCTCTCTAGAGTATCCTCACATTTTTTTTTTTTTTAACGGGTTCAAATATGGGTTGATAATGAGTATTAATTTGTTTTGCATCCAAGATTTTGTCTCCCGCTGTCTCATTGTTGTCTCATCCGCACCGGCATCTGCCCCTTCTCTCCTGTTGCACTGTTAATGCTTCGGCTTCCGATCCAAATTAGGAGCATGTATGAGATTTGTTCCAATTGCCACTCTGGTAAAATGCTGGCTTTTTTACTCTGGAGTCAGTTCTTGATAACTCATGGGCAAAGATACACATGGTAAAAGTCTTGCCCTTACATAATGGGGGCATTTCTTGGCAATTTGTGGACATCCATGGGAAACTATTGGGCAGTTTGGGCTATTTGCCATTGGGCACTCATGGTCAAATGCTGTCCTTCACATAGTGGTTGTATTTTGTGGCAACTTGGATGTAGCGAGCATGTTAACATGCATTGATAACAAGCATGCCCTTGCATAATGGTGGTAGCTCCTGGCACACTGTGGCCACTCATGGTACGTTGGTGGCTGTTTCTGACATCATTCTGGTCTTGACAAAATGGTGGTCATTCTTGACATATTGTTATGAATTTAAACACCTAGGCAGTCTAAATACAAAACACTATAATATTCAATCAATAGACATTAATATTGTTGAAGGAGACACAACATACATGATATTAAAAAAAATTATATATGAAATTTATTATATCCAAATTAAAAAATATGCAATTTAAGAATATGGTTCAGAAAAATGTCACTAAAATAGACAGTACATTACACAGCATGAAACAAATCACATATGTAATCCATCAAATAACAAAGTGCAAATACGAGAAATTGTAAACAGGAGTGGCTAAGGCCGAGATGTTCTCAACGCGCGTTTCGACGCTAGTAAAGCGTCTTCATCAGGAGAGCCACAGTGTCTTTAATCTGTTTCGATAATCGTGCAAGACGATAGATAAATGCGTAAGGTCCAACCAGAGTTAACAAGCATGAAGAATACTTCCTAATAATGAAAAGCGCCGCTTACAGCAAAGAATAAGCCAAGGTAGTCAAAATGTGTCAAGGGAGAAATACCAAAACGGTCCATTCCAGGCCATGAAGTTCACGAAGGGTTCTGCAGTGCAAATCCAGTGGATATGTAAACTGATGTAAGATTTCAAAAGGTTAGCGGAATTTCGAATCCCAAATGACAGAAGTCAAGCAGAGCTAGCAGCTTCATAGCGAGTCAAGGATAATTGTGTATATTTAACTGGTGACCGTTGATTGAGTCACACATCAGAAGTATCGGCGGATATGGACCACAGGCATTCTTGACATATTGTGCACATCCTTGGGACAGTGGTGCCATATACTATGTCACTAATTCTTGGCATACTGTGTGCATCTGTTGCTCAATGGTAATTCTTACCCTATCATGGTCTTCCATTGGACGATTGTGGTCATTCCTGACACATTGTCGGCATCCATGAACCCACAGTTGCTGAATGTTAGTCATGCATTATGGGTGTCATTTATGGCATTTGGTGGGATGTGTGGAATAATGGTGCTGGCCCTTATTTGATGGTTATAATTCCAGGCATATCGTTGGCAGGCATTGTCTTATATTTAGAAATGTAAATAGCTTTTAATACTTAAAGGTTTAACCAGGCTCAGAATGGAGGAACCAGTGCAAGTGCACACCGCCCCCTCCTCACCCTTTGAAAAGCTATGGTTTTGCCACTGCTCAGGTTTTGGACCCAGAATTTATCAAACATTTTGTGTTTATAAATGCTTGTCTTTATTAAGCGAAGCAAAGCTGCAGAGATGATCATAATGTCACTTGTGGCAGTAATGGTTGGGCTGGCGGGTTTGGTGCAACAGCGCACATACCGTGTGCAATGTGTAGCCTGCCCAAGGAGGCTTCCTAAGGTATAGGGAGAAGGAAAGCTGCAGCCATATCACTGATTATTGGTTGAGTGGCAGCATCGGCTGAAGCTTGATAAATGATGACACGGGTGAGTGTCGCGCAAGTAAAAGTACTAACGCGGTTGAGGTGAGAGGGATCAATGTGATAAGACTCCTGATGGGCATAAATGACGCAGTGTTGGCGGTTTTATGTAACTGTGTTGATTGAAAACGAATAGACGATGTGAGCATTAAAAATAAAAACAGCAAAACATCTGAGAATTCTCCCTAAGTATTCATTCGTAGCTGTTCTTTTATATCCTTTAACACAGCTGCATCCTTGACTGGGTTAATGCACATAGTGGGCTCTCTGAAAATGATTTTCAGAGGAGGCACGCAAGGGCCACTGATTAAACTGGTAGGGCTATAACAGACTAGAGTGTGCGTGTATACCTCCCACTCCTATTTCGCTTAATTTCTTGCACTTTTCTTAATTTTTTTTTTTATTGTAACTTCTTAATTTAATTTAATCTCCTTTGTTTTTACTATCACATCGACATTTTCTTTACATCTTGTTTTTTCTTTCTGTTACTTTCCCTAGAGGTATGTTTCCTCTTGTAGGCTTTCCTAAACGGCCCGAATCCAGCTTTCTATTTTCTTGTAACGTGTCCTTCACTTTGCCTAATAGGCACAGTGATAGGGCACAAGGTGGGGCAGAAGGGATACAGCTGGGTTCGGGCCCCCCGTAGCTCGACGCTATGTCGCCACTGCGACCCTAGTCAGAAGATGCTGTTTCAGGAGGTCTTAGCTCAAGACGTCAGGGCTGCTGGGTAGTCCGGCTTGTAACGTGTCCTTCACTTTGCCTAATAGGCACAGTGATAGGGCACAAGGGGGGCTGAAGGGATACAGCTGGGGCCAGGGCCCCCCGTAGCTCGACGCTATGTCGCCACTGCGACCCTAGTCAGAAGATGCTGTTTCAGGAGGTCTTAGCTCAAGACGTCAGGGCTGCTGGGTAGTCCGGCTTGTAACGTGTCCTTCACTTTGCCTAATAGGCACAGTGATAGGGCACAAGGTGGGGCAGAAGGGATACAGCTGGGTTCGGGCCCCCCGTAGCTCGACGCTATGTCGCCACTGCGACCCTAGTCAGAAGATGCTGTTCCAGGAGGTCTTAGCTCAAGACGTCAGGGCTGCTGGGTAGTCCGGCTACCAAGCTATTAACCTTTTCTTATGATGCTTTCTTGCCCCTTAGTTTAAAACTGTAGTGAAGCCTCGCAGTCTAACTCCAAGGGCTGCAGTAAGTCTGAAACTGGGTGCAAAAGGTGTCGCAGCACATTACTTCCTATTCCTACTAGGAAAGGTGAGGATCATGTGCAGGCTTGGTCTGGTGTAATAGTACTATAAAGGTATTTCTAGTTGGTGCCTTTTGCGCCTGAGGGCGGCTGGTAGGGAACGGTGGTGGGGCAAGAAAATAAGAAAATTAAACAAACTTCCCTGCCAGTTTCTTCCCAGCCTCTGCCTCCCCGTCACCTCTCCTCCTCGCAGGAAACATCCGGGCTCTAAAGCTCCCTAAGCAAATGACAAGGCTGCAAGGGTTGTGATTGGTTCCCCTACGTTCCCCCAAAAGCCAATCACAACACTGCATTGCAGCGTTGTGATTGATCTGTGCCTCGTGATTCGGCACGCAGACGGGGACAGGGAGCCTGTGCATGTTCCCCACCAGTCTGTGTTATGCGGTCTGTTGTGGAACATGTAAAGTGCGCATAAATGCTTGGCCTGCCTGCTTGGCCTGCCCAAGACGGCTGGTCAAACATTCATGTGCACTTTGAGTGTGCTCACCACTCCTCCCCTGGCCCCTTCTCTAGCCAGCCCCGCTCTTCCACGCACCTAGGAAGGAAAAATTTAATAACAAGAGGAAGGGTCAAGGCACACAAGTCCTGCACTCAACAACACACAGTGATGAGAGTAAACAAAGAAGAGCTATACAGTGGTGCAATGAACCAGAGACATGACCCCTCTACGTCTCCATAAAGGGAAAGGACATTCCCTGGACAAGACACAGAGTGGGTCAGCACTCAACTTGCCAATCAATTGTGGCTGTAACAGATTATGTAATCTATAGTATGCATATGAGGACAATGGAGCAGAATCTTTTCAAGCAACTGATAGGAGTCGTTTCTTCTTTGGAAAATGTTTCTTTTATTCTTTATTCATTGTTCTTTTCTTAAAAGACAGCATGCAATTGGTAGCCAACGCGTTTTGTCCACCTGGGACGAAAACTCCTGGTTTTGACAACGTGACGTCTGGTTCATTTTGAACTAGACGTCACGTTGTCAACACCAGGAGCAATTTTACTCCATACATCAACTATACCATTGTTTCTCTACTGGAAGGCACACTTTGAAGAACAACGCAAACACATCCCTCGCATGCTAAGCCCTGAAGAAGTCCCAGGTGGACGAAACACGTCGGCTACCAACTGCATGCTGTCTTTTAAGAAAAGAACAGTGAATAAAGAATAAAATACATTTTTTCCAAAGAAGAAACAACTCATATTGGTTGCTTGAAAATATACTGCTTTGTTGTGTTCATATGCATACTATAGATTACAAAATCTGTTGCAGCCACAATTGATTGTTGAGTGCTGAACCACTCTGTGTTACAAAAGGGGGTGGTGATGGACGGAGCATCAGAACCAATCAAACACTCACACCCAGTCAACAGATCCGGGTTTGATCCATCACCGTTCTTTAGCCCACTCTGCCACCCCAGTTCAGACATGGCCATATGCAAATCAGTCTGACCCTGTGCCTCTCTGTGTGTCAGGAAAAATATAATGATAAAGCTTTGTTACTATTATTTTGTATTTCCTCTGCACTGCTCATAAAGTAGTAGGGCGACGCTCCTCCGCCTTAGCGGAGGAGCCGCCCCTGCCTGTGACTTTAGGACGAGAAGGCTGGTATTGCTAACCTATGACAGAAGCTGGTTCGACCTCTTCAAGTTTAGTGATCGCCTACATTAATTCCACTCACTGCTTTTTCCTTCGTGATCAGGCTGCAGACGTGTTCCATTAGAAACTCAAGAACCCGTTAACACTCAGGATTATGGGCCTGATTCACAAAGGGCCTTCACACTCGTGGGGGAGGCCCCACAGTCGTGGGGGAGTCTCACACTTTGGGCGGAATCTATTGCGCCCCAAGTGTGGAGACTCCCCCACGACTGCGCGTCCTCCGCCACGAGTGCGGAGGCCCTTTGTAAGTCAGGCCCTATATCTCCAACGGGGTGGGCTTTGTAGTGTTGTTTCATTTTGGATTGGCTTTCTGCTCGGTGCGTGCTGTCTAGATCCCCACCAACCCACCCAGGTTGTGTGTCTTATTGGGCTACACCATTTGATTCAGAGTGTGCTGGGAGTCTGGTGTAATGCAGAGCCGTGTGTGCTTCCATCCAGTCACAATGATCCTAAAACAAGTAAAACGTTCATTGAAATACTTATTTTCTACACAGTGTCATTTAGTTTTAGCTTAAATGTTTTTGCTCATGTGTGTGTGATAGTTTAGAAACGTATTTATTTATTTGCAGGGTTTTATATAGCGCTGGCTAGACCCGGAGGTATCGGAGCGCTTTACATAGAGATGGACAAAAGTTACTTAGAAAATGATGTCATGTTTAACCCCAGCGTTGAGCAGGCAGGCGGTGCCCAAACCGCTCCATCTTAGCTCTGCCAAACACAGGTCAACCTTGACCTGCTGCATCCCTTCCCTCCCTGGTGTGTCCCTTCCCTCCCTGGTGTGTCCCTTCCCTCCCTGGTGTGTCCCTTCCCTCCTTGTTGTATCTCTTCCCTCTCTGCTGCATCCCTTCCCTCCCTGCTGCATCCCTTCCCTCCCTGGTGCGTCCCTTCCCTCCCTGGTGTGTCCCTTCCCTCCTTGTTGTATCTCTTCCCTCCCAGCTGCTTCTGCACGACGCCTTTCCGGAGCAAAAACCTGTAGTGGGTTCTAAAATGTCGTCTCAATTCGAAGTCAAAGCACAAAACGTACCTAAAGCACAAAAACATTAGTACGCGATGATGTCGCCTTAATAAGCAACACAGATTCTGGCGTCGAGCGTCCATGACCACCGGGGCCCCTTCCTCAGGCACTCAGTGTCCGTGCCTGGCCGGGGCCCCTTTCTATGGATGAGAAGTTTGACACCAGCGCGCTGATTACGTAAATTATATTTTACAGTTTGTACAAAGAAAGGATGAGAGAACACGGAAAGATGCAGTGGCGTTAATTTGTTTCCAAGTGCTGACATCAGCAGTCTTCAGTGTGATTTCCTGGTAGAAACCATTAGGGAAGTGCAGATTGTCGCATGTGTGCACAGTGGACTGTAGCACATACAGTGAACGTGCTGCTGTAATGTAAGGCACGGTCTCTGTCACAGATTTGGGCTGATTGGTCTTTTAAATATTTGTAGAATTGAAGCAGCGCAATTTCACTATCTGAAACCATGGTAGATAGTAGCATTACCTTGGAACCCAAAGCTGTGTGCGGCTTTGGGTTGGAAAATGGCATGTGTGTTTCACACATTTGAATTCAACCACAAAACAGGCCTACAAGTATCGTTTTTAGCATTCTGGATAGGCTCATAAATCAATCGAATGTTGCATTATGTTAGGAGCATGTGTGCACTTCTTCTTGTTATCATGGACCTTTTTTATCATGGGCACCCTTTGCTTAGGACTGTGAGTGGGTTGGAGTGATGTGTTCAGTGTCTCCTTTTGTAATAGTTAATGCTAGTTGATGTGAAAGGAAAGGTGGTCTGATTGTGCTAAAGACCTTTGTGTGTTTGAAGGAGCGGGCTGAAGCACCTCGGCTGTTTCCATTCAGCTGGGTTATCACTGACCCATAGATAGCTCTGCTGATGCAGGTAGTTTTGTAAACCTCATCACCAGCTCTGGTGCCAGGTTGTGCTCTCGATCGTATGCTATTTTTAGGTCTCGCCTGGCGTAAGACCGCGCAGACATGCGCAGTCTCGCTGGCGAGATTTAATGATTTGAGGAGATTTCTCTAGTGGGCTTTAAGCCCCGCCCCTCTTTTCCATTGGCTGGCGTCACCGTTTATGCTAAACAGTGGCCAGCCATTGGAAAGGCGTGTCTAGTGACGTACACTTTTCTCTTTTAGAGCCGTCCCAGTTGGACTGGCTGCCCCGACTTACTGCTGGTGTAAAAGGTTTTTTATTATCTTTATGGGGCCAAACACATGGCCCCATAAAGATAAGAAACCAGTCAGGCGAGCCAGTCCAACTGGGACGGCTCTAAAAGAGAAAAAAAAAAGAGTGAGGCGTTGTTGGCGTTGCTTGTGTATGAAACAAACGTGGACACATCTCGAAGGTCTCTCTCTGGCATTCAGCTTTAGGCACTCTGCCCTTCGTGAGTGTACAGCCGGAGGGTCTGCCCCGATCACTCTTACGTTGAAAGGCGAGGCTCCGATACTGAAATCTGCCCGTCGTGCCTAACCCCCCCCATCATGTTCATCACCCTGCTCACACTACGCTGGCTGTGGCGCCCGTCACCCCGCAGCACTCAGCTCTGGGTTTACTCCGCCTTCATCAGATAACCGTGCGGGAGGAAGCTGGCACTCGGGATTAAGATAAACAAAGAGCAAATTCAAACACAGAGCTTAATTAATGTTTGCTTTCGGGGCGAATCACAGCACGCTGCGTTAGCTGGATCCGGGTGGGCGTTCCTGAAGAGATGGCGCGGATGTCCCTCCCCTGGACAGGAGGGTGCGAGCTGCAGTGTAGTCCGGGCAGTCAGTGCTCGGTATGTGATGCCCGAGGTGTGCGCGGTGTCTGCCGTACATGCTCCGTGCTGCATGACTCGACGTGTGGATGTTGTGCAGATGTGTATACCCCCAGGTTCTTGACACTTTTATAACTTAAATTGCTGTCGAGCATGTTTGAGTCTTAGTTTTTGATGCAAGCACGATCATTAAATTCCACCCTTCCTTAGGAATGTTAATGTTTATTTTCAGTATTTTTATGTTTTATTCACGATTTTACTTGAAAACCGAGTGTCATTGCCCGTTCTTTTTAAGTATCCAGGCACCGAAGGCAATTATGAGCAGTAGAATCTCTACAGTCGCGAGCCCTTATGGCCGCTCTAGTTCCGTGAGTCTAGCTGTCTGTCCTCATAAATAGAAGCAGCAGCATAGAGGCGAGAGGATGTGGCGTTCGGGCCAGAGCTGCCGACTTTGGGCTAGGGGAACCAGGTTCAAGTTTCGGTGCCAGCTCGACATCCTGTGATTATTGGCATACCACTTACTCCTCTCTGTGCCTCAAAATGAATGTGTCCTTGTTGTAGCTGGTGCTCGTGTAAAGTGCTACAGTTCCTTTGGGGCGGTTTGGCTCTATATAAATCTGAAAAAATCAGTAGGTAATGGACGTTATTTTTTAATGAGTAGTTATGCGAAGGGTTTATGGTATTTTCCTTTTTTATACAGCGCCAAAAATGTTGCAAGTGTTCCAAATGTCACTATGACCCAATTGGGTCCTGCTGTTTTTATTGGTTTTGGAAGGATGAAAGGCTGGGCAGTCCCTGCTAGCTTTTCAGACTTTGACTTTTAGGTTCAACACACATCTGCAGCAAATGCATGCATCTGCTGAGCTCTTGACCTCTGCTGCTACCATCATTATCGACACCAGTCACACTGAATACTGCAGTGCCGCATTGTGCACAGTTTTGTGTACAGGTGCGAGAGCGGTTTTCTGTAACTGTTGCATGCGGACTGCTTGCCAGCGCAGAACTTGTAGAAAAGCTGCATACTGATGTTTACAAGCATCGCTTGGTAGAGTGATCTCTGTATTTACAACTATGGAGTAAACAGATGAAAAGCAACAAAACCTTCACAGAGTCCGTCCTTCTGATTGTCTTCAAAGTCCCCTAGAGCTGAAAAATTGGATGTGCCCACTCCTCCCAGTAACATTTTCTGCCACGGTTTCCATTTTTCACTTGCCTTCCTCTGTAGAACCACATTCTGAAGTGAGTGGTCTCTATACAGGGAAGGAGTGGCCTCTTGGCTCTCTTTTGCTAGCAGGCCTGAAGACTCTTGACTGCAGCTTGACCGTTCTCTCCTTTGCCAACCTTCTGCTCCTACCAGGAGGGCCTTCCTTCAAGTGCACCATATAATGTTTTGGAGTCACTTCTTTCGATAAATCTTTTTATGTTTAATGCACAGAAACGACAGAGCAAAGCAATGGCATCCGAGGGAGACCCATAGGATGCTAGACATCGACACTGACCTATGGTTCATGAGTACAGCCATGTCGATACCACACAGGAAAACCAAGGCCGCTTCAACTACCAACCCGATAGGCTAGGCTGTTCATGGGCCCAGATTTGGGCATGTTTCGCTATGCACGGTCTCATTTATGCGCCATTTGCTCTGCTGCGCCGCAGTAGTCCATGCCTCGATACCAGTCCGCTAGCAGCAAGGGCCAGTGTCTCTTTTGGCCAGCAGGAACCCCATGCCAGCCCATAACCTTAGGTACCTCAAGTCAACCCACCACTCCATTAGTCCCAACAGCCTCCAGGGGGGGTCTAACTCCGTGGGGGTATCCAGTCCAGCTGCTAAAACCATAAGGATCGCCTGCCAGTAGTTGAGGATATGGCAGCAGTCACGTGATAAAAGATGCCTGCTGCTTCCACGCATCTCATACTAGCAGCACGGCTGGCTTGCCTCATCCTAGACAGTCTGTGGGGACTGTGATAAATCCTGTGGTAGTAGTTAAATTGAATAAGCTTGAGATTGGGTTGTCCACCATCCGCACTGCCGTTTTTACCACCATCGTCATTGACTTTACCTGGATCAGTGCACCAAGTAGCCCTGAAGCCTGTAATTGTGTCTGGGGGGTTTATGATTAAACAGTTGTACAGTCTAGAGATTTCAAGTCACCCGTCAACTGCTGGAATCATTTAATGTGGTCAGTGGCCCAGACCTCTCTTAGGCAGGAAATGCCAATAAAGTCCCAGGCAGCGAACCCGGGTAACTGCACAGCGTGTTTGAGCCTAGTACCAAGCCACAGACTGGTGTGATTGGTGAATTAGCACAGCCAGCTGATATGCTTCAGGGCCTCCTGTCAGCACTGCGTTTAATTAACAACAAGCATTGAAAATGCAATAAGCCTTCGCCTTTTATTAAGTTAAAGCCATTTGCTTTGCTATATAATACCATTAGCAAAGCAAATGGCTTTAACTTAATAAAAGGCGAGGCCTATTGCATTTTCAATGCTTGTTAAGCTATTTTTATCTGAATGGTACTGAATTCTATGCTGATGTAGTGCGGGTGGTTAGCTGGGTGAGAAGTGTGACTTGGGTGATGTTGGATCAGCGACAGCCAACTTGGGCATCTGGCTGGCTGAGTAGGATGGTAGAGCTGCAGAGGCGTGGAGGCTAGTGGGGAAACAGGACTTTCTAGCCCTGGCTTCGTGAGTGCCCTTCTTTAAGCCGGGCTGCCGTACTTACAACAGCAGAGTACCTGCATTTCCCAGGAGCAGACGGGGCCTCTGGCATAGTGAGTACCTGCACTTTCACATTTTTATTGTTTCCTTATGAGTAATGAGATAAAGCGCTGCTAGAAGGCTGAGTGTCACAATATCGGGTCGGGATATATTTTAAGGCAGTTTGACAAAATTCCTTCCAAAATATGTTTTAAACCTGCAAACTATTCCTATTCTACCCGAACTACTTGAATTAACTATTTATATTAGTAAGTTATTACATTACCAGCTAGTTCCTACTTTGTTAACTGAACAGAACATGGCCTACTACCTGTCAACTAGATCCTTACTCAGTATTTAAAAAAAATCTATATTAGGTTTCGATGTGAAGCACAATTCCGAAAAAAGAGACCGTACACAGGAGGGGGATAAATTGTGATAAAAGAAGGGGAATGACAAAACGCAAACGGGAGATCAGGCGCCGGGACAGAAAGCCGGGCACGAGTCATAACAGCATTCAAGTTAAATAGAGCAAAACCGCATAAAAAGAAGACCAAACAGTCTCAAATGTTTCCATGATATTTGCCTCCAGGACCAGTTTTTACTTAGTTTTTTTTATGTTATTTCCAAAGTCTCAGAACAATTCTCTTAGCCTCCAACAATGGAGTTCTGTTAAAATATTTTTTTATTACCATTTGGAATTCGCTCCCTCTAGTAACAGCAAGTGCAATTTCCGAGGCTTCTCGCTGCACGTTTCCTTTGCCATGACATCGAATCTTCATGTATAAATGCACAAAAACAACTTAAAGTTTCGGATTCCATTGCCTCCCCTCCCAGGGGCTTGAGAGTGCCCCAGCCTCGTATTTCCTGCGGGCTCATGTTGGGTAGTCCTTTTATGAGAGCAGCTCATAGTCCTCTGCATGCAGGTTATCTGTTCTGGCCGTACAACTTCAAGTGTTGGAAGATAAGTACCCTCTCTGCAATCCTTCCCCATAGAGTCTACAACCGGTTGCCATGCTCCCAGGGAGATCCTGTCTCTTTGATTAGATGGTTTGAAAGTGTCTCAGTTGCCACTGCTTTCCCACACCTTTGTGTACAAGATATATACCGCCGATGTTATTGTTTACTTCTAATAACATGCCTGGACCATTTCATGCACACTAATGGAATATCAATGTTCATGCCTTTCCAGACACTTATGAATTCTCATAGCCGTATTGTTATAGCTGGACTGTAAGGGATCATACCTCCCTTAATAGCTACCAATACTTCCATCGGAAACATCAATAATGCCATGCAAGCTCACCATACAGACGTTGGATCACCTTCTCCTGCACATCCCGTTCCGCACCGACCTTATCCGTCTGGCAACATCTTACACATTTTGTCTGGGGTCCTGTACTACCCTCATCACTTTTAGTGAAGAGGCTCTATGCAGTACTGATTTGCAATTTGATATTGCATCTCTCCAAAGATTAACTCGTGCTTCATTTTGTATCAACCATGCTTTCCCATCTCTCATAGTCTGCTGAACTTGATTGTTCAATCATGGCTACAAGCTTGTGTAACTGTGACACCCGCCCTCTGGTCCCCACACATGTAGTGAGGAACTTCTCAAGATCTGTTTTGTCTCTTGTGGCTGGCAATTTGTTGGACGCATTGCCCAGTGCCTCAGTTGAAAGTATTAGAAATGTTCTTGTGTCCCTATCCAGAAGGCTCGGTACAAGTCTATAAAATACCTTACTATACCTCCCTCTAATGCATCTGGTATGGTTTTGCATTCCCCCACTCTCGAGTCCTAGAGCTCCTCAACTGTGTATGCTGATGTAAAATTTGGATTGTGTTTTAGACCTGGCGTCTTTAGACGTGGTTTCCCCTGACTTTATACCTTCTGACCTCCTGGTTTTGACTGTGTGCTGAATTTTGTTTGCTGGCTTTACAACTCTGTGCACTCTTTCTTTCACTGCTGACCAGTGTGGAAGTGCATGTGCTCTGTCTAAAATGCAATGGAATTTGGTTTCTTCATGATAGGCATATTTGATTTACCTATAAGTCCCTAGTACAAGTCACTACATGTGCCCAACGCCTGTAAATAAAAGTCTACTGCCGGGCTTGTAGCACTGATGGTGCCACCCACATGAATAGCATTTATAAACATGTCTCAGGCCTATCACTGCACAGCCTGGGTGTGCAGTTTTAAACAGCCATTTCGACCTGACTAGTTAACCTACTTGTCAGGATTAAATATTCCTTTTTATGGCACATAGGTCACCCCTAGAGCAGGCCCCAGATAGCCCATGGACAGGGTGCAGTGTACTTAAATGGTAGGACATGTACATTTCGGTTTTACATGTCCTGATTGTAAAATACTCTTAAATTACATTAACATTTAAAGTTACATTAAAGCTGCCTTGTAGCATTTTACAAGTATAACTTTCAATTGGGAAAAAATAGGAGAAGTGTGTTTGGTGTCTCTGGACTCACAATTGAAAAACACATCTTTTAGTGAAGTTGGTTTTTAAATTGAAGGTCTGAAAATGTCACTCTTAGAAAGATGGCATTTTGTTACTTAAACCCTTCAGTGCCTTCTGCCTGTCTCTGGTCTACAGGTCTGGGTTGTATGACAGCTGGGCTTTGTGCATTCCCTCTAGACACAAAGGGAACTGAGGTCTGCCACTCACATCCTGATGTACCATCACCAGGCTGATGGGTCTTCCTGAGCTAGAGTGAGAGGGAGGAGCTGACACATGCACCTGATTAGGACTGTCCCTGTCCCCACACAAATGGCTGTATACCCCAGTGTAGTGAGTCTGGATCCAGGGCAGGGTCTTGTGCACTACAAAGACCTTTCTTTGAACTCTTCCTACTTCAAAGGCTAAAATGGATATAAATACTGGATCTCAGACACCATGTACTCCAAACACTTCTGGAACTGAGGACGTTCTACGAGGAAGAAGATCAGTTGTGGTGCCTGGAGGGACTACCACTTTGCAGCTTGCTTTGCTCTGAGGGCCTTCTGCTTCTTGCCTGTGAGTGAGAGAACTGGATTTGACTCTCTACAGTCTGCAACTCTAAAGTGTGTCCAAGGGCTTGTTTGTAAATGGCTTGGCTCCTGTTTTCTGAAGTCGCAGGGATATCAAAGGCTTCCCCTGCACCGTGCTCCTTTGCTGTGAACCTTACTCATCCAAGTGGTACCAAAACCAGTCCTGGGCCCTTGGAAGTGACTGTTTGGTGCTGCAACACAAGAAACCAATGTTACAAGCATGTTGCACCAATTGGTACAGGTGCATTTCCCTACGACATAAGCACATTGCCGCTGCCTGTACTGAAGCCACGGACACCGCTCATTGACTGCGCATCGCTAACGATCTTCAAAGCAGCTCCAACTTTGTGGAAGCAGCACCTCCGCATCGCCCTGTGCTGCACTCATCATCTACAGTCAGTGATACGATGCATCAGCCCAATGCACATCTCTTCTTGACATCGACGCTTCCATGACTTTACACGGCTTTGGAAATGACACATCGAGTTCGACAGTGACGCAGCCCCCCTTTGCAGAAAGCATCATCTACAATCTTTGACACATCCACAACGTTGCACCAACTTCAGAATTGACGCATCGCCTTCGACAGCTACTCTTCCCCTCCTTTGCTCGACACATCGTCCACGATCTCCGGAGCATCCAAGGTACTGTCAGCGGGTCTGTGTGACTCCTGAATCTGGTTTGCTCCCCATTGTGGTCGAATTGAACTTTTGGATTTGTCCTAGTCAAGCATTAACAGATAGCCCCAGTTGGAACTACTGATCTTTAAGTACTGTATTTTCGGTTAATTTTGCAAAGTTCATATCTTGACTTGTGTATATTGGATCTTTATTGATTTGGTCTTGTTTTACTCATATAAATATTGGCTATTTTTCTAATCTGGTGTGGAGTACTTTTGTGTTGTTTTCCCTGTGTTACTGGTTGTGTGTGTGTACAAATACTTTACACATTGGCTCTTTAGTTTGGCCTGCCTGCTCAGTGCCAAGATGCCAGAGGTTGAGCACAGGCAAACCTTTGGTGTGTACTACACTTACCCTGACTAGGATTGTGGTTCCTGCTTGGACAGGGTGCATACCTCTGCCAACCAGAAACCCAATTTCTAACATTGTGTATGGGTGTTAGTGAAGATAAAACCCTGGTCAGACACATTTTGAGGCTTATTGCATTCTTTACCAACACTGTGCTGGCAGTCTGACTAAAGTATAATCGCTGAGGCCTATCTCTTTTGGGTTTTCCGGTTACATCCCACAGCATCCTGCAAGCCGGGGCTCTATCCATATTCGCCCAGTGTTTGCTGGAGTAGCTCATCAGAGAATTGTCAATTACATGCATCTGTTCAGCTTCACAATAGTTTGTCTGTTCCAGAAAATCCAATCCCGCCCCCATTCCGTATTTGAAATCTTAACTGGCTTACTCTACTAGACTGTTTATAATTCTTTTATGGAATGTTTGAAAAATATTGTCCTTGATTCTTATCGGGATAGCCTGAAACTGGTATAGGGATCAGAACTCTATTGTCATTCTAGTGGGAGCCATACTGCCCAACCAAGGGATGAATAGGTGTTTGCATCTTTTTAGATCTTCTTTTATCTCTACAACCATATGGGATATATTTGTCCTACATATTTTTAATGTGTTCGGGATTGTTATCAGTGTTCAACCACACCCAGAGACTTTTATTTTACTGGATGAGCTATACTTGGAACTGGTACTTGTTCTTGTAGCCATCTCCGCTGGATGTTGTCTGCTGGTGTTTCCAGTAGTATTTCAGCTTTATGTCCTCTCAACTGGAGGTCATTTTCCTTCATCCAGTACAAAATGGTTTAAGACATTTTGTGATGATTGGAATATTGTTTTTTGTCAGGTTGAATGTGAGTTGAATGTTATCCTGATATATTAAGGATCAATGGATTTCAGAATCAAGAGAACTATGTCTTCTTTAATATTGTTGAAGAAAGTTTCAATTCCTATGTCTGGTGTGAACCCGAGTGCTTAATGTGAGCCAGTGGTTGCAAGTGGAGCCCATCAGCAATCATTTGTGGGCACCGGGACCTGTATTTCATCACCAGGCTATGACCTAGAACAAGAGATGGAAAGGAAGGAAAGATGGGAAAACCTAGCCAAAGGAGAAAACAGGGATAAAAAAGAGCCCGCAAGAGTAAAATAAAGAGATAGGGATTGTGCTGTGGTGGATGAAAGAGCCATGAGGAGGCATCGAGTCTGGATAGTCTGGGCATTAGGCAACTCTAAGATTTAGCAATGCCGATGGCAGGCTTTGGAGAAAAACGTAGGGTCCTAGCACTTATTTGCTTTTAAATTAAGCACTGATGAACCCTGATTGGCTGTCTTGGAGAACATTATTCTTCATCACGGAGTTCTGTATGGCCTCTCTTTACATTATTTTGTAATACATGGTGGATTGGAAATGAGTCAGTATTTGGCTTAAGCTTTCTATTATAGGGGTGTGATAGTAGCCTCTTGTAGAGGCTTGGGAACTGTGCCCAGCTGATGAGCGCTTTTTATGATGTTGTTACCGTGTTCACTGCAAATAATCTTTTAGTGTGGTTCAGAACATGACTACACTGGTAGAAGCAAAGCTTCAGCTGTTGTAATATCTTTGAACACTTGATCTTGACTCATTGTGACAAAGGTTGAGATGATGGTACGTATATATATATATATATATATATATATATATATATATATATATATATATATATATATATATATATATATACACACACCCTCTCTCTCGCTCCCCTCACACACACACTCTCTCTCTCTCCTCACACACACACTCTTTCTCTCTCCACACACACACTCTTTCTCTCTCCTCACACACACTCTCTCTCTCTCCACACACACACACACACACACACACACACTCTCTCTCTCACACATACTCTCGCACACACACTCTCACCACTCTCACATACACACTCTCTCACACACACTCTCCACTCTCACACACACACACTCTCCACTCTCACACACACACACTCTCCACTCTCACACACACACTCTCCACTATCACACACACACACACACACTCCACTCTCTCACACACACACACACACACACACTCTCCACTCACACACACACACACACACACACACTCTCCACTCACTCCACTATGTGCATTGACACACATTTCCTTGTAACCTAAGGAGTTGTATGACATTAATTATGTTCCTATTTCTCTGAGTACATGTACTCAGTCACTGATGGGCGTTCTACGCCACAGTTTTCTATTCTATATGAAGTTCCCTGCTTCAGCCCACCTTTCTCTCTCTTCCTCCTTTCCTTATACCTACTCTCTCCATAGTTTATTCTTTTTCATTTATCTTTTACTCATCCCTGTAATTTCCCATTTTATAACTTCGGCAGACTCTATCACTTTATCTGTCCTTTTATCATCTTGTCTTTTACTTGGCTTGTTACCCACACTTTTATTTTTCCATCTTGTCAATTGTGCCTATCTCTTTGATTTTCCTCCGTTGCAATGCACATTCTCTATTTCAGACGATCCTGAACATTGCTCTTCTTATATTTTTTCAGATAACCTTGTCTCTCCTCTGCCTCTCTTGAGTGCCTTCCTATCAATTACCATTTTTAAGATCATAATGTGTGTCTTTTAAAAAAAGAAATATATATATATGTTTTTATAAAGCTGGTTACCCAAGCCTCACTACTGCCTTTGGTCTGCTGCTCAAACTCAACAGAAAACAAGTCTACATGTACATGCGTCTTTAATTTCTAACTGTACGGCATCTAGAGGCAACTTTCTCCCAACACATACAAAATGTTTGAAGTTCTTCAAAACCCTGCAGGCTCTCTTGCAGTAACTGGTGGTTTGAGAGCACTTCAGTATAAGCATGAATAGCGCAGGAATCTTCTTCATAATGTTTATTTCGGGGTAATTAACTGATAAAAGCATGTACATACATAAAATAACAAACATGAAGATTGGCATTACTCATACAAATCAAGGCGTACAGTACAGAGTAATCATATGAAATGATGGTAAATTCATAACATCGGTATAATCATGGAGAAAAGAAGCTTTGTAAACTAAAAGCCATCTGATTGGACTTCAAAACAATATATTAAGCGAGTAAAATCCCTTTAAAAATATGTACGAATCAAAAAATGGCACATTTGGGGGAGGAGCCTAGCGCGCATCCAAGATGGTCGCGTGAGCACAGGGCTCCCCGGACGCTCGCTGCTCCTCGGAATTTATCCTGACTCTATCCTGACTTGGTTGATGGAATCTGGGAGACGAATGCTGGCTGAACACTAAACTCCTTTCGGAAATCAAATCGGACCTGGCAATCCGGAGTTATGGTGGTTTGAACTTTTGAGGCCCACCCGACGGCTGTGCCCGATGCGAGGGTGATCTGTGGAGCCGGGGCGTAGTTGAACAACAACGGCAGCGGGGCTGTGCCAGTGGCCGTCACATCACTTTCGGGTTCACTTTTGGTCTTTGAGGGGCTGGACTGTGGACTTGCTTGGTGCGACTGGGCTCTCATTTTGCCTTCGCTTGATGCCGGTGGCTTCGTCTGCTGCCAGCGTGCTCATTGACGGGGGTCCCTTCGCTCCGCCATATTGCGGCCTGTGGTGTGACACGCGTCTGCCTGGCCTGTGCCACCTCGACGCTTCCTCGGTGGTCCCCTTCGGCGATCGAGGTTCTCATGGGAGGCAAGGGGGACCCCGAGAGGCGTAAGACCAAAACATCCCTACGTGGGAGACCGGTCCAGACGAACAACATGGACCGCTACACTCGGGGTAAAGGATCCCCCGGGACGGCCACTGTCCCCCCGGAGGACACCAGTGGTGGCCCGTCCGTTTCTCCGGATCTGTCCCTGCAGGACATCATGGGCGCCATTAAGGGCATCAGAGAGACCATCGCTACGCAGTACGAGGCCTTGGCCCGTAAAATCGACACGGTGGCCATTGACATTACGCTAATCCGGGCGGATCTCTCTAAGACTAACAAGAGGGTTCAATCGCTGGATGTGCGGACGTCCTCCCTTGGTACGGAGGTGTCGGACCTGCAGGCCACTCTCGGCGATCTCAAGTCGGCCAATGATCTGATGGCCCGGCGGCTGGAAGACTTCGAGGGACGGGCCCGCCGCAATAACATTCGCGTCATAGGCGTTCCGGAGACCTCCGATAACCGCCCGGTTGATCTCCTGGTCGAGGAGCTCATCCTCGAACATCTTGCTCCCGCTGGCCTGAGTAAGTTTTTCGCTGTGGAGCGGGCCCATCGAGTCCCAGGTGGCCGGCCGCGACCGGGTGCCCCCCCGAGGCCTATCGTTGCGAGACTTTACCATTACAGAGACCGAGACGCGATTCTGCAGGCCTCACGGGTCCATGGCCCGGTCCGACATGAGAACTCGTCCATTAACTTTTTCCCGGACTTCACCCAACTTGTCCAGAAACAGCGGATGGGCTTCCAGGGGGTGAAGCGGCGTCTCCGGGACCTCGGTCTCAAGTACTCTATGCTTTATCCTGCAAGGCTCCGAGTGGAACATGAAGATCGGACTACCTTTTTTGACTCTCCTGCGACTGTGAGTGACTGGCTGGATTCGCTGCCGGACCGGGGTGACCGGACTGGGCCCTCTGCCGGTACCGAGGGTGGCGGGTCTCCTTTGGAGTGACTTATGGTTCCGGACTCTGCCATGTTGTACTGTTCGGCTGGGTTCTACTTCGTTTGTGCATTTTGTTTCACTATGTTGTGTGTGGGGAGCGGGCGGGGACGGGTCCCTTCCCTCCTCCGGGGTCTTTTCGTAGAATGGGGTTTGTAGGGCGACAGGCACACTGCAAGTTGGGGTGGTTTTTTGGACCGCAGGGGTGCAGGGTGGGGGGTGTTGGAGTTGGGGGGGGTTAGTGGGTGGGTGGGGTTGTTTGGATTTGTGTTTTTTGTTTTCAAGGCGAAGTATTGGCTATGGTTCATCCTTGGGTGTTGAGCTCTTTGCTAGGGGGCCCTTGATCTACTGGAGGGGATGGGGGGGGGACGGGTTGAGATTGATGTCTTGGAACGTCAATGGATTGGGGGACCGTATCAAACGGGGTGTTGTGCTGCAATATCTGCGTCGTCTGACTCCTGATGTGGTGTTCTTACAGGAGACGCATCTGGTTGGCAATGTTTGTCGGGCTATGAACAGGGGGGGATATCGACTTGTGGCCCACTCTGGTTTCACCACTGGTTCGAGAGGGGTGGGCATTCTCTTGCGAGTTTCACTTCCGTTGGAGATCACCAGGGTGGTCCCAAACGAAAGAGGGCGCTATGTGGCTCTGACTGGGAGGTGGGAGGGGCAGTCCCTTTCCTTGATCTCGGTCTATGTTCCCCCGGGCCTCCAGAACTCCACCTTCTCAGACTTGGGTCGGATGTTGCTTGGGCTTCCTGACAGTCTTTTGCTTATGGGTGGGGACTTTAATTCGGTTGTCTCGGGTGACCTGGACCGTCATCCGCCCAGGGCCCCCCTGCTGCCCAGGCGTGGCTGGGCGGGCTCCTGGAGACCTTCGGTCTGGTGGACTGTTGGAGGTTAATGCATCCGACACAGTGTCAGTACACCTTTCACTCTGGGGCCCATGGGAGTCTCTCCAGACTGGATTATTTCCTTATGCCCGCGGCCCAGGCTACTCGGATTCGAGAGGTCAAACACCTGGCCAGGGGTATTTCTGATCATTCCCCACTGTGGTTGCTTTTTGACACCGGGTCGCGGTCCGCTGGGCGGATCGCTCCTATTAACCCTTGGTACCTGCGAGACCCCAAGATCCGTGATAGCCTGATTAAGTCGATTGATCAATATTTTTCTGAGAATGAGGGGTCGGTGTTGTCCTCGGTGTCCCTGTGGGAAGCTTTCAAAGCAGTGCTCCGCGGGCATGCCCTGTCCCAGATAGTGGAGGCCAAGAGGGTTAAGAGAGAGGCGGTTGTGACGCTGGAGACTGAAATATCGGGGCTGGAGGCAGCCTTGGAGGCGGGCGTCACCCCGGATGGGCTGCATGCCCTCAGCCTGAAGCAGTTTGAATATAAGTCTCTCGTCACTGATGCTGCCAAGACTATGTATAGGGAGCAGCAGGGTAGGTTGTATGACGCCGGAGACAAGGCGGGTAAGCTGATTGCCTGGTTGGACAAGAAGGAGAGAGTGAACCGTGTGGTCCCGGAGCTTCGGGTGTCGGATGGTGTGTGTGTGACTGAGCCTGGTGAGATTGTTGAGTGTTTTGCTGACCACCTCCGTGCAGTGTACTCCCCGGTGTCTGATAGAGATGAGGACGATTCTTGTCTTCTGCTTCGGGATATTGCCCTGCCCGGCTTATCCGTCGAGGACCGCGAGCTGCTGGATGCCCCTTTGTCTGTCGAAGAGATAGCTACTGCGATTCGCTCCCTCCGCTCGGGCAAGGCTATGGGCCCCAACGGTCTGCCGATCGAACTATATAAGTTGCGCCCGGATAAAATCGCGCCTTTCCTCCGTCATATGTTTCAGGAATCGCTCGAGAGGGGTTCCCTTCCTGACGACCAGCGTCTGGCTACTATAGTGGTGATTCCCAAGGAAGGTAAGCCACGTGACCGCTGTGCCTCCTATAGGCCTATTTCCCTGCTAAATGCCGAACCCAAAATCCTTGCTAAGGTCCTCGCCAATCGCCTGCTGAGCGTTATATGTGACTTGATACATCCGGATCAATGTGGCTTCATCCCACATCGTAATACCGCTCTCAATTTACGGCGTCTGCACGGCGTCCTCGCTAGGGCTGAGTACTTCGCTGAACCGGCCATATTGGTTTCCCTAGACGCCACGATGGCCTTTGATACCATTGAATGGCCATTTCTTTGGGCCGTCTTGGCGAAGTTTGGTTTTGGGGAGGGGTTCCTTAGCTGGGTGAAGCTCCTTTATGCTGGACCAATGGCTCAGGTGGTTGTCAATGGGCGGGTTTCTCGGCCTTTCGCTCTCGGGAGGGGAACTAGGCAGGGGTGCCCGTTGTCCCCGCTGCTCTTTGCTCTCGCCCTGGAACCGCTCGCTGCCTGGCTCCGTTGGGAGCCCTCGATTAGAGGGCTCCGGTGGGCCCCGGGCTTCGAGGATCGGGTTTCATTGTACGCGGATGATATTCTCTTGTATCTCACCTCACCGCGGAAGTCGCTCAATGTTCTCTTTGATGTCCTTACTTCCTTCGGGAAAAACTCGGGTCTGAGAATTAACTGGTCCAAATCTTGTGTGTATCCTATCTCTGGTGGTCTTCCTCTCTTGCCACCTCGGCTTCCGCTCCAAATATCTCAGTCCGGCTTTAAATACCTGGGGGTGTACGTTTCGTTGGATCCGGCGGTCCGCTATGAGCAGAATCTCCTGTCTCCGCTCCGGCGTTTGAGGGCAGATACGGCGCGGTGGTGTAAGCTGCTCTTGTCTCCGCTTGGTCGCGCGGCGCTGTTTAAAATGATGTCCCTTCCCAGATTCCTTTATGCACTCCAGAACTCCTTTGATGTCATTCCTGCGGCCTACTTTAGGGAGGTGGAGAGTTTGCAGAGGAGACTGGTTTGGGACGGGCGATCGCGTATCGCTTTGGCCAAGCTGACTTTCCTGGTATGACGGGGGCATCGCGCTTCCTGATATTAGACGGTACTATTGGGCCTCCCAGCTGTCTGCCATTAATCATGCTACGTACGCTCCTGGTTCGAACCCGGCATATGAGATGGATAAGTTCCTGCTCCCCGGCGGTAACTATAACAGAGCGCTTTACTCGCGGTCTGCTGGTAGGGCCCTTATGGGCCCTACCAGGATTGCGGTCCGTGTATGGAAGGCGGCTAACGTAGCGATGGGCTGGAGTGAGCGTTTAACGTGCGCCACTCCTCTATTCGACTCAGACCGCTTGGGAAGCCTCTGGACAACGAAAGGCTTCGAGCGCTGGGATACGATCGGCATCAGCAGAGTGGGGGACCTGTGGGTTAAAAGTGCGGTTAAATCCTTCGCGGCGCTTCAGCGCGAGTATGAGCTTAGTGACAGAGAGTTCTTCCGTTATGCACAGGTTCGGCACGCCCTGCTTTCGGTCTTTGGGGAGGGGACCACGGTCCCTTCTTCTTCGCCTCTCGAGGACCGCATACTCGATGGTCACGTCCCCGACAGTACTATCTCCCTGATTTACAAAAAACTGATAAACAATCGGGCTGACCTCTTGGTGCGTCTTCGGGAGGCATGGACGGGAGATGGGGTGGAGCTGGACGATGAGGACTGGCAGACTGCACTGTCCTCCCCTAAGGAGGTGGCCATCCCGGCCCGTCTTCGCCTGGTCCAGCTTAAGATTCTCCATCGTGTATATGTGACGGGCCCCCGCCTGGTCTCGATGGGGTTTTCAGACGATGGACTCTGTAAGCGTGGCTGCGGGCTCAGTGCTACCTTTCTCCATATCCTATGGGAATGCCGCGAGGTGGCGGAATACTGGCGCCGGGTGCATGATATTATGAGACGAGTCACCGGGGTTGCTCTGCTGCCGGAGGTGCGTCGTTGTGTGCTGAATGTATGGGAGCCCAATGACTGCAATGCGGCTCAGGCTCGGTGGGCGGCCTTGGGGAACATGATTGCAAAGAGAGATATTGCACAGCTTTGGGGTTCCCAGCGGCCTCCCACCGTATCCGTCTGGAAGGAGAACATGGACTGGTGCATGTTCAGGGAGAAAACGGTGTATGTGGCTCGTGGTAAACCGGGGGCCTTGGGTAGAATTTGGGGGCAGTGGAACGCGTATCGTGGGTCTATCTGTGCTCCCCCTTTGGTGGATGCGTCCGGGGTTGCCTCGTCCCCCTGATCCTTGAGGGTTCCTTGTGTATCTCGTACTTTGGAGTACAGATTTGGTTCTCTCGTGGCCCCCCCCTCCCTCTCAGGTCTTCTTTTATTGACCGCCCTCGGGTGGTTGGGTGTTGACTCCCCCGGCTGGTGTTCGCCGCCCTTCATAAGTCGTTTCGCCTTGTTTGTTGTATTTTTGTATTTTTCTTTTTTGTTGTTATTTATACTAAAAGCGTGTATTCTGATTTCCCTTATGTGCAGTCTGATCTACTGTGATAGTGCGGAGCCCCTGTGGGCCAATCATTGTTTTCTGATATGCTGGAACACTTCGACTACTAGCGGCCGGCCCTGGTGGTTGTAGGCCCGTGTTTGTAACCCTTTTTGTGCACAATAAAATCTTTTCAAAAAAAAAAAAAAAAAAATGGCACATTTATCGGAGTTATAAAAGATTCCCAATTATTGCACACAAAGTCATATAAATACCTCCTATACTGGTGTGTTAAGTACCGAAAGGATTATTGCAGGATTTGTGTTTCATAAGGAGTACCCCATCTGCTTCCTCACTAGCCAAACGGCAGAAAGGTATCCAAGATATCGGCTTACAGAATATACAGTAACTGAGTTGGCTTTTGTCTGAGTATCCTAAAAGCAGTTTGGAATTACCTAATTCCAAGGTTTAAACTGAGTGCTCTAATCCAGGTTCTTCTTGCACTTTTGTACAATGGGCAGAAGAAGAACAAATGTTCAACATCTTCTATAGAGTCCCTTCAAGAAGGACAGAAAATCTATGTGTCCTGCTGTGATTTCCACTTGTTAGGAAATAGGCCTACCCGCAAGGTTCCTATTCTAAATTTAATTTTTAAAGTTCGAGCATCGTAAGGTCTTGTAGCATCCATATAGGTTTCAATTTCTGGTGTCAGTTTAAAGGATAGGAACCCTGCTGTGAGACTTACAGAGCCAACATTTGTATGGTAAAGCTCGATAGCGTGTTCCCAGAAAGCCGATTTGATGGCTTCTCTTGTTCCATCCCTCATTGAGCGAGGTTCACTCCATATGTTTTCCATACTTCGATGAGGTAGATCGTATGTGATGGAACCAAGAGATGGATTTTGAATTATCCATGCTTAAAACCTCGATTAGGGCTTTCTTGTAGGAATCTAATTCAGGCGTTATCCACATCCGATAAAAAAGGGTCTTAAAACGGCTAAAACACCTCTACTCTTTAACACTGTGTCCAAAAATAATGGGAGTGCTTCGGGTTTGGCTGAACAAAGATCTTATAAAGGTATTCTCCCTTACTGTCCGCTCCTTTGAGTTTCTGTGCCCCCCCCCCCCCAGATTTCAGCCCTATACAATGCAGCACTCTAAACTTTGGCAATGTAAATCTTAGTAGGTGGCAATATTGATTTGGGAGTTATTTGATATCTTTTAAGTAGCCTAGAGGCACCATGTAACAGATTGATTCATCTTGAATTTCCTTAAAATGTTTTATGAGGTTTAAAATCACGCATTTAGTTTTAGCAGCGTTCACCTTAGTGCTGGTTAAGGAATCATTCCTTCGGCCCCGTTTGTTGCATTCCAATATATGTTTATATTGCTATTGACTAGGGGGCCCTTTCCATAGCCCATCGGTTGGGCATAGTGACGGGAGCTCAGTTGCATTCAATGTGCAATAATGGCTGACCTTTTTTGGCTAGAAACATGTATTTCAATTTTAGATTTTGCAAATGATGCAGCAATTGGTGCATTCTGCAAGTGCACAGCGGCAGTGAAAGTGCAGGCATTGCCAAACAGTAGCATTCCAATATCCCTTTTGTAAGTCATTTCCCAAAATCTTCATTTTGAGAATAAAGATAAAGGGGTTACACCACTGTCAAATTTAGCCCTATTAGAGGAAAATGGTGTTCACTAAAGAACAAATGTGAACCCCGATGTTAGACCTTCGTTTCCGTGAACATTACGTGTAGCATTGATGTATTTGATTGTTCTTTCTCTTAAAATCTTTTTTATTGCAAGAGTACGCTCTGTCACTATCTTTTACTGAATTTGAATTTTAACCCAAAGTGTACACTTGCCTTTGAAGGATAAGTTGTCTGCCTGCCTTTCATTCATTGAGAGATTGAACACCCTGGCCATCCAATGGTCAACCCTTTATTCTTCATGTTATTTGAATATTTAAAATCCGATTAGAAACTATAAGTTCACTGTTAGACAAGTCATGAAAAGATGCATCTGCCACCACAGATTCATCCAGAATATCTCATCTTTCTTCTCCATGAATCATAGAACATCACCTACAACGAAGTCTATGTCAGGATTTTGGGGGCCTTAGGCAGAAGGGGAATGTGCGAGGCCCCTCCAATTTCCATAGACTTGACCCATTCAGGACTGTCTGCATCTCAATAGATGTCCATGCAGCCCCTCCCTCTCAGCCACCTGCAAGCACCTCTTAGCAGCTCATAAAGGATTGAAGGTGTGAGGATTGCTTATCTCCAGAGAGGGTTAAGACTGCCAGGGAGCTAAACAGCCGGGCAATAGTCAAACCTAAGGAATGTGCCTTCTTGCAGCTGGGTCTGCCCCCACCCCCGGGTTTGCCTCACTACACCATAGCTGTGAGGCCAGGGGAGGGGACCCTTGCAAGGTGGCACCTTTCATGCCGTGCCCTGACTGTGTCACATTGGTGCGAGGCCCCAAGTTGGATGGCTGACTGCGGGGCCCTGGGCAGCGGCACACACTGCCCATGCGGCCCTGGTCTACGCCATGCCCTTCCTTGATGTCTGTAATGCCCTGTACTCTGGCCACCCACAGGCATGAGCATACAGCTCAGAACTGTTGAAAGTTGTAGTAGAAGTGAATCCTTGAATTTGAAATCATGGGACCAAGAAGAGACGTAGCTCGAATGAATAGATTGATTTAGTTTGCGCCGGCATCTAAGTCGAGACAATCTTCTGTACTTACAAATATAATCTGGAGCAATGCTTCCAAAGGTGCCGCGCTGCCTGGGCCTTCAGAACCAGCCAGCCAAACCCCCTCTGCAACGCAACTGCAAACTAATGTAAATTCTGGAAAATTCTAGCGACCGTGCTGTTTCAACAAAACTTCTGCCACCGAGAAATCTAATGATTGCTCCCCTACTCAGATTCTGGCGGTCCCATCTTCCATCTTGCATCTTGAATTGTGAAAGCTCTTGATCAGTTGTCACTTCTGCATTCAACTCCTCGCGCATAGACCATTAAATGCATGTGCACATGAATACGTTTTGATTTCTTTTTTCCATATTGGATTGGTGAAAATGCTGCTTTCTAAAATTAAATGTTCCACTCATCATGATCTCCATTGAATCTGAATGTTTTGGAAAAAGGTGACCTGTGTGGTATCTTATTGGAGAGTGAGTGCTCCAAGCATTCGATGTTATGGGAACTGCAATAGGTGTTCATTAATCTTTAAGTTTTCCGTAAGCGTATTGATGGCATTACTTTACTTGCACGAATAGCATAAGGAAATCCAACCTGGTACACCGTATATGTTCGCATAGAGTGCTTATAAAAATGTCCTGGTAATCCTTTAATTAGTGTGCATCCTGTTGTGGTGTAACATGAATGTAATGCTTCTTACCCCTCATCATTCTAGGGGGGAGTAGGGTAGGACACTACCCAGTCAGTGTGCATGGTTAGAAGAGTGTGTGCTTTCGAATGGCTTTATGGGAAGCATTAGCGGTTGCGTGTGGCAGCCGGAAGACCTACATGGGAAACATGAAAACAGGAGAGGTGCTTCAGCCATGCCTAAGTGAGCTTAACGCTGCCCTTGCACTGGTCGTTGATGCTGAAGGATGTGAGGTAGGTAGAACCATGCTGAAACATGCATACCATAAACCAACAGCCTCCATCGTTGATGTGTTTCGGCTCAGAAGCGCGAGCCATGGATGCATGGGCTTGGTCTGCCTGCATTGGGTTTTGTCTGCCTGCATTGGGTTTTGTCTGCCTGCATTGGGTTTTGTCTGCCTGCATTGGATTTTGTCTGCCTGCATTGGGTTTTGTCTGCCTGCATTGGGTTTTGTCTGCCTGCATTGGGTTTTGTCTGCCTGCATTGTGAAGGCAGATGCTTTGATGCAAGTCTTATTCAACCTGAGAGTGGTCAGACTTGACGCCACTCTGGATCTGGACGTCCTTGGTCGGTAGGTGGCAAAGCTTCTGCGGTAGGAATGTTGGTCAGGTGCAGTGAATATCTTGGCGAGCAGCATGAAGTCCCTTGAAAGAGATGAGTCTTGAAATTGGGAGCCAGGCCTGAAAGGGTACTGGCGCGGGCGCAGTTTCCACGGGGCAGGAGCTGGCTGCAGTGGCTTTGCTGCTTGATTTAGTCAGTGCAGATTGTTTGCTGATAGGCAGCAAAGCACTATTTTAAACTGATGCAGAAGTTGCTTTACTGTTTCCTGCTTGGTTAACAGCCAACTCTGCCTCTCCAGAGCGGCTGTGCGGATTGGCTGGAGATAGGCTCGCGCAAGCACAGAGGTCACTGCTCATCTCCACTCGGTGATGCGTCCTTGTCTTTCTCCTGACAGTGCCTCCAAAGCCTGCAACTCTGCAGAACACCCCTACGCAGACCACCCCCGCAAGACACTGGCAGAGACCCGTCTCCCGACAGAAGCCGGCGATGGAGGAAGGCACCCATCCTCTGCCTGTTCCTGGGGCGCCCGGCGAGAAATCCAAAAAGATTACAGATCTCATCAGCCGCTTCGAAAGCAGTGGGTAAGTACGTCCATTGTCGGCATGGATGCAGATGGAATAATATAATGTTCGAAATTATTGTGTTGCCTGATTTTTAAGATTATCCCAGAAACTTTATAAGTTCACTGTGTAGAAAATAGATGAGAATGTTCCATCACCGCCTGTGAGCCTTGCTCCACCATGAAAGTAAAATTGTCGAAGTTAGTAAATGTTTTAATTCATTTAATAAAAAAACATTCTACATGACAATAAAAGTGCAACATGTTTAATAAGTGTCTAGCTGCGGCAGTTTGCCGCTAACATTGACATGTGTCAGCAAATAGCTCAGAAAAGAAAATAGTTAAAATTGATATGACGTTAAAATCCATTCTACATATTCTAAAAGCAGCGCATAAACTAAAGCTCATCGTAAAGAACCGAGGCAAGCGGGGCGGACAGCAGGAGGTTCGTGCGCAGTGCATATGCCAAAATGTAAACTTCCTCTACAAACATCAAAGTCTCATATTGCTCGCAGCCTAACCCCGAGGCGTAAACATCTTGGATATGGAATAGACATCTTTCGCTTTTACACATGTTCCTTATTACAACTCTTTCGCTATTAGTTACTTGCCTACGTAGTACAGTAGTTCCATAAAAAGGACAGTCACCGGGCAGATTCCCCATGCTTACAAAACATTGCTGCTTGGCACACGTTGTGACACCGATTTGTTTAAAAGCATTACGGAGAGAAAAATGGACCACACTGTAACTGTAATGGACTTTAACCGGACCTAAAATGCGCCTCCAAAATAACTGTGGTTGGAGGCGTTAATATGTATTAATGCTCAGGTCTGAAATAAACAAGTTAAAAAATATTAGGGCGAGCGAGCTCTTTTTCTTAAGCTCTTTCTGCGTGGGTACTTTGGACGAAAGCACCTGATTTCTCGCCCAGCTTGTATTTGGACCCATGCGTTAGTATACGAAGGTGGAGAGCTCAAAACAGATTCCATAACAAGCTGCTGTTATCATGACCATACGCCTTCGTAAAGTCGATGAAGCGGGTGGATAGTAGTTATTTTCTTTAATTGGCTTCTGAATTATTATCGATAACGCTACCAAATTGTTGGTTGTACTGGACTCCTATTCAAACCCAGTTTGGTATAATGGCATTAGTCTTTTTTTCTTTTTTTTTTTTAAAGCCCACTCTTCCAGGTCTGTCAACTGAAGCACTTCAATTCTGTATCCAATAGTGCTATCAAACTATAGCTATCATGGCTTGAATATGCAGCTTTTTGTGTAGATTGGAAGAAGCACCGACCCTTGCCAAGAATCTGGTATCGTTTCTGCGGTTAAGCGTAAAATGAATTGCGTATAAAAGCATTCCGACCAGAATTCAGGATCTTGTTTATAAATAGTGGCAGGTAGAACATCCCCACTTCCTTACAGATTTGTTCTTTTATTTCCTTGTAGTTGAAATCTAGAGGGTAAGGGTGCGCAAGATTGTGTTTCAAAATTGAGAGCGCATCTCCTGGTACAGCACTTTTATAGAATTTATCCAGTTTGATTGATCAACATTATTGCACGCTAAACAGCGAAACGTCTCTCCAGGCGATTAATAAGGAGCCAGAAGACCTGGTTCTTGCAATTGCAGGCTGCACAGGGGTTTCTTCAGTTCTGGTCTTCTTGGGCCCGTCGGGCCTCCCGCACTGTTTTTTGTAAGCTCTTCATAACTCATTTGCCTTCTTGGTTTGTTCTACGGGATCTGGAAGTGATTTTAGCCTCTGGGTTTCTTTGTCCAGGTTTCTTCGCTGAGCCCTTACGACTTTCGAGTACAATTTATTTTGGGGTTGTTGCTCATGATGCTTCAAGGGTATTTCAGGGAGTCTGAAATAAGCTTTTAGAACTTTTTGTACTGTGACCCTAGCTGAAATTGGATTTATTGTCTTTTCTCCATACATGGTGACTGTTTCATGATATTTGTTTCCATTGGAATGGACTGTCTTGTGACCCCATATGTAAAACCAATAACGCAGGCCAGTTATCATTTCTAATAGTGACCTGCTCGGGATCATGATCGCTCTTGCATCTTGGAACTATTCGAATTGTCAAACAAACATAGTAAGTTAAAAATATAATCTAACACTGTATGACTTTTATTCCCCCTGTCAGCATCGGCCAGTGTTTTGTCTGAGAAAAACCGTCTCTTGAGCGCCCAAAACACTAGTGCTTCTATGGTCACAAGACGTGGGGGATTAAATTGATCTGAGTTACTATATTTGGACTCCTGAATTGGGATTTCTCACTTGGCTAAATTCTATTTTGGGAACTGTCTCTCCTCAAATGTTTGACAAGATTTAAGTTAAAACCCTCTATCGCTATCCGGGGATGTGGCCATATTGGAGGGCCAGCTCTGACAGGTTATCGGTGGTGCCAATGAGTTGCTTTTTCATGCTCGGTTTTGCATTAATGTATAGGTTTATAGGTTTATCACCGGACTGCTATTAATACCATGCAAATGTAGGTTTAGCTTTGCTATTTCAAAAGCATCCTCAATGGAAACGTACATTGACAGGCCTCCTTTAGGGCGACCTTTTCTCTTTGCTTTAACTGCAGGGGTAAAAGGTAAACATTTTCAAAAACCTCTAATTGAAAGTCCTCCTTCCACATTTATTCCATTTTCCAAATTAAACTTGTCTGTTCAAGTCCATCCTTGGCAAGGTCTTGCCACACCAAACACCCTCTCTGCTGTTTGTATCAGTACTGGCCACTCCATTGATCGTCCCAGTCTGTGAACCTTCCAGCACCTATGGGCATGCAAACATGTTCTAAACAAGCATTGGCATAGCCAATAGGTCTCGCCTTTGGGACCTTATAAGTGTTTAACCATGCAACAGCTGCATAACTAAACACTTATAAGGTCCCAAAAGCGAGACCTATTGGCTATGCCAATGCTTGTTTTAACTGCTGCAATCTATTGAAGCCTCACGGAGAACATCAAAGCGGCCGTGAAAGTAATCGAAATCGCGATCAAACATCAAAGCGGCCGCGAAAGTGAAAGTAATTGTGGTAAAACGCGACGCGCGCGCCCGCGCACATGCACTGTAGCTCTAGGCTGGCTTGGTAGCACTTTTTGAGCCCTCATAAAATGTCTCGCCAGACCAGCGCATGCGCTGGGTCAGGCGAGACCTAAAAACACATACGTCTGACTCAGCCACTCGGGGCAGTACCATATTTTAAGGCAGTTTGACTTGAAGTGGTGCATTTTACAACCTAAAAAAGAAGTAAATGAAATATGTTTAAATGTTACTTGCAGGCTGAATCCTGTAAAACCCGTCAATAATAAGTATTTCACTTGCTGTAGAAACAGTTTACATATGTGGCCTGCTTCACTGGACACCTGGATGGAATTAAGTTTGAGATATGCCTTTGTTTGTTTGTGGAAAATGATATTTAATGTGGCTGTGCCTATGAATATGACACTATTGCGAGCTCATTTTGTTGTTACCTCTACTTTGGACCACCCATACATTTGTTTGAGTATACATTTACTATTATGTCTCTCCCTCCTGTTACATAACCAATTATTTTTGGCGATAACTGAAGGGCAGGCTTTCTGTAGAACAGTCAGTGCCAAGCTGACGTTCGACTGTGGCATATTAAATGGTGGTCTGCTATGTTATGCGCCCTAACTGAAGCGCTAGTATTCTCTGGCACAATAACCAATGGGCGAGCGGTTTCTGTGGCAGGCATGCTGCGACACAGTAGCTGACAGCAACAAAAAAGTGATGGCTGGAAATGCATGCGCTAACTCTCCATGAGCACTAGAATCTTCTTGGGATAGCATCCCAGTCAAAAGTTTTTAGCTTTTCTTGGTGCTACAGAATAGGACCAAACTTAGGACAGTCACTCATGGCTCCACCCTATAGCAGCAGTCCAATCCAAATGCTCAGCAATGCTTTTCTCAGAAATTCCAGGCACATGTGGCCAGCAAGCGTACAGGCTGATATTTCAATCCATGTTACTTTGGTTGTCACAGTGTCAGACTGATAGGCCAGGCATTCACGCACAGTAACTGGTAGGCAAGTATTCCCTGGCACAAAAACTGATGGGAAGGCATTCTCTGGAACAGTACCAGATGGGTAGGCATTCTATGGCAGAGTAACTAATCAGCAGGCATTCCCTGGCACACTAACTGATGGGCAGACATTCCCTGGCATAGTTACTGATGGGCAGGCATTCCTTGACACAGTAACTGGTGAACAGATATTCTCAGGCACAATGAGTGATGGAGAGGTATTCTGTGGCACAGTAATAGATGTCAGGTATTCTCTGTCACAGTAGCTAGTGAACAGATAGCCCCTGGAAAGAGAGTGATGGGTAATCTCACACACAAATAAATGAGCAGGCATTCCCTGACACAGTAACTGATAGGTAGGCATCCTCAGGCACAGTAACTGATGGGTAGGCATTCTCAGGCACAGTAACTGATGGATAGGCATTCTCAGGTGCAGTGAGTCATGGGCAGATATTCTATGGCACAATAATTAGCGGACAAGCATTCTCATGCACAGTAGCCGATGAGCAGGTATCCTCTGCCATGGGAGGTATTCAGAGGCACAGTAACTGATCAGGTAACTGATCTTTGAGCAGGTGTTTTCATGCACGGTGAGTGATGGGTAGGTGTTCGACGGCACAAAAACTGATGGGTAGGCATTCTCAGGCACAGTAACTGATGGATAGGCATTCTCAGGTGCAGTGAGTCATGGGCAGATATTCTATGGCACAATAATTAGCGGACAAGCATTCTCATGCACAGTAGCCGATGAGCAGGTATCCTCTGCCATGGGAGGTATTCAGAGGCACAGTAACTGATCAGGTAACTGATCTTTGAGCATGTGTTCTCATGCATGGTGAGTGATGGGTAGGTGTTCGACGGCACAATAACTGATGGGTAGGCATTCTCAGGCACAGTAACTGATGGGCAGGCATTCTCAGGCACAGTAACTGATGGGCAGGCATTCTCAGATGCAGTGAGTCATGGGCAGATATTCTATGGCACAATAATTGGTGGACAAGCATTCTCTTGCACAGTAGCTGGTGAGCAGGTATCCTCTGCCATGGGAGGTATTCAGGGGCACAGTAACTGATGAGCAGGAGTTCTCATGCACGGTGAGTGATGGGTAGGTGTCCAATGACACAGTAATAGATGGGCAGGCATTCTCCGGCATTGTAAATGATGAGCAGGTACCCTATTGCATAGTGAGTGATCGGTATTCTCAGACACAGTAATTGATGAGCATCCATTCCCTGACAGAGTAATTGATGGGCAGGCATTCTCCGGCACAGCAGCTGATGAGCAGGTATCCTCTGGCATAGTGAGTGATGGGCAGGTATTCAGGGTCACAGCAATTGACGAGCAGCCATTCTCTTGCACATTGACTGATGAGTAGGCATTTTGTGGCATTGTAACTGATGGGCAGGCATTTTCAGCAGCAGTGAGTCAAAGGTAGGTAATCAAAGGCACAGAAATTGACTGGCGGGCGTTGCTTGTTTAGTAATAAATAGGCGAGGGATCTGAGGCGTATTAACTGATGGATAAATCGTGCCGCATATTCTGGTGATAAACCGAAAACTTCAACTTTATATTCAAAAGGTTTCTTTTAATTACATTGGTATCCGAACCGTCAAATATTTTTATTTTGTTAGTTCATATAGATTTATAGTTTTGATGATATTAAAAAACGTAGCACCCTCTGAAAACCAATGGATTGCAATTGATGTTGAAAAATGTAACGCGTAGAAAAGCGTGAAGACAATAGAATTGAAACAAACAGCTTACAATAAAACATTAGACATGCACATTATACAATGACAATAAATGAATTTATAGCCAGATATCAAACACACATATCGAACAAATATAATATAGTGGCTAATTGATAACTTTTCTTCTATTATTTAAAAAAACGTTATCATAAGAGAGAAAAAATATATCAGTAAAATGATTTTTTAAAATTCTTTGCTTATGTACAGAGTCTTTCGTAGTATGATCAAGCTGTTATAGGTCTCGACATTCTTCTTGACCTTTTTTGTTGCCTAGGGATGTTATTTTTCATAATTATAATTTCCCTGCCTTACGAATTTATATAAGTTGCAGGGGGTCCTTTTCTTGTGCCATTATATGGCAACACCATAGGGACTTGTTGTCATATGTTGCACTTGTTACAGAGAGTTTTCATTTTCCTTCCACTATATGAGGAAGACCTTAGTTCAAGTATTGGTTCTCAGCCGCCTAGATTATTGCAATGACTTATTAGCTTCCATCAATGAGACATTGGTAAATAAAGTGCAGGTGGTTCAGTACACCACAGCACGTCTTATTACCAATCTTCCACCCTGTTCAGCTACTTCTCCACTTTTGCACTGTCTTCATTAGATGCCAATTCACAAAATCATTATTTTCAAAATTTGCTGTCTGACACAAGTCCTTAAGAGGCAAAGGCCCAAGCTATTTGTCTTCAAAGTTTTGTCCTTATCGGCCTAGTAGACCATTAAGATACAGTTACAAAGCTATGCTTACAATCCCCCGGAGAAGAAAGTCTCGCTCAGGTGGAAGGTCCTTTCCTACTTAGCCACTTTCTATTGGAATAAGCTCCCATTTCACTTACATCAATGTACTGATCATTTTAAAATCAGGAAAATTTTCAAGACTGAGCTGTTTGCGGCTTAAGATTCTGGCTTACCTGTTTATGTTCCTAGCTGCACCGAGTTACCCCTTTTGGGGTGATTCATACACGTTAAAAATTCAATTAACAGTAATAGATGTCAGGTATTCTCTGTCACAGTAGCTAGTGAACAGATAGCCCCTGGAAAGAGAGTGATGGGTAATCTCACACACAAATAAATGAGCAGGCATTCCCTGACACAGTAACTGATAGGTAGGCATTCTCAGGCACAGTAACTGATGGGTAGGCATTCTCAGGCACAGTAACTGATGGATAGGCATTCTCAGGTGCAGTGAGTCATGGGCAGATATTCTATGGCACAATAATGAGTGAACAAGCATTATCATGCACAGTAGCCGATGAGCAGGTATCCTCTGCCATGGGAGGTATTCAGAGGCACAGTAACTGATCAGGTAACTGATCAGTTATACTAACAAGAAACGTGACATTTCTGAGACTTTTAATGTATGATAAGCAAGTATTTGTGAACGAAGGCAGAATAAAAGATAGATCTTTGGCGCTTCGCTTTGATAGTGATTTTCGGAATGTGTCAAAATTGGAGTAAACTTCAAAGCTGACTGCAATATGATTCTCTTGTTCTGTCACTCTTGCCCCCATCTTATGTCGTCATCTAATGAAGCGGACACTGGGCTTGGCAATAACGATGGGGCAGACCCACTGGAAACCAGTAGGGCTAGTCACAAATCAATATTCTGATAATCTTCGTGCTGCTGATAATCACAGTCATTTCATACTCGCATGGCTCTAGAACTGACATTTGAAAATTGTCCATCGCTGTTTTATAGAGGGTGAGTGATTTACGAACCATCAAAGAGTCAAGCCTATTGATGTTTAGAACAGTCCTGAGTAGCACTGACTGTGCAAAAGTTATCTATATGATGCAGCCCAATTGTAGAATCTATTAAAAAAATTCTAGCAAGTATTATCTATCGTTGTGTTGACATTTGTAATGGTGATGTAAAACTATAATGATGATATATGTGATAAGTGTATTATGGATTGAAGTGTTAATATTCATAACGATTAGTATTCTATTGAACTGGTTTGATAAAAATAATCAAGTTGCCTTTTCTGTCAGTGACAATGGCATTGTGATGTTGCATTTGTAATTTATTTGAATCTATTTTGTTCGTTTATCATGTCATTTATGTTTAATTCATTTGTGTGCTTTGTTATTGAGATTAAAAACACTTTTGAATTACATCATATTTTTACCATAATTTGTAATTAGTCAGTATTCACATTTTTATTAATTGATTTTGGTTTCCTCTGAGATAAAATATAGTCTTCAGTCAACTGCTTCAGTCACTGCTCTCCACATTAAAACAGAATGTCTGATAACTCGTGAACAGCTCTGTCATATGGAATTGGGAAGTGAATTTGTTTGCACAAGTGAGAGCTCTTGACTAAGTGCTATATTCTCACTTCACTTGGTGGAAGGAACTGCTCTCCCTCCCCTCCTCCCCGCATTTCTGCTGCCTCTAGGGTAACTGAGACAGTGTTGAAATGCAGATAGCTGATCAAACACCAAGGTGTCCATTCTCTTTAGGTATTTTAATCAGGTGTGCCTGTAGTGGTCTTGCAGCCCTTGGTATGCTTTTATGGTGAGTGCCTTGTCATGGTGTCTGCTCACCATAAGGCGTGTCCTTGGTGTGGAAACTCATCTTTTGCTTAGGATCCTCACATTGAATGCCTTTAATTCTCTAGATGTATTGCTTCCTGTCTCCCCTCCCCAGCCTTAGTTCATTACTGTTGTTGTTATTATTGCTAAACCTGCATGGTGGTCAGCAGTGCCAAACCCGTGCCTGGTATCATTGTGGCTATTCCCTGTTTACTGGCCAATATTGCTAGTCCTGCCTGTTCTTGTTATAGCTTATCTGGCCTGTGGCAATTACTGCTCAGGGAATCTTAGTAATGTGCAATATAAGAGCAAATCTGTCAGAGAAAAATATGCTTCAAAATACACAAAGTAACTCCATGTCGTATAGCAGACCTGGATTGTGGTAATGTTTTGGCTTGCCAGAAAATTCAGCAAGGCAGCTTTTCCAAAGGAATGTATTTTCAATTGTGTTCAAAGAATCCTGAATTCATTTAATTTCAGGTTTGATTTTTGCTGGTACTAAGTTTCCAATTCTAAGCGTACTTGTCATGCCTAGAAGCATAGCGAATTAGCCAGCCTGAAGTAGTATTCATGATGGGATATCTGAAGCATTACTGGTGGATATCTGTGAAGCCATCAGAGACTGCCTGGAGGCCGGCGGGAGGGCAGTCCTGATTCTGCTGGACCTCTCGGCGGCATTCAGTAGGGTCCCCCATGCTCTTCTGCTCAGGGGTATCAAGAAGTGCCTGGGCCTGGATTTAATCCTTTTTGAAGGATCAGACACAGCAGGTTTGGCTCCCACCGTACTCACCAAAGAAAGTTACCACAGGAGGTCCCGCAGGGCTCGTCCCTGAGCCCTCTGCTCTTCAACATTTACGTTACCCCACTGGTTCAATTGGCTGAGGACTTAGGCGCAAAGGTATTCGCTTACGCCAATGATACCCAGCTCTTGTTCACTTGTTGAAGGGACGAGTGCTCCATCTCTACCGCCAAAGAATGCTTGACAGCAGTCTTCAGATGGTTGGTGGTGGCTGAATTGAAATGCAATGAGGAGAAATCAGATATTCTCTTATTTGGAAAATTCCCCTCCAGCTTCAGGGAAACACTCTGGCCATCCGTCTCTGTACTTTCTGTCTCCTCTGGGAATCCTGTCAAGAACTTTGTTTCGAGGAGAACCTCCTGTTCGCAACCCAGATCAAGAGGTTGGCAAGGACATGCTTTGGACTTCTAAAAATTCTCAGGAAGTCCCTTCCTTTTCTTCCTCAGGCAGCCAAGGAGACAGTCACTCGTGCCCCTATTCTTTCTCTGTTGGATTACGCCAATACGCTTTATGCTGGCGTCCCGAATTACTTGTTAAATGTTATGTTATGTTATGTTATTCGTGATTTGTAAAGCGCACGGGCACCCAGAGGTTTCATGGCGCTAGAGAAGAGAGAAGATGGTAAGCAATATCCTAACCGTGTGCTTGTTTGAACAACCAGATAAATAAACTGCAAGTAGTGCAGAACGCAGCTGCCAGGCTTCTCCTGAACATTTTGTCCAGATGTTGCGTGGAACAACATCTACGCACTCCACACTGGCTTCCTATGACAGAGAGAGCCAGGTTCAAGACCTTAGTCATCGCCCACCGTGCTCTGGACGCCACAGGGCCTGGCTATCTTCAGAAACGGTTCTCCTTCTACAGCCCGGCAAGACACCTGCGCTCTTCCTCCCAATCTTTGGCTCAAGTCCCGTGTTTCCGGCTGCAAAGTATGGGCAGTAGGTCTCTGACCACTAAGGCCGCCCTTGGCTTGAATGCGCTGCCTCTGGCTCTCTGTTGCACTAAGGACATCAATGTGCTCAAGAAAAAACTGAAAACGCAATTACTCATCTAATTCTGCTCCCCTCTCTCTCGCTAGGCTCGCGCAGGGACACTCTTGTAGTATCTGCGCGCGTTAGAAATGCAACTAACATAACATAACATATTATATGGCACAGGAATTCCATTGGCAGTTGTACCTGGGACAGATGAAGTATTGTGGTTGACCTCTCTTTAGGTATGATGAGGTCTGATGAACCATGTTTGTGCTAAAGCCACCTTTTTATCTTTGTATGATTTCCCATGCAGCACTTCAGTTCAATATTGCATCTGCACAGAACCCTTCCAGGTAATAGGTGTTTTATGCCATTGGGTTAGAGACTCTGGGCACTGAGGCAGAGCTTCAGGTTTACATTATTAACATTCTCCCTTTCAGAATTGACTTGCAAGCTTTATAGTATAATTCCCTAAACTCTAATCCAGCTTTGCTAGAGCATAGATGATTTATTGTGTTTTCTTGCTTATGATTTGAGTGAAGTACTTTTGCTGTCTTCGGGCCTAAGTGATTAGCCTCCGACTTCTGCTTTGTGTGAGAGAATTGCTGTTTATACTTTTGGAAAGCGTTTGTGCTCATCCAGCTTTATGAAATAAACATAGAATTTCCTTTATGATTTGCTACATACAACGTTTACCTTATACTAGTCACCTCAGGTTCATATGACCTTATTTTATTTTCTCTTGTTTCAGGATCTTTTCATTGTTTTCCTATTTGTATTTGTAGTGGTTTGATGTAAGAAGTACAGTGAAAGAGGATCTATAATGTGTTTCACTTCTCTCACAACTCTCTGGGATAGTTTTTTTAAGTCTGAGAAAAAAGGCTATGGGCTAACAACGGGTTATATATGTAGAGGAATATTTTCATGTATTGACACATTCTTGTTCACTATATATTACTTTTATTCTGCTATTTCCAGGTAGTATATGGTCCAAAACCTGCTGCTCATGTGCTGATTGTAGGTTTAGTTCACACTGTATAAAAGTTTGAAATATATTTGACTCAAAGTCAACATCCCAGTGAGTCAATTTGGCTATTCTGCTGTAATACATATCCGCAATACATTTAAATACATGTTATGTGTTTGGTTTCTATTTACATTGTTATCTTGGGAAAATTCACTTCTGCCTGCATACCTATGTTTTCCTTCATCGGTGCACTACTAGCAAACAGCTTTGTCATCTTAATCAAGTCTGTTTCTGCCCATGTCGGCTTCATTTTCAACAGGTCTTGGGTATGGATTGGCAGCCTTGCAATGGTTAAGCTGTAAACTATGAATAAGATGCTATTGTTTTTTAAAACCCCTTTGAATCATTCTTCATGGTCATCATTTGTACACTGATGATGCTTTTAGATTCGGTAAGCTCAATTACTGTAGCCTTTGGGGTATCCATGTCACCAAAACATGGGTTTATGCTCTCAATAATTGAAGTATATGGTTAACTGTAGCAATGGTACCATTTGCCACAGAAAATCTTCAAAGTCAAATCCTAGCACTTCAACTAGACCATCCTTTGTCTCTAAAATTTGCTTTGGATGGTAACCGGAGGTAAGCATCTGCAGTACAGAAGAAATCAAGACACATTTCTCGGTCTTGTTTTTTGTTTTCCCTTTTTGCGATTAACTATTTTTCCTATAAAAATTGACTTTTCTGTGGGTTTTATTTGTTCAAGACAATGGTTGATACATTTAATTAGTCTGAAATTCACTCTATAAAAAATTGGACGGTCTGATGAAGGGAAATGTAAGGCATTAGGAGACCTGCACATAAAAAGAAGCTATTGACAAAATTAGGTGGTTAAACGGTGTCCGGTGTATGTAAATGTCTTGTTGATATTTACTACATGTCCAAATGTGAAAGGGTTTGGTGAACAAGAGATTTGTTCAAGTAGAGGTGCATTTTGTTAAAATGCATGGTCTAAAACTGTACAAAAGTTGTAAGAATGTAATTATGTTATGCAATATTATCTAATGTGTATCAATTGGGTTATGAAATAACATTTTTGTAAAAAATACAATTATATAATGCTGTTTGATTATTTGGTGAGGTAAGACTAATTCATATGATGTGAAAAATTGAAAATGAACAAAGCACTGTTGTAATTTGTCTTTTCAAATTAATTTGAGGACCTTGAAGAAGACCAGCATTAATCTTCATAACAAAGTAAAGGAAATCCATGTGTTTCTGGATGATATATAACATTTTTTCTACTCTCCAGATTTGTGGACCCGAACTCTGACCATCCCCCAAGTTGCAATATGTTGAGACCTCAAGAAAAACATGGCCCGAGAAAATTGCTTCAGCACAACAGTTTCATCGAGCACCCTCTGCTCCAGCGGCAAGGAAAAGGCACAGACCAAGCTCAGGAAGTACAGACACATACAGTCAATGGCATCTGGGAAAACAATTCTTTAGATCACAATGAGGTCAGTATGCGACCATCTCAAAGCACAAACAATAACTGTCTTCCAGTGGATACTGAAGTGGATAACAAGTTACTAAATGGGGAAGCAGAAAGCCCTACCACAGACTCAACATTGCCACAAGCAAGGTGCAGCAAAGGAGAATTCGCTCACAGTTCCCAGAGAACACCAAGCAGGGAAAAGATTCTGATTCCACAATCAGCAGCAACGTCGTTAAATTCACTGGATGGTCAGGCGCGCTTAGAAAAAGAAATATTGGTTAGCCAGGCACAAGCAGAAGGAATACAAGATGGTAAGATGAACTCGACCAACCTAGTGATAGGAAATCATATGCCCGAAGAGTCACAAGGTGGAATGAAGGGATTGGAAAGAGAAACCATAGCTGAGAATGAAAAAGTGGAACACATTTTGGATGAAGTGGACAGTATAGAAAATAAAATAATGGGGGATAATGCCGAGCTTGCAGAAGCAACGCAAAAGGAGCAGCACCTTCATCAGGATGAGCAGGGTCAGCCTGTTGAAGTCAAGGTGGTAAGTTTTGTACATTTCAACTTATTTTGTGGAATGATCATCCACATTTGTAATATGGCTAGTCTGTGATAAATTATAGTTCTTTTCTATTGCATTGTGGCACAAATTATCATAACTAAAACCACAGTTTACTTGAGTTTCTCTGCCGGCCACGTGTTTAGATTCAGTTATTGAGTTTGATGTGTGGCATCCCAAGGCTGAATGTTGGGTGTGCCAGAAAACATAGGTTGCAGGATGTTCCCTGTTGCAGTAAACCTGAAAATGAGTTAGCTATGTGTGATCAAAAGTATTTGAAATCACCATTTGAATATAATGAGGCCTACATATATGGTGCTTTGCGGACAAGTGATAAAGGATGACGTCTGCAGTTTCTCAAGCAGAAAGAATATCTTATAGTAATACAGAACCTACATTGGTGAAATTATTGACCTTAATCATTGTGGACTTTATGCAGATTAATAGGATTCCACTGCTGGTAATTATTGTTTTCGGGAAGTATTTCCATTTCTAAATCTGAATATTACAAATTCTTTTTCTCTGTGATAGGGAATAACATGCAGACCCATTTACATCAGGTAAAAACAAAGAATAAGGATCCTTATTCTGGGCTGAATGATAAACCCTTACCTGCTCTCATTTACCATCATCTTTGAGCAGACAGCAAATTAGAGTGGGGATTTCTGCTGCTCTGGGGTCAGGTGTGGGTTTGAGAATATCTGGGACCAGGGGAGACTGCTCACAGACTGGAGAGAGCTTTCCATGTTCTCACCATAGTGAAGCAGGGATCGGATGTGCGATGGGGGCTGAGTCCCATTCCCCCTGAACCGGACTCAAATGCAGTTTTAATGGAAATGTTTTTGCACACCCAGTTGAATTGGGCCCAGTGTTCAGCTACTGTGAGACTTGGCTGTGGGAACACCAGGTCAGTTGTGTTTGGGGCAGCTCTGTCCTCATCCGAGGACACTGCTATACCTGATCATGGGCAGGGAGAGTCATTGACTTCTACTAAGGGCTAGGGCAGTGTACAATATACAAGACAATACAAGAAAACACAAAATAAGGGATAACGTTTAGTGTGGGAATGTCAAAACAGTAGAAATTATGCTGTCGTCTTTAGAAAAAGTGCAAACCTGAGGCAGTGCAACTTAACAGTTTCTGTGTTGCAAGGCATACTTTGGAAAGATAGGCATAAGCCTAAAGGTTGGATAAATGACTCATAATTACAGAAGTCAAGTCAATTTTGAGAAATGCAGGAGATTAATACCAGAAGAATATAGATTTAAGTGGTGCCACAACTAAAGAGGCTCAGGAGCATGATGATCAAGTTATGGCTTTTGGTGGTAGATCACAAACTTCACCAGTTAATACATAGGTTTTATAGACTCTAAGCGGAAAATACACTTCTGCTATCGTGCATAACTATAAGACAATGGCACAGTATCACACCTATATTAACTTGAATTTCATTAACTGTCTTCTGGTGCATCAGAAAATATGTGAAACAGTCCGTATTAAAATATTGATTGCAATATGTATAATGGAAACATTCCGTTTGAATAGGAGTGGTCTTGACTGGGCAAAACAATGACCATCGTGTTAATTTCTGAAACATCCTGTCTTTAAAGTTTCCCCTGATGTTGAAAACAGTCGCCGCTACTGCCACTATGGAGTGGCGGGCGGCAGGGCAGCAGGAGAGTCGGATGGGTGGGGTGGGGGGGGGTTGGTTTAAATGATTATTATTATTTTTTTTTTTTACTTAAATGTTCCTGTGGCCATGTCGGTGCTCCTCCGTTCTCCTGCTCCCGGCAGTCCATGTGACAACAGATTCCCCATTCAATCCAGACCCTGTTCACATACTATGAGAGCAGCGTGGGGATTGGCCTGAGGGAGCTGGCTTTACACTCCGCTCAGGCCAGTGGTGTCACTAGGGTTGGTGTCACCCGGTGCGGGTAACTCGTGGTGTCACCCCCTCACGACTTACTGCATGGACTTCCTCTGCTCCGAATCCGCCAGTGGCCTATTAACCAAAAGTCAAACTTAGTTCGCATTAATTCAGAGTAAGGCGTTTGCCTTGCTGCTCACTCGGCTCTCACCTCAGGAACGACCAGCTTGTTCTGCGGCGACGTCTGTCGACTGTCGAGCATGATAGACGGGCTCCAGGGTGGGCAGGCAGCACGGGGCTCACATCAAGAAATCCACTCGTGAAATGTAACATAGGCAAAGCGGCCTTCTGAGGCCTAGTAGGGCAACTTCCTGGGACCCTGTGACAGTGCGTACAGCCCGCTGGTGGCTGCAGGAACTGACTGCGACTGCACTCATCTGTTGATCCGATCCCGCTCAGTGTGAACCCATCAACATCAATTAACCAGCAGAGGGGGCGTGGCTGATACTCAGTGATGACGTCAAGGAGCCTGGGAGAGCAGCCTCTGCGCTTGTCAGAGAGGCACAACGTTTCATTAGGCTCAGGGTTCCACCTGATTATAAAGCAGAGCAGAGGCGAGGCTGCAGAGCTGTGTTGCACAGCGTAACCATATTGGTGTCAGTGCTTAATTTGTAAAAAAACTAAGTGCCGGAGCTCTCATCAGGAGGCAGAATGCACCAGCCCATTTCTCTTGTTAGCACCGCCTACAACAAAACCATCTACTAACCATGAAAGTGGAGTGAGGACGTGGCATAATGGCCAGAGCTGGCGACTTCAGAGCACGGGAAAAATTCTGGACAAATCACTCAATCTCCCCCTGTATATGAATATGTCCTTAACTAGTGTTCCTGAAAAGTGCCAGTGCTGAGCACTGGAAAACACCGGCTCAAAATAGTCACTGTTTATAAGGTGCAGATTAGAAGTGAGATGCAGTTTTCACTTATTTGTATGCCATTGTAACTGAAAATAAATATAGCCAATAACACGTTATTTAGTGCCACTTCACTAACAGACATACATCACTACACTCCAAAGGTCAAAGTCAAGTTTTTACCACAGAAAGTTGAAAGGATGAAAACATTTTTTTTACTTCGTCACACCCTGGCTGTAACAATTACTTTACACAGGTAAACAACTGTCCTAATACTCATGTATCTCTTTAGTGCAATCTTACACCATTACATCTGGGGTTTAGTTAAATACCACCTTCCATATTCGCCTCTTGTGAGTCATGGCCCTCCACCAATCTCAACTTTGGTAATAAATAGCGTATCACACGCTGCATACCTACTCCGCATTTATGTACAAAGCACAGCAAAGAATTAGAGAGGCAACCGGGCACTTTTTCATCCACATTTCAAGAATGGTGTGCACTACTTTTTCTCCGGTATCATCTATGTGCTAAATAGAGGGAGTGTGATTCTAGCCCACAAGTAAAATGGTAATAAAATACATTCTAATGAGACCCCGGATAATAAGTACGTTTCTGTCTGTGAAACACGCAGGTGGCCTGGTGCTAAAATAGCACCCTGCTTAAGAGGACACAGTCAGAGGCATGGGGCTCGAGGCGCTGTTTTTGCAGGCCAAAGGCCACTCAGTAAAGTGATCTCTTCCACCTTCAATAAATCCGTCAAGCCGGCTTCACTTTTATTCATACATCATAAACGAGGGCCCCACTAAATCTGTAGAATTATCAAAGGAGAATTTCCTAAATGTGAGGGCCTAGGACACCACTACATTCTGTCACCTTTTGCCCTCTCAGTAACCCAACCCGAGCTCGGAGAGACCCTGGGCTAATCACAAAATGGGACTTCGTCTGAGCAGCCCCCGCGAGGAACTGGTGGCGCTGAGTGCCCGCGAGCCAAGGTGCTTGTGCACGTGTGGCAGAGGGGTCGGAGGCTGTTGAACAGATTCTGAGAATTCAGTTGCTGGCAGAGAGATAATCTCTGTGATATGTATGCAAGATGGTGCTAACAACAGAGAGACCAATTAAATGCGAGTGCGGTCTCAGGAAAACTATGAAACCTTACGTAGTCTGCCCGGCCCGGGACAGGAGAAGGCTGTATGAAGAGCAGCGGGGTCAGGGCCTTTAAAGTTTAAACCCGTTATCCCGGACTTAATCGCCGAGCCGGAGCTAGCCTACCACACAGGTGACCTTCATAGACTGTGTCACGCCACCCAACACGCTCCTCACCAAAAAAATACAGCGTTGATACTTACAGTTACTGCTGCTGCTGGTGGGCAGCCGGGCACTGGCCGGCCTGCCTGGCCTTATTCAATAGGGGGCCCAGGCTAGTCCTGCTGCTGCCTGCACTCGTCGGGGTAGTTGATGACTCTTGGTGGGACGGTGCATGCTGGTGTGCCGGGACGTGGCACTTTGAAAGAAAAATCTACGCACGCTGCCTGCCTCATAGCACAGACCTTCCCTTGCAGAACCAAATCCAGCCCCCTACCCAATCAGTGTCTCCCGGCCGGGACTGCCCATCGCAGCAACACTGAAGGGGTGCAGCCCGCCCCCTGCCGCCTAACGTAAATTTTAAATGCACATCGTCATTATAATAAATAAATAAAATGAGTTGGACAGTCTGCGCGCACGGAGTTTGAGCCTGCCTGCGGTTATTTAATTTTATATACTGACTACTGTAGTAGTCTTCTGTCTACCCACATTCACATTGCCTGACATATACTGTGCAGTCAGAGTTGCAGTGGCGTGGTGTTATCTAGACTCGGCCCTCGTAAATGCACCGGCACAAATTAAGCACTGATTGGTGTCACCCTATGATGGTGTCACCCCCGCAACCCCCTAGTGACGCCGCAGGCTCAGGCAAATGGAGTCTGTGCCTTTCTCTAACCTGGCCGTGGAATACAGCCGTGTTAGAGAAAGCTAAAGGCGCATGTCTGTTTGGCCGGGCTAGGAGTGCACAAATACTCCTCCTCCCCCCCCCCCCCCCCCCCCCCCTTCACGTGGCCCGGCCACGACTCTCCCTGGCTCAAAGCTAGTAGCTGAAAAATATAACCATAGTAAAATATTGTTTTATTTTCCAGCTGCTGGCTCTGAGCCAGTGGTGCGACACTCCTCCGCCATTGTGGAGAAGCCGCCGCTGTGCAAACATGATATTTCCAGTGGCCTCACCTCCAGCAGCAATTGATTGTAAGAGGGGAGAACTGCTCAAATCATAGACTTTTCCTGTTCGGGTGGGAGGTAGTGATAATGAACATTTATCTATTGAGCTGCTAAATGTATGCTGTTCAGAATTATTTTCAGTGTAGATGAACTGTTGCATTATCTCTTTCTTAATTAAAAGATAATTGAAAAGATCGTAGACACAGACTGCCACCATGCAATGTTTATTGCCTGACAGTGCTTACTGTTTTTTTTTGCACACTGCATACTTTCATTAGCTCTGTAAGCAAATTCCTCTTTTTGCATTGTCACCCCAAAGGTTGTGGACTGATGTTGCTGTGTTTTTTTACTCTAAGAGTTCTCCGAGGCCAGCTAATCAGAACTGTGGCCCTTAAAAATATATGTTTGATTGGCTTATAACCAATTGGTATAACTTTATAAACCTATAAGTCCCTAGTATATGGTACCTAGGCCTTTAAATTAGAGTGTCCCACCAGGGCTGCAGCACTTATTGTGCCAGCCTGGATGTGCCCATGTCTCCTAGCCGGCCCCTAAAAACTGGCAGAGCAGTTTTTAAGCTCCAAACTCGATTTTGCCATTGAAACTAATGACACAGCCCAACCCTTCTTTTTTTATTATATATGTCCCCCTTACAGCAGGCCTATCGAATAATATGGCCGGGTGCTGTTTCTTAAAAAGAAGGTCATGTATTTTTATATGTCCTAACAGTATAAACCCCAAATTGTCATTTTTACGGCATAAAAGCTAGTAGCCCTATTGGCAAGTATAGGGTTACATAATCATTGCATTAAACCTGACTTCATGGCCACATCAAATATAGTGTAACTTTTAGAAAGGTGCTCAAGTTTTCCAGTGGCTATTCACAGATGCTGGCCACAAGACCGCATTCTGCTCACTTGGGGAGAGGTGTGAAGAACTTCCAGGAGAGGTAACAATAAAGGCCTGCCGTAGGAAGATGGATTACCTCTACCTGACATGAAGCCATAATGGGTGTTAGCTCAAAAGTCGAGCTTCAAAGGGTAAGCTGCCTTTAAAGGGCAAATGGTGGCATTTGAGAGGTACTGCTCTTTTGTTCAGGTAGGTCGGTTGGGACCAGGGACAGAGATGGGAGTTCTCAAACCGTTTTTTCTGTGGGCATGTAACCCTCAGGTAGTCACACCTCTAGGGTAGGCTACCAAGCTCTACACACTGAAAGAGGGGTCCTGCCATTTTGGAGTGGGCAATATAGTGCACTCTGGAATTGCTAGATGCCACACATTTCAGGAAGTCGTCATCAGGCGAGAACGGTCGTAGTAGCCAATTAGCTAGTAACCACTTCATCCCCCAAGGGCACTTTCTGGGCATAAATATGGCACCCTTTGGACCCACTCCTCAGATCTCATCTGGACTGGAGAGAGGACCAAAGACGGACTGTCCTGCTGTTACATAGATCTGGCAAGAGAGGCTGCACCAACCACTGGACTGCACCTGCTGATCCTTGGGCTAGTAAAGAGAGGACTGTGCCTGTAGAAGCCTCAGCCTGCCTTTCAATGACAAAGATACTGACAAACAGGACTCTCCAGACTGGTATAGGGCTTTGCCCAATATCAAGTATTAATCAGCGTACAAGGCACACCTGCAGCGCTTTCAGCCAGTGTGCCAGTCTAACAATCAAATCAGACAAAGCAGAGCGTTATAAACGTATACAGTATCTAATAACTCCTACCTGCCACATTTTAAGAGGCGCACTTTTGGTTTTGAGAACTACAGCTACATTTTGTGCGTTTTCTTCTTTTACCAGTTTACCATCCATTCTTTTATTTAATGAGAAGATTGCATCTGTTTTTCTTTCTAGCAGAAATGCACCATTTTCCTCTTACCACTGCTTGGAAGTATCTGTTCATCCTTTGCCCCATCCATTGTCTAAGTCCTTAGAGTTGTAACTGAAGTTCCCTTTAATATTGTGATAAACCTAAGTCCCATAGTCCATTGACTGGCCTTAGCATGTCCTGGAAGTGAGCTTTAATGTCTATGTAGAGAAAGAAAATAGGGTGGCATACATGTGTTCATTCAAATGGCAGTATCATGTGAAAATAGCCTGCTTTTTTGTAGATCTATCCTTTAGATGTAGCCAAGTCAGAATCTTTCTGTGTGTAATCCCCACTTCCTGGCTGAGAGTTAAAGTTGAGGTTAACCTAATGATCCTTTCACAAGTTATTTAGATGACTTCTCTGGGATTTGCCAATTTATAAGGAATAGATGCATTTATAAGAAATCCCTTTGTCAGTAGAGAGGTAGAAAAGTGTCCTGAGTCTTTTAAACATGCTGTAGATGAACATCTTTATCACAGGGGCCAGAAGGCTTGAAAGAAGCCAAGCTGAGATCGTTCTTTGGGGCATTGAATGAGCCACAGTGTAAAACAGCTGGGGGCTTGAGGCTTACTTTAGTGAACAGAGTTACCTTGGTACTTTAAGCATTCATATGCAGTTCCCTTCTCTCCACCAAGGTTTGTCTGAAGGCTGTATCTGATGAGAGCTTCATAGGCTGTATGCGAGATCATTGTGGACAGAGCTTCTGGAAATTAAAAAGCTTTGACCAGTTTGACCTGCTAGTTGAGGTCAGGGGGGCTCTGATATTTTCCAGACAGGCAGTTAGGCTTAGTCCTGTTCCTAGAATGGATCTCTCAAAAATTCAAAGCATCTCACAGGAATCTTGCAGTTAATATTTTGGAGGTTATGGATTTTGCAACTCAGGTTGGGCTCTACAGGTTGCTTGTACTAAGACCAAGCCCCAAAGCAGTACGGGACTAGCGTTTCCAGTGACCCTTGCGTGACTCCTGCACACAGCCAGGTACTGCTGCAGGCAGGCTCTTGGCTCAAAAGGGAGTCCTCCGCAGGTATTTGGATGCACCAACCTTCCTGAACATCACACCTACCTCATCATCAGACTTATTGGCACCCATGTTTACAACAGCCAACAGGAACGGCAGTGGTACATAGGCTGGTTTCTGGGGAGGGAGGCCCTGGGGATGATGAGACTGCCAGAACTCAACTACTCAACTTGAGGCGGGTCACTCATGTGGATTGACTTGACCTGACAGTGCTCACGACTTGTTGGATGAGAGTTCTTAGTCGAGCGTAGATACTATCCCCATATTCTCCTGATCTCCCATTGCGGGCACTGGTTACACAATTACAAGGAGTGAAGGGGAAACACCTGCTAGACTGGAAAGAGGTGGATCTGGTTACTGTGGGCACACTATTCACTGATGGCGTACTGTTGCTCTTTACTGACATAAGCGCAGAGTTTCACATTCCAGTGGGTCACTTCCTGTTCTATGGTACCCTGACTGCTGCGGTACACACAGCCTGTGTTGGAGAAGAGCCCACATTGCTCCATAGTTCTCGCTTCTTATGTGATACCTGCAACACCTGCCGACTGGTCTTGGGATTGTACGGCACGCTGCGCAAAGATGCCTGTTCTCCCCCTTACAGCAATGCAAGACTGCTGGGATACAGACCTAGAGGACATGGCTAAAATGTGGGAGGTTGTGCCTAAGATTTTCCGGCATGCCCGTTTCAGGCTCATCCATTTCTATGTCCTTCACAGGGCGTACCTTACACCCTTGAAGCTTAGTGTTTATTTTACTCCTGCCCCCCTAATTGCCCTTGTGGCTTTGTTGCTACTGGAGATATCCTCCATAAGCTCTGGGGGTACCCTCGATTGACCTTTTATTGGATTGAAGTAGTGCGCCTCCTTGCAGAGGCTATGGCTCGTGTCCTGACCCTGTGCCCTGATTTTGTCTCTTGGGCCTCTATCCTTGGCCTGTTAAACACAGAGTCACTACTCTGTTCATTGACCTAGCTTTAGTGCTTGCCAGGCGTAGAATCACGATACACTGGAAGCATGCTGAGGGTCCGTGCTTGGAGGGCTGGAGAGCAGACGTCTTATGCTGGGCAACATAGGAAGGGATTGATTTGCTTGGCGGGTGCACCATGGTAGGAGACTCATGGAATTTGCATGATCATGGCACACCGTATTGGCTGACTTTCATGAGGACGGGAGCAAGAGTGCAGGAGGTTATTCTGGCTAGGGGATTCCATGAATGCTCTCTCTGTGTCTTTAGAAACTTTGATATGGTGTCACCTGACTATCGGGTCTGTACAATTAGTCCCCTGCTGCTGCTAATGCCCGCTGAGATAAAGTACTGACCACGAGACTCTAATGGAGGGTTGCTTTACTGTAGTATTATCTTTGAGATTCCTGCAGGTGGGTGGGGGGAGTGGATGATGCGAGCTGGGGTGGTTGGTGAGGAGTTGATCCTCTTGCTAGATTGTTTACCGTTTTGGGGCAGAGCTCTTTGTGCTCCCTATTATTGTGCATCGCACCAAGTACTTTTTTTTATTGAAAATCATATTTTGAGTTGCTCCCACAACTTAATTCATGTACATTATTGTGTATTTCAACTGTCTTGGACCCTCTTGTTGGCTATTTTGCTGCTCCTGATATGTGTAGTATTTTTGTTTATCTTTCTTATGGTTGGAATGTTGGTGTTCCACTTTGTCTATGCCAATAAAAATCTGTTTGCAAAACAGCCAGCATGAACGGTGCCAGCAAAAAGCCGAGTATCTCATTGTTCCTCACCATATCTCAGAAAGGTGACAAGCCAAGCTCTGGTAGTGCGGTTCTGTTCAGAGAGATCTCTAGTACAAGTGAGAGCTGCTCCTTGATCCAAAGAGTCAGTAATATTTGTTTCTAGAATTTGGCCGTATAAGTATGATCCAGCGGAAGCGGTGTAAAATTGTAACATAAACCAGTGATTACTCACCGCACCTTTATCATAAATCAATAACCAGTTCTCAACAACTCAGATTTTTGGCCCATTGAAACTCTATGATCACTTACAAATCATGAGGTCCTCCGATAGATCTTTGTAAGCACGAATAGGGACTCAGATAATTAGAGACGAAAGATACTCCTTTATGAGGACCTGTAATGAAGAAAATGCCTATCTACCAGCAATAACCAAAAACCATACACAGTCAATAATAACATCAATAAAGGAAAACAAACTCGGAATACTTATCAAGGTACCTTTATCTAAACTTCAAGATGAAATGGTCAAATGCGAAAATACATTAAAATTCATTTATTATTTGGTTATTCAAATGTATACAGGTAAATCACCGTTCGATCACAGTTTAAAACAAAAATACATCATAAATCAATGCCTGGCGAGAGGAGAGAGAGAGAGAGGGAGAGAGAGAGATGAAAAACATATTACAAATACAGTATGCAATTCAGGAATCAAACAAACCAAAGTAGGTTGTAGATTTATCCGGACCGTGACACAAGATAGTCTAGAGCACAGCGTGCAATAGTCCGAGTAGTCAACCCTTCAGCCGAAAGGTTTAGCCTGCTTAACTTCACCAGCCGATGAAGTGCAAAGGAAAATCAGGAGAGTTCAGTTCAAGGGAAATCAGTGTTCAGACTGACAGCATGTCACACCCAGGGATGGCAAGGAAAATAGCCAGCACGTAGCCTTTTCCCACAGGGCAATTATACCTCAATTGTTCTTGCCCACAAAGTATCCTTTGCCCAGTTTGTACAGATTCTATTGGTTACATTTTATGGTGCGATCGTGGAATGATCATTTCTTCAGCCCAAATCTTCCGGAAACCCCATGTAACATCATTGTCCTTTGTCTATTTATTTTCTAAGAATATGGAAATATCCGTTCACCTCGGAACTAGGAAGCGCGCTTGCATATTTACACATCCACGAACACACTTCCGAGATGGCTTGCAACAAGGTTGTCACTTTTTTGTACACAGCAAGTGAACATTTAACTGTAGGAAAGAAACTTCAGTGATAACATTTGCTGCTAAGTAATCAAGTCAGCCTTTCTAGTACGTTGAAAGAAAGAATGAAAGACAAAATACATTTCTGAGGCCTCCAAAGAAAGAACATAATACATTTTTGAGGCCTGCATTTGAAAACCACAAAATCGGCTTTTTCTAAGGAAAACAAACTAGCTTTTAAGCATTTGGAGAAATATAGACGCCTAAGAAAATAATATAAGAACACTATTTCATATTGCTTTTAAGCACATTCTAATTATTTTCATTAATAAATAGTTTCAGATTCTATGTGTTGAGAAAACATTTTAGCAGGAAACTTTTGAATAATGCATTTTGTTTCAAATATTACTCGCTAAAGCACAAACTGTATTTATTACTTTTCATTTTTATCGTAACACATTATTAAGTTTTCTTCTCTCTCTGTCACAAGTAACTCAATCTCAAACCAGTTTGCAACCCTTCTGCATGCTTTCACGATGCAGTTTTAAACTCTGTTCAACGAAACACAAATGTTAGTGAAATTTCTTAAGTACGTTTAGTAATCCACACACAATGAGCAGGATTTTACCTAGCTGAATCATACTTAAATAATCATGCTCCATCGAGTATTATGTTTTTAAAGATTTTTTTTAATTCTTTTAGTGCAGAACTTTTCCTGTTGTCTTTCTGTTTTTCCCCACTGTTGCCCTACCTCCACTAAAAATGATTTTAGGGTGGATAGAATCACACACACTAAACTTCAAAGGGGCTTCACTTTCTGTAAATAACTTAATTCTTTGTCTCTGTAACATCAAAAAAACACCCACTTTTCTATGCAGCAGTGGCCCTTGGAGCACAGTGCCTCAGTCACGTGGTCTAAGAAGCTCTCAAATGGTTCTTCCTCCCAACCCTCAGTGTGACCTTCTAAGCAGAGTATTCCGAAAGGGTCTTATTATCGTTCACATAGCCCTTTTCAGTCATTTTGAAGCTATGGAATGGTGAATGAAATTTGACTTGGGGCTAGAACTATATTTACATTTCTTTGAAGCCATTATAAATAATAAGCACCGTTTGTATTTAAATAGCCCAGATTTGTGAGATTTAGTAAGAAAGACATATGCCCACTGGAATCTGGTGTGGAAGGTGCTGCCATAATTTACGTCTTTAGATATACTTTTAATCACTTTTAAGGGGTACATTGAAAAATGACCTGATAGATGCACTCAATCAAATATTCTGAAAGGTAATCAAAATTTGTAGCAATGCACATGCTATCTTGGTGTGTGCACTGTTCCGATGAACACAAATCGAAATATAGAACACTTACTGGCAGTAAACCAACTAGCCAGTCCCAAGACGCACAGATTAAATATGCCTGTTGGCTCAATCCTTTTTCACTAAATTAATGAATGAACTGAAGTCAAAACATTACGTGAATGTTTTGATATTTTAATTATATGTTTTCATTCACCCTCCTGCCAGCTCAGCGAACCCCAGCCAGGCCGCCGACAACCTCACGAAGTGGATCAGCAACTGCGCGGACGAACTCGCCCCGCTGAGGACCCCGCCTAGCAGACCCGGCAGCAAGAAGGCCCCATGGTTCACCGACGAACTCAAGAGCTCCAAGAAGAACTGCCGAGCCCTCGAGAAAGTCTGGAAAAGGGAACCGACACCGGACAACAGGACCTCCTACAAACTTGCCACCCGGAAACACCACCAGCTGATCCGCGCCGCCAAGAAAACAGCATTCAAGGACCGGTTGGACAACAACGCACACAACGGCAAGGAACTCTTCAACATCGTGAAAGAGCTCTCCAACCCCAGCGCAGGAAACAACGACATCACCCCATCGCAAGACCTCTGCAACTCCCTCGCCTCATACTTCCACAACAAGATCACAGACATACACAGTAGCTTCAACAACCAACCAACGCACACCATGACCGACCAACCACCCCCACCCACCACCACCCTCCACGCCTGGACCCCGATCAGCACCGAAGACACCATCCGCACGATGAACTCCATCCATTCCGGATCACCGACCGACCCCTGCCCTCACCACGTCTTCAACAAGGCCGACGCTGTCATCGCACCCCACCTGCGAGACATCATCAACACATCCTTCGACACCACCATCTTCCCCGAGAGCTGGAAACACGCCGAACTCAGCGCTCTACTCAAGAAACCAACAGCGGACCCCACCGACCTCAAGAATTACCGCCCCATCTCGCTTCTCCCGTTTCCAGCCAAAGTCATCGAGAAGACCGTCAACAAGCAGATGGCCGCCTTCCTCGAGACGAACGGATCCCTCGACCCCTCACAGTCCGGCTTCCGAGCCAAACACAGCACCGAGACCGCCCTCATCACCGCCACCGATGACATCCGAGCCCTGATGGACAATGGAGAAACAGCGGCCCTCATCCTCCTAGACCTCTCCGCGGCATTCGACACGGTCTGCCACCGCACCCTAGTACGGCGCCTCAGCAACATCGGAATCAAGGACAAGGCGCTGGAATGGATCATCTCCTTCCTCGACGGAAGAACACAGAGAGTCCGCCTACCACCGTACAAATCAGAGGCCTCCGAAGTCATCTGCGGCGTCCCCCAAGGATCATCTCTGAGCCCCACCCTCTTCAACGTCTACATGAGCCCCCTCGCGGCCATCGTACGCAAACACAACCTCAGCATAATCTCCTACGCCGACGACACCCAGCTGATCCTCTCCCTGACCAACGACCCCGCCGCCGCCAGAGCCAACCTGCACGAAGGGATGAAAGAGGTAGCCGAGTGGATGACGACCAGCCGCCTGAAACTGAACTCGGACAAGACGGAGGTTCTCATCCTGGGCTCTTCACCCTCCGCCTGGGACGACTCCTGGTGGCCTCCCGCCCTGGGCACCGCACCCAAACCGACAGACCATGCACGCAACCTGGGCTTCATCCTGGACTCCTCCCTCTCCATGACCAGGCAGGTCAACAACGTCTCCTCGGCGTGCTTCAACATCCTACGCATACTTCGGAAGATCTTCTGGTGGATCCCCACAGAGACCAGGAAGACCGTCACCCAGGCCCTCGTCACCAGCCGACTGGACTACGGTAACGCCCTCTATGCCGGTACCACCGCCAAGCTCCAGAAGAGACTCCAGCGGATCCAGAACGCCTCAGCCAGACTCATCCTCGACATCCCACGATCCAGCCACATCTCCGGACATCTGAGAGACCTGCACTGGCTCCCCGTCAACAAGAGAATCACCTTCCGCCTCCTCACCCACGCACACAAAGCCCTACACGACCAAGGCCCGAGCTACCTCAACAGCTGAGTCAACTTCTACGCTCCCACGCGCCACCTCCGATCAGCCAACCACGCCCTCGCCGCCGTCCCCCGCATCCGAAGAGCGACTACAGGAGGAAGGTCCTTTTCCTACCTGGCCGCCAAGACCTGGAACTCCCTCCCGACCGACCTGCGCCTGACCCAAGACCACCTCTCCTTCAGGAAGAAGCTGAAGACCTGGCTATTCGAGCAGTAGCGGCACCCCCCCCCCCCCCAGCGCCTTGAGACCCTACGGGTATGTAGCGCGCTTTACAAGTGTCACTGATTGATTGATTGATTGATAATATCCATCGTGAGGGACATCATTCTGCTCTGTTGGCTTACTGCCAGCAAGTTTTCTATATTTCATTGGGTACGTGGCACACCAGCCTGTATGCTCTGTGCACTGGTAAACGGAGTACAAAGACAGTCAGGTTACATAGAGAGGAATTAATAGTTCTTGGCAAAATTAAAACAATAATTTTCATAGCCTTCTGTCCACATGCCCACAGAATCCTTCATCTGTTTTTTTTAATAAAATGGTAGGTTGCCTAGCAAATTTAATATCTGCATTCATATTTACTTGTATTACTAGTATGCTTTTAACTGGGATGTAGAGTTGCCCCATTTCACAGAAGTAAGAGGCAAGATTTCATTAGGTAGACTATTCTTTTTCTTATTGCAGGAATGCCTGAGTTTTAAAACTGGGATCAAATCTGTATTCAACGTCTGTTTGTTAAAAGCAAAACGACAATCGTGAACATTGCCTGCGCCATCTTGTCTGGTGGAAATTTCTTGTGCACATAAGCTGCAGTCATTTTAATCTATCACAGCCATTTTGTACTCTGTTGGTCACCTTTGTTTCACCCTGCCCTTACTAGCATCCCTCTGACCCACCTGGTATGTGTGCTGGGGGCGTTAAACTCTATTGCCACAACAAACCTCAGCGCCACTTGCTGCCACAAACTCGTTTTTCCTCTCATCTCTGTTTATAGGCAAACCTTTGGACACTCTACCCCTCACTGCACCTAGTTCCACAAACAGGTTCCAAACACCAAAAAGACTCTTGCAACATGATTTATTGCACTGCAAACAGCAAGACTTGTTTTTACCAACAATGGGACCTGTTTTTATCAACAGAACGGACTCTTAGATCTGGCCGGTCTCACGTTTTATACCCTGAAGCAAGGTCCAGCTGCAAGATAAGATTGCTTGTTTGACCTGGGTGGGAAGAGAATTACTGTTGGGCTTGTGTGACAACCTGCCCGGGGACTCCAAGCTTGTGTAACCATGTTGATGAAACAAATGCATTGTGTCAAACCTGTATAAAAGGAAGAGCCAAAGGAGTTATCAGCAGAACACCTCCCTCAGACATCCCGGTGTCTATTCTAGCGCTTCCCTCATTATTTTGATAGCGATCCCAACGTGAATTAGAGGTGGAACCCTGCACCAGGCAGCATTGAGGGTCTTAGAAGACTCGCTGCCTTTCACAAATTGGCGCCCAAATGTGAGGGCCCATCAGCGACTTGTGGGTCCGGTAGAGAGGTCCTAACGACGAAGTGAACGACTAAGCAATTGGGGTATACATGCCTGAGAAGACCCTCGTCTGGCTGCCGATCGACTGAACTTCACCGGTTCCGAACGGACCTCTCTCGAGTGACCTGCGGTCCTGACTGGGACCTTAGAGGAACGCCGCATTGATTGTTGGAGTGAGAGGACAACCAGGCGCTGGAAGGGGAAGACCAAGAACTGTCCATACGGTCCGGGTAAGGTCGTGAAAAAAACGACTTAAATTGATTGATTGATTGAATAATTTGATTGAAATACTAATATTCCTTTTTATTGAGTTATTTGAGACATTCCCTGCTTGCAAACAACGAAGAATAGGTATATTCTCTCTCTTTGCAGACAGCGAAGGACAGGTAGTGCAGACTTTATGTCTAAATTAATTGAGATATTCATTTTGACCGATAAATACGCCATGCCTGTTTTCTCTGGATTGTTTGATTGTAATTGTTTTGGACCGGACCGTTTGTTAGAGGTCAGTCAGCCGGCGCCGCCGGAAGGCACCCCTAACAAGGACATGTACATAAAGTATGGATTAGCCACCGTAGCTTATAGCAAACTATGGCATAAATACACTAGGAAGGACCGGGTAAATCGGTGGCCACTAACGGGATCTTTCGATCACGCTAAAATAGAAACGTTAGAATTAGCTATCCACAAAAAGAAAACTAGACTTGCCATATTTGACAGTTTTGGTTTATGGCGAAAAGAGGCAGCTCAAAGAAAGAAAAGAGACGAAGCTAGACAAGATGAAGAAACGCAAAAATCAGCTTACCAAGCCTGTAAAAGGTTAGAAGAAAAACTAAAAGAAAAAGAAATCGATAAAAAGGAACAGGAATCCAAAATATCAGATCAATGCCCTGTTAGAACGCCCTCGACTCTTTACCCCGAGTTACCGGCAAAACAAAGGGTAGTTGATGATTTATTGTTAGGTCTCCCATTCATATACATGCCACCCCCTTACGCCCCTACTCATCACGTAGTACAACGCCAGGACCCCCAAAGTATAGCCGGAGGTGACACGAGCGCCTCAGTCTCCACCACCTCTGCTCCCACCGAGTCACCCACACCAAATGCCTCATCAAAGGATACAGTAGTAGAGGTAGGATCAAAAGAAAAAGGAGCGCCCAGGGTCCCGCGATTAAGTAAAAATGAGCGAGCAGGCATTGATAAAATAGTTAAATCCCTCATAGATAGGAAGGAGACAGAAGAGTATGTAACTGACATATGCAACTCCTATGTTGAAAACCACAAACGATACTTTATTGTACGTCTCTGTTACCACACTCTTACTGCATATGAAGAGAAGTACCAAGATGTAGGGCCCGAGCGACTAGTGGCTCTCTATAGGAAAGTAGACACCGGAGAGGAAGGCGACAACGATGTTACAGAACTCTTTTCATCCACACTGGAAGTATTCCATCACCTCGTGGAACAAGGACGGATAGATAAGGACAGGACATCTAAGATAGCAGGACCCCGGTGGAAAAACCAGATAGCATGATGCCGATAAAAAAAGCTGCCCCTTATTGGGTACCTCCTAGAGGACAAGGGACTCATGACAATATGAACCATCAAGACGCTAGAGGAAGGGTTGTCCACAATTGGGTGTATCAGCCATGGGACAGACAGGACATTTTGACGTTCCGTAAATCTTTACCGGATTTACGAAAGAACCCCACCGCCTTTTACACGAGCTAGGTACCGCTCTGGGATCAACAATAATGACACTTGCTGACATAGACTTGTTCTTCGGGCTATGTTTGCCAGCAGATGTGTGGAAACAGATTAGGAAAATAGACCATACCGAACTGCTTGGTCATACCTGGGAACAACTCAACACACTAGATAAACAGCGGAACCCTGGTCAAAAAACGGTTAAAGCAATATTGGACCTCCCTGACAAAATAGTGCAGAAAGTGAAAACGCTGATCCCAGAGAAAAAGATAGACTGGTCCATAGTAACCGCGTGCCGCCAGAAACCGCAAGAGGATGTCTCAGAGTATTTCTCAAGATTTGAAACGGTGTTCTCCGATTACAGTGGACAAGACATGTCCACCGCAACCAGACACCACTTATTTGTGCAGAACTGCGTTAAAGGATCACTGCCAGATGTATCCCAGAAATTACAAGCCAGCGAAAGCAGTTGGGCGGCATCTAAACCGGCGGCCATTCTCCAAATGGCCCAGTACTATGAGCATCAGAGAAACGAAAATGACAGGGCTACAGAAAGGAAAAAGAAGGACTTGAAGGAAAGGGTGATGATAGCACAACTCCAGGGGGCGAATACAGGAAGGGAGCAATATAGGGGAGGATACCAGCAGAATACCCCTAGAGTACAGCCACCTAGAAACAATTCATCGACATCATATGTGGGACGCCAAGACCTAGGACAGGATCAATGTGCATTTTGCAAAGAATATGGACCCTGGAAAACCCAATGCCCGGCTTTGTTGGGAGCTCGTAGGGGCAGGGGGGCGAGGGAAATAGCAAGTGGACAGAGAAGAAGAGGACGTGGGAGAGGGTACGCGAGTGAAGCAAACGAGGAAAGGCCAGGAAGAGTGAACGCATTTGACCATCCCAAACAGAATCAGTACCAACAGACAGATTATGACAATACGTACGACTTTGCATAGGACAGCCAGGGGCATGGGAGGGATCCAGTCGAGCTCTATGTTGATCAGCAAGGCCCTTATGTTACCGCTGAGGTCCTGGGCACAAAGTCGCCATTTTTGGTAGACACAGGAGCAACACGTAGTGCACTATCCAAACGACTGATTCCAAGGGCACCCTTGTCAGGCTCACATGTGACCTCAATAGGATTTTACGGTACGCCCACCACCAACCCTTTGTCCCGACCGATCCCTTTTAACCTTGACAACAATAGCGTAGAAACGGCATTCCTCCTCTCTTCTAACACCCCAGACGCCGTTATGGGTCTCGACCTTTTGAAACACTTCCATGCGACTATCAGATGCTCACCAGACGGAGTGCGTGTCATCCTGTATGACAACCCCCAGCGCCATAGAGAGAACCCTTCTCAGCACATGTTTCCCATCTCCGAGACTGATGCATCCCTACTGGACACTTTGCCTTCACACTTATGGGCTAGGGCTGATTCAGACGTAGGACGAATGATGATTGACCCAGTACACGTAACAATACGACAGGGCGCAACCCTACCGAAAGTATCGCAGTACAAAATATCGCCAGAGGGTGAGAAGGCACTGACCGAGATCATACACTCTTTGGTAGAGGCAGGGGTGGTAGAGGAAGTAGTGAGCAATGTTTGTAACAGTCCCATATTACCGATTGTAAAGAGACAGGGAGAGGGAGACGGAAAAGCCTACCGCTTCATCATTGACCTGCAGGAGATAAACAAAATTGTAGTGCCACAATACCCAGTAGTTTCCGACATCACGACAATTTTGACTTTAATCCCCTCTGCTGCCACCACCTTCACTGTAGTTGACCTCAAAAACGCATTCTTTTCCATACCTATACACAAGGACAGCCGCTATCTATTTGGATTCACCCTAAACTCCTGTTCGTACAGATTTTGCAGAGCACCTCAGGGGTACACTGAGAGCCCAAGCATCTATAGCCAGGCGCTTAAAAGACAGTTGGATGCCACACAATTGCCAGATGGAGTGGCACTAATACAATATGTAGATGACATCCTTCTAGCAGCAGACACCATACCAATAGCCGTCACAGCCACCATCAAACTACTCCATTTTCTTGCTGAGAATGGTCACAAGGTCTCCCGAAAGAAATTGCAGTTCTGTAAATCACAAGTGACCTATTTGGGTCACCTTTTATCAAAAGAAGGGAGGAAACCCACGCCTGACAGGATCCAGACAATTCTAGACACCCCTGTCCCCAAAGATCAGAAGCAAGTCCGCTCTTTGATAGGTCTCACCTCATTTTGCCGACAGTGGTTACCGAACTTTAGCCTCATTGGCAAACCCCTTCTCTCCCTCCTAGCTAAAGACATCCCTTCGCCTCTCCCCTGGACCCCCGAATGCCAGTCAGCCTTTAAAGAACTACGCAATGCCCTTTGTTCAGCACCTGTCCTAAGAACCCCAGATTACTCCAAACCATTCTTCCTCTACACGCACGAGAGGGAGGGATGTGCATTGTCTGTCCTAACACAATCAATTGGTCACAAACAACGCCCTTGTGCATATTTCTCTGCCACCCTCGATCCAGTAGCCAGAGCGCTGCCAGCATGCCTGCGCGCTGTGGCAGCTGTAGCAGTATCGATACGCCAGAGCGAAGGAATAGTGCTCTCCAATCCAGTCACTGTTTTAGTCGACACACTACTAAACCAGACCAAAACCCAACACTTGACTAGCACCCGACTGACAGGATATGAGTTGACCCTGCTAGCACCGCCCATTACTCTAGAGCGATGCACCACCCTCAATCCAGCCACACTGTTACCCCTACCCGAAAATGATCCTAGCGTGATTCCTCTACACGACTTTGTGACACTAACCGATGAACAAACAAAGAGTAGAATAGATCTCAGAGACACCGCCTTTCTAGAACCAGATAGAGAACTATGGATGGATGGTTCGTGCATCAAACTCTCCGAAGGCACCAACTCAGCTGCATACGCTGTCACCACAGCCCGAACCGTTCTGGAAACAGCCCGTATTCCCCAACGTTCAGCCTGCAGAACTCATTGCCCTCACACGAGCATGTATCCTAGCGACTGACACGACAGTTAACATATACATCGACAGCCAATATGCCTTCGGGGTGGTTCACCATTTTGGGATCTTATGGAAAGAAAGAGGGTTCCTGACTTCACACGGTACACCCATCCTGCATGGAGATTCAGTCTCCACCTTGACGCAAGCAGTCCTCCTTCCCAAGAAGTTAGCAGTGATAAAATGCCAAGCACATAGGAAAGTGACTGATCTCATTGGACAGGGAAATGCACTAGCAGGCGTTACTGCCTGAGCCACAGCAAGAGACAGAACTATGACATGAATGTATGTGACCAGGTCACAAGCTGAACAATGGACTGACGCTAGGACCACTGTAAGGGACATACAGACTACAGGCACACAAGAAGAATTGACCGAATGAGAAAAGGTGGGACTAAAAGACGAGGAAGATTGCTGGAGAACTAAAGACAGAAATAAATGGCTGTTAACCCAATGCCTACCTCATCCCCATATTGACCATGGCACATTTACCAGCACACATAGGCTCTACCCCCCATGATTGAACTAATCACCAGAGTATGGCATAATGTCAAGATAGCAGAATCTGCAAACGCCTAGTACAGCAATGTATAGTCTGCCTACAACACAACCCAGGGAAGGGGACAGTAGTACCACGGGGAGGGTTTGGAGTCCCTGACCACCCCTTTGAAATCCTTCAAATGGATTACATCCAACTAGAGAGATGCCATGGTCTAAAATATGTCCTGGTGGTTGTGTGCGCTTTTAGCAAATGGGTGGAGGCATATCCCACCCGCGACAATACCGCCTTAGCCACTACAAAAGTATTGCTGAAAGAATTCTTCCCCCGATACGGCCTTTGCAGAATTTTATGGAGCGACAACGGCCCCCACTTCGTAGCCGAGGTGATACAGAACATACTGAGAGGGTTGGGGGTAAAACAAAAGTTCCATGCCGTCTTCCACCCCCAATCAGCAGGCCTGGTAGAGAGACACAATGCAACATTAAAACTAAATCTAGCCAAAATAGTTGCCACGATCGGGTTGAAATGGCCAGACGCCCTTCCATTGGCATTGCTATCAATGCGCTCCACCCCAACCAAACACAGACTGACCCCGTATGTGGTGGTCTTCGGCAGGCCTATGAGCATTTGGGCGGCACCAAGACCCACCTCCATTAACGATGTCCCGAACATATTGATGTCGGATTATTTGCATTAATTGACAAACAAGCTAACAATTATCCACCAACAGGTGCAGCAAGCCTTGCCTGACGTATCCAGGGGCCCGGGACATGAAATAAAGCCAGGCGACCAGGTATTGATTCGCAACTTCCAAAGAATTAAGAATCTGGCGCCTAGGTGGACGGGCCCCTGGCAAGTCCTGATCACCACCCGAACTGCCCTCTGAGTGGAAGGAAAACAAAACTGGCTGCACGTTCATCATTGCAAGCGAGTCCCTCCAATTCTGGCAACCTGTGAAGGGGTGGAGGTGCAAGAGGAAGTACTCGCGAAGAACCGACCAGCTCTGAGTTACTACCCACAAGAAGACACCCTCGAACTATCAGAATTTCCCGACCCCATGGTGCCATCCAAGAAAGGGTACAACCTAAGATCGACGAAAGGAGGGAGCTCCAACGACCAGGCCACTAACTGAGTCAATGTCTCAGATTGGTAGCAGAGTCAAACAACGCTACCAGGAAAGCGCCAGACAAAAGTCTGTGGTCCTACCAGTTGTTGAGCTCCTCAAAGATGATGGAAGAAACTGAACACTTGTAAAGCCACTGCAAAGACACCAAGACTGCTAACCTGCACATCACAAAGACAATTGCACTTGTAGCCGCATTTCTCACCTGTCTCCTGCTAATGGTCGCACTCTGGATCATTGAAGAGAATGCACCTGCATACAGAACATTGTAACCCACCATGCAACCAATCACCAAGAAAGAAGACTACCTGGTATCACTACCGCCACAACTCCGAGAACGACGCAAAGAATTCTGGAATAATTCTTTCGTGCAGATGTTGCACCAGCACAACCTTGCCACCAATGCTACCAACTGTTGGGTCTGTGGGCTGTTACCACATGCCACTGAACATTCCATCCCTTTCATCCCTTCGCCCTTTTCTATTCACGGATCTTGCCTTGCCTGGATGATGCTCCTACAAGAAAGTTACAAAGACAATGCCACTTCCGACGAAACAATTGCCCAGTTCTACAACAAGTTCTAGCGAAGCAAAACAGGAAGAACAGCCGCCCCCTTCTGCCATCACACCTTCAATGCGACATTCCCGATGAATGTCCCCTCCAAAGAACAAGTGGAAATGCAAGTGTTCAATAATCCTAACAGAGCCACATTTTCCTACCTGAAGAAAAGAACTGCTGCAACACTGACTGTGATCCTATCTGTGGTGAACGTCTCTGAGCTTGTATGCATTGAAGGCCGTGAGACTAAGAATGTGGGTCACAGCACCTGTAGCATTGTAAGGACTCTGAACACTGCCAACCCTCCAGCGCTTGTTGCATCACCCAATATGTACTTTGTTCATGGAACCAAAGCCTACACCTGTTTCCCAAGAAACTGGAGGGGCACGTGCTACATCGCCTTTAGTTTTGCCACCAACCTACACAGCCCATGCAGAGCATCATCGAGAAAAGCGTTCTAAAGACACTGATCAAGCAGACACCGCCTCATCACAGTTCCTCGACGCAGCAAAAGGGCTCATCCCGCTATGGGGTCCGATGGCAACCAGCCGAGCCATCAGACATCTGTCCCAAGCGGTAGAGACCGCCCTGAACGTCACTGCTGGCATCCTCACCAACAACACTGCTGAGCTCCAAGCGGTCCATCTGGTTACCCTGAAAAATCGCACGGTCCTGGACGTGGTACTGGCGGATTGTGGAGGAGCATGCCCAGGGCCGGACTGGGAACCAAAACCGGCCCTGGCAAAGTGCTCGGCCGCCCCCCCGGGGCTTGGGGGTGCCGCCGAGCTCTTTGCCAGGGCCGGTTTTCGGACGATTTTGTTACAGGGCTGATTTTGCGGCTATGCTGCAAAAACGGCCCTGTGACAAAAACGGCCCCTCGGGGGCCCAAAACCGGCCCCCACCCTTGCGGCGCACCGGGGGATTGCCCAGTGCCCGCTACGGCCAGTCCGGCCCTGAGCATGCCGCATCATCGGTGCCAGCTGCTGTGTATACATTCCTGATAATTCACCTTCTGTCTATGAAGCAGTCGAACATCTCCATAGACTGTCTTCAGAAATTCATCAGGGATCAGAAACCTGGACAATTGGAAGTTGGCTTTGGGGCATCTTGAAGGAGTGGGGTAGGAAAATATCAGTGATTCTCTTGGTCCCAGTATTGACAATATGTGGTTGTTGTTTGGGTATACACTGTATACCACCTTTGTGTTCTCTTTGTATAACTACCTTGCACCCTAAGACTATGGGCACTCAGCTAACAAAAATGAGAGTAATGTATGATCAAGAGATACAGGACATTATGGAGATCGAAATAGACTGACAAGCTGGCTAGTTATGTTCAAAGGGGCCACTGTTAAAAGCAAAACGACAATTCGTGAACATTGCCTGCGCCATCTTGTCTGGTGGAAATTTCTATGTGCGCATAAGCTACATTCATTTTAATCTATCACAGCCATTTTGTACTCTGTTGGTCACCTTTGTTTCACCCTGCCCTTACTAGCATCCCTCTGAATCTCTGACCGACCTGGTATGTGTGCTGGGGGCTATAAACTCTATTGCCACAACAAACCTCAGCGCCTCTTGTTGCTACAAACTCGTTTTTCCTCTCATCTCTGTTTGTAGGCAAACCTTTGGACACTCTACCCCTCACTGCACCTAGTTACACAAACAGGTTCCAAACCCCAAAAAGACTCTTGCAACATGATCTATTGCACTGCAAACAGCAAGACTTGTTTTTACCAACAATGGGACCTGTTTTTATCAACAGAACGGACTCTTAGATCTGGCCGGTCTCACATGTTTTAGACCCTGAAGCAAGGTCCAGCTGCAAGATAAGATTGTTTGACCTGGGTGGGAAGAGAATTACTGTTGGGCTTGTGTGACAACCTGCCCGGGGCGGGGACTCCAAGCTTGTGTAACCATGTTGATGAAACAAATGCTTTGTGTCAAACCTGTATAAAAGGGAGAGTCAAAGGAGTTATCAGCAGAACACCTCCCTCAGACATCCCGGTGTCTGCAGTTGACGTGATCTCCTCATGAGAAATAAACCTTTTTCTTGTCTTCCAGTTTCCAGCGCTTGCCTCATTATTTTGATAGTGAACCCAATGTGAATTAGAGGTGGAACGCTGCACCAGGCAGCATTGAGGGTCTTAGAAGACTCGCTGCCTTTCACATGTTGCAGTAAGGGAATTAACCCATTGCATTCACTTAGGATGTAACTCTTTTGTACTTGGGATGCTGGCCTTTGTAATTAATCAAACAATCAATCAAACACATTTATAGAGCGCGCTACTCACCCGCAAGGGTCTCAAGGTGCTGGGAGAGGGGGGGGGGGGGTGCTGCTACTGCTCAAAGAGCCAGGTCTTGAGTTGCTTCCTGAAGGAGAGATGGTCCTGGGTCAGTCGGAGGTGGGTGGGGAGGGAGTTCCACGTCTTGGCAGCCAGGTAGGAGAAGGATCTTCTTCCGTTGGTGGTTCTGCGAATCCGTGGGACGGTGGCGAGGGCAAGGCTGTTGGATCGGAGCTGTCGGGTGGGTGTGTAGAACGTGTGGCGGCTGTTGAGGTATATGGGGCCCATGTCGTGGAGAGCCTTGTGAGCGTGGGTGAGGAGCCTGAACGTGATCCTTTTGCTGACGGGGAGCCATTGCAGGTCTCTCAGGTGGGCAGAGATGTGGCTGTGTCGGGGGATGTCCAGGATGAGTCGTGCAGAAGCGTTCTGTATGCGCTGGAGTCTTTTCTGTAGTTTGGCTGTGGTTCCAGTGTAGAGGGCGTTCCCGTAGTCCAGTCGGCTGGTGACGAGGGCCTGGGTGAACGTCTTTCTGGTTTCGGTGGGGATCCACCAGAAGATCTTTCGGAGCATGTGTAGGGTGTTGAAACATGATGACAAGACGGCGTTGACTTGCTTGGTCGTCGTGAGGGAGGAACCCAGGATGAAACCCAGGTTGCGTGCGTGGTCCGTGGGCTTGGGGGCGGTGCCCAGAGCAGGGGGCCACCAGGAGTCGTCCCAGGCGGAGGGGGATGGTCCGAGGATGAGGACTTCCATCTTGTCTGAGTTTAGTTTCAGACGGCTGAGCTTCATCCATTCCGCGACGTCTTTCATTCCGTCCTGGAGGCTGACCCTGGCTGTGGTGGGGTCGTTGGTGAGGGAGAGGATCAGCTGGGTGTCGTCAGCGTAGGAAATGATGTTTAGGTTGTGAGGAGGCGTGCAATGGCTGCGAGGGGGCTCATGTAGACGTTGAAGAGGGTGGGGCTGAGCGAGGAGCCTTGGGGTACGCCGCAGATGATCTTGGTGGCCGCTGAGCGGAAGGGAGGTAGGCGGACTCTCTGAGTTCTGTCGGAGAGGAAGGAGGTGATCCATTCCAGGGCCATTCCTTGGATCCCGGCGTGGTGGAGGCGGTTTGTTAGGGTGCGGTGGCAGACTGTGTCGAATGCGGCCGATAGGTCGAGGAGGATGAGGGCAGCAGTTTCCCCGTTGTCGAGCAGGGACCTGATGTCGTCGGTGGCTGCGATGTGGGCGGTCTCGGTGCTGTGGTTTGCTCGGAATCCGGACTGTGATGGGTCGAGGGAGCCGTTTGTCTCGAGGAACGCGGTTAGCTGCTTGTTGACAGTCTTCTCGATGACTTTAGCGGGGACAGGGAGGAGCGAGATGGGGCGGAAGTCTTGAGGTCCGTGGGGTCCGCGGTGGGTTTCTTTAGGAGGGCGCTGATCTCCGCATGCTTCCAGCTCTCCGGAAAGGTGGCAGATGCGAAAGAGTTGTTAATGATGTTCCGGAGTTGGGGTGCGATGATGGAGTAGGCTTTGTTAAAGATGTGGTGTGGACAGGGGTCGGCTGGGGAGCCGTAGTGGATGGTGTTCATCACGTGGGTGGTGTCTTCAGTGCTGACGGGGGTCCAGGCACAGAGTGTGGTTGTGGGGGGCGTTGGTTCGGTGGTTGGGTGCGTGGTCTGGGCGCCGAAGCTGTTGTGTATGTCAGCGATCTTGCGGTGGAAGAATGAGGCGAGTGCGTCGCAGAGGTCTTGCGAGAGCGTGATGTCATTGTTGCTGGCGCTGGGGTTGGAGAGCTCTTTAACGATGCTGAAGAGTTCCTTGCTGCTGTGGGTGTTGTTGTCTAGTCGTTCTCTGAATGCTGTCGTTTTGGTGGTGCGGATCAGCTGGTGGTGTTTGTGGATGGCGTTCTTGAGGGCTGTCATGTTTTCTGTTGACTGGTCATGGCACCAGGCTTTCTCGAGGGTACAGCAGGATTTCTTGGAGTCTTTGAGGTCGTTGGTGAACCACGAGGTTTTCTTGCTGCCGGGTCCACTGGGAGGATTCTTCAGTGGTGCAAGGGCATCTGCGCAGTTGGTGAGCCACTGTGTGAGGTTACGGGCTGTTTCGTTGGAGTCCGTAGTGTTGGCGGGAGGATTTTGGCTCAGGGAAGTGGTGAGCTGGTCGGTGGTGATCTTGCTCCAGCATCTTCGGGGAGCCTGTTGCGGGTGGTGGTGGGTCGTGGTTGTCCTGAAGTTGAAGTCGACGCAGCTGTGATCTGTCCAGTGGGGACTGGTGGAGTGGCTGACGGAGATGTGGTTGCTGGAGGAGAAGACGGGGTCAAGCGTGTGGCCGGCGTAGTGGGTGGGGGTGTTCACTAGCTTCTAAAGCTGGTACGGGAGTCACGGCAATGATGTGTTTCCCTTGAGCCAGTGCTCTTTCTCTTGCTACAGCAGTCGGAACAGCTGTCAGGATTTTTTCTATTGAATTGAAACGCATTTCTGCATTTGTGTACAGGTGCGATTTGTAATTGATAGGTACAGTTTCTCCCTCATTAAAGATCAAATAAGTGTACCCGCATTCGGATCACTAAGTGGCATACATTTACGTATGTATGTAAGTGTTTGGAAGCAATCATGTCTTCCTCGAGTAAACAAAGAATATTAGTATGTTCTTGTGTCCCATCTTTTGCTGAAAAGTCAGGTTTGATTAATTCATAGAAAGGTTTTACCCTCTGTGCGTAATCTAAAATGTATGTTCTGCCAAAATTTAGGAATCCTAGTATTGATTGTAAATTTTTCAGTGATTTTGGAGGCTGGAGCAGCGCACACTTTACTAAGAAGTTAGCTGCCATACTTTTGCCTTCACTTAACCAATCATATCCCAAAAATAGATAATTGAGGTGGGCTATTTTCGACTTTTTAAAGTTGAACTTGTAGCCTTCTGCAGCAAATCCCATAATAATGGTGCTTACCCTGGTCAAGTGCCTCTCTAAGTCGTCGTCAGTCAGATAAATATCATCCACATAGGACAACGCTTCTTCATAAAATTTTTGAAGTAACTCTGTTACTCTTGTTGAAAATACACCGGGGCTGATTTTATACCCTTGTGCTAGATGACAGAATTGTCGCTGGGACCCTAACGCACTGAATGCCATCAGATACCTTCTTTCAGGCACTATAATTTGGCAGAAAAATCCATTTGAGTTATCAAGTGTGGTTTTATATTTTTTGCGCACAATGTTATTCATTAATGCGGCATTGTGTGCTTTTTGGACAGCAAATGTCTTTGTGCATGAGTTTAAATGTCTGTAATCTAAAACTAGACGATATGTATTGTCAGGTTTAGATACGGGAAACAAAGGATTGTTCATTGGAGAGGTACATTTTAAAATGACCCCCTGGTATTCAAGTTGATCTAAGATCTCCCTGACCTGATTTTTAGCTTCTTGCTTTATTGGATATTGTCTCTGCGCAGTAGATGAGACTTTTAATGGAATCACGTGGTAGTTTGAATTCTCATCCCACCCAGCCTGATTTTTGTACAATGCTGGAGCTTTAGCTACTGTCGACTCCTGTGCATATGTACGTTTAAGGTGAACGGGAACGTAGTTGGGAAACACAGGACAAATTATACTTTATACCCTAGGGCACTCAATTACGAATGCAGGCGTCCAATCTTGTTCTGCTAACAGGATGTCATAATCAGATGATAAGTTCTTCCAAAAAAGAGCTTTTACTTTCCTGGGCTTGTCCCCCTCCAGCCAGAGTGTTATTTCATATAACTTATGTGGGACACTCACCCTGGTTTCTGGTGTTTCCGCCGTGATGTAATTATTCAACTTCGCTGTCACCAGAAATTCCTTCAGGTTCAGGCGAGCTATTGCTACTTCTGCCGCACTGTCTAGCATCGTCAGAGCCCATTCCCCGTTCAGAAGTTGTGTCCTCAGAATTCTGGGCATGTCTGATTTTCAGACCAGCAACTTTCTTTTTCTTAAATTGAGGTTTTGGATTTTGCTTATCTTTTTTTTTTTTTAAGTAAAGTCTTGAGCACGCTGCTTGTCTCTGGACAGTGTGCGCTCCTCTCTGTGTTCTGACCGTTCTTCTCTTTCGGAGCCTTTCTTCGAGCCCTGAAAGGAACGAGAGGAACTTGTATCAGTATCCTAATACCTGTCAGGTTTCCTAATACTGTCTCTATTCCTAAGGTTGTACCTCTTTTCAGAGTGCTCCTGTTGAGGAGATCTACCTCGGGAATGAGATCTCTTGTCTTTAGAGTTTTCTTTTTTATTATCCCACCTCTTTTTAGAAGTAGGTGCCTGTTTAAATGTGTACTTTTCAGGACTGCCCTGTAGTGAGTTTTCAAAGCTTTTCCCCCCAAACTATCCCTGCCTAATTTTGCATATGCAGTGGCAATTATTTTGGGTAGTTCATTCTCCTGTTCTAATGGAGAGAACTCCCTTAGGCGTTGGCGGATTGCCACTGATTCCCCTTTAATGTTGGCTAGTATTATGGCTGATATCTGGTCCTGGTCATAGTTGTTTAACAACTTCATCCCTAAGTTCAGGGCAGGTTCTGCTCCATGGTCGTTTTGTATTTGTCTTAATACACCTGGTACTACTGCTAATAAAGGAATACCATGTGTTCTGGTATATATGGCAGCAAAGACTGTACCCCGAGAGGTGCAATCCTCTAACTGTGGTGTAATCCCCATGGGCAAACAGATTGTTAACATTCTGTGTTTTTCAAATGGTGTGGTATTTGGGAATACTGCTTCTAACTGGGTTATTTTCTGAGCTACCCAGAAAGGAATTTGTTCACATTTTGTGGGCACTTTGCCCATTACTGCGTGTAATGTTTGTGATGTAATTTTAGTACCTGTACTCTGTGTAGAGCTGCAGTAGGTGTAATTACTGTAGGTTGGACCACGAGTGTCCTTAAGACGAAGTGTGTCATGTTTCTGTAGAGTTTTATCAACTCTTTGTGTTGAACAAGCAGTTCATCACCTGGCATTGTATCAATGTCTGGATGTGGTGCATTGGTCGCTAATATCGGCCATGTTGCTCCTGGAATCCCTAAAGGACCAAGCCTTGCTCTTCTTTTTATGTGGGGTAGGGCGCTCTTAAACGAGAAAATATGTTCCTGGAAAGTACGCGGAATCTCAGTCTCCTCAAAAGCAGTGTAGACAGCTGGAATGTCATCATGTATGTAATAATGAAAAGTTTTTGTTACAGCATCCACTGCTGGGAATATAACCCATGAGTAGAATACCTCTGTTTTGAAATCTTCGTCTGCCTCTATCACGAATATTACTACACCTCCTCTGGGTTGTAACCCATGTTTGAGTAGTTTAACTGTTAAAGTTTGTCCTACATTGGCTGCAATCTGGGTTGCATTTGCATCTTCCTCTCCAGACTGATTCAGACCTGAGGCTAGATGGTCTAAATCTCCCCCTTGTTCAACTATTGTGTTTAGAACACAGAATGGCTGTTTTTAAGGAAGTTATGTAAAGGTTTTATGCACAATTTTGGGAATATTTCCTTCAAGCTTGAATAACCAACAGCCAATAAATAGGATATCTCGCCTACTCAGCTGTGGCGAAGTTTCTTCCCACTCACTCCAGACGTCTCTGGGTTTTGTAAGTAGGGTCTCTGAGAATAAGCACGACTGGGCTACTCAGATTCTACTGTTGAGTAAGTGCGCCATCAATATACCACGTTGGGCGCCTTGTAGTGTAGTCCCAATAGTACCCTGTCATGCAGGACCTACGCTGTTTACGGATAACATAAACTGTGGGTCTGGTGTCAGACTGACTCCGTGCATCCCTCTTGCATATGTTAGCCTACGGTTTGCATTAGCTAGCTCGTAGTGCCACTAGAATCTCCTGTTATCAGAGAGATTCGTTTTTGGCAACCTCAGAGCACAATAACCTCAGACTCGTGGAAACAATATACTACTTTTCACCCAGTCACTCGTGCTTGCTTGTTTTGCTCTCAGAGAGATACAGAGAAGAAACAGTCAAGCGTTTTTACAATAAGAATTTTTTGTACCGTAGTTCTTCTCATGTAAAATAAGTGCGCTGTTACAATTGTAAAACAGTAGTAGAGATATAGATCCAGCAGTACAGTGAATAAAAAGGAATAGTATTGTTCTACCATTTTGCAATAGTCACGAACATATACATGAATATGAAATGCATTTAGAAAATAAAGTGCGTACTCCGAAGATGCCTGACTAGATGTACCTAAGTGTACCTAGCATATGAGTAGGTGCTACAGAGCCCAAGAGCCAAGAATCCCGCTAGGATTAAGTCGAACCCCCATACTTGAATAGTGAGAGGGTGAGACTTCATCCTGGACTTGAGCTGGATACCCCGCGAGGGATCGTCAGACCACTGTCAGCTGGAGCGATGGCATGCCGGCGCTGCAGCGTCTCTAGTCATTGTGTCGGTCTTGAAGTCTCGGTTCCCTCATGCTGCCTGGAGGTGCTGTATTTATACAGTTTATGTACGTGTGTTACCCATTGTTCAGTATGAGGAGGAGGATGACGTTGGGGATTAAACCTTGTGCGTCGATGGGAGAGGTGAAGTATACCTCCTGGAGTGTGTACTCATCAATTATTCATATCAGCTAAGGATGACGTCTTAGCAATATTGATTATGAGAAACCCACCCTAGGCATGGAGCTAGGTGAAAGGTTTAGTCCATAAAAGTCTGCAGTCCTTATAAGGCGTGATGTCCCTATAAGACATTCTGTCCTTATTTGGAGTTATGTCCTTATAAGGCTCGTTCATATGAAATATTGGGGAGATGATATAGGGAAAGTGTGCAATGTTCCCTGGACCTATATTCGGGTACCAATATGAAATATAACAGTCCCTTAGCAGTATAACCCCACATGTTTATTGTGTTAAGTAAGTCTCTGGACCCTGCTCTACAAGGCTGCTTTCCCATCCACGGGGACACAAGTGCGCTTAGTTCAATGCTCCACCCATTGAATGTGAAAGATAGGTACTTGTAGCCCTGCAGAGCTCCACCCAATACATAGTTGAAGTGGTGTCAATGCTTTTGGGTTACTAACAGTCCCCAAACAGGGACCCAGGGACACAGTGGTGATCAGAAACAAACCTGTTTCATTAGTTTCAATCATACACACACACACACACACACACACACACACAAAATGCGCTAAGGAAAATACATTTCACTAAAAAGCACATTTATTTCAACAGGTGCACCCTGTTGCTCAACACATCCAAAATAACCACCCATAATATGACTAAAACAGCACAGATGAACATTGCAATCAAGAAAAAAATTATCATTTCTACAGTGATTAAAATGTCATTTTAAAAACTAAAACTTCTATGCACTATGCTAGAAGAGTATTGAGAGTAGAAATAATTTGCATATAGATTTTCTTGGGAGGATGAGCACACTATACATACCTGTTTACAGCAGAATGCTGTAGTTATTAAGAGTCATGGAGGCTGTGTTCCCTGTGAAAGGGAAACATGTGTTCAGCATCAACTCCTCTTGGGCTCGATATCCGCTTTCAGTTGAAAGTGTGTTACAGCAGCCTCTGTGGTAAGCAGAATCTTGCATGATAATCTGGGGCAAATAACCTCACCTGACAAGCGGACAAGTGGCAGTCCTTATATATTGTATCTTATCTAAGATGTAATTTCCAACATCACTTTAGGAATGTTTGATATAGCCAATGAGCATCAAGATACTAGTCTGAGATGCATTCCTTTCAACATATACAGTAAAAGTATGGCAATTCAAACTACAATGTTTTGGCTATGGTTCTTTGACCTTGAGATTGAGATAACAAGGTGCTTGTTCCAGACTGATGTTGCATCAGGTGTTTTGTTGAGGTCTGTATCTAAATGACTTAACACTTTCACAGTTCTTGGAAAGACAAAGACAGACGCATCTGCCTCAAAGGCAGGTATGTTTATGATTTTGCAAAAAAAATGCAGAAAGTGAAGCCTTGGCCTACATTAAATTGAGTCTGGAATTCTAAGTTTACATCATGCTCATGCTACCTCACTTGTGGTACTTTGGGTGGAGATAAAGGCAGCAGGTCAGCCCATTAAATTTAGAAAACAACACTGAGGTGCTCTGTGGTGTGACGAAAGATTCATTCCCAGGCAATAGTCAACCCAGAATTCAATGCTGAAAAAATGTCTTGGCCAAGTGTGGTGTTCTCCCTCTTGGTGTTCAATGCTCAGAGTTCTATGGAATATAGAACTTGGCATATGTTATGGACATTCCTCTTCTGTCAGTTGCTGACCGGCTGCAGCTGGATGAGGTGTTAATGATTAAACGTCCAACTACAACCCATTACGTGTGTGTCTGATTAATTCATCTTAAACATTATACTTGCGACGAGCGAGGAACGTTTGGAGATGTAATATTGCGACACCTCAAAATCAAAAATTATAAACTCATCAAGAGGGAAGCTGCGCTGTATGGAGTTTCGTGAAAAGAGGTATTATTGGAAACAAGCGTTTGTGTCAGCTCTTCTGGATTAAGGTGTGCGGGTGGATCGGACCCGTAAAGGTACTTATTTCCATTTTAAGCACAAGTACTTATACAGCGAACATTTTTAGCAAGAAGTTAAAATCATAAGCGCATTATTTAATGGCAGCACTATGTCAAGACTCGCCACAAAAATATTTGTTGATGAGCGGATTGGATATTCAAGTTCAGAGTGGAGTTTCAGCGAGATTTCAAACCAGTTATAGTGTGAAAAGTTTGGTGCGTGGTCGGTGCGTGGAAGCAGAGCGGCATGTTGAAAGCACGAGCTCACGTTTGAAATAAGTTACATGTTGAAAGCTCGAGCTCACATTTCAATCAATCAATCAATCAATTAGGCGTTTGTTTAGTGCGACTACTCACCCGTAAGGGTCTCAAGGTGCTGGGGCGGGAGGGGGTGGTTAGCAGGCTCCAGTCCATTAAGGAGGGGTCTGTCGAAGACCGAGGTTTTGAGGTTTCTTGCGAAGATGGGGAGCAATGTTGTCTGTCTGAGGTGGAGCGGCAGGGTGTTCCAGGCTTGGGCTGTGAGGAAGGAGAAGGAGCGGCCTCCCGATCTGGTGTTTGTTGTGGGAGACCACAGCGTAGGAGAGCTGGGCAGATTGTAGGGTCATCTGGGGTGCGTGGAATTTGAGTTGGCTGTTCTGGTGTGCTGGTCCGGTGTCGTGGAGGGCCTTGTGGGCGTGGGTGAGCATCTTGAAGGTTACTCTAGCTTCGATGGGGAGCCAGTGGAGTGTGCGCAGGTGCTGGGAGATGTGGCAGTGTCTTGGCAGGTCGAGGACCTGTCTTGCGGCGGCATTCTGGATGTTCTGTAGCTTGCGGTGAGGTTTTTGTTTATTCCGGCGCAGAGTGCATTGCCGTAGTCGAGTCTGCTGGTGACCAGGGCGTGAATGACGGTCTTTCTGTGTTCGAGCAGGATCCATTTGAATGTCTTACTTAGGAGGTGGAGGGTGTGGAAGCAGGAGGACGAGACAGAGTTGATCTGGCGGTCCATTTTGAGCTCGGAGTCCAGGATGATTCCCAGGTTGCATGCATGCTCCGTGGGGGTGGGCGGGCTTCCGAGGGTGGGGGACCACCAGGTGTTGTTCCATGCATCGGGGTTTGGGCCCATGATGAGTACTTCTGTTTTGTTAGTATTTAGTTGTCGGCAGCTGTTTTTCATCCATTTGGCGACGGCTTCCATGCCTTCTCGAAAATTGTGTCTGGCGGTATTGGGTTCATTGGATAGGGAGAGAATGAGTTGGGTGTCGTCTGCGTATGACACCATTTTGAGTCCGATAGGGGCAAGCGGAGCCATGTAGACGTTGAAGAGTGTAGGCCTGAGGGAGGACCCCTGGGGACTCCGCAGGTGGTAGGTGTAGGGTCGGTAAGGAATGGGGAGAGTCTGACCCGCTGCGTTCTGCCGGAGAGGAAGGAGCAGATCCAGTTGAGGGCCTTTTCTTGGATCCCTGCGTCGTGTAGTCTGCGTATTAGGGTGCGGTGAGAGACTGTGTTGAACGCCGCTGAGAGGTCGAGGAGGATGAGGGCTGCTGTTTCTCCTTTGTCCAGTAGGGTGCGAATGTCGTCTGTTGCAGCGAGGAGGGCAGTTTCCGTACTGTGGGTTTTTCTGAAACCGGATTGGGAGGAGTCGAGGATGTTGTGCTCTTCGATGAATGTGGCGAGGTGGCTGTTGATGGCTTTCTCGATGACTTTCGCTGGGAACGGGAGCAGGGAGATGGGTCTGTAGTTTCTGAGGTCGGTGGGGTCCGCCGAGGGTTTCTTCAGGAGGGGGTTTACCTCAGCATGTTTCCAGTCGTCGGGGAACGTGGCGGTTGCCAGGGAGCGGTTGACGGTGTGGCAGAGCATGGGTGCGATAGTGTTGGCGGCTCTGTTGAAAATGTGGTGGGGCAGGGGTCCGTGGGGGCCCCGGAGTGGATTGACTTCATCGTCTTCGGTGATGAGGGCTGTACAGTTGTTGATCGCTGGCTTCAGGGTGTCGGGGGTGGTTGGCGAGGGTTCAGTGTGTTGGTTGTCTTCGTCGAAGTTGTCGTAGATGCTCATGATTTTGTGATGGAAAAAGGTGCTGAGTTTTTCGCAGAGGTCTTGTGAGGGAGGGATGTCGGTGGACTCGCTGGTGGGTTGGGCGAACTCCTTGATGATGTTGAAGAGTTCTTTGCTGTTGTGTGAGTGAGTGGAGATTCTGTCTTCAATAGTTTTTTTCCTCGTTTTTCTGATGAGTTGGTGGTTGGAGTTGATGGCGGCTCTGAAGTTGTTGTAGGCTTCTGTGGATTTGGTGTTCCTCCAGGCCTTTTCGAGGCGGCCACAAGTGCGTCTGGACTCTCGAAGTTCGGTGGTAAACCATCTGGCTTTCTTGGCGTGGGTGTTGTTGTTTTTCTTGAGGAGGGCTATGGTGTTGGCGCTGTCAGAGATCCATCTGTGCAGGGTTCGGGCTGCGGTGTTGTGGTCGTCGTTTTCCGCAATGGTTGGGGTGGAGATGCTGAGTGATGTGTCCTGCTAAGTGCGTGGGTTCAGTCACGATCTGGCGGAGTCCAATGTTGTAGAGGTTGTCCAGGAGGGCTGTGGTGCTGGGGTCCAGTTGGTTGTCGAGGTGGAAGTTGAGGTCTCCCAGTAGGGTGTAGTTGGTGGACCCCATGGCATTAGGGGTGATGATGTTGGCGAAAGGTCCGCGGGGTCCAGGGGGTCGGTAGATGAGGGTTCCTCAGAGGGTGGTGGTAGGGCTAGCCAGTATCTTGAAGTGAAGGTGTTCCATCAGGTCTGTGGGCTCGTCAGGGAGTGTGCTCAGGCGGAGGTTGGATTTGTGGACAATGGCGATTCCTCCTCCCGGGCAGGTGGGGCGGTCCTTCCTGGAGATCTTGAATCCTTGGGGAATGGCGATGGCGATGTCTGGTCCAGAGGTGGTGTTGGTCCATGTTTCAGTGAAGAACGCTACATCTGGGGTGGTGCTGTAGAGGAGGTCTCAGATTTCGTTGGCGTGTTTGTGGAGGGATCGGACATTGAGGAGGATGCATTGCAGGGTCTTCGGTTGGGTTGTGGTCTTGCGGGCAGGTTGCGCCCGGTCCGTGGTCTTGGCGGTGCTGCAGGTGTACCGGCAGCGGTGACAGCGGAAGGGTCCATGGGTGTCGCCTGGTGATGCTAGCTTGCAGTTGTTGTTGGGTCCTGGGTTGAGAGTGTGGAGTGCCTCTGGGTCGTAGCGTTGGCGTTGAGGAGGTCCAGGGTTCCTGACGCTGGTCGCGGTCGGGTCATGGACGGGCTCAGGCGGGCTTGCCTTTGGTGCCCCTTCGACTGCCATTAAGTAGGGTTCAGGGAGGGCTGGACATCTGGGAGGCGGGAGCGGGGAGGGGAGCTGTATTGGGCCGGTCGCATTGGTCATGCTGGGGGGGAGGGGCCGCGGGGGCAGCAGCGGCACGGAAAAATGGGCAGAAAAGGCAAAAAGAGAGGCAAGAGTAAAAATGAGGCAGTGAAAGGTGCAAGAAAAGTGGGGGAAAGACACAGAAGGAGAGTGAGAGGGGAAGATTAAATCAGTGAAAAACGAGTTTGAAATCAGCGAAGCTACAGCGCTGTGTCAATCAATCAATCAATCACAACATTTGTATAGCGCGCTACTCACCCGGAAGGGTCTCAAGGCGCTGGAGACCCTTCCGGGTGTCAAGGCTCGGCATGCACCGTAATATAACTGTTGATGAGCAGATTGAATATTTAAGTGGGAAGATTGGAGTTTCAGCGAGTTTTCAAACAATTTATAGTGTGAAAAGTTCGGCGTACGGTCGGCGCGTGGAAGCAGAGTGGCTTGTTGATAGCTCGAGCTCAAGTTTGAAATAAGCGATGCTGCGTATCTCAGCACGCGATCGGTGAGTGTGAAGTCCGGCAAATGAACAGTGTAAAGATCCTTTACACATTACAATTAAAGTGAAAATATATAAAGACAGGGGCACAACATTGTGTGCATATTTATAAAGGTTTATAAAGCATGCCTTTATAACTTTGTTGACTTGTCTAGTTTTAATGGCAGCGAGCTTCTGTGACTGATCTTGAAGCAGCGTATCAGTTCCAGCGAGCCTTCGTGACTTATCTGTGTGCAGTGTGTCAGTCTGACGTTATACAAGGATCCAATCAGGAACAAGCATGTTGCAGAGTTGCAACTACGGTGACACGCACACCAGCATTTTTTATCTTATGTTAAAGTGGTAAACTTTATTTAACTTAGAACATATTTCTTTGGTAAAGAGCACATCTTAGCAAAGAAAAGGACTTATCTCAGTAATACGCTCACCAACATTCTTCTGTGTATAATTGACATATTTTTTAATATGAAAAAAGGTTAGACACAATTTAAAGTAATTTACTTATACTTAATGTCACTATTTGTGTTTGACAGCGATGTTAGTTTTATTAAAAAGAGGAATAAGTAAAATATAAAACTTTTCTAGTGGTTAAAAAAAAGTTATTTAATAGATACATTTATCATAATTTTGTACAATCAAAACTTTTTGGGGGGGGTTTGTTGTTTTATTTTATTATTTTAATTTTCTGTACTTTAATTTTTTTAAAAAAAAATAACATGCAGAATGTACCAGCGCCTTTTTTTTTTTTTAACCAGTCCAGGTGAACCAGTGGTTAAATGGAACAAGTGGAAACAAATATTTGCGCACTATGTAAGAGTTTGTGGGACTAACTTAAGTGCCGAAAGGAAGCATTCGCTACTCTTACAATGTTTTGGTGGAGAGGGACAGGAGGTGTTAGAAAATCTACCAGAGTTAACCACAGAGGAACAAAGAGGTTTAAATGAATATGAAATCTGTATTCTTCAATTAGATAAGCATTATTTACCAAGAACGAGTACTATAATGGAGAGATATCATTTTGGGCTTAGAGAGCAAGGAAAAGAGGAGACGGTAGAATATTATTTAACGGGTTTGAGAAAATTGGCTTCAAGTTGTACGTTTGGGGCATGGAATGAAGAACGTATAAGAGATCAATTTGTTTTAAAGTGTAGGTAGGATAACATTTGAGAGGAATTGTGGCTTAAAGATGAACCTCCATTAGAAGTTATTTCTATTGCAAAAAGAGTTGAACACATGTTGAAATGTGTTACTGATTTGAAGAGTGAAAAATGTAAATTACAACCATCTGTAGAAGTACAAAAAGAGGTTTTTCTTATAAAAAATTAAAAGACACCCACAGTCACAAAAGATGTACCAAAAGAAGAGGTCTCAAGTAATTTATTTGAATGTATTCGTTGTGGGAGAGTTGTCCATAAAGCCAGTTATAAAATTGTCCCGCTTTGAATGTGATTTGCCATGATTGTGGTAAAAAAGGAAATTTTTTAAGATTTTGTAAATCTAAACAGAAAAGGTTTCAGAACAAAAGTGTAAAAGAAGTTCTATGTAAAGTTAATGAAAGTAGGAGTAATGATCATCCAGTGGGTAAAGTAAGAGTGGATGGAATTGATCTTGAAATGAAATTTAATTCATGCTCCCATCTTACTATTATTGATAAGGAAATTTTTTCAAAGTGGTTTCAGGAAAAGAATCGCTTATGAGGTTATGATGGTCAACCCATAAAAAGATGGGCTATTTTAATGCAACTATTGAAATAGAAAACCAGATAATTTTGGGAAAGGTTTGTGTCAAAAAAGGGTGATGGATTACTTGGGTGGCCTCATCAACGTTTGTTGGGGGTTACTCTTAATCCTAATGCGGTACCTCAAGTTCGAATTCAAGATATTGAGACCAGAAATAATGGTTTTGTAAAGAAATTTCCACAATTATTTAAGGCTGAGTTGGGATGTTTAAAAGGGTTCAAACATTGTATC